>NW_026870881.1:0-600000 GCF_033118175.1 Dama dama
CCTCTTGCTCTCCCTGCTGCCCTGAGGCTGCTGGGCCAAAGAGGTCTTGGGCATCCAGCCCCTTACTGGTCCCTTCCCTCTGACGAGGCCCTCTGAGCTCCAGCTCCTTGCAGTGTGGAGACAGCACCTGCCAGCAATCTCCTCTCCAAGGAGGCCTCAACCGAGGCCTAGGCCCAGGGGAAAGGCACCAGCGGGGATGAGCCTGGGGAGGCGCCCGGGCATGTCTGGACCCAGTCCCCGCAGCCTGCCCCTTGGTGGGGCAGTACCCCCGGAGGCCAGGAAGGTCTGGGCAAGGCTGGCCAGGGGCAGGGGCCCTGCTGGGTCCCTGCCCCTGGCCTGTGGGGCCTCTGAGCACAACCGGCCCTGTTCCACTGGAAGACCTCCCCGGCTGCCTCCAAAGGCCGGTTTGCAAGCGCTCCCGCCCACTGTTCCCAGCAGGCGTGCACAATGCTCCCAAGCCCGGGAGAAAAGCGCTTCAGGGTGGTGCTCTCTCCGGGCCCTTGCCCCTGAGCCTGGGGGACAGGCAGGGGGTCCACACTCCCAGGCCAAGGCAGAACCACATGCACACGTCTGATCTGCCCCATGCACCGGCAGAGAGCTCGGGGGAGCCAGAGTCTGTCAGGCAGCTGCTGGGCTGGCCGTCTGTGTGGGAAGGGGCAGTACCGACCTAGGGGCAAGTTGGGCCTCTTGCTCTCCCCGCTGCCCTGAGGCTGCTGGGCCAAAGAGGTCTTGGGCATCCAGCCCCTTGCTGGTCCCTTCCCTCTGACGAGGCCCTCTGAGCTCCAGCACCTTGCAGTGTGGAGACAGCCCCTGCCAGCAACCTCCTCTCCAAGGAGGCCTAAACCGAGCCCTAGGCCCAGGGGAAAGGCACCAGCGGGGATGAGCCTGGGGAGGCGCCCGGGCATGTCTGGACCCAGTCCCCGCAGCCTGCCCCTTGGTGGGGCAGTACCCCCGGAGGCCAGGAAGGTCTGGGCAAGGCTGGCCAGGGGCAGGGGACCTGCTGGGTCCTGCCCCTGGCCTGTGGGGCCTCTGAGCACAACCGGCCCTCTCCCACTGGAAGACCTCCCCGTCTGCCTTCAAAGGCCGGTTTGCAAGCGCTCCCGGCCACTGTTACCAGCAGGCGGGCACAATGCTCCTAAGCCCGGAAGAAAAGCGCTTCAGGGTGGTGCTCTCTCTGGGCCCTTGCCCCTGAGCCTGGGGGCAAGGCAGGGTGTCCACACTCCCAGGCCAAGGCAGAACCACATGCACACCACTGATCTGCCCCCTGCACCGGCAGAGAGCTCGGGGGAGCCAGAGTCTGAAAGGCAGCTGCTGGGCTGGCCGCCTGTGTGGGAAGGGGCAGAGCCGACCTAGGGGCAAGTTGGGCCTCTTCCTCTCCCTGCTGCCCTGAGGCTGCTGGGCCAAAGAGGTCTTGGGCATCCAGCCCCTTGCTTGTCCCTTCCCTCTGACGAGGCCCTCTGAGCTCCAGCACCTTGCAGTGTGGAGACAGCCCCTGCCAGCAACCTCCTCTCCAAGGAGGCCTCCACCGAGGCCTAGGCCCAGGGGAAAGGCACCAGCGGGGATGAGCCTGGGGAGGCGCCCGGGCATGTCTGGACCCAGTCCCCGCAGCCTGCCCCTTGGTGGGGCAGTACCCCTGGAGGCCAGGAAGGTCTGGGCAAGGCTGGCCAGGGGCAGGGGCCCTGCTGGGTCCTGCCCCTGGCCTGTAGGGCCTCTGAGCACAACCGGCACTCTCCCACTGGAAAACCTCCCCGGCTGCCTCCAAAGGCCGGTTTGCCAACACCTGCGCCCGCTGTTCCCGCCAGGCACGCACAATGCTCCCAAGCCCGGGAGAAAAGCGCTTCGGGGTGTTGCTCTCTCCGGGCCCTTGCCCCAGAGTCTGGGCGCAAGGCAGGGTGTCCACACTCCCAGGCCAAGGCAGAACCACATGCACACGTCTGTTCCTGACCCCTGTACCGGCAGAGAGCTCGGGGGAGCCAGAGACTGCCAGGCTGCTGCTGGGCTGGCTGCCTGTGTGGGACGGGGCAGAGCCCAACTATGGGCAAGTTGGGCCTCTTGCTCTCCCTGCTGCCCTGAGGCTGCTGGGTCAAAGAGGTCGTGGGCATCCAGCCCTTTGCTGGTCCCTTCCCTCTGACGAGGCCCTCTGAGCTCCAGCACCTTGCAGTGTGGAGACAGCCCCTGCCAGCAACCTCCTCTCCAAGGAGGCCTAAACCGAGGCCTAGGCCCAGGGGAAAGGCACCAGCGGGGATGAGCCTGGGGATGCGCCCGGGCATGTCTGGACCCAGTCCCCGCAGCCTGCCCCTTGGTGGGGCAGTACCCCCAAAGGCCAGGAAGGTCTGGGCAAGGCTGTCCAGGGGCAGGGGACCTGCTGGGTCCTGCCCCTGGCCTGTGGGGCCTCTGAGCACAACCGGCCCTCTCCCACTGGAAGACCTCCCCGGCTGCCTCCAAAGGCCGGTTTGCAAGCACTCCCGCCCACTGTTCCCACCAAGCGCGTACAATGCTCCCAAGCCCGGGAGAAAAGCGCTTCGGGGTGGTGCTCTCTCCGGGCCCTTGCCCCTGAGCCTGGGGTCCAGGCAGTGGGTCCACACTCCCAGACCAAGGCAGAACCACATGCACACGTCTGTTCCTGACCCCTGCACCGGCAGAGAGCTCAGGGGAGCCAGAGTCTGTCAGGCAGCTGCTGGGTTGGCTGCCTGTGTGGGAATGGGCAGAGCCGACCTAGGGGCAAGTTGGGCCTCTTCCTCTCCCTGCTGCCCTGAGGCTGCTGGGCCAAAGAGGTCTTGGGCATCCAGCCCCTTGCTGGTCCCTTCCCGCTGACGAGGCCCTCTGAGCTCCAGCACCTTGCAGTGTGGAGACAGCCCCTGCCAGCAACCTCCTCTCCAAGGAGGCCTCAACCGAGGCCTAGGCCCAGGGGAAAGGCACCAGCGGGGATGAGCCTGGGGAGGCGCCCGGGCATGTCTGGACCCAGTCCCCGCAGCCTGCCCCTTGGTGGGGTAGTACCCCCGGAGGCCAGGAAGGTCTGGGCAAGGCTGCCAGGAGAAGGGACACTGCTGGGTCCTGCCCCTGGCCTGTGGGGCGTCTGAGCACAACCGGCACTCTCCCGCTGGAAGACCTCCCCGGCTGCCTCCAAAGGCCGGTTTGCAAGCACTCAATCCCGCTGTTCCCGCCAGCCGCGCACAATGCTCCCAAGCCCGGGAGGAAAGCGCTTTGGGGTGGTGCTCTCTCCCGGCCCTTGGAAGACCTCCCCGGCTGCCTCCAAAGGCTGGTTTTCAAGAACTCCCTCCCGCTGACCCGCCAGCCGCACACAATGCTCCCAATTCCGGGAGAAAAGTGCTTCGGGATGGTGCTCTCTCCGGGCCCTTGGAAGACCTCCCAAGCTGCCTCCAAAGGCCGGTTTGCAAGCACTCCCGCCCGCTGTTCCCGCCAGCCTCGCACAATGCTCCCAAGCCCGGGAGAAAAGCGCTTCGGGGTGGTGTTCTCTCCGTGCCAATGGAGGACCTCCCTGGCTGCCCCCAAAGGCCGGTTTGCAAGCACTCCCACTCGCTGTATCCGCCAGCCACGCACAATCCTCCAAAACCCCGGAGAAAAGCGCTTCGGGGTGGTGTTCTCTCCGTGCCCATGGAAGACCTCCCGGGGTGCCCCCAAAGGCCAGTTTGGAAGCACTCCCACTCGCTGTTCCCGCCTTCCGCGCAAATGTTCCAAGCCCGGGAGAAAAGCGCTTCTGGGTGGTGCTCTCTCCTGGCCCTTGGAAGACCTCCCCGGCTGCCTCCAAAGGCCGGTTTGCAAGCACTCCCGCCCGCTGTTCCCACCAGCCACGCACAATGCTCCCAAGCCCGGGAGAAAAGCATTTTGGGGTGGTGCTCACACCGGGCCCTGGAAGAACTCCCCGGCTGCCTCCAAAGGACGGTTTTCAAGCACTCCTGCCTGCTGTTCCCGCGAGCCACGCACAATGCTCCCAAGCCCGGGAGAAAAGCACTTCGGGGTGGTGCTCTCTACAGGCCCTTGGAAGACCTCCCCGGCTGCCTCCAAAGGCCGGTTTGCAAGGACTCCTTCCTGCTGTTCCCGCCAGCCACGCACAATGCTCCCAAGCCCGGGAGAAAAGCATTTTGGGGTGGTGCTCTCTACAGGCCTTTGGAAGACCTCCCCGGCTGCCTCCAATGGCCAGTTTGCAAGCACTCATGCCCGCTGTTCCCACCAGCCGCCCACAATGCTCCCAAGCCCGGGAGAAAATCTTTTTGGGGTGGTGCTCACACCGGGCCCTGGAAGACCTCACCAGCTGCCTGCAAAGGCCGGTTTTCAAGCACTCCTGCCTGCTGTTCCCGCCACCCGCGCACAATACTCCCAAGCCCGGGAGAAAAGCGCTTCGGGGTGGTGCTCTCTACAGGCCCTCGGAAGACCTCCCCCGCTGCCTCCAAAGGCCGGTTTGCAAGGACTCCTTCCTGCTGTTCCCGCCAGCCACGCACAATGCTCCCAAGCCCGGGAGAAAAGTGCTTCGGGGTGGTGCTCTCTCCGGGCCCTTGGAAGACGTCCCCGGTTGCCTCCAAAGGCCGGTTTGCAAGCACTCATGCCCGTTGTTCCCACCAGCCGCACACAATGCTCCCAAGCCCGGGAGAAAAGCATTTTGGGGTGGTGCTCACTCCGGGCCCTTGGAAGACCTCCCCGGCTGCCTCCAAAGGCCAGTTTGCAAGCACTCCTGCCTGCTGTTCCCGCCAGCCGCGCACAATGCTCCCAAGCCCGGGAGAAAAGCGCTTCGGGGTGGTGCTCTCTCCGGGCACTTTCAAGACCTCCCCGGCTGCCTCCAAAGGCCGGTTTGTAAGTACTCATTCCCGCTGCTTCCGCCAGCCACGCACAATGCTCCCAAGCCCGGGAGAAAAGCATTTTGGGGTGGTGCTCTCTCCGGGCCGTTGGAAGACCTCCCGGGCTGCCTCCAAAGGCCGGTTTGAAAGCACTCATGTCCGCTGTTCCCGACAGCCGCGCACAATGCTCCCAAGCCCGGGAGAAAAGCGCTTCGGGGTGGTGCTCTCTCCGGGCCCTTGCCCCTGAGCCTGGGGGCCAGGCAGGGGGAACACACTACCAGGCTAAGGCAGAAATGACATGCACACGTCTGTTCCTGCCCCCTACACCGGCAGAGAGCTCGGTGGAGCCAGAGACTGCCAGGCTGCTGCTGGGCTGGCTGCCTGTGTGGGACGGGGCAGAGCCAACCTAGGGGCAAGTTGGGCCTCTTCCTCTCCCTGCTGCCCTGAGGCTGCTGGGTCAAAGAGGTCTTGGGCATCCAGCCCTTTGCTGGTCGCTTCCCTCTGACGAGGCCCTCTGAGCTCCAGCACCTTGCAGTGTGGAGACAGCCCCTGCCAGCAACCTCCTCTCCAAAGAGGCCTCAAGCGAGGCCTACGCCCAGGGGAAAGGCACCAGCGGGGATGATCCTGGGGAGGCGCACGGACATGTCTGGACCCAGTCCCCGCAGCCTGCCCCTTGGTGGGGCAGTACCCCCGGAGGCCAGGAAAGTCTGGGCAAGGCTGGCCAGGGGCAGGGGCCCTGCTGGGTCCTGCCCCTGGCCTGTGGGGCCTCTGAGCACAACCGGCCCTCTCCCACTGGAAGACCTCCCCGGCTGCCTCCAAAGTCCTGTTTGCAAACACTCCCGCCCGCTGTTCACGCCAGGCTCGCACAATGCTCCCAAGCCCGGGAGAAAAGCGCTTCGGGGTGGTGCTCTCTCCGGGCCCTTGCCCCTGAGCCTGGGGGCAAGGCAGGAGGAACACACTCCCAGGCCAAGGCAGAACCACATGCACACGTCTGTTCCTGTCCCCTGCACCGGCAGAGAGCTTGGGGGAGCCAGAGTGTCAGGCAGCTGCTGGGTTGGCCGCCTGTGTGGGAAGGGGCAGAGCCGCCCTAGGGGCAAGTTGGGCCTCTTGCTCTCCCTGCTGCCCTGAGGCTGCTGGGTCAAAGACGTCTTGGGCATCCAGCCCCTTACTGGTCCCTTCCCTCTGACGAGGCCCTCTGAGCTCCAGCACCTTGCAGTGTGGAGACAGCTCCTGCCAGCAACCTCCTCTCCAAGGAGGCCTCAACCGAGGCCTAGGCCCAGGGGAAAGAAACCAGCGGGGATGAGCCTGGGGAGGCGCCCGGGCATGTCTGGACCCAGTCCCCGCAGCCTGCCCCTTGGTGGGGTAGTACCCCCGGAGGCCAGGAAGGTCTGGGCAAGGCTGCCAGGGGCAGGGACACTGCTGGGTCCTGCCCCTGGCCTGTGGGGCGTCTGAGCACAACCGGCACTCTCCCGCTGGAAGACCTCCCCGGCTGCCTCCAAAGGCCGGTTTGCAAGCACTCAATCCCGCTGTTCCCGCCAGCCGCGCACAATGCTCCCAAGCCCGGGAGAAAAGCGCTTCGGGGTGGTGCTCTCTCCCGGCCCTTGGAAGACCTCCCCGGCTGCCTCCAAAGGCTGGTTTTCAAGAACTCCCTCCCGCTGACCCGCCAGCCGCACACAATGCTCCCAAGCCCGGGAGAAAAGCATTTTGGGGTGGTTCTCTCTCCGGGCCCTTGGAAGACCTCCCCGGCTGCCTCGAAAGGCCGGTTTGCAAGCACTCACGTCCGCTGTTCCCGACAGCCGCGCACAATGCTCCCAATTCTGGGAGAAAAGTGCTTCGGGATGGTGCTCTCTCCGGGCCCTTGGAAGACCTCCCAAGCTGCCTCCAAAGGCCGGTTTGCAAGCACTCCCGCCCGCTGTTCCCGCCAGGCTCGCACAATGCTCCCAAGCCCGGGAGAAAAGCGCTTCGGGGTGGTGTTCTCTCCGTGCCAATGGAGGACCTCCCTGGCTGCCCCCAAAGGCCGGTTTGCAAGCACTCCCACTCGCTGTTCCCGCCAGCCACGCACAATCCTCCAAAACCCCGGAGAAAAGCGCTTCGGGGTGGTGTTCTCTCCGTGCCCATGGAAGACCTCCCGGGGTGCCCCCAAAGGCCGGTTTGGAAGCACTCCCACTCGCTGTTCCCACCAAGCGCGTACAATGCTCCCAAGCCCGGGAGAAAAGCGCTTCGGGGTGTTGCTCTCTCCGGGCCCTTGCCCCTGAGCCTGGGGGCAAGGCACGGTGTCCACACTCCCAGGCCAAGTCAGAACCACATGCACACCTCTGATCTGCCCCCTGCACCGGCAGAGAGCTCGGGGGAGCCAGAGTATGTCAGGCAGCTGCTGGGCTGGCCGCCTGTGTGGGAAGGGGCAGAGCCGACCTAGGGGCAAGTTGGGCCTCTTGCTCTCCCTGCTGCCCTGAGGCTGCTGGGCCAAAGAGGTCTTGGGCGTCAAGCCCCTTGCTTGTCCCTTCCCTCTGACGAGGCCCTCTGAGCTCCAGCACCTTGCAGTGTGGAGCGAGCCCCTGCCAGCAACCTCCTCTCCAAGGAGGCCTAAACCGAGGCCTAGGCCCAGGGGAAAGGCACCAGCGGGGATGAGCCTGGGGAGGCGCCCGGGCATGTCTGGACCCAGTCCCCGCAGCCTGCCCCTTGGAGGGGCAGTAGCCCCTGAGGCCAGGAAGGTCTGGGAAAGGCTGGCCAGGGGCAGCAGATCTGCTGGGTCCTGCCCCTGGCCTGTGGGGCTTCTGAGCACATCCGGCCCTCTCCCGCTGGAACACATCCGCGGCTGCCTCCAAAGGCCGGTTTGCCAACACTCCCGCCCACTGTTCCCATCAGGCGCGCACAATGCTCCCAAGCCCGGGAGAAAAGCGCTTCGGTGTGGTGCTCTCACCGGGCCCTTGCCCCTGAGACTGGGGGCAATGCAGGGGGAACACACTCCCAGGCCAAGGCAGAACCACATGCACACGTCTGTTCCTGCCCCCTGCACCGGCAGAGAGCTCAGGGGAGCCAGAGTCTGTCAGGCAGCTGCTGGGCTGGCCACCTGTGTGGGAAGGGGCAGAGCCGACCTAGGGGCAAGTTGGGCCTCTTGCTCTCCCTGCTGCCCTGAGGCTGCTGGGCCAAAGAGATCTTGGGCATCCAGCCCCTTGCTGGTCCCTTCCCTCTGACGAGGCCCTCTGAGCTCCAGCACCTTGCAGTGTGGAGACAGCCCCTGCCAGCAACCTCCTCTCCAAGGAGGCCTCAACCGAGGCCTAGGCCCAGGGGAAAGGCACCAGCGGGGATGAGCCTGGGGAGGCGCCCGGGCATGTCTGGACCCAGTCCCCGCAGCCTGCCCCTTGGTGGGGTAGTACCCCCGGAGGCCAGGAAGGTCTGGGCAAGGCTGGCCAGGGGCAGGGGCCCTGCTGGGTCCTGCCCCTGGACTGTGGGGCCTCTGAGCACAACCGGCCCTCTCCCACTGGAAGACCTCCCCGGCTGCCTCCTAAGGCCGGTTTGCAAGCACTCCCGCCCTCTGTTCCCGCCAGGCGTGCACAATGCTCCCAAGCCCGGGAGAAAAGCGCTTCGGGGTGTTGCTCTCTCCGGGCCCTTGCCCCTGAGCCTGGGGTCCAGGCAGTGGGTCCACACTCCCAGACCAAGGCAGAACCACATGCACACGTCTGTTCCTGACCCCTGTACCAGCAGAGAGCTCGGGGGAGCCAGAGTCTGTCAGGCAGCTGCTGGGTTGGCTGCCTGTGTGGGAAGGGGCAGAGCCGACCTAGGGGCAAGTTGGGCCTCTTCCTCTCTCTGCTGCCCTGAGGCTGCTGGGCCAAAGAGGTCTTGGGCATCCAGCCCCTTGCTGGTCCCTTCCCGCTGACGAGGCCCTCTGAGCTCCAGCACCTTGCAGTGTGGAGACAGCCCCTGCCAGCAACCTCCTCTCCAAGGAGGCCTCAACCGAGGCCTAGGCCCAGGGGAAAGGCACCAGCGTGGATGAGCCTGGGGAGGCGCCCGGGCATGTCTGGACCAGTCCCCGCAGCCTGCCCCTTGGTGGGGTAGTACCCCCGGAGGCCAGGAAGGTCTGGGCAAGGCTGCCAGGGGCAGGGACACTTCTGGGTCCTGCCCCTGGCCTGTGGGTCGTCTGAGCACAACCGGCACTCTCCCGCTGGAAGACCTCCTCGGCTGCCTCCAAAGGCCGGTTTGCAAGCACTCAATCCCGCTGTTCCCGCCAGCCGCGCACAATGCTCCCAAGCCCGGGAGAAAAGCGCTTCGGGGTGGTGCTCTCTCCCGGCCCTTGGAAGACCTCCCCGGCTGCCTCCAAAGGCTGGTTTTCAAGAACTCCCTCCCGCTGACCCGCCAGCCGCACACAATGCTCCCAAGCCCGGGAGAAAAGCATTTTGGGGTGGTGCTCTCTCAGGGCCCTTGGAAGACCTCCCCGGCTGCCTCGAAAGGCCGGTTTGCAAGCACTCACGTCCGCTGTTCCCGACAGCCGCGCACAATGCTCCCAATTCCGGAAGAAAAGTGCTTCTGGATTGTGCTCTCTCCGGGCCCTTGGAAGACCTCCCAAGCTGCCTCCAAAGGCCGGTTTGCAAGCACTCCCGCCCGCTGTTCCCGCCAGCCTCCCACAATGCTCCCAAGACCGGGAGAAAAGCGCTTCGGGGTGGTGTTCTCTCCGTGCCAATGGAGGACCTCCCTGGCTGCCCCCAAAGGCCGGTTTGCAAGCACTCCCACTCGCTGTTCCCGCCAGCCACGCACAATCCTCCAAAACCCCGGAGAAAAGCGCTTCGGGGTGGTGTTCTCTCCGTGCCCATGGAAGACCTCCCGGGGTGCCCCCAAAGGCCGGTTTGGAAGCACTCCCACTCGCTGTTCCAGCCATCCGCGCAAATGTTCCAAGCCCGGGAGAAAAGCGCTTCTGGGTGGTGCTCTCTCCTGGCCCTTGGAAGACCTCCCCGGCTGCCTCCAATGGCCAGTTTGCAAGCACTCATGCCCGCTGTTCCCACCAGCCGCGCACAATGCTCCCAAGCCCGGGAGAAAAGCTTTTTGGGGTTGTGCTCACCCGGGCCCTGGAAGAACTCCCCGGCTGCCTGCAAAGGCCGGTTTTCAAGCACTCCTGCCTGCTGTTCCCGCCACCCGCGCACAATACTCCCAAGCCCGGGAGAAAAGCGCTTCGGGGTGGTGCTCTCTACAGGCCCTTGGAAGACCTCCCCGGGTGCCTCCAAAGGCCGGTTTTCAAGCACTCCTGCCTGCTGTTCCCGCCACCCGCGCACAATACTCCCAAGCCCGGGAGAAAAGCGCTTCGGGGTGGTGCTCTCTACAGGCCCTTGGAAGACCTCCCCGGCTGCCTCCAAAGGCCGGTTTGCAAGCTCTCATGCCCGTTGTTCCCACCAGCCGCGCACAATGCTCCCAAGCCCGGGAGAAAAGCATTTTGGGGTGGTGCTCACTCCGGGCCCTTGGAAGACCTCCCCGGCTGCCTCCAAAGGCCAGTTTGCAAGCACTCCTGCCTGCTGTTCCCGCCAGCCGCGCACAATGCTCCCAAGCCCAGGAGAAAAGCGCTTCGGGGTGGTGCTCTCTCCGGGCACTTTCAAGACCTCCCCGGCTGCCTCCAAAGGCCGGTTTGTAAGTACTCATTCCCGCTGCTTCCGCCAGCCACGCACAATGCTCCCAAGCCCGGGAGAAAAGCATTCTGGGGTGGTGCTCTCTCCGGGCCCTTGGAAGACCTCCCGGGCTGCCTCCAAAGGCCGGTTTGCAAGCACTCATGTCCGCTGTTCCCGACAGCCGCGCACAATGCTCCCAAGCCCGGGAGAAAAGCATTTTGGGGTGGTGATCAGTCCGGTGCCCTTGGAAGAACTCCCCGGCTGCCTCCAAAGGACAGTTTGCAAGCACTCATGCCCGCTGTTCCCACCAGCCGCGCACAATGCTCCCAAGACCGTGAGAAAAGCGCTTCGGGGTGGTGTTCTACTAGGGACCATGGAGGACCTCCCCGGCTGCCCCCAAAGGCCGGTTTGCAAGCACTCCCACTCGCTGTTCCCGCCAGCCACACACAATGTTCCAAAACCCCGGAGAAAAGCGCTTCGAGGTGGTGCTCTCTCCGGGCCCTTGGAAGACCTCCCCGGCTGCCTCCAAAGGCCGGTTTGCAAGCACTCCTGCCTGCTGTTCCCGCCACACGCGCACAATGCTCCCAAGCCCGGAAGAAAAGCATTTTGGGGTGGTGCTCTCTCCGGGCCCTTGGAAGACCTCCCGGGCTGCCTCCAAAGGCCGGTTTGCAAGCACTCATGTCCGCTGTTCCCGACAGCCGCGCACAATGCTCCCAAGCCCGGGAGAAAAGCATTTTGGGGTGGTGATCAGTCCGGGCCCTTGGAAGACCTCCCCGGCTGCCTCCAAAGGACAGTTTGCAAAAACTCATGCCCGCTGTTCCCGCCAGCCGCGCACAATGCTCCCAAGACCGGGAGAAATGCGCTTCGGGGTGGTGTTCTCTCCTTGCCCATGGAGGACCACCCCAGCTGCCCCCAAAGGCCGGTTTGCAATCACTCCCACTCACTGTTCCCGCCAGCCACGCACATGCTCCAAAACACGGGAGAGAAGCGCTTTGGGGTGGTGCTCTCTCCCGGCCCTTGGAAGACTTCCCTGGCTGCCTCCAAAGGACGGTTTGCAAGAACTCCCTCCCGCTGTACCGCCAGCCGCACACAATGCTCCCAATCACGGGAGAAAAGCGCTTCGGGGTGGTGCTCTCTCAGGGCCCTTTGAAGACTTCCCCGGCTGCCTCCAATGGGCGGTATGCAGGCACTCATGCCCGCTGTTCCCACCAGCCATGCACAATGCTCCCAAGCACGGGAGAAAAGCATTTTGGGGTGGTGCTCACTCCTTGCCCTTGGAAGACCTCCGCGCCTGCCTCCAAAGGCCGGTTTGCAAGCACTCCTGCCTGCTGTTCCCGCCACACGCGCACACGGCTCCCAAGCCCGGGAGAAAAGCGCATCGGGGTGGTGTTCTCTCCGGGCCCATGGAGGACCTCCCCGGCTGCCCCCAAAGGCCGGTTTGCAAGCATTCCCACTAGCTGTTCCCGCCAGCCACGCAAATGCTCCCAAGCCCGGGAGAAAAGCATTTTGGGGTGGTGCTCTCTCCGGGCCCTTGCCCCTGTGCCTCGGGGCCAGGCAGGGGGTCCACACTCCCAGGCAAAGTCAGAAACACATGCACACGTCTGTTCCTGTCCCCTGCACCGGCAGAGAGCTCGGGGGAGCCAGAGTCTGTCAGGCAGCTGCTGGGCTGGCGGCCTGTGTGGGAAGGGGCAGAGCCGACCTAGGGGCAAGTTGGGTCTCTTGCTCTCCCTGCTGCCCTGAGGCTGCTGGGCCAAAGAGGTCTTGGACATCCAGCCCTTTGCTGGTCCCTTCCATCTGACGAGGCCCTCTGAGCTCCAGCACCTTGCAGTGTGGAGACAGCCCCTGCCAGCAACCTCCTCTCCAAGGAGGCCTCAACCGAGGCCTAGGACCAGGGGAAAGGCACCAGCGGGGATGAGCCTGGGGAGGCGCCCGGGCATGTCTGGACCCAGTCCCCGCAGCCTGCCCCTTGGTGGGGTAGTACCCCCGGAGGCCAGGAAGGTCTGGGCAAGGCTGCCAGGGGCAGGGACATTGCTGGGTCCTGCCCCTCGCATGTGGGCGTCTGAGCACAACCGGCACTCTCCCGCTGGAAGACCTCCCCGACTGCCTCCAAAGGCCGGTTTGCACGCACTCCCGCCCGCTGTTCCCGCCAGGCATGCACAATGCTCCCAAGCCAGGGAGAAAAGCGCTTCGGGGTGGTGCTCTCTCCGGGCCCTTGCCCCTGAGCCTGGGGGACAGGCAGGGGGAACACACTCCCAGGCCAAGGCAGAACGACATGCACACGTCTGTTCCTGCCCCCTACACTGGCAGAGAGCTCGGGGGAGCCAGAGACTGCCAGGCTGCTGCTGGGCTGGCTGCCTGTGTGGGACGGGGCAGAGCCGGCCTAGGGACAAGTTGGGCCTCTTGCTCTCCCTGCTGCCCTGAGGCTGCTGGGCCAAAGAGGTCTTGGGCATCCAGCCCTTTGCTGGTCCCTTCCCTCTGACGAGTCCCTCTGAGCTCCAGCACCTTGCAGTGTGGAGACAGCCCCTGCCAGCAACCTCCTCTCCAAAGAGGCCTCAACCGAGGCCTAGGCCCAGGGGAAAGGCACCAGCGGGGATGAGCCTGGGGAGGCGCACGGACATGTCTGGACCCAGTCCCCGCAGACTGCCCCTTGGTGGGGCAGTACCCCCGGAGGCCAGGAAGGTCTGGGCAAGGCTGGCCAGGGGCAGGGGCCCTGCTGGGTCCTGCCCCTGGCCTGTGGGGCCTCTGAGCACAACCGGCCCTCTCCCACTGGAAGACCTCCCCGGCTGCCTCCAAAGTCCTGTTTCCAAACACTCCCGCCCGCTGTTCACGCCAGGCTCGCACAATGCTCCCAAGCCCGGGAGAAAAGCGCTTTGGGGTGGTGCTCTCTCAGGGCCCTTGCCCCTGAGCCTGGGGGCAAGGCAGGGGGAACACACTCCCAGGCCAAGTCAGAACCAGATGCCCACGTCTGTTCCTGTCCCCTGCACCGGCAGAGAGCTTGGGGGAGCCAGAGTCTGTCAGGCAGCTGCTGGGTTGGCCGCCTGTGTGGGAAGGCCAGAGACGCCCTAGGGGCAAGTTGGGCCTCTTGCTCTCCCTGCTGCCCTGAGGCTGCTGGGCCAAAGACGTCTTGGGCATCCAGCCTCTTACTGGTCCCTTCCCTCTGACGAGGCCCTCTGAGCTCCAGCACCTTGCATTGTGGAGACAGCCCCTGCCAGCAACCTCCTCTCCAAGGAGGCCTCAACCGAGGCCTAGGCCCAGGGGAAAGGCACCAGCGGGGATGAGCCAGGGGAGGCGCCCGAGCATGTCTGGACCCAGTCCCCGCAGCCTGCCCCTTGGGGGGCAGTACCCCCGGAGGCCAGGAAGGTCTGGGCAAGGCTGGCCAGGGGCAGGGGCCCTGCTGCGTCCTGCCCCTGGCCTGTGGGGCCTCTGAGCACAACCGGCCCTCTCCCACTGGAAGACCTCCCCGTCTGCCTCCAAAGGCCGGTTTGCAAGCGCTCCCGCCCACTGTTCCCAGCAGGCGTGCACAATGCTCCCACGCCCGGGAGAAAAGCGCTTCAGGGTGGTGCTCTCTCCGGGCCCTTGCCCCTGAGCCTAGGGTCAATGCAGGGGGAACACACTCCCAGGCCAAGTCAGAACCACATGCACACCTCTGATCTGCCCCCTGCACCAGCAGAGAGCTCGGGGGAGCCAGAGTCTGTCAGGCAGCTGCTGGGCTGGCCGCCTGTGTGGGAAGGCGCAGAGCCGACCTAGGGGTAAGTTGGGCCTCTTGCTCTCCCTGCTGCCCTGAGGCTGCTGGGCCAAAGAGGTCTTGGGCATCCAGCCCCTTGCTGGTCCCTTCCCTCTGACGAGGCCCTCTGAGCTCCAGCACCTTGCAGTGTGGAGACAGCCCCTGCCAGCAACCTCCTCTCCAAGGAGGCCTAAACCGCGGCCTAGGCCCAGGGGAAAGGCACCAGCGGGGATGAGCCTGGGGAGGCGCCCGGGCATGTCTGGACCCAGTCCCCGCAGCCTGCCCCTTGGTGGGGCAGTACCCCCGGAGGCCAGGAAGGTCTGGGAAACGCTGGCCAGGGGCAGGGGCCCTGCTGGGTCCTGCCCCTGGCCTGTGAGGCCTCTGAGCACAACCGGCCCTCTCCCACTGGAAGACCTCCCCGGCTGCCTCCAAAAACCTGTTTGCAAACACTCCCGCCCGCTGTTCACGCCAGGCTCGCACAATGCTCCCAAGCCCGGGAGAAAAGCGCTTCGGGGTGTTGCTCTCTCCGGGCCCTTGCCCCTGAGCCTGGGGGCCAGGCAGTGGGTCCAAACTCTCAGACCAAGGCAGAACCACATGCACACGTCTGTTCCTGACCCCTGCACCGGCAGAGAGCTCGGGGGAGCCAGAGTCTGTCAGGCAGCTGCTGGGTTGGCTGCCTGTGTGGGAAGGGGCAGAGCCGACCTAGGGGCAAGTTGGGCCTCTTCCTCTCCCTGCTGCCCTGAGGCTGCTGGGCCAAAGACGTCTTGGGCATCCAGCCCCTTGCTGGTCCCTTCCCGCTGACGAGGCCCTCTGAGCTCCAGCACCTTGCAGTGTGGAGACAGCCCCTGCCAGCAACCTCCTCTCCAAGGAGGCCTCAACCGAGGCCTAGGCCCAGGGGAAAGGCACCAGCGGGGATGAGCCTGGGGAGGCGCCCGGGCATGTCTGGACCCAGTCCCCGCAGCCTGCCCCTTGGTGGGGTAGTACCCCCGGAGGCCAGGAAGGTCTGGGCAAGGCTGCCAGGGGCAGGGACACTGCTGGGTCCTGCCCCTGGCCTGTGGGGCGTCTGAGCACAACCGGCACTCTCCCGCTGGAAGACCTCCCCGTCTGCCTCCAAAGGCCGGTTTGCAAGCACTCCCGCCCGCTGTTCCCGCCAGGCACGCACAATGCTCCCAAGCCCGGGAGAAAAGTGCTTCGGGGTGGTGCTCTCTCCGGGCCCTTGCCCCTGAGCCTGGGGGCCAGGCAGGGGGAACACACTCCCAGGCCAAGGCAGAACGACATGCACACGTCTGTTCCTGCCCCCTACACCGGCAGAGAGCTCGGGGGAGCCAGAGACTGCCAGGCTGCTGCTGGGCTGGCTGCCTGTGTGGGACGGGGCAGAGCCGACCTAGGGGCAAGTTTGGACTCTTGCTCTCCCTGCTGCCCTGAGGCTGCTGGGTCAAAGAGGTCTTGGGCATCCAGCCCTTTGCTGGTCCCTTCCCTCTGATGAGGCCCTCTGAGCTCCAGCACCTTGCAGTGTGGAGACAGCCCCTGCCAGCAACCTCCTCTCCAAAGAGGCCTCAACCGAGGCCTAGGCCCAGGGGAAAGGCACCAGCGGGGATGATCCTGGGGAGGCGCACGGACATGTCTGGACCCAGTCCCCGCAGCCTGCCCCTTGGTGGGGCAGTACCCCCGGAGGCCAGGAAGGTCTGGGCAAGGCTGGCAAGGGGCAGGGGCCCTGCTGGGTCCTGCCCCTGGCTTGTGAGGCCTCTGAGCACAACCGGCCCTCTCCCACTGGAAGACCTCCCCGGCTGCCTCCAAAGTCCTGTTTGCAAACACTCCCGCCCGCTGATCACGCCAGGCTCGCACAATGCTCCCAAGCCCGGGAGAAAAGCGCTTCGGGGTGGTGCTCTCTCTGGGCCCTTGCCCCTGAGCCTGGGGGCAAGGCAGGGGGAACACACTCCCAGGCCAAGGCATAACCACATGCCCACGTCTGTTCCTGTCCCCTGCACCGGCAGAGAGCTTGGGGGAGCCAGAGTCTGTCAGGCAGCTGCTTGGTTAGCCGACTGTGTGGGAAGGGGCAGAGCCACCCTAGGGGCAAGTTGGGCCTCTTGCTCTCCCTGCTGCCCTGAGGCTGCTGGGCCAAAGACGTCTTGGGCATCCAGCCCCTTACTGGTCCCTTCCCTCTGACGAGGCCCTCTGAGCTCCAGCACCTTGCAGTGTGGAGACAGCCCCTGCCAGCAACCTCCTCTCCAAGGAGGCCTCAACCGAGGCCTAGGCCCAGGGGAAAGGCACCAGCGGTGATGAGCCAGGGGAGGAGCCCGAGCATGTCTGTACCCAGTCCCCGCAGCCTGCCCCTTGGTGGGGCAGTACCCCCGGAGGCCAGGAAGGTCTGGGCAAGGCTGGCCAGGGGGAGGGGCCCTGCTGGGTCCTGCCCCTGGCCTGTGGGGCCTCTGAGCCCAACCGCCCCTCTCCCACTGGAAGACCTCCCCGGTTGCCTCCAAAGGCCGGTTTGCAAGCGCTCCCGCCCACTGTTCCCAGCAGACGTGCACAATGCTCCTAAGCCCGGGAGAAAAGCGCTTCAGGGTGGTGCTCTCTCTGGGCCCTTGCCCCTGAGCCTGGGGGCAAGGCAGGGTGTCCACACTCCCAGGCCAAGGCAGAACCACATGCACACGTCTGATCTGCCCCCTGCACCGGCAGAGAGCTCGGGGGAGCCAGAGTCTGTCAGGCAGCTGCTGGGCTGGCCGCCTGTGTGGGAAGTGGCAGAGCCGACCTAGGGGCAAGTTGGGCCTCTTGCTCTCCCTGCTGCCCTGAGGCTGCTGGGCCAAAGAGGTCTTGGGCATCCAGCCCCTTGCTGGTCCCTTCCCTCTGACGAGGCCCTCTGAGCTCCAGCACCTTGCAGTGTGGAGACAGCCCCTGCCGGCAACCTCCTCTCCAAGGAGGCCTAAACCGAGGCCTAGGCCCAGGGGAAAGGCACCAGCGGGGATGAGCCTGGGGAGGCGCCCGGGCATGACTGGACCCAGTCTCCGCAGCCTGCCCCTTGGTGGGCAGTACCCCCGGAGGCCAGGAAGGTCTGGGCAAGGCTGGCCAGGGGCAGGGGCCCTGCTGGGTCCTGCCCCTGGCCTGTGGGGCCTCTGAGCACAACCGGCCCTCTCCCACTGGAAGACCTCCCCGGCTGCCTCCAAAGTCCTGTTTGCAAACACTCTCGCCCGCTGTTCACGCCAGGCTCGCACAATGCTCCCAAGCCCGGGAGAAAAGCGCTTCGGGGTGGTGCTCTCCCTGGGCCCTTGCCCCTGAGCCTGGGGGCAAGGCAGAGGGAACACACTCCCAGGCCAAGGCAGAACCACATGCCCACGTCTGTACCTGTCCCCTGCACCGGCAGAGAGCTTGGGGGAGCCAGAGTCTGTCAGGCAGCTGCTGGGTTGGCCGCAAGTGTGGGAAGGGGCAGAGCCGCCCTAGGGGCAAGTTGGGCCTCTTGCTCTCCCTGCTGCCCTGAGGCTGCTGGGCCAAAGATGTCTTGGGCATCCAGCCCCTTACTGGTCCCTTCCCTCTGACGAGGCCCTCTGAGCTCCAGCACCTTGCAGTGTGGAGACAGCCCCTGCCAGCAACCTCCTCTCCAAGGAGGCCTCAACCGAGGCCTAGGCCCAGGGGAAAGGCACCAGCGGGGATGGGCCAGGGGAGGCGCCCGAGCATGTCTGGACCCAGTCCCCGCAGCCTGCCCCTTGGTGGGGCAGTACCCCTGGAGGCCAGGAAGGTCTGTGCAAGGCTGGCCAGGGGCAGGGGCCCTGCTGGGTCCCGCCCCTGGCCTGTGAGGCCTCTGAGAACAACCGGCCCTCTCCCACAGGAAGACCTCCCCGGCTGCCTCCAAAGTCCTGTTTGCAAACACTCCCGCTCGCTGTTCACGCCAGGCTCGCACAATGCTCCCAAGCCTGGGAGAAAAGCGCTTCGGGGTGGTGCTCTCCCTGGGCCCTTGCGCCTGAGCCTGGGGGAAAGGCAGGGGGAACACACTCCCAGACCAAGGCAGAACCACATGCACACGTCTGTTCCTGTCCCCTGCACCGACAGAGAGCTGGGGGGAGCCAGAGTCTGTCAGGCAGCTGCTGGGCTGGCCGCCTGTGTGGGAAGTGGAAGAGCCGACCTAGGGGCAAGTTGGGCCTCTTGCTCTCCCTGCTGCCCTGAGGCTGCTGGGCCAAAGACGTCTTGGGCATCCAGCCCCTTACTGGTCCCTTCCCTCTGACGAGGCCCTCTGAGCTCCAGCACCTTGCAGTGTGGAGACAGCCCCTGCCAGCAATCTCCTCTCCAAGGAGGCCTAAACCGAGGCCTAGGCCCAGGGGAAAGGCACCAGCGGGGATGAGCCAGGGGAGGCGCCCGAGCATGTCTGGACCCAGTCCCCGCAGCCTGCCCCTTGGTGGGGCAGTACCCCCGGAGGCCAGGAAGGTCTGGGCAAGGCTGGCCAGGGGCAGGGGCCCTGCTGGGTCCTGCCCCTGGCCTGTGGGGCCTCTGAGCACAACCGGCCCTCTCCCACTGGAAGACCTCCCCGGCTGCCTCCAAAGGCCGGTTTGCAAGCGCTCCCGCCCACTGTTCCCAGCAGGCGGGCACAATGCTCCTAAGCCCGGGAGAAAAGCGCTTCAGGGTGGTGTTCTCTCTGGGACCTTGCCCCTGAGCCTGGGGGCAAGGCAGGGGGTCCACACTCCCAGGCCAAGGCAGAACCACATGCACACGTCTGATCTGCCCCCTGCACCGGCAGAGAGCTCGGGGGAGCCAGAGTCTGTCAGGCAGCTGCTGGGCTGGCCGCCTGTGTGGGAAGGGGCAGAGCCGACCTAGGGGCAAGTTGGGCCTCTTGCTCTCCCTGCTGCCCTGAGGATGCTGGGCCAAAGAGTTCTTGGGCATCCAGCCCCTTGCTTGTCCCTTCCCTCTGACGAGGCCCTCTAAGCTCCAGCACCTTGCAGTGTGGAGACAGCCCCTGCCAGCAACCTCCTCTCCAAAGAGGCCTCAACCGAGGCCTAGGCCCAGGGAAAAGGCACCAGCGGGGATGAGCCTGGGGAGGCGCCCGGGCATGTCTGGACCCAGTCCCCGCAGCCTGCCCCTTGGTGGGGCAGTACCCCCGGAGGCCAGGAAGGTCTGGGCAAGGCTGGCCAGGGGCAGGGGCCCTGCTGGGTCCTGCCCCTGGCCTGTGGGGCCTCTGAGCACAACCGGCCCTCTCCCACTGGAAGACCTCCCCGGCTGCCTCCAAAGGCCGGTTTGCAAGCACTCAATCCCGCTGTTCCCGCCAGCCGCGCACAATGCTCCCAAGCCCGGGAGAAAAGCGCTTCGGGGTGGTGCTCTCTCCCGGCCCTTGGAAGACCTCCCCGGCTGCCTCCAAAGGCTGGTTTTCAAGAACTCCCTCCCGCTGACCCGCCAGCCGCACACAATGCTCCCAAGCCCGGGAGAAAAGCATTTTGGGGTGGTGCTCTCTCCGGGCCCATGGAAGACCTCCCCGGCTGCCTCGAAAGGCCGGTTTGCAAGCACTCCCGTCCGCTGTTCCCGACAGCCGCGCACAATGCTCCCAATTCCGGAGAAAAGTGCTTCGGGATGGTGCTCTCTCCGGGCTCTTGGAAGACCTCCCAAGCTGCCTCCAAAGGCCGGTTTGCAAGCACTCCCGCCCGCTGTTCCCGCCAGCCTCGCACAATGCTCCCAAGCCCGGGAGAAAAGCGCTTCGGGGTGGTGTTCTCTCCGTGCCAATGGAGGACCTCCCTGGCTGCCCCCAAAGGCCGGTTTGCAAGCACTCCCACTCGCTGTTCCCGCCAGCCACGCACAATCCTCCAAAACCCCGGAGAAAAGCGCTTCGGGGTGGTGTTCTCTCAGTGCCCATGGAAGACCTCCCGGGGTGCCCCCAAAGGCCGGTTTGGAAGCACTCCCACTCGCTGTTCCCGCCATCGGCGCAAATGTTCCAAGCCCGGGAGAAAAGCGCTTCTGGGTGGTGCTCTCTCCTGGCCCTTGGAAGACCTCCCCGGCTGCCTCCAATGGCCAGTTTGCAAGCACTCATGCCCGCTGTTCCCACCAGCCGCGCACAATGCTCCCAAGCCCGGGAGAGAAGCTTTTTGGGGTGGTGCTCACACCGGGCCCTGGAAGACCTCCCCGGCTGCCTGCAAAGGCCGGTTTTCAAGCACTCCTGCCTGCTGTTCCCGCCACCCGCGCACAATACTCCCAAGCCCGGGAGAAAAGCGCTTCGGGGTGGTGCTCTCTACAGGCCCTTGGAAGACCTCCCCCGCTGCCTCCAAAGGCCGGTTTGCAAGCGCTCCCGCCCACTGTTCCCAGCAGGCGGGCACAATGCTCCTAAGCCCGGGAGAAAAGCGCTTCGTGGTGGTGGTCTCTCCGGGCCCTTGCCCCTGAGCCTGCGGGCCAGGCAGGGGATCCACAGTCCCAGGCGAAGGCAGAACCACATGCACACGTCTGTTCCTGCCCCCTCCACCGACAGAGAGCTGGGGGGATCCAGAGTCTGTCAGGCAGCTGCTGGGCTGGCCGCCTGTGTGGGAAGGGGAAGAGCCGACCTAGGGGCAAGTTGGGCCTCTTGCTCTCCCTGCTGCCCTGAGGCTGCTGGGTCAAAGAGGTCTTGGGCATCCAGCCCTTTGCTGGTCCCTTCCCTCTGACGAGGCCCTCTGAGCTCCAGCACCTTGCAGTGTGGAGACAGCCCCTGCCAGCAACCACCTCTCCAAAGAGGCCTCAACCGAGGCCTACGCCCAGGGGAAAGGCACCAGCGGGGATGATCCTGGGGAGGCGCACGGACATGTCTGGACCCAGTCCCCGCAGCCTGCCCCTTGGTGGGGCAGTACCCCCGGAGGCCAGGAAGGTCTGGGCAAGGCTGGCCAGGGGCAGGGGCCCTGCTGGGTCCCGCCCCTGGCCTGTGAGGCCTCTGAGAACAACCGGCCCTCTCCCACTGGAAGACCTCCCCGGCTGCCTCCAAAGTCCTGTTTGCAAACACTCCCGCTCGCTGTTCACGCCAGGCTCGCACAATGCTCCCAAGCCTGGGAGAAAAGCGCTTCGGGGTGGTGCTCTCCCTGGGCCCTTGCGCCTGAGCCTGGGGGAAAGGCAGGGGGAACACACTCCCAGACCAAGGCAGAACCACATGCACACGTCTGTTCCTGTCCCCTGCACCGACAGAGAGCTGGGGGGAGCCAGAGTCTGTCAGGCAGCTGCTGGGCTGGCCGCCTGTGTGGGAAGTGGAAGAGCCGACCTAGGGGCAAGTTGGGCCTCTTGCTCTCCCTGCTGCCCTGAGGCTGCTGGGCCAAAGACGTCTTGGGCATCCAGCCCCTTACTGGTCCCTTCCCTCTGACGAGGCCCTCTGAGCTCCAGCACCTTGCAGTGTGGAGACAGCCCCTGCCAGCAATCTTCTCTCCAAGGAGGCCTAAACCGAGGCCTAGGCCCAGGGGAAAGGCACCAGCGGGGATGAGCCAGGGGAGGCGCCCGAGCATGTCTGGACCCAGTCCCCGCAGCCTGCCCCTTGGTGGGGCAGTATCCCCGGAGGCCAGGAAGGTCTGGGCAAGGCTGGCCAGGGGCAGGGGCCCTGCTGGGTCCTGCCCCTGGCCTGTGGGGCCTCTGAGCACAACCGGCCCTCTCCCACTGGAAGACCTCCCCGGCTGCCTCCAAAGGCCGGTTTGAAAGCGCTCCCGCCCACTGTTCCCAGCAGGCAGGCACAATGCTCCTAAGCCCGGGAGAAAAGCGCTTCGTGGTGGTGGTCTCTCCGGGCCCTTGCCCCTGAGCCTGGGGGCCAGGCAGGGGATCCACAGTCCCAGGCGAAGGCAGAACCACATGCACACGTCTGTTCCTGCCCCCTCCACCGACAGAGAGCTGGGGGGATCCAGAGTCTGTCAGGCAGCTGCTGGGCTGGCCGCCTGTGTGGGAAGGGGAAGAGCCGACCTAGGGGCAAGTTGGGCCTCTTGCTCTCCCTGCTGCCCTGAGGCTGCTGGGTCAAAGAGGTCTTGGGCATCCAGCCCTTTGCTGGTCCCTTCCCTCTGACGAGGCCCTCTGAGCTCCAGCACCTTGCAGTGTGGAGACAGCCCCTGCCAGCAACCACCTCTCCAAAGAGGCCTCAACCGAGGCCTACGCCCAGGGGAAAGGCACCAGCGGGGATGATCCTGGGGAGGCGCACGGACATGTCTGGACCCAGTCCCCGCAGCCTGCCCCTTGGTGGGGCAGTACCCCCGGAGGCCAGGAAGGTCTGGGCAAGGCTGGCCAGGGGCAGGGGCCCTGCTGGGTCCCGCCCCTGGCCTGTGAGGCCTCTGAGAACAACCGGCCCTCTCCCACTGGAAGACCTCCCCGGCTGCCTCCAAAGGCCGGTTTGCAAGCGCTCCCGCACACTGTTCCCAGCAGGCGGGCACAATGCTCCTAAGCCCGGGAGAAAAGCGCTTCAGGGTGGTGTTCTCTCTGGGACCTTGCCCCTGAGCCTGGGGGCAAGGCAGGGGGTCCACACTCCCAGGCCAAGGCAGAACCACATGCACACGTCTGATCTGCCCCCTGCACCGGCAGAGAGCTCGGGGGAGCCAGAGTCTGTCAGGCAGCTGCTGGGCTGGCCGCCTGTGTGGGAAGTGGCAGAGCCAACCTAGGGGCAAGTTGGGCCTCTTGCTCTCCCTGCTGCCCTGAGGCTGCTGGGCCAAAGAGGTCTTGGGCATCGAGCCCCTTGCTGGTCCCTTCCCTCTGACGAGGCCCTCTGAGCTCCAGCACCTTGCAGTGTGGAGACAGCCCCTGCCAGCAACCTCCTCTCCAAGGAGGCCTAAACCGAGGCCTAGGCCCAGGGGAAAGGCACCAGCGGGGATGAGCCTGGGGAGGCGCCCGGGCATTTCTGGACCCAGTTCCCGCAGCCTGCCCCTTGGTGGGCAGTACCCCCGGAGGCCAGGAAGGTCTGGGAATGGCTGGCCAGGGGCAGGGGACCTGCTGGGTCCTGCCCCTGGCCTGTGGGGCCTCTGAGCACAACCGGCCCTCTCCCACTGGAAGACCTCCCCGGCTGCCTCCAAAGGCCGGTTTGCAAGCACTCCCGCCCACTGTTCCCACCAAGCGCTCACAATGCTCCCAAGCCCGGGAGAAAAGCGCTTCGGGGTGGTGTTCTCTCCGGGCCCTTGCCCCTGAGCCTGGGGGCCAGGAAGGGGGTCCACACTCCCAGGCCAAGGCAGAACCACATGCACACGTCTGTTCCTGCCCCCTGCACCGGCAGAGAGCTCGGGGGAGCCAGAGTCTGTCAGGCAGCTGCTGGGCTGGCCGCCTGTGTGGGAAGGGGCAGAGCCGACCTAGGGGCAAGTTGGGCCTCTTGCTCTCCCTGCTGCCCTGAGGATGCTGGGCCAAAGAGTTCTTGGGCATCCAGCCCCTTGCTGGTCCCTTCCCTCTGACAAGGCCCTCTGAGCTCCAGCACCTTGCAGTGTGGAGACAGCCCCTGCCAGCAACCTCCTCTCCAAAGAGGCCTCAACCGAGGCCTAGGCCCAGGGGAAAGGCACCAGCGGGGATGAGCCTGGGGAGGCGCCCGGGCATGTCTGGACCCAGTCCCCGCAGCCTGCCCCTTGGTGGGGCAGTACCCCCGGAGGCCAGGAAGGTCTGGGCAAGGCTGGCCAGGGGCAGGGGCCCTGCTGGTTCCTGCCCCTGGCCTGTGGGGCCTCTGAGCACAACCGGCCCTCTCCCACTGGAAGACCTCCCCGGCTGCCTCCAAAGGCCGGTTTGCAAGCACTCAATCCCGCTGTTCCCGCCAGCCGCGCACAATGCTCCCAAGCCCGGGAGAAAAGCGCTTCGGGGTGGTGCTCTCTCCCGGCCCTTGGAAGACCTCCCCGGCTGCCTCCAAAGGCTGGTTTTCAAGAACTCCCTCCCGCTGACCCGCCAGCCGCACACAATGCTCCCAAGCCCGGGAGAAAAGCATTTTGGGGTGGTGCTCTCTCCGGGCCCATGGAAGACCTCCCCGGCTGCCTCGAAAGGCCGGTTTGCAAGCACTCCCGTCCGCCTTTCCCGACAGCCGCGCACAATGCTCCCAATTCCGGAGAAAAGTGCTTCGGGATGGTGCTCTCTCCGGGCTCTTGGAAGACCTCCCAAGCTGCCTCCAAAGGCCGGTTTGCAAGCACTCCCGCCCGCTGTTCCCGCCAGCCTCGCACAATGCTCCCAAGCCCGGGAGAAAAGCGCTTCGGGGTGGTGTTCTCTCCGTGCCAATGGAGGACCTCCCTGGCTGCCCCCAAAGGCCGGTTTGCAAGCACTCCCACTCGCTGTTCCCGCCAGCCACGCACAATCCTCCAAAACCCCGGAGAAAAGCGCTTCGGGGTGGTGTTCTCTCCGTGCCCATGGAAGACCTCCCGGGGTGCCCCCAAAGGCCGGTTTGGAAGCACTCCCACTCGCTGTTCCCGCCATCCGCGCAAATGTTCCAAGCCCGGGAGAAAAGCGCTTCTGGATGGTGCTCTCTCCTGGCCCTTGGAAGACCTCCCCGGCTGCCTCCAATGGCCAGTTTGCAAGCACTCATGGCCGCTGTTCCCACCAGCCGTGCACAATGCTCCCAAGCCCGGGAGAAAAGCTTTTTGGGGTGGTGCTCACACCGGGCCCTGGAAGACCTCCCCGGCTGCCTGCAAAGGCCGGTTTTCAAGCACTCCTGCCTGCTGTTCCCGCCACCCACGCACAATACTCCCAAGCCCGGGAGAAAAGCGCTTCGGGGTGGTGCTCTCTACAGGCCCTTGGAAGACCTCCCCGGCTGCCTCCAAAGGCTGGTTTTCAAGAACTCCCTCCCGCTGTCCCGCCAGCCGCACACAATGCTACCAAGCCCGGGAGAAAAGCGCTTCGGGCTGGTGCTATCTCCCGGCCCTTGGAAGACCTCCCCGGCTGCCTCCAAAGGCTGGTTTTCAAGAACTCCCTCCCGCTGACCCGCCAGCCGCACACAATGCTCCCAAGCCCGGGAGAAAAGCATTTTGGGGTGGTGCTCTCTCCGGGCCCTTGGAAGACCTCCCCTGCTGCCTCTAAAGGCCGGTTTGCAAGCACTCCTGCCTGCTGTTCCCGCCAGCCGCGCACAATGCTCCCAAGCCCGGGAGAAAAGCGCTTCGGGCTGGTGCTCTCTCCGGGCACTTTCAAGACCTCCCCGGCTGCCTCCAAAGGCCGGTTTGTAAGTACTCATTCCCGCTGCTTCCGCCAGCCACGCACAATGCTCCCAAGCCCGGGAGAAAAGCATTTTGGGGTGGTGCTCTCTCCGGGCCCTTGGAAGACCTCCCGGGCTGCCTCCAAAGGCCGGTTTGCAAGCACTCATGTTCGCTGTTCCCGACAGCCGCGCACAATGCTCCCAAGCCCGGGAGAAAAGCATTTTGGCGTGGTGATCAGTCCGGGCCCTTGGAAGACCTCCCCGGCTGCCTCCAAAGAACAGTTTGCAAGCACTCATGCCCGCTGATCCCGCCAGCCGCGCACAATGCTCCCAAGACCGTGAGAAAAGCGCTTCGGGGTGGTGTTCTCTCCGGGACCATGGAGGACCTCCCCGGCTGCCCCCAAAGGCCGGTTTGCAAGCACTCCCACTCGCTGTTCCCGCCAGCCACACACAATGTTCCAAAACCCCGGAGAAAAGCGCTTCGGGGTGGTGCTCTCTCCGGGCCCTTGGAAGACTTCTCTGGCTGCCTCCAAAGGCCGGTTTGCAAGAATTCCCTCCCGCTGTCCCACCAGCCGCACACAATGCTCCAAAACCCGAGAGAAAAGCGCTTCGAGGTGGTGCTCTCTCCGGGCCCTTGGAAGACCTCGCCGGCTGCCTCCAAAGGCCGGTTTGCAAGCACTCCTGCCTGCTGTTCCCGCCAGCCACGCACAATGCTCCCAATCCCGGGAGAAAAGTGCTTCGGGATGGTGTTCTCTCCGGGCCCATGGAGGACCTCCCCGGCTGCCCCAAAGGCCGGTTTGCAAGCATTCCCACTAGCTGTTCCCGCCAGCCACGCAAATGCTCCCAAGCCCGGGAGAAAAGCATTTTGGGGTGGTGCTCTCTCTGGGCCCTTGCCCCTGTGCCTCGGGGCCAGGCAGGGGGTCCACACGCCCAGGTAAAGTCAGAACCACATGCACACGTCTGTTCCTGCCCCCTGCACCGGCAGAGAGCTCGGGGGAGCCAGAGTCTGTCAGGCAGCTCCTGGGCTGGCGGCCTGTGTGGGAAGGGGCAGAGCCGACCTAGGGGCAAGTTGGGACTCTTGCTCTCCCTGCTGCCCTGAGGCTGCTGGGTTAAAGAGGTCTTGCGCATCCAGCCCTTTGCTGGTCCCTTCCCTCTGACGAGGCCCTCTGAGCTCCAGCACCTTGCAGTGTGGAGACAGCCCCTGCCAGCAACCTCCTCTCCAAAGAGGCCTCAACCGAGGCCTAGGCCCAGGGGAAAGGCACCAGCGGGGATGATCCTGGGGAGGCGCACGGACATGTCTGGACCCAGTCCCCGCAGCCTGCCCCTTGGTGGGGCAGTACCCCCGGAGGCCAGGAAGGTCTGGGCAAGGCTGGCCAGGGGCAGGGGCCCTGCTGGGTCCTGCCCCTGGCCTGTGAGGCCTCTGAGCACAACCGGCCCTCTCCCACTGGAAGACCTCCCCGGCTGCCTCCAAAGTCCTGTTTGCAAACACTCCCGCCCGCTGATCACGCCAGGCTCGCACAATGCTCCCAAGCCCGGGAGAAAAGCGCTTCGGTGTGGTGCTCTCTCCGGGCCCTTGCCCCTGAGCCTGGGGGCAAGGCAGGGGGAACACACTCCCAGGCCAAGGCAGAACCACATGCCCACTTCTGTTCCTGTCCCCTGCACCGGCAGAGAGCTTGGGGGAGCCAGAGTCTGTCAGGCAGCTGCTGGGTTAGCCGACTGTGTGGGAAGGGGCAATGCCACCCTAGGGGCAAGTTGGGCCTCTTGCTCTGCCTGCTGCCCTGAGGCTGCTGGGCCAAAGACGTCTTGGGCATCCAGCCCCTTACTGGTCCCTTCCCTCTGACGAGGCCCTCTGAGCTCCAGCACCTTGCAGTGTGGAGACAGCCCCTGCCAGCAACCTCCTCTCCAAGGAGGCCTCAACCGAGGCCTAGGCCCAGGGGAAAGGCACCAGCGGGGATGAGCCTGGGGAGGCGCCCGAGCATGTCTGTACCCAGTCCCCGCAGCCTGCCCCTTGGTGGGGCAGTACCCCCGGAGGCCAGGAAGGTCTGGGCAAGGCTGGCCAGGGGCAGGGGCCCTGCTGGGTCCTGCCCCTGGCCTGTGGGGCCTCTGAGCCCAACCGCCCCTCTCCCACTGGAAGACCTCCCCGGTTGCCTCCAAAGGCCGGTTTGCAAGCGCTCCCGCCCACTGTTCCCAGCAGACGTGCACAATGCTCCTAAGCCCGGGAGAAAAGCGCTTCAGGGTGGTGCTCTCTCTGGGCCCTTGCCCCTGAGCCTGGGGGCAAGGCAGGGTGTCCACACTCCCAGGCCAAGGCAGAACCACATGCACACGTCTGATCTGCCCCCTGCACCGGCAGAGAGCTCGGGGGAGCCAGAGTCTGTCAGGCAGCTGCTGGGCTGGCCGCCTGTGTGGGAAGTGGCAGAGCCGACCTAGGGGCAAGTTGGGCCTCTTGCTCTCCCTGCTGCCCTGAGGCTGCTGGGCCAAAGAGGTCTTGGGCATCCAGCCCCTTGCTGGTCCCTTCCCTCTGACGAGGCCCTCTGAGCTCCAGCACCTTGCAGTGTGGAGACAGCCCCTGCCAGCAACCTCCTCTCCAAGGAGGCCTAAACCGAGGCCTAGGCCCAGGGGAAAGGCACCAGCGGGGATGAGCCTGGGGAGGCGTTCGGGCATGACTGGACCCAGTCCCCGCAGCCTGCCCCTTGGTGGGGCAGTACCCCCGGAGGCCAGGAAGGTCTGGGCAAGGCTGGCCAGGGGCAGGGGCCCTGCTGGGTCCTGCCCCTGGCCTGTGGGGCCTCTGAGCACAACCGGCCCTCTCCCACTGGAAGACCTCCCCGGCTGCCTCCAAAGCCCGGTTTGCCAACACTCCCGCCCGCTGTTCTCGCCAGGCACGCACAATTCTCCCAAGCCCGGGAGAAAAGCGCTTCGGGGTGTTGCTCTCTCCGGGCCCTTGCCCCTGAGCGTGGGGGCCAGGCAGTGGGTCCACACTCCCAGACCAAGGCAGAACCATATGCACACGTCTGTTCCTGCCCCCTGCATCGGCAGAGAGCTCGGGGGAGCCAGAGTCTGTCAGGCAGCTGCTGGGCTGGCCGCCTGTGTGGGAAGGGGCAGAGCCGACCTAGGGGCAAGATGGGCCTCTTCCTCTCCCTGCTGCCCTGAGGCTGCTGGGCCAAAGAGGTCTTGGGCATCCAGCCCCTTGCTGGTCCCTTCCCGCTGACGAGGCCCTCTGAGCTCCAGCACCTTGCAGTGTGGAGACAGCCCCTGCCAGCAACCTCCTCTCCAAGGAGGCCTCAACCGAGGCCTAGGCCCAGGGGAAAGGCACCAGCGGGGATGAGCCTGGGGAGGCGCCCGGGCATGTCTGGACCCAGTCCCCGCAGCCTGCCCCTTGTTGGGGTAGTACCCCCGGAGGCCAGGAAGGTCTGGGCAAGGCTGCCAGGGGCAGGGACAGCGCTGGGTCCTGCCCCTGGCCTGTGGGGCGTCTGAGCACAAGTGGCACTCTCCCGCTGGAAGACCTCCCCGTCTGCCTCCAAAGGCCGGTTTGCAAGCACTCCCGCCCGCTGTTCCCGCCAGGCACGCACAATGCTCCCAAGCCCGGGAGAAAAGCGCTTCGGGGTGGTGCTCTCTCCGGGCCCTTGCCCCTGAGCCTGGGGGCCAGGCAGGGGGAACACACTCCCAGGCCAAGGCAGAACGACATGCACACGTCTGTTCCTGCCCCCTACACCGGCAGAGAGCTCGGGGGAGCCAGAGACTGCCAGGCTGCTGCTGGGCTGGCTGCCTGTGTGGGACGAGGCGGAGCCGACCTAGGGGCAAGTTGGGCCTCTTGCTCTCCCTGCTGCCCTGAGGCTGCTGGGTCAAAGAGGTCTTGGGCATCCAGCCCTTTGCTGGTCCCTTCCCTCTGACGAGGCCCTCTGAGCTCCAGCACCTTGCAGTGTGGAGACATCCCCTGCCAGCAACCTCCTCTCCAAAGAGGCCTCAACCGAGGCCTAGGCCCAGGGAAAAGGCACCAGCGGGGATGAGCCTGGGGAGGCGCCCGGGCATGACTGGACCCAGTCCCCACAGCCTGCCCCTTGGTGGGGCAGTACCCCCGGAGGCCAGGAAGGTCTGGGCAAGGCTGGCCAGGGGCAGGGGCCCTGCTGGGTCCTGCCCCTGGCCTGTGGGGCCTCTGAGCACAACCGGCCCTCTCCCACTGGAAGACCTCCCCGGCTGCCTCCAAAGGCCGGTTTGCCAACACTCCCGCCCGCTGTTCCCGCCAGGCACGCACAATGCTCCCAAGCCCGGGAGAAAAGCGCTTCGGGGTGTTGCTCTCTCCGGGCCCTTGCCCCTGAGCGTGGGGGCCAGGCAGTGGGTCCACACTCCCAGAACAGGGCAGAACCACATGCACACGTCTGTTCCTACCCCTGCACCGACAGAGAACTGGGGGGAGACAGAGTCTGTCAGGCAGCTGCTGGGCTGGCCGCCTGTGTGGGAATGGGCAGAGCCGACCTAGGGGCAAGTTGGGCCTCTTCCTCTCCCTGCTGCCCTGAGGCTGCTGGGCCAAAGAGGTCTTGGGCATCCAGCCCCTTGCTGGTCCCTTCCCTCTGACGAGGCCCTCTGAGCCTCTGCACCTTGCAGTGTGGAGAGAGCCCCTGCCAGCAACCTCCTCTCCAAGGAGGCCTCAACCGAGGCCTAGGCCCAGGGGAAAGGCACCAGCGGGGATGAGCCAGTGGAGGCGCACGGGCATGTCTGGACCCAGTCCCCACAACCTGCCCCTTGGTGGGGCAGTACCCCCGGAGGCCAGGAAGGTCTGGGCAAGGCTGGCAGGGGCAGGGACACTGCTGGGTCCTGCCCCTGGCCTGTGGGGCGTCTGAGCACAACCGGCACTCTCCCGGTGGAAGACCTCCCCGGCTGCCTCCAAAGGCCGGTTTGCAAGTGTTCCCGCCCACTGTTCCCAGCAGGCGTGTACAATGCTCCCAAGCCGGGGAGAAAAGCGCTTCGGGGTGGTGCTCTCTCCGGGCCCTTGCCCCTGAGCCTGGGGGCAAGGCACGGTGTCCATTCTCCCAGGCCAAGTCAGAACCACATGCACACCTCTGATTTGCCCCCTGCACCGGCAGAGAGCTCGGGGGAGCCAGAGTATGTCAGGCAGCTGCTGGGCTGGCCGCCTGTGTGGGAAGGGGCAGAGCCGACCTAGGGGCAAGATGGGCCTCTTGCTCTCCCTGCTGCCCTGAGGCTGCTGGGCCAAAGAGGTCTTGGGCGTCCAGCCCCTTGCTGGTCCCTTCCCTCTGACGAGGCCCTCTGAGCTCCAGGACCTTGCAGTGTGGAGACAGCCCCTGCCAGCAACCTCCTCTCCAAGGATGCCTAAACCGAGGCCTAGGCCCAGGGGAAAGGCACCAGTGGGGATGAGCCTGGGGAAGCGCCTGGGCATGTCTGGACCCAGTCCCCGCAGCCTGCCCCTTGGTGGGGCAGTACCTCCTGAGGCCAGGAAGGTCTGGGACAGGCTGGCCAGCGGCAGGGGCTTGCTGGGTCCTGCCCCTGGCCTGTGGGGCCTCTGAGCACAACCGGCCCTCTCCCACTGGAAGACCTCCGCGGCTGCCTCCAAAGGCCGGTTAGCAAGCACTCCCGCCCACTGTTCCCACCAAGCGCGCACAATGCTCCCAAGCCCGGGAGAAAAGCGCTCGGGTTGGTGCTCTCTCCGGGCCCTTGCCCCTGAGCCTGGGGTCCAGGCAGGGGGTCCACACTCCCAGGCCAAGGCAGAACCACATGCACACGTCTGTTCCTGCCCCCTGCACCGGCAGAGAGCTGGGGGGAGCCAGAGTCTGTCAGGCAGCTGCTGGGCTGGCCGCCTGTGTGAGAAGGGGCAGAGCCTACCTAGGGGCAAGTTGGGCCTCTTGCTCTCCCTGCTGCCCTGAGGCTGCTGGGCCAAAGAGGTCTTGGGCATCCAGCCCCTTGCTGGTCCCTTCCCTCTGACGAGGCCCTCTGAGCTCCAGCACCTTGCAGTGTGGAGACAGCCCCTGCCAGCAACCTCCTCTCCAAGGAGGCCTCAACCGAGGCCTAGGCCCAGGGGAAAGGCACCAGCGGGGATGAGCCAGTGGAGGCGCACGGGCATGTCTGGACCCAGTCCCCGCAGCCTGCCCCTTGGTGGGGCAGTACCCCCGGAGGCCAGGAAGGTCGGGCAAGGCTGGCCAGGGGCAGGGGCCCTGCTGGGTCCTGCCCCTGGCCTGTGGGGCCTCTGAGCACAACCGGCCCTCTCCCACTGGAAGACCTCCCCGGCTGCCTCCAAAGGCCGGTTTGCCAACACTCCCGCCCGCTGTTCCCGCCAGGCACGCACAATGCTCCCAAGCCCGGGAGAAAAGCGCTTCGAGGTGTTGCTCTCTCCGGGCCCTTGCCCCTGAGCCTGGGGTCCAGGCAGTGGGACCACACTCCCAGACCAAGGCAGAACCACATGCACACGTCTGTTTCTGACCCCTGCACCGGCAGAGAGCTCGGGGGAGCCAGAGTCTGTCAGGCAGCTACTGGGTTGGCTGCCTGTGTGGGAAGGGGCAGAGCCGACCTAGGGGCAAGTTGGGCCTCTTCCTCTCCCTGCTGCCCTGAGGCTGCTGGGCCAAAGAAGTCTTGGGCATCCAGCCCCTTGCTGGTCCCTTCCCTCTGACGAGGCCCTCTGAGCTCCAGCACCTTGCAGTGTGGAGACAGCCCCTGCCAGCAACCTCCTCTCCAAGGAGGCCTCCACCGAGGCCTAGGCCCAGGGGAAAGGCACCAGCGGGGATGAGCCTGGGGAGGCGCCCGGGCATGTCTGGACCCAGTCCCCGCAGCCTTCCCCTTGGTGGGGTAGTACCCCCGGAGGCCAGGAAGGTCTGTGCAAGGCTGCCAGTGGCAGGGACAGCGCTGGGTCATGCCCCTGGCCTGTGGGGCGTCTGAGCACAACCGGCACTCTCCCGCTGGAAGACCTCCCCGTCTGCCTCTAAAGGCCGGTTTGCAAGCACTCCCGCCTGCTGTTCCCGCCAGGCACGCACAATGCTCCCAAGCCCGGGAGAAAAGCGCTTTCGTGTGGTGCTCTCTCCGGGCCCTTGCCCCTGAGCCTGAGGGCCAGGCAGGGGGTCCACACTCCCAGGCCAAGGCAGAACCACATGCACACGTCTGTTCCTGCCCCCTGCACCGGCAGAGAGCTCGGGGGAGCCAGAGTCTGTCAGGCAGCTGCTGGGCTGGCCGCCTGTGTGGGAAGGGGCAGAGCCGACCTAGGGGCAAGTTGGGCCTCTTGCTCTCCCTGCTGCCCTGAGGCTGCTGGGCCAAAGAGGTCTTGGGCATCCAGCCCCTTGCTTGTCCCTTCCCTCTGACGAGGCCCTCTGAGCTCCAGCACCTTGCAGTGTGGAGACAGCCCCTGCCAGCAACCTCCTCTCCAAGGAGGCCTCAACCGAGGCCTAGGACCAGGGGAAAGGCACCAGCGGGGATGAGCCTGGGGAGGCGCCCGGGCATGTCTGGACCCAGTCCCCGCAGCCTGCCCCTTGGTGGGGCAGTACCCCCGGAGGCCAGGAAGGTCTGGGCAAGGCTGGCCAGGGGCAGGGGCCCTGCTGGGTCCTGCCCCTGGCCTGTGGGGCCTCTGAGCACAACCGGCCCTCTCCCACTGGAAGACCTCCCCGGCTGCCTCCAAAGGCCAGTTTGCCAACACTCCCGCCCGCTGTTCCCGCCAGGCACGCACAATGCTCCCAAGCCCGGGAGAAAAGCGCTTCGGGGTGTTGCTCTCTCCGGGCCCTTGCCCCTGAGCCTGGGGGCCAGTCAGTGGGTCCACACTCCCAGACCAAGGCAGAACCACATGCACACGTCTGTTCCTGACCCCTGCACGGGGAGAGAGCTCGGGGGAGCCAGAGTCTGTCAGGCAGCTGCTGGGCTGGCCGCCTGTGTGGGAAGGGGCAGAGCCGACCTAGGGGCAAGTTGGGCCTCTTCCTCTCCCTGCTGCCCTGAGGCTGCTGGGCCAAAGAGGTCTTGCGCATCCAGCCCCTTGCTGGTCCCTTCCCTCTGACGAGGCCCTCTGAGCTCCAGCACCTTGCAGTGTGGAGACAGCCCCTGCCAGCAACCTCCTCTCCAATGAGGCCTCAACCGAGGCCTAGGTCCAGGGGAAAGGCACCAGCGGGGATGAGCCTGGGGAGGCGCCCGGGCATGTCTGGACCCAGTCCCCGCAGCCTGCCCCTTGGTGGGGCAGTACCCCCGGAGGCCAGGAAAGTCTGTGCAAGGCTGCCAGGGGCAGGGACAGCGCTGGGTCCTGCCCCTGGCCTGTGGGGCGTCTGAGCACAATCGGCACTCTCCCGCTGGAAGACCTCCCCGTCTGCCTCCAAAGGCCGGTTTGCAAGCACTCCCGCCCGCTGTTCCCGCCAGGCACGCACAATGCTCCCAAGCCCTGGAGAAAAGCGCTTCGGGGTGGTGCTCTCTCCGGGCCCTTGCCCCTGAGCCTGGGGGCCAGGCAGGGGGAACACACTCCCAGGCCAAGACAGAACGACATGAACACGTCTGTTCCTGCCCCCTGCACCGGCAGAGAGCTCGGGGGAGCCAGAGACTGCCAGGCTGCTGCTGGGCTGGCTGCCTGTGTGCGACGGGGCAGAGCCGACCTAGGGGCAAGTCGGGCCTCTTGCTCTCCCTGCTGCCCTGAGGCTGCTGGGTCAATGAGGTCTTGGGCATCCAGCCCTTTGCTGGTCCCTTCCCTCTGACGAGGCCCTCTGAGCTCTAGCACCTTGCAGTGTGGAGACAGCCCCTGCCAGCAACCTCCTCTCCAACGAGGCCTCAACCGAGGCCTACGCCCAGGGGAAAGGCACCAGCGGGGATGATCCTGGGGAGGCGCACGGACATGTCTGGACCCAGTCCCCGCAGCCTGCCCCTTGGTGGGGCAGTACCCCCGGAGGCCAGGAAGGTCTGGGCAAGGCTGGCCAGGGGCAGGGGCCCTACTGGGTCCTGCCTCTGGCCTGTGGGGCCTCTGAGCACAACCGGCCCTCTCCCACTGGAAGACCTCCCCGGCTGCCTCCAAAGTCCTGTTTGCAAACACTCCCGCCCGCTGTTCACGCCAGGCTCGCACAATGCTCCCAAGCCCGTGAGAAAAGCGCTTTGGGGTGGTGCTCTCTCCGGGCCCTTGCCCCTGAGCCTGCGGGAAAGGCAGGGGGAACACACTCTCAGGCCAAGGCAGAACCACATGCCCACGTCTGTTCCTGTCCCCTGCACTGGGAGAGAGCTTGGGGGAGCCAGAGTCTGTCAGGCAGCTGCTGGGTTGGCCGCCTGTGTGGGAAGGGGCAGAGCCGACCTAGGGGCAAGTTGGGCCTCTTGCTCTCCCTGCTGCCCTGAGGCTGCTGGGCCAAAGAGGTCTTGGGCATCCAGCCCCTTGCTTGTCCCTTCCCTCTGACGAGGCCCTCTGAGCTCCAGCACCTTGCAGTGTGGAGACAGCCCCTGCCAGCAACCTCCTCTCCAAGGAGGCCTCAACCGAGGCCTAGGACCAGGGGAAAGGCACCAGCGGGGATGAGCCTGGGGAGGCGCCCGGGCATGTCTGGACCCAGTCCCCGCAGCCTGCCCCTTGGTGGGGCAGTACCCCCGGAGGCCAGGAAGGTCTGGGCAAGGCTGCCAGGGGCAGGGACACTGCTGGGTCCCGCCCCTGGCCTGTGGGTCGTCTGAGCACAACCGGCCCTCTCCCACTGGAAGACCTCCCCGGCTGCCTCCAAAGGCCAGTTTGCCAACACTCCCGCCCGCTGTTCCCGCCAGGCACGCACAATGCTCCCAAGCCCGGGAGAAAAGCGCTTCGGGGTGTTGCTCTCTCCGGGCCCTTGCCCCTGAGCCTGGGGGCCAGTCAGTGGGTCCACACTCCCAGACCAAGGCAGAACCACATGCACACGTCTGTTCCTGACCCCTGCACGGGGAGAGAGCTCGGGGGAGCCAGAGTCTGTCAGGCAGCTGCTGGGCTGGCCGCCTGTGTGGGAAGGGGCAGAGCCGACCTAGGGGCAAGTTGGGCCTCTTCCTCTCCCTGCTGCCCTGAGGCTGCTGGGCCAAAGAGGTCTTGGGCATCCAGCCCCTTGCTGGTCCCTTCCCTCTGACGAGGCCCTCTGAGCTCCAGCACCTTGCAGTGTGGAGACAGCCCCTGCCAGCAACCTCCTCTCCAATGAGGCCTCAACCGAGGCCTAGGTCCAGGGGAAAGGCACCAGCGGGGATGAGCCTGGGGAGGCGCCCGGGCATGTCTGGACCCAGTCCCCGCAGCCTGCCCCTTGGTGGGGCAGTACCCCCGGAGGCCAGGAAAGTCTGTGCAAGGCTGCCAGGGGCAGGGACAGCGCTGGGTCCTGCCCCTGGCCTGTGGGGCGTCTGAGCACAATCGGCACTCTCCCGCTGGAAGACCTCCCCGTCTGCCTCCAAAGGCCGGTTTGCAAGCACTCCCGCCCGCTGTTCCCGCCAGGCACGCACAATGCTCCCAAGCCCGGGAGAAAAGCGCTTCGGGGTGGTGCTCTCTCCGGGCCCTTGCCCCTGAGCCTGGGGGCCAGGCAGGGGGAACACACTCCCAGGCCAAGACAGAACGACATGAACACGTCTGTTCCTGCCCCCTGCACCGGCAGAGAGCTCGGGGGAGCCAGAGACTGCCAGGCTGCTGCTGGGCTGGCTGCCTGTGTGCGACGGGGCAGAGCCGACCTAGGGGCAAGTCGGGCCTCTTGCTCTCCCTGCTGCCCTGAGGCTGCTGGGTCAATGAGGTCTTGGGCATCCAGCCCTTTGCTGGTCCCTTCCCTCTGACGAGGCCCTCTGAGCTCTAGCACCTTGCAGTGTGGAGACAGCCCCTGCCAGCAACCTCCTCTCCAACGAGGCCTCAACCGAGGCCTACGCCCAGGGGAAAGGCACCAGCGGGGATGATCCTGGGGAGGCGCACGGACATGTCTGGACCCAGTCCCCGCAGCCTGCCCCTTGGTGGGGCAGTACCCCCGGAGGCCAGGAAGGTCTGGGCAAGGCTGGCCAGGGGCAGGGGCCCTACTGGGTCCTGCCTCTGGCCTGTGGGGCCTCTGAGCACAACCGGCCCTCTCCCACTGGAAGACCTCCCCGGCTGCCTCCAAAGTCCTGTTTGCAAACACTCCCGCCCGCTGTTCACGCCAGGCTCGCACAATGCTCCCAAGCCCGTGAGAAAAGTGCTTTGGGGTGGTGCTCTCTCCGGGCCCTTGCCCCTGAGCCTGCGGGAAAGGCAGGGGGAACACACTCTCAGGCCAAGGCAGAACCACATGCCCACGTCTGTTCCTGTCCCCTGCACTGGGAGAGAGCTTGGGGGAGCCAGAGTCTGTCAGGCAGCTGCTGGGTTGGCCGCCTGTGTGGGAAGGGGCAGAGCCGACCTAGGGGCGAGTTGGGCCTCTTACTCTCCCTGCTGCCCTGAGGCTGCTGGGCCAAAGACATCTTGGGCATCCAGCCCCTTGCTGGTCCCTTCCCTCTGACGAGGCCCTCTGAGCTCCAGCACCTTGCAGTGTGGAGACAGCCCCTGCCAGCAACCTCCTCTCCAAGGAGGCCTCAACCGAGGCCTAGGCCCAGGGGAAAGGCACCAGCGGGGATGAGCCACGGGAGGCGCCCGCGCATGTCTGGACCCAGTCCCCGCAGCCTGCCCCTTGGTGGGGCAGTACCCCCGGAGGCCAGGAAGGTCGGGCAAGGCTGGCCAGGGGCAGGGGCCCTGTTGCGTCCTGCCCCTGGCCTGTGGGGCCTCTGAGCACAACCGGCCCTCTCCCACTGGAAGACCTCCCCGGCTGCCTCCAAAGGCCGGTTTGCAAGCACTCCCGCCCACCGTTCCCACCAAGCGCGCACAATGCTCCCAAGCCCGGGAGAAAAGCGCTTCGGGGTGGTGCTCTCTCCGGGCCCTTGCCCCTGAGCCTGGGGGCCAGGCAGGGGTTCCACACTCCCAGGCCAAGGCAGAACCACATGCACACGTCTGTTCCTGCCCCCTGTAACGGCAGAGAGCTCGGGGGAGCCAGAGTCTGTCAGGCAGCTGCTGGGCTGGCCGCCTGTGTGGGAAGAGGCAGAGCCGACCTAGGGGCAAGTTGGGCCTCTTGCTCTCCCTGCTGCCCTGAGGCTGCTGGGCCAAAGAGGTCTTGGGCATCCAGCCCCTTGCTTGTCCCTTCCCTCTTACGAGGCCCTCTGAGCTCCAGCACCTTGCAGTGTGGAGACAGCCCCTGCCAGCAACCTCCTCTCCAAGGAGGACTCAACCGAGGCCTAGGACCAGGGGAAAGGCACCAGCGGGGATGAGCCTGGGGAGGCGCCCGGGCATGTCTGGACCCAGTCCCCGCAGCCTGCCCCTTGGTGGGGCAGTACCCCCGGAGGCCAGGAAGGTCTGGGCAAGGCTGGCCAGGGGCAGGGGCCCTGCTGGGTCCTGCCCCTTGCCTGTAGGGCCTCTAAGCACAACCGGCCATCTCCCGCTGGAAGACCTCCCCAGCTGCCTGCAAAGGCCAGTTTGCCAACACTCCTGCCCGCTGTTCCCGCCAGGCACGCACAATGCTCCCAAGCCCGGGAGAAAAGCGCCTCGGGGTGGTGCTCTCTCCGGGCCCTTGCCCCTGAGCCTGTGGGCAAGGCAGGGGGAACACACTCCCAGACCAAGGCAGAACCACATGCACACGTCTGTTCCTGTCCCCTGCACCGGCAGAGAGCTCGGGGGAGCCAGAGTCTCTCAGGCAGGTGCTGGGCTGGCCGCCTGTGTGGGAAGGGGCAGAGCCGACCTAGGGGCAAGTTGGGCCTCTTGCTCTCCCTGCAGCCCTGAAGCTGCTGGGCTAAAGACGTCTTGGGCATCCAGCCCCTTACTGGTCCCTTCCCTCTGACGAGACCCTCTGAGCTCCAGCACCTTGCAGTGCGGAGACAGCACCTGCGAGCAATCTCCTCTCCAAGGAGGCCTCAACCGAGGCCTAGGCCCAGGGGAAAGGCCCCAGCGGGGTTGAGCCAGGGGAGGCGCCCGGGCATGTCTGGACCCTGTCCCCGCAGCCTGCCCCTTGGTGGGGCAGTACCCCCGAGGCCAGGAAGGTCTGGGCAAGGCTGGCCAGGGGCAGGGGCCCTGCTGGGTCCTGCCCCTGGCCTGTGGGGCCTCTGAGCACAACCGGCCCTCTCCCACTGGAAGACCTCCCCGGCTGCCTCCAAAGGCCGGTTTGCAAGCATTCCCGCCCACTGTTCCCGCCAGGCGCGCACAATGCTCCCAAGCCCGGGAGAAAAGCGCTTCGGGGTGGTGGTCTCTCCGGGCCCTTGCCCCTGAGCCTGGGGGCCAGGCAGGGGATCCACAGTCCCAGGCGAAGGCAGAATCACATGCACACGTCTGTTCCTGCCCCCTCCACCGACAGAGAGCTGGGGGGATCCAGAGTCTGTCAGGCAGCTGCTGGGCTGGCCGCCTGTGTGGGAAGGGGTAGAGCCGACCTAGGGGCAAGTTGGGCCTCTTGCTCTCCCTGCTGCCCTGAGGCTGCTGGGTCAAAGAGGTCTTGGGCATCCAGCCCTTTGCTGGTCCCTTCCCTCTGACGAGGCCCTCTGAGCTCCAGCACCTTGCAGTGTGGAGACAGCCCCTGCCAGCAACCACCTCTCCAAAGAGGCCTCAACCGAGGCCTACGCCCAGGGGAAAGGCACCACCGGGGATGATCCTGGGGAGGCGCACGGACATGTCTGGACCCAGTCCCCGCAGCCTGCCCCTTGGTGGGGCAGTACCCCCGGAGGCCAGGAAGGTCTGTGCAAGGCTGGCCAGGGGCAGGGGCCCTGCTGGGTCCCGTCCCTGGCCTGTGAGTCCTCTGAGAACAACCGGCCCTCTCCCACTGGAAGACCTCCCCGGCTGCCTCCAAAGTACTGTTTGCAAACACTCCCGCTCGCTGTTCACGCCAGGCTCGCACAATGCTCCCAAGCCTGGGAGAAAAGCGCTTCGGGGTGGTACTCTCCCTGGGCCCTTGCGCCTGAGCCTGGGGGCAAGGCAGGGGGAACACACTCCCAGACCAACGCAGAACCACATGCACACGTCTGTTCCTGTCCCCTGCACCGACAGAGAGCTGGGGGGAGCCAGAGTCTGTCAGGCAGCTGCTGGGCTGGCCGCCTGTGTGGGAAGTGGAAGAGCCGCCCTAGGGGCAAGTTGGGCCTCTTGCTCTCCCTGCTGCCCTGAGGCTGCTGGGCCAAAGACGTCTTGGGCATCCACCCCTTACTGGTCCCTTCCCTCTGACGAGGCCCTCTGAGCTCCAGCACCTTGCAGTGTGGAGACAGCCCCTGCCAGCAATCTCCTCTCCAAGGAGGCCTAAACCGAGGCCTAGGCCCAGGGGAAAGGCACCAGCGGGGATGAGCCAGGGGAGGCGCCCGAGCATGTCTGGACCCAGTCCCCGCAGCCTGTCCCTTGGTGGGGCAGTACCCCCGGAGGCCAGGAAGGTCTGGGCAAGGCTGTCCAGGGGCAGGGGCCCTGCTGGGTCCTGCCCCTGGCCTGTGGGGCCTCTGAGCACAACCGGCCCTCTCCCACTGGAAGACCTCCCCGGCTGCCTCCAAAGGCCGGTTTGCAAGCGCTCCCGCCCACTGTTCCCAACAGGCGTGCACAATGCTCCTAAGCCCGGGAGAAAAGCGCTTCAGGGTGGTGCTCTCTCTGGGCCCTTGCCCCTGAGCCTGGGGGCAAGGCAGGGTGTCCACACTCCCAGGCCAAGGCAGAACCACATGCACAGGTCTGATCTGCCCCCTGCACCGGCAGAGAGCTCGGGGGAGCCAGAGTCTGTCAGGCAGCTGCCTGGGCTGGCCGCCTGTGTGGGAAGTGGCAGAGCCGACCTAGGGGCAAGTTGGGCCTCTTGCTCTCCCTGCTGCCCTGAGGCTGCTGGGCCAAAGAGGTCTTGGGCATCCAGCCCCTTGCTGGTCCCTTCCCTCTGACGAGGCCCTCTGAGCTCCAGCACCTTGCAGTGTGGAGACAGCCCCTGCCAGCAACCTCCTCTCCAAGGAGGCCTCAACCGAGGCCTAGGCCCAGGGGAAAGGCACCAGCGGGGATGAGCCAGTGGAGGCGCACGGGCATGTCTGGACCCAGTCCCCGCAGCCTGCCCCTTGGTGGGGCAGTACCCCCGGAGGCCAGGAAGGTCTGGGCAAGGCTGGCCAGGGGCAGGGGCCCTGCTGGGTTCTGCCCCTGGCCTGTGGGGCCTCTGAGCACAACCGGCCCTCTCCCACTGGAAGACCTCCCCGGCTGCCTCCAAAGGCCGGTTTGCCAACACTCCCGCCCGCTGTTCCCGCCAGGCACGCACAATGCTCCCAAGCCCGGGAGAAAAGCGCTTCGAGGTGTTGCTCTCTCCGGGCCCTTGCCCCTGAGCCTGGGGTCCAGGCAGTGGGACCACACTCCCAGACCAAGGCAGAACCACATGCACACGTCTGTTTCTGACCCCTGCACCGGCAGAGAGCTCGGGGGAGCCAGAGTCTGTCAGGCAGCTGCTGGATTGGCTGCCTGTGTGGGAAGGGGCAGAGCCGACCTAGGGGCAAGTTGGGCCTCTTCCTCTCCCTGCTGCCCTGAGGCTGCTGGGCCAAAGAGGTCTTGGGCATCCAGCCCCTTGCTGGTCCCTTCCCTCTGACGAGGCCCTCTGAGCTCCAGCACCTTGCAGTGTGGAGACAGCCACTGCCAGCAACCTCCTCTCCAAGGAGGCCTAAACCGAGGCCTAGGCCCAGGGGAAAGGCACCAGCGGGGATGAGCCTGGGGAGGCGCCCGGGCATGTCTGGACTCAGTCCCCGCAGCCTGCCCCTTGGTGGGGTAGTACCCCCGGAGGCCAGGAAGGTCTGTGCAAGGCTGCCAGTGGCAGGGACAGCGCTGGGTCATGCCCCTGGCCTGTGGGGCGTCTGAGCACAACCGGCACTCTCCCGCTGGAAGACCTCCCCGTCTGCCTCTCAAGGCCGGTTTGCAAGCACTCCCGCCCGCTGTTCCCGCCAGACACGCACAATGCTCCCAAGCCCGGGAGAAAAGCGCTTTCGGGTGGTGCTCTCTCCGGGCCCTTGCCCCTGAGCCTGAGGGCCAGGCAGGGGGTCCACACTCCCAGGCCAAGGCAGAACCACATGCACACGTCTGTTCCTGCCCCCTGCACCGGCAGAGAGCTCGGGGGAGCCAGAGTCTGTCAGGCAGCTGCTGGGCTGGCCGCCTGTGTGGGAAGGGGCAGAGCTGACCTAGGGGCAAGTTGGGCCTCTTGCTCTCCCTGCTGCCCTGAGGCTGCTGGGCCAAAGAGGTCTTGGGCATCCAGCCACTTGCTTGTCCCTTCCCTCTGACGAGGCCCTCTGAGCTCCAGCACCTTGCAGTGTGGAGACAGCCCCTGCCAGCAACCTCCTCTCCAAGGAGGCCTCAACCGAGGCCTAGGACCAGGGGAAAGGCACCAGCGGGGATGAGCCTGGGGAGGCGCCCGGGCATGTCTGGACCCAGTCCCCGCAGCCTGCCCCTTGGTGGGGCAGTACCCCCGGAGGCCAGGAAGGTCTGGGCAAGGCTGGCCAGGGGCAGGGGCCCTGCTGGGTCCTGCCCCTGGCCTGTGGGGCCTCTGAGCACAACCGGCCCTCTCCCACTGGAAGACCTCCCCGGCTGCCTCCAAAGGCCAGTTTGCCAACACTCCCGCCCGCTGTTCCCGCCAGGCACGCACAATGCTCCCAAGCCCGGGAGAAAAGCGCTTCGGGGTGTTGCTCTCTCCGGGCCCTTGCCCCTGAGCCTGGGGTCCAGTCAGTGGGTCCACACTCCCAGACCAAGGCAGAACCACATGCACACGTCTGTTCCTGACCCCTGCACGGGGAGAGAGCTCGGGGGAGCCAGATTCTGTCAGGCAGCTGCTGGGCTGGCCGCCTGTGTGGGAAGGGGCAGAGCCGACCTAGGGGCAAGTTGGGCCTCTTCCTCTCCCTGCTGCCCCGAGGCTGCTGGGCCAAAGAGGTCTTGGGCATCCAGCCCCTTGCTGGTCCCTTCCCTCTGACGAGGCCCTCTGAGCTCCAGCACCTTGCACTGTGGAGACAGCCCCTGCCAGCAACCTCCTCTCCAATGAGGCCTCAACCGAGGCCTAGGTCCAGGGGAAAGGCACCAGCGGGGATGAGCCTGGGGAGGCGCCCGGGCATGTCTGGACCCAGTCCCTGCAGCCTGCCCCTTGGTGGGGCAGTACCCCCGGAGGCCAGGAAAGTCTGTGCAAGGCTGCCAGGGGCAGGGACAGCGCTGGGTCCTGCCCCTGGCCTGTGGGGCGTTTGAGCACAATCGGCACTCTCCCGCTGGAAGACCTCCCCGTCTGCCTCCAAAGGCCGGTTTGCAAGCACTCCCGCCCGCTGTTCCCGCCAGGCACGCACAATGCTCCCAAGCCCGGGAGAAAAGCGCTTCGGGGTGGTGCTCTCTCCGGGCCCTTGCCCCTGAGCCTGGGGGCCAGGCAGGGGGAACACACTCCCAGGCCAAGACAGAACGACATGAACTCGTCTGTTCCTGCCCCCTGCACCGGCAGAGAGCTCGGGGGAGCCAGAGACTGCCAGGCTGCTGCTGGGCTGGCTGCCTGTGTGCGACGGGGCAGAGCCGACCTAGGGGCAAGTCGGGCCTCTTGCTCTCCCTGCTGCCCTGAGGCTGCTGGGTCAATGAGGTCTTGGGCATCCAGCCCTTTGCTGGTCCCTTCCCTCTGACGAGGCCCTCTGAGCTCTAGCACCTTGCAGTGTGGAGACAGCCCCTGCCAGCAACCTCCTCTCCAACGAGGCCTCAACCGAGGCCTACGCCCAGGGGAAGGGCACCAGCGGGGATGATCCTGGGGAGGTGCACGGACATGTCTGGACCCAGTCCCCGCAGCCTGCCCCTTGGTGGGGCAGTACCCCCGGAGGCCAGGAAGGTCTGGGCAAGGCTGGCCAGGGGCAGGGGCCCTACTGGGTCCTGCCTCTGGCCTGTGGGGCCTCTGAGCACAACCGGCCCTCTCCCACTGGAAGACCTCCCCGGCTGCCTCCAAAGTCCTGTTTGCAAACACTCCCGCCCGCTGTTCACGCCAGGCTCGCACAATGCTCCCAAGCCCGGGAGAAAAGCGCTTTGGGGTGGTGCTCTCTCCGGGCCCTTGCCCCTGAGCATGCGGGAAATGCAGGGGGAACACACTCTCAGGCCAAGGCAGAACCACATGCCCACGTCTGTTCCTGTCCCCTGCACTGGGAGAGAGCTTGGGGGAGCCAGAGTCTGTCAGGCAGCTGCTGGGTTGGCCGCCTGTGTGGGAAGGGGCAGAGCCGACCTAGGGGCAAGTTGGGCCTCTTGCTCTCCCTGCTGCCCTGAGGCTGCTGGGCCAAAGACATCTTGGGCATCCAGCCCCTTGCTGGTCCCTTCCGTCTGACGAGGCCCTCTGAGCTCCAGCACCTTGTAGTGTGGAGACAGCCCCTGCCAGCAACCTCCTCTCCAAGGAGGCCTCAACCGAGGCCTAGGCCCAGGGGAAAGGCACCAGCGGGGATGAGCCACGGGAGGCGCCCGCGCATGTCTGGACCCAGTCCCCGCAGCGTGCCCCTTGGTGGGGCAGTACCCCCGGAGGCCAGGAAGGTCGGGCAAGGCTGGCCAGGGGCAGGGGCCCTGTTGCGTCCTGCCCCTGGCCTGTGGGGCCTCTGAGCACAACCGGCCCTCTCCCACTGGAAGACCTCCCCGGCTGCCTCCAAAGGCCGGTTTGCAAGCGCTCCCGCCCACTGTTCCCAGCAGGCGTGCACAATGCTCCCAAGCCCGGGAGAAAAGTGCTTCAGGGTGGTGTTCTCTCCGGGCACTTACCCCTGAGCCTGGGGGCAAGGCACGGTGTCCACACTCCCAGGCCCAGTCAGAAGCACATGCACACCTCTGATCTGCCTCCTGCACCGGCAGAGAGCTCGGGGGAGCCAGAGTCTGTCAGGCAGCTGCTGGGCTGGCCGCCTGTGTGGGAAGGCGCAGAGCCGACCTAGGGGCAAGTTGGGCCTCTTGCTCTCCCTGCTGCCCTGAGGCTACTGGGCCAAAGAGGTTTTGGGCATCTAGCCCCTTGCTGGTCCCTTCCCTCTGACGAGGCCCTCTGAGCTCCAGCACCTTGCAGTGTGGAGACAGCCCCTGCCAGCAACCTCCTCTCCAAGGAGGTCTCAACCGAGGCCTAGGCCCAGGGGAAAGGCACCAGCGGGGATGAGCCTGGGGAGGCGCCCGGGCATGTCTGGACCCAGTCCCCGCAGCCTGCCCCTTGGTGGGGCAGTACCCCCGGAGGCCAGGAAGGTCTGGGCAAGGCTGGCCAGGGGCAGGGGCCCTGCTGGGTCCTGCCCCTTGCCTGTAGGGCCTCTAAGCACAACCGGCCCTCTCCCGCTGGAAGAGCACCCCAGCTGCCTCCAAAGGCCATTTTGCCAACACTCCTGCCCGCTGTTCCCGCCAGGCACGCACAATGCTCCCAAGCCCGGGAGAAAAACACTTCGAGGTGGTGCTCTCTCCGGGCCCTTGCCCCTGAGCCTGTGGGCAAGGCAGGGGGAACACTCTCCCAGACCAAGGCATAACCACATGCACACGTCTGTTCCTGTCCCCTGCACCGGCAGAGAGCTCGGGGGAGCCAGAATCTCTCAGGCAGGTGCTGGGCTGGCCGCCTGTGTGGGAAGGGGCAGAGCCGACCTAGGGGCAAGTTGGGCCTCTTGCTCTCCCTGCTGCCCTGAGGCTGCTGGGCCAAAGACGTCTTGGGCATCCAGCCCCTTACTGGTCCCTTCCCTCTGACGAGGCCCTCCGAGCTCCAGCACCTTGCAGTGTGGAGACAGCACCTGCCAGCAATCTCCTCTCCAAGGAGGCCTCAACCTAGGCCTAGGCCCAGGGGAAAGGCACCAGCGGGGTTGAGCCAGGGGAGGCGCCCGTGAATGTCTGGACCCTGTCCCCGCAGCCTGCCCCTTGGTGGGGCAGTACCCCCGGAGGCCAGGAAGGTCTGGGCAAGGCTGGCCAGGGGCAGGGGCCCTGCTGGGTCCTGCCCCTGGCCTGTGGGGCCTCTGAGCACAACCGGCCCTCTCCCACTGGAAGACCTCCCCGGCTGCCTCCGAAGGCCGGTTTGCAAGCACTCCCGCCCAGTGTTCCCGCCAGGCGCGCACAATGATCCCAAGCCCGGGAGAAAAGCGCTTCGGGGTGGTGGTCTCTCCAGGCCCTTGCCCCTGAGCCTGGGGGCCAGGCAGGGGATCCACAGTCCCAGACCAAGGCAGAACCACATGCACACGTCTGTTCCTGCCCCCTCCACCGTCAGAAACCTGGGGGGAGCCAGAGTCTGTCAGGCAGCTGCTGGGCTGGCCGCCTGTGTGCGAAGGGGCAGAGCCGACCTAGGGGCAAGTTGGGCCTCTTGCTCTCCCTGCTGCCCTGAGGCTGCTGGGCCAAAGAGGTCTTGGGCATCCAGCCCCTTGCTGGTGCCTTCCCTCTGACGAGGCCCTCTGAGCTCCAGTACCTTGCAGTGTGGAGACAGCCCCTGCCAGCAACCTCCTCTCCAAGGAGGCCTCAACCGAGGCCTAGGCCCAGGGGAAAGGCACCAGCGGGGATGAGCCAGTGGAGGCGCACGGGCATGTCTGGACCCAGTCCCCAGAGCCTTCCCCTTGGTGGGGCAGTACCCTCGGAGGCCAGGAAGGTCTGGGCAAGGCTGGCCAGGGGCAGGGGCCCTGCTGGGTCCTGCCCCTGGCCTGTGGGGCCTCTGAGCACAACCGGCCCTCTCCCACTGGAAGACCTCCCCGGCTGCCTCCAAAGTCCTGTTTGCAAACACTCCCGCCCGCTGTTCACGCCAGGCTCGCACAATGCTCCCAAGCCCGGGAGAAAAGCGCTTCGGGGTGGTGCTCTCCCTGGGCCCTTGCCCCTGAGCCTGGGGGCAAGGCAGGGGGAACACACTCCCAGGCCAAGGCAGAACCACATGCCCACGTCTGTACCTGTCCCCTGCACCGGCAGAGAGCTTGGGGGAGCCAGAGTCTGTCAGGCAGCTGCTGGGTTGGCCGCCTGTGTGGGAAGGGGCAGAGCCGCCCTAGGGGCAAGTTGGGCCTCTTGCTCTCCCTGCTGCCCTGAGGCTGCTGGGCCAAAGACGTCTTGGGCATCCAGCCCCTTACTGGTCCCTTCCCTCTGACGAGGCCCTCTGAGCTCCAGCACCTTGCAGTGTGGAGACAGCCCCTGCCAGCAACCTCCTCTCCAAGGAGGCCTCAACCGAGCCCTAGGCCCAGGGGAAAGGCACCAGCGGGGATGGGCCAGGGGAGGCGCCCGAGCATGTCTGGACCCAGGCCCCGCAGCCTGCCCCTTGGTGGGGCAGTACCCCTTGAGGCCAGGAAGTTCTGGGCAAGGCTGGCCAGGGGCAGGGGCCCTGCTGGGTCCTGCCCCTGGCCTGTGGGGCCTCTGAGCACAACCGGCCCTCTCCCACTGGAAGACCTCCCCGGCTGCCTCCAAAGGCCGGTTTGCAAGCACTCCCGCCCACTGTTCCCACCAAGCGCGCACAATGCTCCCAATCCCGGGAGAAAAGCGCTTCGGGGTGGTGCTCTCTTCGGGCCCTTGCCCCTGAGCCTGGGGGCCAGGCAGGGGGTCCACACTCCCAGGCCAAGGCAGATCCACATGCACACGTCTGTTCCTGACCCCTGCACCGGCAGAGAGCTCGGGGGAGCCAGAGTCTGTCAGGCAGCTGCTGGGCTGGCCGCCTGTGTGGGAAGGGGCAGAGCCGACCTAGGGGCAAGTTGGGTCTCTTGCTCTCCCTGCTGCCCTGAGGCTGCTGGGTCAAAGAGGTCTTGGGCATCCAGCCCTTTGCTGGTCCCTTCCCTCTGACGAGGCCCTCTGAGCTCCAGCACCTTGCAGTGTGGAGACAGCCCCTGCCAGCAACCTCCTCTCCAAAGAGGCCTCAACCGAGGCCTACGCCCAGGGGAAAGGCACCAGCGGGGATGATCCTAGGGAGGCACACGGACATGTCTGGACCCAGTCCCCGCAGCCTGCCCCTTGGTGGGGCAGTACCCCCGGAGGCCAGGAAGGTCTGGGCAAGGCTGGCCAGGGGCAGGGGCCCTGCTGGGTCCTGCCCCTGGCCTGTGGGGCGTCTGAGCACAACCGGCACTCTCGCGCTGGAAGACCTCCCCGTCTGCCTCCAAAGGCCGGTTTGCAAGCACTCCCGCCCGCTGTTCCCGCCAGGCATGCACAATGCTCCCAAGCCCGGGAGAAAAGCGCTTCGGGGTGGTGCTCTCTCCGGGCCCTTGCACCTGAGCCTGGGGCCAGACAGGGGGAACACACTCCCAGGCTAAGGCAGAATGACATGCACACGTCTGTTCCTGCCCCCTACACCGGCAGAGAGCTCGGTGGAGCCAGAGACTGCCAGGCTGCTGCTGGGCTGGCTGCCTGTGTGGGACGGGGCAGAGCCGACCTAGGGGCAAGTTGGGCCTCTTGCTCTCCCTGCTGCCCTGAGGCTGCTGGGTCAAAGAGGTCTTGGGCATCCAGCCCTTTGCTGGTCCCTTCCCTCTGACGAGGCCCTCTGAGCTCCAGCACCTTGCAGTGTGGAGACAGCCCCTGCCAGCAACTTCCTCTCCAAAGAGGCCTCAACCGAGGCCTACGCCCAGGGGAAAGGCACCAGCGGGGATGATCCTAGGGAGGCACACGGACATGTCTGGACCCAGTCCCCGCAGCCTGCCCCTTGGTGGGGCAGTACCCCCGGAGGCCAGGAAGGTCTGGGCAAGGCTGGCCAGGGGCAGGGGCCCTGCTGGGTCCTGCCCCTGGCCTGTGAGGACTCTGAGCACAACCGGCCCTCTCCCACTGGAAGACCTCCCCGACTGCCTCCAAAGTCCTGTTTGCAACACTCCCGCCCGCTGTTCACGCCAGGCTCGCACAATGCTTCCAAGCCCGGGAGAAAAGCGCTTCGGGGTGGTGCTCTCTCCGGGCCCTTGCCCCTGAGCCTGGGGGCAAGGCAGGGGGAACACACTCCCAGGCCAAGGTAGAACCACATGCCCACGTCTGTTCCTGTCCCCTGCACAGGCAGAGAGCTTGGGGGAGCCAGAGTGTCAAGCAGCTGCTGGGTTGGCCGCCTGTGTGGGATGGGGCAGAGCCGCCCTAGGGGCAAGTTGGGCCTCTTGCTCTCCCTGCTGTCCTGAGGCTGCTGGGCCAAAGACGTCTTGGGCATCCAGCCCCTTACTGGTCCCTTCCCTCTGACGAGGCCCTCTGAGCTCCAGCACCTTGCAGTGTGGAGACAGCCCCTGCCAGCAACCTCCTCTCCAAGGAGGCCTCAACCGAGGCCTAGGCCCAGGGGAAAGGCACCAGCGGGGATGAGCCTGGGGAGGCGCCCGGGCATGTCTGGACGCAATCCCCGCAGCCTGCCCCTTGGTGGGGCAGTACCCCCGGAGACCAGGAAGGTCTGGGCAAGGCTGGCCAGGGGCAGGGTCCCTGCTGCGTCCTGCCCCTGGCCTGTGGGGCCTCTGAGCACAACCGGCCCTCTCCCACTGGAAGACCTCCCTGGCTGTCTCCAAAGGCCGGTTTCCAAGCGCTCCCGCCCACTGTTCCCAGCAGGCGTGCACAATGCTCCCAAGCCCGGGAGAAAAGCGCTTCAGGGTGGTGCTCTCTCCGGGCCCTTGCCCCTGAGCCTGGGGGCAAGGCAGGTTGTCCACACTCCCAGGCCAAGGCAGAACCACATGCACACGTCTGTTCCTGACCCCTGCACCGGCAGAGAGCTCGGGGGAGCCAGAGTCTGTCAGGCAGCTGCTGGGCTGGTCGCCTGTGTGGGAAGGGGCAGAGCCGACCTAGGGGCAAGTTGGGCCTCTTGCCCTCCCTGCTGCCCTGAGGCTGCTGGGCCAAAGAGGTCTTGGGCATCCAGCCCCTTGCTGGTCCCTTCCCTCTGACGAGGCCCTCTGAGCTCCAGCACCTTGCAGTGTGGAGACAGCCCCTGCCAGCAACCTCCTCTCCAAGGAGGCCTCAACCGAGGCCTAGGCCCAGGGGAAAGGCACCAGCGGGGATGAGCCTGGGGAGGAACCCGGGCATGTCTGGACCCAGTCCCCGCAGCCTGCCCCTTGGTGGGGCAGTACCCCCGGAGGCGAGGAAGGTCTGGGCAAGGCTGCCAGGGGCAGGGACACTGCTGGGTCCTGCCCCTGGCCTGTGGGGCCTCTGAGCACAACCGGCACTCTCCCGCTGGAAGACCTCCCCGTCTGCCTCCAAAGGCCGGTTTGCAAGCACTCCCGCCCGCTGTTCCCGCCGGGCACGCACAATGCTCCCAAGCCCGGGAGAAAAGCGCTTCGGGGTGGTGCTCTCTCCGGGCCCTTGCCCCTGAGCCTGGGGGCAAGGCAGGGGGAACACACTCCCAGGCCAAGGCAGAACGACATGCACACGTCTGTTCCTGCACCCTACACCGGCAGAGAGCTCGGGGGAGCCAGAGACTGCCAGGCTGCTGCTGGGCTGGCTGCCTGTGTGGGACGGGGCAGAGCCGACCTAGGGGCAAGTTGGGCCTCTTGCTCTCCCTGCTGCCCTGAGGCTGCTGGGTCAAAGAGGTCTTGGGCATCCAGCCCTTTGCTGGTCCCTTCCCTCTGACGAGGCCCTCTGAGCTCCAGCACCTTGCAGTGTGGAGACAGCCCCTGCCAGCAACCTCCTCTCCAAAGAGGCCTCAACCGAGGCCTAGGCCCAGGGGAAAGGCACCAGCGGGAATGATCCTGGGGAGGCGCACGGACATGTCTGGACCCAGACCCCGCAGCCTGCCCCTTGGTGGGGCAGTACCCCCGGAGGCCAGGAAGGTCTGGGCAAGGCTGGCCAGGGGCAGGGGCCCTGCTGGGTCCTGCCCCTGGCCTGTGGGGCCTCTGAGCACAACCGGCCCTCTCCCACTGGAAGACCTCCCCGGCTGCCTCCAAAGTCCTGTTTGCAAACACTCCCGCCCGCTGTTCACGCCAGGCTCGCACAATGCTCCCAAGCCCGGGAGAAAAGCGCTTCAGGGTGGTGCTCTCTCCGGGCCCTTGCCCCTGAGCCTGGGGGCAAGGCAGGGGGAACACACTCCCTGGCCAAGGCAGAACCACATGCCCACGTCTGTTCCTGTCCCCTGCACCGGCAGAGAGCTTGGGGGAGCCAGAGTCTGTCAGGCAGCTGCTGGGTTGGCCGCCTGTGTGGGAAGGGGCAGAGCCGCCCTAGGGGCAAGTTGGGCCTCTTGCTCTCCCTGCTGCCCTGAGGCTGCTGGGCCAAAGACGTCTTGGGCATCCAGCCCCTTACTGGTCCCTTCCCTCTGACGAGGCCCTCTGAGCTCCAGCACCTTGCAGTGTGGAGACAGCACCTGCCAGCAATCTCCTCTCCAAGGAGGCCTCAACCGAGGCCTAGGCCCAGGGGAAAGGCACCAGCGGGGTTGAGCCAGGGGAGGCGCCCGAGCATGTCTGGACCCTGTCCCCCAGCCTGCCCCCGGGTGGGGAAGTACCCCCGGAGGCCAGGAAGGTCTGGGCAAGGCTGGCCAGGGGCAGGGGCCCTGCTGGGTCCTGACCCTGGCCTGTGGGGCCTCTGAGCACAACCGGCCCTCTCCCACTGGAAGACCTCCCCGGCTGCCTCCAAAGGCCGGTTTGCAAGCACTCCCGCCCACTGTTCCCGCAAGGCGCGCACAATGCTCCCAAGCCCGGGAGAAAAGCGCTTCGGGGTGGTGGTCTCTCCGGGCCCTTGCCCCTGAGCCTGGGGGCCAGGCAGGGGATCCACAGTCCCAGGCCAAGGCAGAACCACATGCACACGTCTGTTCCTGCCCCCTCCACCGGCAGAGAGCTGGGGGGAGCCAGAGTCTGTCAGGCAGCTGCTGGGCTGGCCGCCTGTGTGGGAAGGGGCAGATCCGACCTAGGGGCAAGTTGGGCCTCTTGCTCTCCCTGCTGCCCTGAGGCTGCTGGGCCAAAGAGGTCTTGGGCATCCAGCCCCTTGCTGATCCCTTCCCTCTGATGAGGCCCTCTGAGCTCCAGCACCTTGCAGTGTGGAGACAGCCCCTGCCAGCAACCTCCTCTCCAAGGAGGCCTCAACCGAGGCCTAGGCCTAGGGGAAAGGCACCAGCGGGGATGAGCCTGGGGAGGCGCCCGGCGATGTCTGGACCCAGTCCCCGCAGCCTGCCCCTTGGTGGGGCAGTACCCCCGGAGGCCAGGAAGGTCTGGGCAAGGCTGCCAGGGGCAGGGACACTGCTGGGTCCTGCCCCGGGACTGTGGGGCGTCTGAGCACAACCGGCACTCTCCCGCTGGAAGACCTCCCCGTCTGCCTCCAAAAGACGGTTTGCAAGCACTCCCACCCGCTGTTCCCGCCAGGCACGCACAATGCTCCCAAGCCCGGGAGAAAAGCGCTTTGGGGTGGTGCTCTCTCCGGGCCCTTGCCCCTGAGCCTGGGGCCAGGCAGGGGGAACACACTCCCAGGCCAAGGCAGAATGACATGCACACGTCTGTTCCTGCCCCCTACACCGGCAGAGAGCTCGGGGAAGCCAGAGACTGCCAGGCTGCTGCTGGGCTGGCTGCCTGTGTGGGACGGGGCAGAGCCGACCTAGGGGCAAGTTGGGCCTCTTGCTCTCCCTGCTGCCCTGAGGCTGCTGGGTCAAAGAGGTCTTGGGCATCCAGTCCTTTGCTGGTGCCTTCCCTCTGACGAGGCCCTCTGAGCTCCAGCACCTTGCAGTGTGGAGACAGCCCCTGCCAGCAACTTCCTCTCCAAAGAGGCCTCAACCAAGGACTACACCCAGGGGAAAGGCACCAACGGGGATGATCCTGGGGAGGCGCACGGACATGTCTGGACCCAGTCTCCGCAGCCTGCCCCTTGGTGGGGCAGTACCCCAGGAGGCCAGGAAGGTCTGGGCAAGTCTGGCCAGGGGCAGGGGCCCTGCTGGGTCCTAACCCTGGCCTGTGGGGCCGCTGAGCACAAACGGCCCTCTCCCACTGGAAGACCTCCCCGGCTGCCTCCAAAGTCCTGTTTGCAAACACTCCCGCCCGCTGTTCACGTCAGGCTCGCACAATGCTCCCAAGCCCGGGAGAAAAGCACTTCGGAGTGGTGCTCTCTCCGGGCCCTTGCCCCTGAGCCTGGGGGCAAGGCAGGGGGAACACACTCCCAGGCCAAGGCAGAACCACATGCCCACGTCTGTTCCTGTCCCCTGCACCGGCAGAGAGCTTGGGGGAGCCAGAGTCTGTCAGGCAGCTGCTGGGTTAGCCGCCTGTGTGGGAAGGGGCAGAGCCGACCTAGGGGCAAGTTGGGCCTCTTGCTCTCCCTGCTGCCCTGAGGGTGCTGGGCGAAAGAGGTCTTGGGCATCCAGCCCCTCACTGGTCCCTTCCCTCTGACGAGGCCCTCTGAGCTCCAGCACCTTGCAGTGTGGAGACATCCCCTGCCAGCAACCTCCTCTCCAAGGAGGCGTCAACCGAAGCCTAGGCCCAGGGGAAAGGCACCAGTGGGGATGAGCCAGGGGAGGCGCCCGAGCATGTCTGGACCCAGTCCCCGCAGCCTGCCCCTTGGTGGGGCAGTACCCCCGGAGGCCAGGAAGGTCTGGGAAAGGCTGGCCAGGGGCAGGGGCCCTGCTGGGTCCTGCCCCTGGCCTGTGGGGCGTCTGAGCACAACCGGCACTCTCCCGCTGGAAGACCTCCCCGGCTGCCTCCAAAGGCCGGTTTGCAAGCACTCCCGCCCGCTGTTCCCGCCAGGCACGCACAATGCTCCCAAGCCCGGGAGAAAAGCGCTTCGGGGTGGTGCTCTCTCCGGGCCCTTGCTCCTGAGCCTGGGGGCCAGGCAGGGGGAACACACTCCCAGGCCAAGGCAGAACGACATGCACACGTCTGTTCCTGCCCCCTACACCGGCAGAGAGCTCAGGGGAGCCAGAGACTGCCAGACTGCTGCTGGACTGGCTGCCTGTGTGCGACGGGGCAGAGCCGACCTAGGGGCAAGTTGGGCCTCTTGCTGTCCCTGCTGCCCTGAGTCTGCTGGGTCAAAGAGGTCTTGGGCATCCAGCCCTTTGCTGGTCCCTTCCCTCTGACGAGGCCCTCTGAGCTCCAGCACCTTGCAGTGTGGAGACAGCCCCTGCCAGCAACCTCCTCTCCAAAGAGGCCTCAACCGAGGCCTACACCCAGGGGAAAGGCACCAGCGGGGATGATCCTGGGGAGGCGCACGGACATGTCTGGACCCAGTCCCCGCAGCCTGCCCCTTGGTGGGGCAGTACCCCCGGAGGCCAGGAAGGTCTGGGCAAGGCTGGCCAGGGGCAGGGGCCCTGCTGGGTCCTGCCCCTGGCCTGTGAGGACTCTGAGCACAACCGGCCCACTCCCACTGGAAGACCTCCCCGGCTGCCTCCAAAGTCCTGTTTGCAAACACTTCCGCCCGCTGTTCACGCCAGGCTCGCACAATGCTCCCAAGCCCGGGAGAAAAGCGCTTCGGGGTGGTGCTCTCTCCGGGCCCTTGCCCCTGAGCCTGGGGCCAGGCAGGGGGAACACACTCCCAGGCCAAGGCAGAACGACATGCACACGTCTGTTCCTGCCCCCTACACCGGCAGAGAGCTCGGGGGAGCCAGAGACTGCCAGGGTGCTGCTGGGCTGGCTGCCTGTGTGGGACGGGGCAGAGCCGACCTAGGGGCAAGTTGGGCCTCTTGCTCTCCCTGCTGCCCTGAGGCTGCTGGGTCAAAGAGGTCTTGGGCATCCAGCCCTTTGCTGGTCCCTTCCCTCTGACGAGGCCCTCTGAGCTCCAGCACCTTGCAGTGTGGAGACAGCCCCTGCCAGCAACCTCCTCTCCAAAGAGGCCTCAACCGAGGACTACACCCAGGGGAAAGGCACCAGCGGGGATGATCCTGGGGAGGCGCACGGACATGTCTGGATCCAGTCTCCGCAGCCTGCCCCTTGGTGGGGCAGTACCCCCGGAGGCCAGGAAGGTCTGGGCAAGTCTGGCCAGGGGCAGGGGCCCTGCTGGGTCCTGACCCTGGCCTGTGGGGCCTCTGAGCACAACCGGCCCACTCCCACTGGAAGACCTCCCCGGCTGCCTCCAAAATCCTGTTTGCAAACACTCCCGCCCGCTGTTCACGTCAGGCTCGCACAATGCTCCCAAGCCCGGAAGAAAAGCACTTTGGAGTGGTGCTCTCTCCGGGCCCTTGCCCCTGAGCCTGGGGGCAAGGCAGGGGGAACACACTCCCAGACCAAGGCAGAACCACATGCCCACGTCTGTTCCTGTCCCCTGCACCGGCAGAGAGCTTCGGGGAGCCAGAGTCTGTCAGGCAGCTGCTGGGCTGGCCGCCTGTGTGGGAAGGGGCAGAGCCGACCTAGGGGCAAGTTGGGCCTCTTGCTCTCCCTGCTGCCCTGAGGCTGCTGGGCCAAAGACGTCTTGGGCATCCAGCCCCTCACTGGTCCTTTCCCTCTGACAAGGCCCTCTGAGCTCCAGCACCTTGCAGTGTGGAGACAGGCCCTGCCAGCAACCTCCTCTCCAAGGAGGCCTCAACCGAGGCATAGGCCCAGGGGAAAGGCACCAGCGGGGATGAGCCTGGGGAGGCGCCGGGGCATGTCTGGACCCAGTCCCCGCAGCCTGCCCCTTGGTGGGGCAGTACCCCCGGAGGGCAGGAAGGTCTGGGCAAAGCTGGCCAGGGGCAGGGGCCCTGCTGGGTCCTGCCCCTGGCCTGTGGGGCCTCTGAGCACAACCGGCCCTCTCCCACTGAAAGACCTCCCCGGCTGCCTCCAAAGGCCGGTTTGCCAGCGCTACCGCCCACTGTTCCCAGCAGGCGTGCACAATGCTCCCAAGCCCGGGAGAAAAGCGCTTCAGTGTGGTGCTCTCTCTGGGCCCTTGCCCCTGAGCCTGGGGGCAAGGCAGCGTGTCCACACTCCCTGGCCAAGGCAGAACCACATGCACACGTCTGATCTGCCCCCTGCACCGGCAGAGAGCTCGGGGGAGCCAGAGTTTGTCAGGCAGCTGCTGGGCTGGCCGCCTGTGTGGGAAGTGGCAGAGCCGACCTAGGGGCAAGGTGGGCCTCTTGCCCTCCCTGCTGCCCTGAGGCTGCTGGGCCAAAGAGGTCTTGGGCATCCAGCCCCTTGCTGGTCCCTTCCCTCTGACGAGGCCCTCTGAGCTCCAGCACCTTGCAGTGTGGAGACAGCCCCTGCCAGCAACCTCCTCTCCAAGGAGGCCTCAACCGAGGCCTAGGCCCAGGGGAAAGGCACCAGCGGGGATGAGCCAGTGGAGGCGCACGGGCATGTCTGGACCCAGTCCCCAGAGCCTTCCCCTTGGTGCGGCAGTACCCCCGGAGGCCAGGAAGGTCTGGGCAAGGCTGGCCAGGGGAAGGGGCCCTGCTGGGTCCTGCCCCTGGCCTGTGGGGCCTCTGAGCACAACCGGCCCTCTCCCACTGGAAGACCTCCCCGGCTGCCTCCAAAGGCCGGTTTGCCAACACTCCCGGCCGATGTTCCCGCCAGGCACGCACAATGCTCCCAAGCCCGGGAGAAAAGCGCTTCGGGGTGTTGCTCTCTCCGGGCCCTTGCCCCTGAACCTGGGGTCCAGGCAGTGGGTCCACACTCCCAGACCAAGGCAGAACCACATGCACACGTCTGTTCCTGACCCCTGCACCGGCAGAGAGCTCGGGGGAGCCAGAGTCTGTCAGGCAGCTGCTGGGCTGGCCGCCTGTGTGGGAAGGGGCAGAGCCGACCTAGGGGCAAGTTGGGCCTCTTCCTCTCCCTGCTGCCCTGAGGCTGCTGGGCCAAAGAGGTCTTGGGCATCAAGCCCCTTGCTGGTCCTTTCCATCTGACGAGGCCCTCTGAGCTCCAGCACCTTGCAGTGTGGAGACAGACCCTGCCAGCAACCTCCTCTCCAAGGAGGCCTCAACCGAGGCCTAGGCCCAGGGGAAAGGCACCAGCGGGGATGAGCCTGGGGAGGCGCACGGGCATGTCTGGACCCAGTCCCCGCAGCCTGCCCCTTGGTGGGGTAGTACCCCCGGAGGCCAGGAAGGTCTGGGCAAGGCTGCCAGGGGCAGGGACAGTGCTGGGTCCTGCCCCTGGCCTGTGGGGCGTCTGAGCACAACCGGCACTCTCGCGCTGGAAGACCTCCCCGTCTGCCTCCAAAGGCCGGTTTGCAAGCACTCCCGCCCGCTGTTCCCGCCAGGCATGCACAATGCTCCCAAGCCCGGGAGAAAAGCGCTTCGGGGTGGTGCTCTCTCCGGGCCCTTGCCCCTGAACCTGGGGTCCAGACAGGGGGAACACACTCCCAGGCTAAGGCAGAATGACATGCACACGTCTGTTCCTGCCCCCTACACCGGCAGAGAGCTCGGTGGAGCCAGAGACTGCCACGCTGCTGCTGGGCTGGCTGCCTGTGTGGGACGGGGCAGAGCCGACCTAGGGGCAAGTTGGGCCTCTTGCTCTCCCTGCTGCCCTGAGGCTGCTGGGTCAAAGAGGTCTTGGGCATCCAGCCCTTTGCTCGTCCCTTCCCTCTGACGAGGCCCTCTGAGCTCCAGCACCTTGCAGTGTGGAGACAGCCCCTGCCAGCAACCTCCTCTCCAAAGAGGCCTCAACCGAGGCCTACGCCCAGGGGAAAGGCACCAGCGGGGATGATCCTAGGGAGGCACACGGACATGTCTGGACCCAGTCCCCGCAGCCTGCCCCTTGGTGGGGCAGTACCCCCGGAGGCCAGGAAGGTCTGGGCAAGGCTGGCCAGGGGCAGGGGCCCTGCTGGGTCCTGCCCCTGGCCTGTGAGGACTCTGAGCACAACCGGCCCTCTCCCACTGGAAGACCTCCCCGGCTGCCTCCAAAGTCCTGTTTGCAACACTCCCGCCCGCTGTTCACGCCAGGCTCGCACAATGCTTCCAAGCCCGGGAGAAAAGCGCTTCGGGGTGGTGCTCTCTCCGGGCCCTTGCCCCTGAGCCTGGGGGCAAGGCAGGGGGAACACACTCCCAGGCCAAGGTAGAACCACATGCCCACGTCTGTTCCTGTCCCCTGCACAGGCAGAGAGCTTGGGGGAGCCAGAGTGTCAAGCAGCTGCTGGGTTGGCCGCCTGTGTGGGATGGGGCAGAGCCGCCCTAGGGGCAAGTTGGGCCTCTTGCTCTCCCTGCTGTCCTGAGGCTGCTGGGCCAAAGACGTCTTGGGCATCCAGCCCCTTACTGGTCCCTTCCCTCTGACGAGGCCCTCTGAGCTCCAGCACCTTGCAGTGTGGAGACAGCCCCTGCCAGCAACCTCCTCTCCAAGGAGGCCTCAACCGAGGCCTAGGCCCAGGGGAAAGGCACCAGCGGGGATGAGCCTGGGGAGGCGCCCGGGCATGTCTGGACGCAATCCCCGCAGCCTGCCCCTTGGTGGGGCAGTACCCCCGGAGACCAGGAAGGTCTGGGCAAGGCTGGCCAGGGGCAGGGGCCCTGCTGCGTCCTGCCCCTGGCCTGTGGGGCCTCTGAGCACAACCGGCCCTCTCCCACTGGAAGACCTCCCCGGCTGCCTCCAAAGGCCGGTTTCGAAGCGCTCCCGCCCACTGTTCCCAGCAGGCGTGCACAATGCTCCCAAGCCCGGGAGAAAAGCGCTTCAGGGTGGTGCTCTCTCCGGGCCCTTGCCCCTGAGCCTGGGGGCAAGGCAGGGTGTCCACACTCCCAGGCCAAGGCAGAACCACATGCACACGTCAGTTCCTGACCCCTGCACCGGCAGAGAGCTCGGGGGAGCCAGAGTCTGTAAGGCAGCTGCTGGGCTGGTCGCCTGTGTGGGAAGGGGCAGAGCCGACCTAGGGGCAAGTTGGGCCTCTTCCTCTCCCTGCTGCCCTGAGGCTGCTGGGCCAAAGAGGTCTTGGGCATCCAGCCCCTTGCTGGTCCCTTCCCTCTGACGAGGCCCTCTGAGCTCCAGCACCTTGCAGTGTGGAGACAGCCTCTGCCAGCAACCTCCTCTCCAAGGAGGCCTCAACCGAGGCCTAGGCCCAGGGGAAAGGCACCAGCGGGGATGAGCCTGGGGAGGCGCCCGGGCATGTCTGGACCCAGTCCCCGCAGCCTGCCCCTTGGTGGGGCAGTACCCCCGGAGGCGAGGAAGGTCTGGGCAAGGCTGCCAGGGGCAGGGACACTGCTGGGTCCTGCCCCTGGCCTGTGGGGCCTCTGAGCACAACCAGCACTCTCCCGCTGGAAGACCTCCCCGTCTGCCTCCAAAGGCCGGTTTGCAAGCACTCCCGCCCGCTGTTCCCGCCGGGCACGCACAATGCTCCCAAGCCCGGGAGAAAAGCGCTTCGGGGTGGTGCTCTCTCCGGGCCCTTGCCCCTGAGCCTGGGGGCAAGGCAGGGGGAACACACTCCCAGGCCAAGGCAGAACGACATGCACACGTCTGTTCCTGCACCCTACACCGGCAGAGAGCTCGGGGGAGCCAGAGATTGCCAGGCTGCTGCTGGGCTGGCTGCCTGTGTGGGACGGGGCAGAGCCGACCTAGGGGCAAGTTGGGCCTCTTGCTCTCCCTGCTGCCCTGAGGCTGCTGGGTCAAAGAGGTCTTGGGCATCCAGCCCTTTGCTGGTCCCTTCCCTCTGACGAGGCCCTCTGAGCTCCAGCACCTTGCAGTGTGGAGACAGCCCCTGCCAGCAACCTCCTCTCCAAAGAGGCCTCAACCGAGGCCTAGGCCCAGGGGAAAGGCACCAGCGGGGATGATCCTGGGGAGGCGCACGGACATGTCTGGACCCAGTCCCCGCAGCCTGCCCCTTGGTGGGGCAGTACCCCCGGAGGCCAGGAAGGTCTGGGCAAGGCTGGCCAGGGGCAGGGGCCCTGCTGGGTCCTGCCCCTGGCCTGTGGGGCCTCTGAGCACAACCGGCCCTCTCCCACTGGAAGACCTCCCCGGCTGCCTCCAAAGTCCTGTTTGCAAACACTCCCGCCCGCTGTTCACGCCAGGCGCGCACAATGCTCCCAAGCCCGGGAGAAAAGCGCTTCAGGGTGGTGCTCTCTCCGGGCCCTTGCCCCTGAGCCTGGGGGCAAGGCAGGGGGAACACACTCCCTGGCCAAGGCAGAACCACATGCCCACGTCTGTTCCTGTCCCCTGCACCGGCAGAGAGCTTGGGGGAGCCAGAGTCTGTCAGGCAGCTGCTGGGTTGGCCGCCTGTGTGGGAAGGGGCAGAGCCGCCCTAGGGGCAAGTTGGGCCTCTTGCTCTCCCTGCTGCCCTGAGGCTGCTGGGCCAAAGACGTCTTGGGCATCCAGCCCCTTACTGGTCCCTTCCCTCTGACGAGGCCCTCTGAGCTCCAGCACCTTGCAGTGTGGAGACAGCACCTGCCAGCAATCTCCTCTCCAAGGAGGCCTCAACCGAGGCCTAGGCCCAGGGGAAAGGCACCAGCGGGGTTGAGCCAGGGGAGGCGCCCGAGCATGTCTGGACCCTGTCCCCCAGTCTGCCCCCCGGTGGGGAAGTACCCCCGGAGGCCAGGAAGGTCTGGGCAAGGCTGGCCAGGGGCAGGGGCCCTGCTGGGTCCTGACCCTGGCCTGTGGGGCCTCTGAGCACAACCGGCCCTCTCCCACTGGAAGACCTCCCCGGCTGCCTCCAAAGGCCGGTTTGCAAGCACTCCCGCCCACTGTTCCCGCCAGGCGCGCACAATGCTCCCAAGCCCGGGAGAAAAGCGCTTCAGGGTGGTGCTCTCTCTGGGCCCTTGCCCCTGAGCCTGGGGGCCAGGCAGGGGATCCACAGTCCCAGGCCAAGGCAGAACCACATGCACACGTCTGTTCCTGCCCCCTCCACCGGCAGAGAGCTGGGGGGAGCCAGAGTCTGTCAGGCAGCTGCTGGGCTGGCCGCCTGTGTGGGAAGGGGCAGATCCGACCTAGGGGCAAGTTGGGCCTCTTGCTCTCCCTGCTGCCCTGAGGCTGCTGGGCCAAAGAGGTCTTGGGCATCCAGCCCCTTGCTGGTCCCTTCCCTCTGATGAGGCCCTCTGAGCTCCAGCACCTTGCAGTGTGGAGACAGCCCCTGCCAGCCACCTCCTCTCCAAGGAGGCCTCAACCGAGGCCTAGGCCTAGGGTAAAGGCACCAGCGGGGATGAGCCTGGGGAGGCGCCCGGCGATGTCTGGACCCAGTCCCCGCAGCCTGCCCCTTGGTGGGGCAGTACCCCAGGAGGCCAGGAAGGTCTGGGCAAGTCTGGCCAGGGGCAGGGGCCCTGCTGGGTCCTGCCCCTGGCCTGTGGGGCCGCTGAGCACAAACGGCCCTCTCCCACTGGAAGACCTCCCCGGCTGCCTCCAAAGTCCTGTTTGCAAACACTCCCGCCCGCTGTTCACGTCAGGCTCGCACAATGCTCCCAAGCCCGGGAGAAAAGCGCTTCGGAGTGGTGCTCTCTCCGGGCCCTTGCCCCTGAGCCTGGGGGCAAGGCAGGGGGAACACACTCCCAGGCCAAGGCAGAACCACATGCCCACGTCTGTTCCTGTCCCCTGCACCGGCAGAGAGCTTGGGGGAGCCAGAGTCTGTCAGGCAGCTGCTGGGTTAGCCGCCTGTGTGGGAAGGGGCAGAGCCGACCTAGGGGCAAGTTGGGCCTCTTGCTCTCCCTGCTGCCCTGAGGGTGCTGGGCGAAAGTGGTCTTGGGCATCCAGCCCTCACTGGTCCCTTCCCTCTGACGAGGCCCTCTGAGCTCCAGCACCTTGCAGTGTGGAGACAGCCCCTGCCAGCAACCTCCTCTCCAAGGAGGCGTCAACCGAAGCCTAGGCCCAGGGGAAAGGCACCAGTGGGGATGAGCCAGGGGAGGCGCCCGAGCATGTCTGGACCCAGTCCCCGCAGCCTGCCCCTTGGTGGGGCAGTACCCCCGGAGGCCAGGAAGGTCTGGGAAAGGCTGGCCAGGGGCAGGGGCCCTGGTGGGACCTGCCCCTGGCCTGTGGGGCCTCTGAGCACAACCGGCCCTCTCCCACTGGAAGACCTCCCCGGCTGCCTCCAAAGGCCGGTTTGCAAGCACTCCCGCCCACTGTTCCCAGCAGGCGTGCACAATGCTCCCAAGCCCGGGAGAAAAGCGCTTCGGGGTGGTGCTCTCTCCGGGCCCTTGCCCCTGAGCCTGGGGGCAAGGAACGGTGTCCACACTCCCAGGCCAAGTCAGAACCACATGCACACCCCTGATCTGCCCCCTGCACCGGCAGAGAGCTCGGGGGAGCCAGAGTATGTCAGGCAGCTGCTGGGCTGGCCGCCTGTGTGGGAAGGGGCAGAGCCGACCTAGGGGCAAGTTGGGCCTCTTGCTCTCCCTGCTGCCCTGAGGCTGCTGGGCCAAAGAGGTCTTGGGCATCCAGCCCCTTGCTGGTCCCTTCCCTCTGACGAGGCCCTCTGAGCTCCAGCACCTTGCAGTGTGGAGACAGCCCCTGCCAGCAACCTCCTCTCCAAGTAGGCCTAAACCGAGGCCTAGGCCCAGGGGAAAGGCACAAGCGGGGATGAGCCTGGGGAGGCGCCCGGGCATGTCTGGACCCAGTCCCCGCAGCCTGCCCCTTGGTGGGGCAGTACCCCCGGAGGCCAGGAAGGTCTGGGAAAGGCTGGCCAGGGGCAGGGGCCCTGCTGGGTCCTGCCCCTGGCCTGTGGGGCCTCTGAGCACAACCGGCCTTCTCCCACTGGAAGACCTCCCCGGCTGCCTCCAAAGTCCTGTTTGCAAACACTCCCGCCCGCTGTTCACGCCAGGCTCGCACAATGCTCCCAAGCCCGGGAGAAAAGAGCTTTGGGGTGGTGCTCTCTCCGGGCCCTTGCCCCTGAGCCTGGGGGCAAGGCAGGGGGAACACACTCCCAGGCCAAGGCAGAAACACATGCACACCTCTGATCTTCCCCCTGCACCGGCAGAGAGCTCGGGGGAGTCAGAGTCTGCCTGGCAGCTGCTGGGCTGGCCGCCTGTGTGGGAAGGGGCAGAGCCGACCTAGGGGCAAGTTGGGCCTCTTGCTCTCCCTGCTGCCCCGATGCTGCTGGGCCAAAGAGGTCTTGGGCATCCAGCCCCTTGCTGGTCCCTTCCCTCTGACAAGGCCCTCTGAGCTCCAGCACCTTGCAGTGTGGAGACAGCCCCTGCCAGCAACCTCCTCTCCAAGGAGGCCTAAACCGAGGCCTAGGCCCAGGGGAAAGGCACCAGCGGGGATGAGCCTGGGGAGGGGCCCGGGCATGTCTGGACCCAGTCCCCGCAGCCTGCCCCTTGGTGGGGCAGTACCCCCTGAGGCCAGGAAGGTCTGGGAAAGGCTGGCCAGAGGCAGGGGACCTGCGGGGTCCTGCCTCTGGCCTGTGGGGCCTCTGAGCACATCCGGCCCTCTCCCGCTGGAAGACCTCCCCGGCTGCCTCCAAAGGCCGGTTTGCCAACACTCCCGCCCACTGTTCCCACCAGGTGCGCACAATGCTCCCAAGCCCGGGAGAAAAGCACTTCGGGGTGGTGCTCTCTCCGGGCCCTTGCCCCTGAGCCTGGGGGCCAGGCAGGGGGAACACACTCCCAGGCCAAGGCAGAATGACATCCACACGTCTGTTCCTGCCCCCTACACCGGCAGAGAGCTCGGGGGAGCCAGAGACAGCCAGGCTGCTGCTGGGCTGGCTGCCTGTGTGGGACGGGGCAGAGCCGACCTAGGGGCAAGTTGGGCCTCTTGCTCTCCCTGCTGACCTGAGGCTGCTGGGTCAAAGAGGTCTTGGGCATCCAGCCCTTTGCTGGTCCCTTCCCTCTGATGAGGCCCTCTGAGCTCCAGCACCTTGCAGTGTGGAGACAGCCCCTGCCAGCAACCTCCTCTCCAAGGAGGCCTAAACCGAGGCCTAGGCCCAGGGGAAAGGCACCAGCGGGGATGAGCCTGGGGAGGCGCTCGGGCATGTCTGGACCCAGACCCCGCAGCCTGCCCCTTGGTGGGGCAGTAACCCCGGAGGCCAGGAAGGTCTGGGCAAGGCTGGCCAGGGGCAGGGGCCCTGCTGGGTCCCGCCCCTGGCCTGTGGGTCGTCTGAGCACAACCGGCACTCTCCCGCTGGAAGACCTCCACAGCTGCCTCCAAAGGCTGGTTTGCAAGCACTCAATCCCGCTGTTCCCGCCAGCCGCGCACAATGCTCCCAAGCCCGGGAGAAAAGCATTTTGGGGTGGTGCTCACTCCGGGCTTTGGAAGACCTCCCCGGCTGCCTCCAAGGCCGGTTTGCAAGCACTTCTGCCTGCTGTTCCCGCCAACCGCGCACAATGCTCCCAAGCCCGGGAGAAAAGCGTTTCGGGGGGTGTTCTCTCTGGGCCCAAGAAAGACCTCCCGGGCTGCCCCCAAACGCCGGTTTGCAAGCACTCCCACTCGCTGTTCCCGCCATCCGTGCAAATGCTCCAAGCCCAGGAGAAAAGCGCTTCGGGGTGGTGCTCTCTCCCGGCCCTTGGAAGACCTCCCCGGCTGCCTCCAAAGGCTGGTTTTCAAGAACTCCCTCCCGCTGTCCCGCCAGCCGCACACAATGCTCCCAATCACGGGAGAAAAGCGCTTCGGGGTGGTGCTCTCTCCGGGCCCTTGGAAGACCTCCCCGTTTGTCTCCAAAGGCCGGTTTGCAAGCACTCATGCCCGCTGTTCCCACCAGCCGCGCACAATGCTCCCAAGCCAGGGAGAAAAGCATTTTGGCGTGGTGCTCTCTACAGGCCCTTGGAAGACCTCCCCGGCTGCCTACAATGGCCAGCTTGCAAGCACTCATGCCCGCTGTTCCCACCAGCCGCGCAGAATGCTCCTAAGCCCGGGAGAAAAGCTTTTAGGGGTGGTGCTCACACAGGGCACTGGAAGACCTCCCCGGCTGCCTGCAAAGGCCGGTTTTCAAGCACTCCTGCCTGCTGTTCCCGCCACCCGCGCACAATACTCCCAAGCCCGGGAGAAAAGCGCTTCGGGGTGGTGCTCTCTACAGGCCCTTGGAAGACCTCCCCGGCTGCCTCCAAAGGCCGGTTTGCAAGGACTCCTTCCTGCTGTTCCCGCCAGCTGTGCACAATTCTCCCAAGCCCGGGAGAAAAGCATTTTGCGGTGGTGCTCTCTCCGGGCCCTTGGAAGACCACCCCGGCTGCCTCAAAAGGCCGGTTTGCAAGCACTCAGGCCCGCTGTTCCCGCCAGCCGCGTTCAATGCTCCCAAGCCCGGGAGAAAAGCATTTTGGGGTGGTGCTCACTCCGGGCCCTTGAAAGACTTCCCCGGCTGCCTCCAAAGTCCAGTTTGCAAGAACTCATGCCCGCCGTTCCCGCCAGCCGCGCACAATGCTCCCAAGACCGGGAGAAATGCGCTTCGGGGTGGTGTTCTCTCCGTGCCCATGGAGGACCACCCCAGCTGCCCCCAAAGGCCGGTTTGCAATCACTCCCACTGACTGTTCCCGCCAGCCACGCACATGCTCCAAAACACGGGAGAGAAGCGCTTTGGGGTGGTGCTCTCTCCCGGCCCTTGGAAGACTTTCCCGGCTGCCTCCAAAGGTCGGTTTGCAAGAACTCCCTCCCGCTGTCCCGCCAGCCGCACACAATGCTCCCAATCACGGGAGAAAAGCGCTTCGGGGTGGTGCTCTCTCAGGGCCCTTTGAAGACTTCCCAGGCTGCCTCCAATGGGCGGTATGCAAGAACTCATGCCCGCTGTTCCCACCAGCCATGCACAATGCTCACAAGCACGGGAGAAAAGCATTTTGGGGTGGTGCTCACTCCTTTCCCTTGGAAGACCTCCGCGCCTGCCTCCAAAGGCCGGTTTGCAAGCACTCCTGCCTGCTGTTCCCGCCACACGCGGACACTGCTCCCTAGCCCGGGAGAAAAGCGCATCGTGGTGGTGTTCTCTCCGGGCCCATGGAGGACCTCCCCGGCTGCCCCCAAAGGCCGGTTTGCAAGCATTCCCACTAGCTGTTCCCGCCAGCCACGCAAATGCTCCCAAGCCCGGGAGAAAAGCACTTCGGGGTGGTGCTCTCTCCGGGCCCTTGCCCCTGAGCCTGGGGGCCAGGCAGGGGATCCAGAGTGCCAGGCCAAGGCAGAACCACATGCACACGTCTGTTCCTGCCCCCTCCACCGGCAGAGAGCTGGGGGGAGCCAGAGTCTGTCAGGCAGCTGCTGGGCTGGCCGCCTGTGTGGGAAGGGGCAGAGCCGACCTAGGGGCAAGTTGGGCCTCTTGCTCTCCCTGCAGCCCTGAGGCTGCTGGGTCAAAGAGGTCTTGGGCATCCAGCCCCTTGCTGGTCCCTTCCCTCTGATGAGGCCCTCTGAGCTCCAGCACCTTGCAGTGTGGAGACAGCCCCTGCCAGCAACCTCCTCTCCAAGGAGGCCTCAACCGAGGCCTAGGCCTAGGGGAAAGGCCCCAGCGGGGATGAGCCTGGGGAGGCGCCCGGCGATGTCTGGACCCAGTCCCCGCAGCCTGCCCCTTGGTGGGGCAGTACCCCCGGAGGCCAGGAAGGTCTGGGCAAGGCTGCCAGGGGCAGGAACACTGTTGGGTCCTGCCCCTGGCCTGTGGGGCGTCTGAGCACAACCGGCACTCTCCCGCTGGAAGACCTCCCCGTCTGCCTCCAAAAGATGGTTTGCAAGCACTCCCACCCGCTGTTCCCGCCAGGCACGCACAATGCTCCCAAGCCCGGGAGAAAAGCGCTTCGGGGTGGTGCTCTCTCCGGGCCCTTGCCCCTGAGCCTGGGGCAAGGCAGGGGGAACACACTCCCAGGCCAAGGGAGAACGACATGCACACGTCTGTTCCTGCCCCCTACACCGGCAGAGAGCTCGGGGGAGCCAGAGACTGCCAGGCTGCTGCTGGGCTGGCTGCCTGTGTGGGACGGGGCAGAGCCGACCTAGGGGCAAGTTGGGCCTCTTGCTCTCCCTGCTGCCCTGAGGCTGCTGGGTCAAAGAGGTCTTGGGCATCCAGCCCTTTGCTGGTGCCTTCCCTCTGACGAGGCCCTCTGAGCTCCAGCACCTTGCAGTGTGGAGACAGCCCCTGCCAGCAACCTCCTCTCCAAAGAGGCCTCAACCGAGGACTACACCCAGGGGAAAGGCACCAGCGGGGATGATCCTGGGGAGGCGCACGGACATGTCTGGACCCAGTCCCTGCAGCCTGCCCCTTGGTGGCGCAGTACCCCCGGAGGCCAGGAAGGTCTGGGCAAGGCTGCCCAGGGGCAGGGGCCCTGCTGGGTCCTGCCCCTGGCCTGTGGGGCCTCTGAGCACAACCGGCCCTCTCCCACTGGAAGACCTCCGCGGCTGCCTCCAAAGGCCGGTTTGCCAACACTCCCGCCCGCTGTTCCCGCCAGGCACGCACAATTCTCCCAAGCTCGGGAGAAAAGCGCTTCGGGGTGTTGTTCTCTCCGGGCCCTTGCCCCTCAGCGTGGGGGCCAGGCAGTGGGTCCACACTCCCAGACCAAGGCAGAACCACATGCACACGTCTGTTCCTGCCCCCTGCACCGGCAGAGAGCTCGGGGGAGCCAGAGTCTGTCAGGCAGCTGCTGGGCTGGCCGCCTGTGTGGGAAGGGGCAGAGCCGACCTAGGGGCAAGTTGGGCCTCTTCCTCTCCCTGCTGCCCTGAGGCTGCTGGGCCAAAGAGGTCTTGGGCATCCAGCCCCTTGCTGGTCCCTTCCCTCTGACGAGGCCCTCTGAGCTCCAGCACCTTGCAGTGTGGAGACAGCCCCTGCCAGCAACCTCCTCTCCAAGGAGGCCTCAACCGAGGCCTAGGCCCAGGGGAAAGGCACCAGCGGGGATGAGCCTGGGGAGGCGCCCGGGAATGTCTGGACCCAGTCCCCGCAGCCTGCCCCTTGGTGGGGCAGTACCCCCGGAGGCCAGGAAGGTCTGGGCAAGGCTGCCCGGGGCAGGGACACTGCTGTGTCCTGCCCCTGGCCTGTGGGGCGTCTGAGCACAACCGGCACTCTCCCGCTGGAAGACCTCCCCGTCTGCCTCCAAAGGCCGGTTTGCAAGCACTCCCGCCCGCTGTTCCCGCCAGGCACGCACAATGCTCCCAAGCCCGGGAGAAAAGCGCTTCGGGGTGGTGCTCTCTCCGGGCCCTTGCCCCTGAGCCTGGGGGCCAGGCAGGGGGAACACACTCCCAGGCCAAGGCAGAACGACATGCACACGTCTGTTCCTGCCCCCTACACCAGCAGAGAGCTCGGGGGAGCCAGAGACTGCCAGGATGCTGCTGGGCTGGCTGCCTGTGTGGGACGGGGCAGAGCCGACCTAGGGGCAAGTTGGGCCTCTTGCTCTCCCTGCTGCCCTGAGGCTGCTTGGTCAAAGAGGTGTTGGGCATCCAGCCCTTTGCTGGTCCCTTCCCTCTGACGAGGCCCTCTGAGCTCCAGCACCTTGCAGTGTGGAGACAGCCCCTGCCAGCAACCTCCTCTCCAAGGAGGCCTCAACCGACGCCTAGGCCCAGGGGAAAGGCACCAGCGGGGATGATCCTGGGGAGGCGCACGGACATGTCTGGACCCAGTCCCCGCAGCCTGCCCCTTGGTTGGGCAGTACCCCCAGAGGCCAGGAAGGTCTGGGCAAGGCTGGCCAGGGGCAGGGGCCTGGTGGGTCCTGCCCATGGCCTGTGGGGCCTCTGAGCACAACCGGCCCTCTCCCACTGGAAACCTCCCCGGCTGCCTCCAAAGGCCGGTTTGCCAACACTCCCGCCAGCTGTTCCCGCCAGGCACGCACAATGCTCCCAAGCCCGGGAGAAAAGCGCTTCGGGGTGTTGCTCTCTCCGGTCACTTGCCCCTGAGCCTGGGGTCCAGGCAGTGGGTCCACACTCCCAGACCAAGGCAGAACCACATGCACACGTCTGTTCCTGACCCCTGCACCGGCAGAGAGCTCGGGGGAGCCATAGTCTGTCAGGCAGCTGCTGGGTTGGCGGCCTGTGTGGGAAGGGGCAGAGCCGACCTAGGGGCAAGTTGGGCCTCTTGCTCTCCCTGCTGCCCTGAGGCTGCTGGGCCAAAGAGGTCTTGGGCATCCAGCCCCTTGCTGGTCCCTTCCCGCTGACGAGGCCCTCTGAGCTCCAGCACCTTGCAGTGTGGAGACAGCCCCTGCCAGCAACCTCCTCTCCAAGGAGGCCTCAACCGAGGACTAGGACCAGGGGAAAGGCACCAGCGGGGATGAGCCTGGGGAGGCGCCCGGGCATGTCTGGACCCAGTCCCCGCAGCCTGCCCCTTGGTGGGGCAGTACCCCCGGAGGCCAGGAAGGTCTGGGCAAGGCTGTCCAGGGGCAGGGGCCCTGCTGGGTCCTGCCCCTGGCCTGTGGGGCCTCTGAGCACAACCGGCCCTCTCCCACTGGAAGACCTCCGCGGCTGCCTCCAAAGGCCGGTTTGCCAACACTCCCGCCCGCTGTTCCCGCCAGGCACGCACAATTCTCCCAAGCCCGGGAGAAAAGCGCTTCGGGGTGTTGCTCTCTCCGGGCCCTTGCCCCTCAGCGTGGGGGCCAGGCAGTGGGTCCACACTCCCAGACCAAGGCAGAACCACATGCACACGTCTGTTCCTGACCCCTGCACCGGCAGAGAGCTCGGGGGAGCCAGAGTCTGTCAGGCAGCAGCTGGGTTGGCCGCCTGTGTGGGAAGGGGCAGAGCCGACCTAGGGGCAAGTTGGGCCTCTTCCTCTCCCTGCTGCCCTGAGGCTGCTGGGCCAAAGAGGTCTTGGGCATCCAGCCCCTTGCTGGTCCCTTCCCTCTGACGAGGCCCTCTGAGCTCCAGCACCTTGCAGTGTGGAGACAGCCCCTGCCAGCAACCTCCTCTCCAAGGAGGCCTCAAACGAGGCCTAGGCCCAGGGGAAAGGCACCAGCGGGGATGAGCCTGGGGAGGCGCCCGGGCATGTCTGGACCCAGTCCCCGCAGCCTGCCCCTTGGTGGGGCAGTACCCCCGGAGGCCAGGAAGGTCTGGGCAAGGCTGGCCAGGGGCAGGGGCCCTGCTGGGTCCTGCCCCTCGCCTGTGGGGCCTCTGAGCACAACCGGCCCTCTCCCACTGGAAGACCTCCCCGGCTGCCTCCAAAGGCCGGTTTGCCAACACTCCCGCCCGCTGTTCTCGCCAGGCACGCACAATTCTCCCAAGCCCGGGAGAAAAGCGCTTCGGGGTGTTGCTCTCTCCGGGCCCTTGCCACTGAGCGTGGGGGCCAGGCAGTGGGTCCACACTCCCAGACCAAGGCAGAACCACATGCACACGTCTGTTCCTGACCCCTGCACCGGCAGAGAGCTCGGGGCAGCCAGAGTCTGTCAGGCAGCTGCTGGGCTGGCCGCCTGTGTGGGAAGGGGCAGAGCCGACCTAGGGGCAAGTTGGGCCTCTTGCTCTCCCTGCTGCCCTGAGGCTGCTGGGTCAAAGAGGTCTTGGGTATCCAGCCCCTTGCTGGTCCCTTCCCTCTGACGAACCCCTCTGAGCTCCAGCACCTTGCAGTGTGGAGACAGCCCCTGCCAGCAACCTCCTCTCCAAGGAGGCCTCAACCGAGGCCTAGGCCCAGGGGAAAGGCACCAGCGGGGATGAGCCAGTGGAGGCACACGGGCATGTGTGGATCCAGTCCCCGCAGCCTGCCCCTTGGTGGGGCAGTACCCCCGGAGGCCAGGAAGGTCTGGGCAAGGCTGCCAGGGGCAGGGACACTGCTGGGTCCAGCCCCTGGCCTGTGGGGCTTCTGAGCACAACCGGCACTCTCCCGCTGGAAGACCTCCCCGGCTGCCTCCAAGGGCCGGTTTGCAAGCGCTCCCGCCCACTGTTCCCAGCAGGCGTGTACAATGCTCCCAAGCCCGGGAGAAAAGCGCTTCGGGGTGGTGCTCTCTCCGGGCCCTTGCCCCTGAGCCTGGGGCAAGGCACGGTGTCCACACTCCCAGGCCAAGTCAGAACCACAGGCACACCTCTGATCTGCCCCCTGCACTGGCAGAGAGCTCGGGGGAGCCAGAGTATGTCAGGCAGCTGCTGGGCTGGCCGCCTGTGTGGGAAGGGGCAGAGCCGACCTAGGGGCAAGTTGGGCCTCTTGCTCTCCCTGCTGCCCTGAGGCTGCTGGGCCAAAGAGGTCTTGGGCGTCCAGCCCCTTGCTGGTCCCTTCCCTCTGACGAGGCCCTCTGAGCTCCAGCACCTTGCAGTGTGGAGACAGCCCCTGCCAGCAACCTCCTCTCCAAGGAGGCCTAAACCGAGGCCTAGGCCCAGGGGAAAGGCACCAGTGGGGATGAGCCTGGGGAAGCGCCCGGGCATGTCTGGACCCAGTCCCCGCAGCCTGCCCCTTGGTGGGGCAGTACCCCCTGAGGCCAGGAAGGTCTGGGAAAGGCTGGCCAGGGGCAGGGGACCTGCTGGGTCCTGCCCCTGGCCTGTGGGGCCTCTGAGCACATCCGGCCCTTTCCCGCTGGAAGACCTCCCCGGCTGCCTCCAAAGGCCGGTTTGCAAGCACTCCCGCCCAATGTTCCCACCAGGCGCGCACAATGCTCCCAAGCCCGGGAGAAAAGCGCTTCGGGGTGGTGCTCTCACCGGGCCCTTGCCCCTGAGCCTGGGGTCCAGGCAGTGGGTCCACACTCCCAGACCAAGGCAGAACCACATGCACACGTCTGTTCCTGGCCCCTGCACCGGCAGAGAGCTCGGGGGAGCCAGAGTATGCCAGGCAGCTGCTGGGCTGGCGGCCTGTGTGGAAAGGGGCAGAGCCGCCCTAGGGGCAAGTTGGGCCTCTTGCTCTCCCTGCTGCCCTGAGGCTGCTGGGCCAAAGTGGTCTTGGGCATCCAGCCCCTTACTGGTCCCTTCCCTCTGACGAGGCCCTCTGAGCTCCAGCACCTTGCAGTGTGGAGACAGCCCCTGCCAGCAACCTCCTCTCCAAGGAGGCCTCAACCGAGGCCTAGGCCCAGGGAAAAGGCACCAGCGGGGTTGAGCCAGGGGAGGCGCCCGGGCATGTCTGGACCCTGTCCCCGCAGCCTGCCCCTTGGTGGGGCAGTACACCCGGAGGCCAGGAAGGTCTGGGCAAGGCTGGCCAGGGGCAGGGGCCCTGCTGGGTCCTGCCCCTGGCCTGTGGGGCCTCTGAGCACAACCGGCCCTCTCCCACTGGAAGACCTCCCCGGCTGCCTCCAAAGGCCGGTTTGCAAGCGCTCCCGCCCACTGTTCCCAGCAGGCGTGCACAATGCTCCTAAGCCCGGGAGAAAAGCGCTTCGGGGTGGTGCTCTCTCCGGGCCCTTGCCCCTGAGCCTGGGGGCAAGGCAGGGTGTCCACACTCCCAGGCCAAGGCAGAACCTCATGCACACGTCTGATCTGCCCCATGCACCGGCAGAGAGCTCGGGGTAGCCAGAGTCTGTCAGGCAGCTGCTGGGCTGGCCGCCTGTGTGGGAAGGGGCAGAGCCGACCTAGGGGCAAGTTGGGCCTCTTGCTCTCCCTGCTGCCCTGAGGCTGCTGGGCCAAAGAGGTCTTGGGCATCCAGCCCCTTGCTGGTCCCTTCCCTCTGACGAGGCCCTCTGAGCTCCAGCACCTTGCAGTGTGGAGACAGACCCTGCCAGCAACCTCCTCTCCAAGGAGGCCTCAACCGAGGCCTAGGCCCAGGGGAAAGGCACCAGCGGGGATGAGCCTGGGGAGGCACCCGGGCATGTCTGGACCCAGTCCCCGCAGCCTACCCCTTGGTGGGGCAGTACCCCCGGAGGCCAGGAAGGTCTGGGCAAGGCTGGCCAGGGGCAGGGGCCCTGCTGGTTCCTGCCCCTGGCCTGTAGGTCCTCTGAGCACAACCGGCCCTCTCCCGCTGGAAGACCTCCCCGGCTGCCTCCAAAGGCCAGTTTGCCAACACTCCTGCCCGCTGTTCCCGCCAGCACGCACAATGCTCCCAAGCCCAGGAAAAAAGTGCTTCGGGGTGTTGCTCTCTCCGGGCCCTTGCCCCTGAGCCTGTGGGCAAGGCAGGGGGAACACACTCCCAGACGAAGGCAGAACCACATGCACACGTCTGTTCCTGTCCCCTGCACCGGCAGAAAGCTCGGGGGAGCCAGAGTCTCTCAGGCAGGTGCTGGGCTGGCCGCCTGTGTGGGAAGGGGCAGAGCCGACCTAGGGGCAAGTTGGGCCTCTTGCTCTCCCTGCTGCCCTGAGGCTGCTGGGCCAAAGACGTCTTGGGCATCCAGCCCCTAACTGGTCCCTTCCCTCTGACGAGGCCCTCTGAGCTCCAGCACATTGCAGTGTGGAGACAGCACCTGCCAGCAATCTCCTCTCGAAGGAGGCCTCAACCGAGGCCTAGGCCCAGGGAAAAGGCACCAGCGGGGTTGAGCCAGGGGAGGCGCCCGGGCATGTCTGGACCCTGGCCCCGCAGCCTGCCCCTTGGTGGGGCAGTACCCCCGGTTGCCACGAAGGTCTGGGCAAGGCTGGCCAGGGGCAGGGGCCCTGCTGGGTCCTGCCCCTGGCCTGTGGGGCCTCTGAGCACAACCGGCCATTGCCCACTGGAAGACCTCCCCGGCTGCCTCCAAAGGCCGGTTTGCAAGCACTCCCGCCCACTGTTCCCGCCAGGCGCACACAATGCTCCCAAGCCCGGGAGAAAAGCGCTTCGGGGTGGTGGTCTCTCCGGGCCCCTGCCCCTGAGCCTGGGGGCCAGGCAGGGGATCCACAGTCCCAGGCCAAGGCAGAACCACATGCACACGTCTGTTCCTGCCCCCTCCACCGGCAGAGAGCTGGGGGGAGCCAGAGTCTGTCAGGCAGCTGCTGGGCTGGCCGCCTGTGTGGGAAGGGGCAGAGCCGACCTAGGGGCAAGTTGGGCCTCTTGCTCTCCCTGCTGCCCTGAGGCTGCTGGGCCAAAGACGTCTTGGGCATCCAGCCCCTTACTGGTCCCTTCTCTCAGACGAGGCCCTCTGAGCTCCAACACCTTGCACTGTGGAGACAGCCCCTGCCAGCAACCTCCTCTCCAAGGAGGCCTCAACCGAGGCCTAGGCCCAGGGGAAAGGCACCAGCGGTGATGAGCCAGGGGAGGCGCCCGAGCATGTCTGGACCCAGTCCCCGCAGCCTGCCCCTTGGTGGGGCAGTACCCCCGGAGGCCAGGAAGGTCTGGGCAAGGCTGGCCAGGGGCAGGGGCCCTGCTGGGTCCTGCCCCTGGCCTGTGGAGCCTCTGAGCACAACCGGCCCTCTCCCACAGGAAGACCTCCCCGGCTGCCTTCAAAGGCCGGTTTGCAAGCGCTCCCGCCCACTATTCCCAGCAGGCGTGCACAATGCTCCTAAGCCCGGGAGAAAAGCACTTCAGGGTGGTGCTCTCTCTGGGCCCTTGCCCCTGAGCCTGGGGGCAAGGCAGGTTGTCCACACTCCCAGGCCAAGGCAGAACCACATACACACGTCTGATCTGCCCCCTGCACCGGCAGAGAGCTCGGGGGAGCCAGAGTCTGTCAGGCAGCTACTGGGCTGGCCGCCTGTTTGGGAAGTGGCAGAGCCGAACTAGGGGCAAGTTGGGCCTCTTGCTCTCCCTGCTGCCCTGAGGCTGCTGGGCCAAAGAGGTCTTGGGCATCCAGCCCCTTGATGGTCCCTTCCCTCTGACGAGGCCCTCTGAGCTCCAGGACCTTGCAGTGTGGAGACAGCCCCTGCCAGCAACCTCCTCTCCAAGGAGGCCTCAACCGAGGCCTAGGCCCAGGGGAAAGGCACCAGCGGGGATGAGCCTGGGGAGGCGCCCGGGCATGACTGGACCCAGTCCCCGCAGCCTGCCCCTTGGTGGGGCAGTACCCCCGGAGGCCAGGAAGGTCTGGGCAAGGCTGGCCAGGGGCAGGGGCCCTGCTGGGTCCTGCCCCTGGCCTGTGGGGCCTCTGAGCACAACCGGCCCTCTCCCACTGGAAGACCTCCCCGGCTGCCTCCAAAGGCCGGTTTGCCAACACTCCCGCCCGCTGTTCCCGCCAGGCACGCACAATTCTCCCAAGCCCGGGAGAAAAGCGCTTCGGGGTGTTGCTCTCTCCGGGCCCTTGCCCCTCAGCGTGGGGGCCAGGCAGTGGGTCCACACTCCCAGACCAAGGCAGAACCACATGCACACATCTGTTCCTGACCCCTGCACCGGCAGAGAGCTCGGGGGAGCCAGAGTCTGTCAGGCAGCTGCTGGGCTGGCCGCCTGTGTGGGAAGGGGCAGAGCCGACCTAGGGGCAAGTTGGGCCTCTTCCTCTCCCTGCTGTCCTGAGGCTGCTGGGCCAAAGAGGTCTTGGGCATCCAGCCCCTTGCTGGTCCCTTCCCTCTGACGAGGCCCTCTGAGCTCCTGCACCTTGCAGTGTGGAGACAGCCCCTGCCAGCAACCTCCTCTCCAAGGAGGCCTCAACCGAGGCCTAGGCCCAGGGGAAAGGCACCAGCGGGGATGAGCCAGTGGAGGCGCACGGGCATGTCTGGACCCAGTCCCCGCAGCCTGCCCCTTGGTGGGGCAGTACCCTCGGAGGCCAGGACGGTCTGGGCAAGGCTGCCAGGGGCAGGGACACTGCTGGGTCCTGCCCCTGGCCTGTGGGGCGTCTGAGCACAACCGGCACTCTCCCGCTGGAAGACCTCCCCGGCTGCCTCCAAAGGCCGGTTTGCAAGCGATCCCGCCCACTGTTCCCAGCAGGCGTGTACAATGCTCCCAAGCCGGGGAGAAAAGCGCTTCGGTGTGGTGCTCTCTCCGGGCCCTTGCCCCTGAGCCTGGGGGCAAGGCACGGTGTCCATACTCCCAGGCCAAGTCAGAACCACATGCACACCTCTGATCTGCCCCCTGCACCGGCAGAGAGCTCGGAGGAGCCAGAGTATGTCAGGCAGCTGCTGGGCTGGCCGCCTGTGTGGGAAGGGGCAGAGCCGACCTAGGGGCAAGTTGGGCCTCTTGCTCTCCCTGCTGCCCTGAGGCTGCGGGGCCAAATTGTTCTTGGGCGTCCAGCCCCTTGCTGGTCCCTTCCCTCTGACGAGGCCCTCTGAGCTCCAGCACCTTGCAGTGTGGAGACAGCCCATGCCAGCAACCTCCTCTCCAAGGATGCCTAAACCGAGGCCTAGGCCCAGGGGAAAGGCACCAGTGGGGATGAGCCTGGGGAAGCGCCCGGGCATGTCTGGACCCAGTCCCCGCAGCCTGCCCCTTGGTGGGGCAGTACCCCCTGAGGCCAGGAAGGTCTCGGAAAGGCTGGCCAGGGGCAGGGGACCTGCTGGGTCCTGCCCCTGGCCTGTGGGGCCTCTCAGCACATCCGGCCCTCTCCCGCTGGAAGACCTCCCCGGCTGCCTCCAAAGGCCGGTTTGCCAACACTCCCGCCCACTATTCCCACCAGGCGCGCACAATGCTCCCAAGCCCGGGAAAAAAGCGCTTCGGGGTGGTGCTCTCACCGGGCCCTTGCCCCTGAGCCTGGAGGCAATGCAGGGGGAACACACTCCCAGGCAAAGGCAGAACCACATGCACACGTCTGTTCCTGCCCCTTGCACCGGCAGAGAGCTCAGGGGAGCCAGAGTCTATCAGGCAGCTGCTGGGCTGGCCGCCTGTGTGGGAAGGGGCAGAGCCGACCTAGGGGCAAGTTGGGCCTCTTGCTCTCCCTGCTGCCCTGAGGCTGCTGGGCCAAAGAGGTCTTGGGCATCCAGCCCCTTGCTGGTCCCTTCCCTCTGACGAGGCCCTCTGAGCTCCAGCACCTTGCAGTGTGGAGACAGACCCTGCCAGCAACCTCCTCTCCAAGGAGGCCTCAACCGAGACCTAGGCCCAGGGGAAAGGCACCAGCGGGGATGAGCCTGGGGAGGCACCCGGGCATGTCTGGACCCAGTCCCCGCAGCCTACCCCTTGGTGGGGCAGTACCCCCGGAGGCCAGGAAGGTCTGGGCAAGGCTGGCCAGGGGCAGGGGCCCTGCTGGTTCCTGCCCCTGGCCTGTAGGTCCTCTGAGCACAACCGGCCCTCTCCCGCTGGAAGACCTCCCCGGCTGCCTCCAAAGGCCAGTTTGCCAACACTCCTGCCCGCTGTTCCCGCCAGCACGCACAATGCTCCCAAGCCCAGGAAAAAAGTGCTTCGGGGTGTTGCTCTCTCCGGGCCCTTGCCCCTGAGCCTGTGGGCAAGGCAGGGGGAACACACTCCCAGACGAAGGCAGAACCACATGCACACGTCTGTTCCTGTCCCCTGCACCGGCAGAGAGCTCGGGGGAGCCAGAGTCTCTCAGGCAGGTGCTGGGCTGGCCGCCTGTGTGGGAAGGGGCAGAGCCGACCTAGGGGCAAGTTGGGCCTCTTGCTCTCCCTGCTGCCCTGAGGCTGCTGGGCCAAAGACGTCTTGGGCATCCAGCCCCTAACTGGTCCCTTCCCTCTGACGAGGCCCTCTGAGCTCCAGCACCTTGCAGTGTGGAGACAGCACCTGCCAGCAATCTCCTCTCGAAGGAGGCCTCAACCGAGGCCTAGGCCCAGGGAAAAGGCACCAGCGGGGTTGAGCCAGGGGAGGCGCCCGGGCATGTCTGGACCCTGGCCCCGCAGCCTGCCCCTTGGTGGGGCAGTACCCCCGGAGGCCACGAAGGTCTGGGCAAGGCTGGCCAGGGGCAGGGGCCCTGCTGGGTCCTGCCCCTGGCCTGTGGGGCCTCTGAGCACAACCGGCCATTGCCCACTGGAAGACCTCCCCGGCTGCCTCCAAAGGCCGGTTTGCAAGCACTCCCGCCCACTGTTCCCGCCAGGCGCACACAATGCTCCCAAGCCCGGGAGAAAAGCGCTTCGGGGTGGTGGTCTCTCCGGGCCCCTGCCCCTGAGCCTGGGGGCCAGGCAGGGGATCCACAGTCCCAGGCCAAGGCAGAACCACATGCACACGTCTGTTCCTGCCCCCTCCACCGGCAGAGAGCTGGGGGGAGCCAGAGTCTGTCAGGCAGCTGCTGGGCTGGCCGCCTGTGTGGGAAGGGGCAGAGCCGACCTAGGGGCAAGTTGGGCCTCTTGCTCTCCCTGCTGCCCTGAGGCTGCTGGGCCAAAGACGTCTTGGGCATCCAGCCCCTTACTGGTCCCTTCTCTCAGACGAGGCCCTCTGAGCTCCAACACCTTGCACTGTGGAGACAGCCCCTGCCAGCAACCTCCTCTCCAAGGAGGCCTCAACCGAGGCCTAGGCCCAGGGGAAAGGCACCAGCGGGGATGAGACTGGGGAGGCGCCCGGGCATGTCTGGACCCAGTCCCCGCAGCCTGCCCCTTGGTGGGGCTGTAACCCCGGAGGCAGGAAGGTCTGGGCAAGGCTGGCCAGGTGCAGGGGCCCTGCTGGGTCCTGCCCCTGGCCTGTGGGGCCTCTGAGCACAACCGGCCCTCTCCCACTGGAAGACCTCCCCGGCTGCCTCCAAAGGCCGGTTTGCAAGCACTCCTGCCCACTGTTCCCACCAAGCGCGCACAATGCTCCCAAGCCCGGGAGAAAAGCGCTTCAGGTTGGTGCTCTCTCCGGGCCCTTGCCCCTGAGCCTGGGGGACAGGCAGGGGGTCCACACTCCCAGGCCAAGGCAGAACCACATGCACACGTCTGTTCCTGCCCCCTGCACCGGCAGAGAGCTGGGGGGAGCCAGAGTCTGTCAGGTAGCTGCTGGGCTGGCCGCCTGTGTGGGAAGGGGCAGAGCCGACCTAGGGGCAAGTTGGGCCTCTTGCTCTCCCTGCTGCCCTGAGGCTGCTGGGCCAAATTGTTCTTGGGCGTCCAGCCCCTTGCTGGTCCCTTCCCTCTGACGAGGCCCTCTGAGCTCCTGCACCTTGCAGTGTGGCGACAGCCCCTGCCAGCAACCTCCTCTCCAAGGAGGCCTCAACCGAGGCCTAGGCCCAGGGGAAAGGCACCAGCGGGGATGAGCCAGTGGAGGCGCACGGGCATGTCTGGACCCAGTCCCCGCAGCCTGCCCCTTGGTGGGGCAGTACCCCCGGAGGCCAGGAAGGTCTGGGCAAGGCTGCCAGGGGCAGGGACACTGCTGGGTCCTGCCCCTGGCCTGTGGGGCGTCTGAGCACAACCGGCACTCTCCCGCTGGAAGACCTCCCCGGCTGCCTCCAAAGGCCGGTTTGCAAGTGCTCCCGCCCACTGTTCCCAGCAGGCGTGTACAATGCTCCCAAGCCGGGGAGAAAAGCGCTTCGGGGTGGTGCTCTCTCCGGGCCCTTGCCCCTGAGCCTGGGGGCAAGGCACGGTGTCCATACTCCCAGGCCAAGTCAGAACCACATGCACACCTCTGATCTGCCCCCTGCACCGGCAGAGAGCTCGGGGGAGCCAGAGTATGTCAGGCAGCTGCTGGGCTGGCCGCCTGTGTGGGAAGGGGCAGAGCCGACCTAGGGGCAAGTTGGGCCTCTTGCTCTCCCTGCTGCCCTGAGGCTGCTGGGCCAAATTGTTCTTGGGCGTCCAGCCCCTTGCTGGTCCCTTCCCTCTGACGAGGCCCTCTGAGCTCCAGCACCTTGCAGTGTGGAGACAGCCCATGCCAGCAACCTCCTCTCCAAGGATGCCTAAACCGAGGCCTAGGCCCAGGGGAAAGGCACCAGTGGGGATGAGCCTGGGGAAGCGCCCGGGCATGTCTGGACCCAGTCCCCGCAGCCTGCCCCTTGGTGGGGCAGTACCCCCTGAGGCCAGGAAGGTCTCGGAAAGGCTGGCCAGGGGCAGGGGACCTGCTGGGTCCTGCCCCTGGCCTGTGGGGCCTCTCAGCACATCCGGCCCTCTCACGCTGGAAGACATCCCCGGCTGCCTCCAAAGGCCGGTTTGCCAACACTCCCGCCCACTATTCCCACCAGGCGCGCACAATGCTCCCAAGCCCAGGAGAAAAGCGCTTCGGGGTGGTGCTCTCACCGGGCCCTTGCCCCTGAGCCTGGAGGCAATGCAGGGGGAACACACTCCCAGGCAAAGGCAGAACCACATGCACACGTCTGTTCCTGCCCCTTGCACCGGCAGAGAGCTCAGGGGAGCCAGAGTCTATCAGGCAGCTGCTGGGCTGGCCGCCTGTGTGGGAAGGGGCAGAGCCGACCTAGGGGCAAGTTGGGCCTCTTGCTCTCCCTGCTGCCCTGAGGCTGCTGGGCCAAAGAGGTCTTGGGCATCCAGCCCCTTGCTGGTCCCTTCCCTCTGACGAGGCCCTCTGAGCTCCAGCACCTTGCAGTGTGGAGACAGCCCCTGCCAGCAACCTCCTCTCCAAGGAGGCCTCAACCGAGGCCTAGGCCCATGGGAAATGCACCAGCGGGGATGAGCCTGGGGAGGCGCCCGGGCATGTCTGGACCCAGTCCCCGCAGCCTGCCCCTTGGTGGGGCTGTAACCCCGGAGGCAGGAAGGTCTGGGCAAGGCTGGCCAGGTGCAGGGGCCCTGCTGGGTCCTGCCCCTGGCCTGTGGGGCCTCTGAGCACAACCGGCCCTCTCCCACTGGAAGACCTCCCCGGCTGCCTCCAAAGGCCGGTTTGCAAGCACTCCTGCCCACTGTTCCCACCAAGCGCGCACAATGCTCCCAAGCCCGGGAGAAAAGCGCTTCAGGTTGGTGCTCTCTCCGGGCCCTTGCCCCTGAGCCTGGGGGACAGGCAGGGGGTCCACACTCCCAGGCCAAGGCAGAACCACATGCACACGTCTGTTCCTGCCCCCTGCACCGGCAGAGAGCTGGGGGGAGCCAGAGTCTGTCAGGTAGCTGCTGGGCTGGCCGCTGTGTGGGAAGGGGCAGAGCCGACCTAGGGGCAAGTTGGGCCTCTTGCTCTCCCTGCTTCCCTGAGGCTGCTGGACCAAAGAGGTCTTGGGCATCCAGCCCCTTGCTGGTCCCTTCCCTCTGACGAGGCCCTCTGAGCTCCAGCACCTTGCAGTGTGGAGACAGCCCCTGCCAGCAACCTCCTCTCCAAGGAGGCCTCAACCGAGGCCTAGGCCCAGGGGAAAGGCACCAGCGGGGATGAGTCAGTGGAGGCACACGGGCATGTCTGGACCCAGTCCCCAGAGCCTTCCCCTTGGTGGGGCAGTACCCCCGGAGGCCAGGAAGGTCTGGGCAAGGCTGGCCAGGGGCAGGGGCCCTGCTGGGTCCTGCCCCTGGCCTGTGGGGCCTCTGAGCACAACCGGCCCTCTCCCACTGGAAGACCTCCCCGGCTGCCTCCAAAGGCCGGTTTGCCAACACTCCCGGCCGCTGTTCCCGCCAGGCACGCACAATGCTCCCTAGCCCGGGAGAAAAGCGCTTCGGGGTGTTGCTCTCTCCGGGCCCTTGCCCCTGAGCCTGGGGTCCAGGCAGTGGGTCCACACTCCCAGACCAATGCAGAACAACATGCACACGTCTGTTCCTGACCCCTGCACCGGCAGAGAGCTCGGGGGAGCCAGAGTCTGTCAGGCAGCTGCTGGGTTGGCTGCCTGTGTGGGAAGGGGCAGAGCCGACCTAGGGGCAAGTTGGGCCTCTTGCTCTCCCTGCTGCCCTGAGGCTGCTGGGCCAAAGAGGTCTTGGGCATCCAGCCCCTTGCTGGTCCCTTCCCGCTGACGAGGCCCTCTGAACTCCAGCACCTTGCTGTGTAGAGACAGCCCCTGCCAGCAACCTCCTCTCCAAGGAGGCCTCAACCGAGGCCTAGGCCCAGGGGAAAGGCACCAGCGGGGATGAGCCTGGGGAGGCGCCCGGGCATGTCTGGACCCAGTCCCCGCAGCCTGCCCCTTGGTGGGGTAGTACCCCCGGAGGCCAGGAAGGTCTGGGCAAGGCTGCCAGGTGCAGGGACACTGCTGGGTCCTGCCCCTGGCCTGTGGGGCGTCTGAGCACAACCGGCACTCTCCCGCTGGAAGACCTCCCCGTCTGCCTCCAAAGGCCGGTTTGCAAGCACTCTCGCCCGCTGTTCCTGCCAGGCACGCACAATGCTCCCAAGCCCGGGAGAAAAGCGCTTCGGGGTGGTGCTCTCTCCGGGCCCTTGCCCCTGAGCCTGGGGGCCAGGCAGGGGGAACACATTCCCAGGCTAAGGCAGAATGACATGCACACGTCGGTTCCTGCCCTCTACACCGGCAGAGAGCTCGTTGGAGCCAGAGACTGCCAGGCTGCTGCTGGGCTGGCTGCCTGTGTGGGACGGGGCAGAGCCGACCTAGGGGCACGTTGGGCCTCTTGCTCTCCCTGCTGCCCTGAGGCTGCTGGGTCAAAGAGGTCTTGGGCATCCAGCCCTTTGCTGGTCCCTTCCCTGTGACAAGGCCCTCTGAGCTCCAGCACCTTGCAGTGTGGAGACAGCCCCTGCCAGCAACCTCCTCTCCAAAGAGGCCTCAACCGAGGCCTACGCCCAGGGGAAAGGCACCAGCAGGGATGATCCTGGGGAGGCGCACGGACATGTCTGGACCCAGTCCCCGCAGCCTGCCCCTTGGTGGGGCAGTACCCCCGGAGGCCAGGAAGGTCTGGGCAAGGCTGGCCAGGGGCAGGGGCCCTGCTGGGTCCTGCCCCTGGCCTGTGAGGCCTCTGAGCACAACCGTCCCTCTCCCACTGGAAGACCTCCCCGGCTGCCTCCAAAGTCCTGTTTGCAAACACTCCCGCCCGCTGTTCACGCCAGGCTCGCACAATGCTCCCAAGCCCGGGAGAAAAGCGCTTCGGGGTGGTGCTCTCTCCGGGCCCTTGCCCCTGAGCCTGGGGCCAGGAAGGGGGAACACACTCCCAGGCAAAGGTAGAACCACATGCACACGTCTGATCTGCCCCCTGCACCGGCAGAGAGCTCGGGGGAGCCAGAGTCTGTCAGGCAGCTGCTGGGCTGGCCGCCTGTGTGGGAAGGGGCAGAGCCGACCTAGGGGCAAGTTGGGCCTCTTGCTCTCCCTGCTGCCCTGAGGCTGCTGGGCCAAAGAGGTCTTGGGCATCCAGCCCCTTGCTGGTCCCTTCCCTCTGACGAGGCCCTCTGAGCTCCAGCACCTTGCAGTGTGGAGACAGCCCCTGCCAGCAACCTCCTCTCCAAGGAGGCCTCAACCGAGGCCTAGGCCCAGGGGAAAGGCACCAGCGGGGATGAGCGAGGGGAGGCGCCCGAGCATGTCTGGACCCAGTCCCCGCAGCCTGCCCCTTGGTGGGGCAGTACCCCCGGAGGCCAGGAAGGTCTGGGCAAGGCTGGCCAGGGGCAGGGGCCCTGCTGGGTCCTGCCCCTGGCTGTGGGGCCTCTGAGCACAACCGGCCCTCTCCCACTGGAAGACCTCCCCGGCTGCCTCCAAAGGCCGGTTTGCAAGCGCTCCCGGCCACTGTTACCAGCAGGCGGGCACAATGCTCCTAAGCCCGGAAGAAAAGCGCTTCAGGGTGGTGCTCTCTCTGGGCCCTTGCCCCTGAGCCTGGGGGCAAGGCAGGGTGTCCACACTCCCAGGCCAAGGCAGAACCACATGCACACGTCTGATCTGCCCCCTGCACCGGCAGAGAGCTCGGGGGAGCCAGAGTCTGTCAGGCAGCTGCTGGGCTGGCCGCCTGTATGGGAAGTGGCAGAGCCGACCTAGGGGCAAGTTGGGCCTCTTGCTCTCCCTGCTGCCCTGAGGCTGCTGGGCCAAAGAGGTCTTGGGCATCCAGCCCCTTGCTGGTCCCTTCCCTCTGACGAGGCCCTCTGAGCTCCAGCACCTTGCAGTGCGGAGACAGCCCCTGCCGGCAACCTCCTCTCCAAGGAGGCCTCAACCGAGGCCTAGGCCCAGGGGAAAGGCACCAGCGGGGATGAGCCTGGGGAGGCGCCCGGGCATGTCTGGACCCAGTCCCCGCAGCCTGCCCCTTGGTGGGGCAGTACCCCCGGAGGCCAGGAAGGTCTGGGCAAGGCTGGCCAGGGGCAGGGGACATGCTGGGTCCTGCCCCTGGCCTGTGGGGCCTCTGAGCACAACCGGCCCTCTCCCACTGGAAGACCTCCCCGGCTGCCTCCAAAGGCCGGTTTGCAAGCACTCCCGCCGACTGTTCCCACCAAGCGCACACAATGCTCCCAAGCCCGGGAGAAAAGCGCTTCAGGGTGGTGCTCTCTCCGAGCCCTTGCCCCTGAGCCTGGGGGACAGGCAGGGGGTCCACACTCCCAGGCCAAGGCAGAACCACATGCACACGTCTGTTCCTGCCCCCTGCACCGGCAGAGAGCTCGGGGGAGCCAGAGTCTGTCAGGCAGCTGCTGGGTTTGTTGTCTGTGTCGGAAGGGGCAGAGCCGACCTAGGGGCAAGTTGGGCCTCTTGCTCTCCCTGCTGCCCTGAGGCTGCTGGTCCAAAGAGGTCTTGGGCATCCAGCCCCTTGCTGGTCCCTTCCCGCTGACGAGGCCCTCTGAACTCCAGCACCTTGCTGTGTAGAGACAGCCCCTGCCAGCAACCTCCTCTCCAAGGAGGCCTCAACCGAGGCCTAGGCCCAGGGGAAAGGCACCAGCGGGGATGAGCCTGGGGAGGCGCCCGGGCATGTCTGGACCCAGTCCCCGCAGCCTGCCCCTTGGTGGGGTAGTACCCCCGGAGGCCAGGAAGGTCTGGGCAAGGCTGCCAGGGGCAGGGACACTGCTGGGTCCTGCCCCTGGCCTGTGGGACGTCTGAGCACAACCGGCCCTTTCCCACTGGAATACCTCCCCGGCTGCCTCCAAAGTCCTGTTTGCAAACACTCCCGCCCGCTGTTCACGCCAGGCTCGCACAATGCTGCCAAGCCCGGGAGAAAAGCGCTTCGGGGTGGTGCTCTCTCTGGGCCCTTGCCCCTGAGCCTGGGGCCAGGAAGGGGGAACACACTCCCAGGCCAAGGCAGAACAACATGCACACGTCTGATCTGCCCCCTGCACCGGCAGAGAGCTCGGGGGAGCCAGAGTCTGTCAGGCAGCTGCTGGGCTGGCCGCCTGTGTGGGAAGGGGCAGAGCCGACCTAGCGGCAAGTTGGGCCTCTTCCTCTCCCTGCTGCCCTGAGGCTGCTGGGCCAAAGAGGTCTTGGGCATCCAGCCCCTTGCTGGTCCCTTCCCTCTGACGAGGCCCTCTGAGCTCCAGCACCTTGCAGTGTGGAGACAGCCCCTGCCAGCAACCTCCTCTCCAAGGAGGCCTCAACCGAGGCCTAGGCCCAGGGGAAAGGCACCAGCGGGGATGAGCCTGGGGAGGCGCCCGGGCATGTGTGGACCCAGTCCCCGCAGCCTGCCCCTTGGTGGGGCAGTACCCCCGGAGACCAGGAAGGTCTGGGCAAGGGTGGCCAGGGGCAGGGGCCCTGCTGCGTCCTGCCCCTGGCCTGTGGGGCCTCTGAGCACAACCGGCCCTCTCCCACTGGAAGACCTCCCCGGCTGCCTCCAAATGCCGGTTTGCAAGCGCTCCCGCCCACTGTTCCCAGCAGGCGTGCACAATGCTCCCAAGCCCGGGAGAAAAGCGCTTCAGGGTGGTGCTCTCTCCGGGCCCTTGCCCCTGAGCCTGGGGGACAGGCAGGGGGTCCACACTCCCAGGCCAAGGCAGAACCACATGCACACGTCTGATCTGCCCCCTGCACCGGCAGAGAGCTCGGGGGAGCCAGAGTCTGTCAGGCAGCTGCTGGGCTGGCCGCCTGTGTGGGAAGGGGCAGAGCCGACCTAGGGGCAAGTTGGGCCTCTTCCTCTCCCTGCTGCCCTGAGGCTGCTGGGCCAAAGAGATCTTGGGCATCCAGCCCCTTGCTGGTCCCTTCCCTCTGACGAGGCCCTCTGAGCTCCAGCACCTTGCAGTGTGGAGACAGCCCCTGCCAGTAACCTCCTCTCCAAGGAAGCCTAAACCGAGGCCTAGGCCCAGGGGAAAGGCACCAGCGGGGATGAGCCTGGGGAGGCGCCCGGGCATGTCTGGACCCAGTCCCCGCAGCCTGCCCCTTGGTGGGGCAGTACCCCCGGAGGCCAGGAAGGTCTGGGAAAGGCTGGCCAGGGGCAGGGGACCTGCTGGGTCCTGCCCCTGGCCTGTGGGGCCTCTGAGCACAACCGGCCCTCTCCCACTGGAAGACCTCCCCGGCTGCCTCCAAAGGCCGGTTTGCCAACACTCCCGCCCGCTGTTCCCACCAGGCACGCACAATGCTCCCAAGCCCGGGAGAAAAGCGCTTCGGGGTGTTGCTCTCTCCGGGCCCTTGCCCCTGAGCCTGGGGGCCAGGCAGTTGGTCCACACTCCCAGACCAAGGCAGAACCACATGCACACGTCTGTTCCTGACCCCTGCACCGGCAGAGAGCTCGAGGGAGCCAGAGTCTGTCAGGCAGCTGCTGGGCTGGTCGCCTGTGTGGGAAGGGGCAGAGCCGACCTAGGGGCAAGCTGGGCCTCTTCCTCTCCCTGCTGCCCTGAGGCTGCTGGGCCAAAGAGGTCTTGGGCATCCAGCCCCTTGCTGGTCCCTTCCCTCTGACGAGGCCCTCTGAGCTCCAGCACCTTGCAGTGTGGAGACAGCCCCTGCCAGCAACCTCCTCTCCAAGGAGGCCTCAACCGAGGCCTAGGCCCAGGGGAAAGGCACCAGCGGGGATGAGCCTGGGGAGGCGCCCGGGCATGTCTGGACCCAGTCCCCGCAGCCTGCCCCTTGGTGGGGCAGTACCCCCGGAGGCCAGGAAGGTCTTGGCAAGGCTGCCAGGGGCAGGGACACTGCTGGTCCTGCCCCTGGCCTGTGGGGCGTCTGAGCACAACCGGCACTCTCCCGCTGGAAGACCTCCCCGTCTGCCTCCAAAGGCGGGTTTGCAAGCACTCCCGCCCGCTGTTCCCGCCAGGCACGCACAATGCTCCCAAGCCCGGGAGAAAAGCGCTTCGGGGTGGTGCTCTCTCCGGGCCCTTGCCACAGAGCCTGGGGGCAAGGCAGGGGGAACACACTCCCAGGCCAAGGCAGAACGACATGCACACGTCTGTTCCTGCCCCCTACACCGGCAGAGAGCTCGGGGGAGCCAGAGACTGCCAGGCTGCTGCTGGGCTGGCTGCCTGTGTGGGACGGGGCAGAGCAGACCTAGGGGCAAGTTGGGCCTCTTGCTCTCCCTGCTGCCCTGAGGCTGCTGGGTCAAAGAGGTCTTGGGCATCCAGCCCTTTGCTGGTCCCTTCCCTCTGACGAGGCCCTCTGAGCTCCAGCACCTTGCAGTGTGGAGACAGCCCCTGCCAGCAACCTCCTCTCCAAAGAGGCCTCAACCGAGGCCTAGGCCCAGGGGAAAGGCACCAGCGGGGATGAGCCTGGGGAGGCGCCCGGGCATGTCTGGACCCAGTCCCCGCAGCCTGCCCCTTGGTGGGGCTGTAACCCCGGAGGCAGGAAGGTCTGGGCAAGGCTGGCCAGGTGCAGGGGCCCTGCTGGGTCCTGCCCCTGGCCTGTGGGGCCTCTGAGCACAACCGGCCCTCTCCCACTGGAAGACCTCCCCGGCTGCCTCCAAAGGCCGGTTTGCAAGCACTCCTGCCCACTGTTCCCACCAAGCGCGCACAATGCTCGCAAGCCCGGGAGAAAAGCGCTTCAGGTTGGTGCTCTCTCCGGGCCCTTGCCCCTGAGCCTGGGGGATAGGCAGGGGGTCCACACTCCCAGGCCAAGGCAGAACCACATGCACACGTCTGTTCCTGCCCCCTGCACCGGCAGAGAGCTGGGGGGAGCCAGAGTCTGTCAGGTAGCTGCTGGGCTGGCCGCTGTGTGGGAAGGGGCAGAGCCGACCTTGGGGCAAGTTGGGCCTCTTGCTCTCCCTGCTTCCCTGAGGCTGCTGGACCAAAGAGGTCTTGGGCATCCAGCCCCTTGCTGGTCCCTTCCCTCTGACGAGGCCCTCTGAGCTCCAGCACCTTGCAGTGTGGGACAGCCCCTGCCAGCAACCTCCTCTCCAAGGAGGCCTCAACCGAGGCCTAGGCCCAGGGGAAAGGCACCAGCGGGGATGAGTCAGTGGAGGCGCACGGGCATGTCTGGACCCAGTCCCCAGAGCCTTCCCCTTGGTGGGGCAGTACCCCCGGAGGCCAGGAAGGTCTGGGCAAGGCTGGCCAGGGGCAGGGGCCCTGCTGGGTCCTGCCCCTGGCCTGTGGGGCCTCTGAGCACAACCGGCCCTCTCCCACTGGAAGACCTCCCCGGCTGCCTCCAAAGGCCGGTTTGCCAACACTCCCGGCCGCTGTTCCCGCCAGGCTCGCACAATGCCCCAAGCCCGGGAGAAAAGCGCTTTGGGGTGGTGCTCTCTCCGGGCCCTTGCCACTGAGCCTGGGGGCAAGGCAGGGGGAACACACTCCCAGGCCAAGGCAGAAACACATGCACACCTCTGATCTGCCCCCTGCACCGGCAGAGAGCTCGGGGGAGCCAGAGTATGTCAGGCAGCTGCTGGGCTGGCCGCCTGTGTGGGAAGGGGCAGAGCCGACCTAGGGGCAAGTTGGGCCTCTTGCTCTCCCTGCTGCCCCGATGCTGCTGGGCCAAAGAGGTCTTGGGCATCCAGCCCCTTGCTGGTCCCTTCCCTCTGACAAGGCCCTCTGAGCTCCAGCACCTTGCAGTGTGGAGACAGCCCCTGCCAGCAACCTCCTCTCCAAGGAGGCCTAAACCGAGGCCTAGGCCCAGGGGAAAGGCACCAGCGGGGATGAGCCTGGGGAGGCGGCCGGGCATGTCTGGACGCAGTCCGCGCAGCCTGCCCCTTGGTGGGGCAGTACCCCCTGAGGCCAGGAAGGTCTGGGAAAGGCTGGCCAGGGGCAGGGGCCCTGCTGGGTCCTGCCCCTGGCCTGTGGGGCCTCTGAGCACATCCGGCCCTCTCCCGCTGGAAGACCTCCCCGGCTGCCTCCAAAGGCCGGTTTGCCAACACTCCCGCCCACTGTTCCCACCAGGCGCGCACAATGCTCCCAAGCCCGGGAGAAAAGCACTTCGGGGTGGTGCTCTCTCCGGGCCCTTGCCCCTGAGCCTGGGGGCCAGGCAGGGGTAACACACTCCCAGGCCATGGCAGAATGACATGCACACGTCTGTTCCTGCCCACTACACCGGCAGAGAGCTCGGGGGAGCCAGAGACAGCCAGGCTGCTGCTGGGCTGGCTGCCTGTGTGGGACGGGGCAGAGCCGACCTAGGGGCAAGTTGGGCCTCTTGCTCTCCCTGCTGCCCTGAGGCTGCTGGGCCAAAGAGGTCTTGGACATCCAGCCCTTTGCTGGTCCCTTCCCTCTGACGAGGCCCTCTGAGCTCCAGCACCTTGCAGTGTGGAGACAGACCCTGCCAGCAACCTCCTCTCCAAGGAGGCCTCAACCGAGGCCTAGTCCCAGGGAAAGGCACCAGCGGGGATGAACCTGGGGAGGCGCCCGGGAATGTCTGGACCCAGTCCCCGCAGCCTGCCCCTTGGTGGGGCAGTACCCCGGGAGGCCAGGAAGGTCTGGGCAAGTCTGGCCTGGGGCAGGGGCCCTGCTGGGTCCTGACCCTGGCCTGTGGGGCCTCTGAGCATGAGCGGCCCTCTCCCGCTGGAAGACCTCCCCGGCTGCCTCCAAAGGCCGGTTTGACAACACTCGCGCCCGCTGTTCCCGCCAGGCACGCACAATGCTCCCAAGCCCGGGAGAAAAGCACTTCGGGGTGGTGCTCTCTACAGGCCCTTGGAAGACCTCCCCGGCTGCCTCCAAAGGCCGGTTTGCAAGGACTCCTTCCTGCTGTTCCTGCCAGCCACGCACAATGCTCCCAAGCCCGGGAGAAAAGCATTTTGGGGTGGTGCTCTCTACAGGCCCTTGGAAGACCTCCCCGGCTGCCTCCAATGGCCAGTTTGCAAGCACTCATGCCCGCTGTTCCCACCAGCCGCGCACCATGCTCCCAAGCCCGGGAGAAAAGCTTTTTGGGTTGGTGCTCACACCGGGCCCTGGAAGACCTCCCCAGCTGCCTGCAAAGGCCGGTTTTCAAGCACTCCTGCCTGCTGTTCCCGCCACCCGCGCACAATACTCACAAGCCTGGGAGAAAAGCGCTTCGGGGTGGTGCTCTCTACAGGCCCTTGGAAGACCTCCCCCGCTGCCTCCAAAGGCCGGTTTGCAAGGACTCCTTCCTGCTGTTCCCCCCAGCCACGCACAATGCTCCCAAGCCCGGGAGAAAAGTGCTTCGGGGTGGTGCTCTCTCCGGGCCCTTGGAAGACGTCCCCGGCTGCCTCCAAAGGCCGGTTTGCAAGCACTCATGCCCGTTGTTCCCCCAGCTGCGCACAATGCTCCCAAGCCCGGGAGAAAAGCATTTTGTGGTGGTGCTCACTCCGGGCCCTTGGAAGACCTCCCCGGCTGCCTCCAAAGGCCAGTTTGCAAGCACTCCTGCCTGCTGTTCCCGCCAGCCGCGCACAATGCTCCCAAGCCCGGGAGAAAAGCGCTTCGGGGTGGTGCTCTCTCCGGGCACTTTCAAGACCTCCCCGGCTGCCTCCAAAGGGGGGTTTGTAAGTACTCATTCCCGCTGCTTCCGCCAGCCACGCACAATGCTCCCAAGCCCGGGAGAAAAGCATTTTGGGGTGGTGCTCTCTCCGGGCCCTTGGAAGACCTCCCGGGCTGCCTCCAAAGGCCTGTTTGAAAGCACTCATGTCCGCTGTTCCCGACAGCCGCGCACAATGCTCCCAAGCCCGGGAGAAAAGCGCTTCGGGGTGGTGCTCTCTCTGGGCCCTTGCCCCTGAGCCTGGGGGCAAGGCAGGGTGTCCACACTCCCAGGCCAAGGCAGAACCACATGCACACGTCTGATCTGCCCCCTGCACCGGCAGAGAGCTCGGGGGAGCCAGAGTCTGTCAGGCAGCTGCTGGGTTGGCCGCTTGTGTGGGAAGGGGCAGAGCCGACCTAGGGGCAAGTTGGGCCTCTTCCTCTCCCTGCTGCCCTGAGGCTGCTGGGCCAAAGAGGTCTGGGGCATCCAGCCCCTTGCTGGTCCCTTCCCTCTGACGAGGCCCTCTGAGCTCCAGCATCTTGCAGTGTGGAGACAGCACCTGCCAGCAACCTCCTCTCCAAGGAGGCCTCAACCGAGTCCTATGACCAGGGGAAAGGCACCAGCGGGGATGAGCCTGGGGAGGCGCCCGGGCATGTCTGGACCCAGTCCCCGCAGCCTGCCCCTTCGTGGGGCAGTACCCCCGGAGGCCAGGAAGGTCTGGGCAAGGCTGGCCAGGGGCAGGGGCCCTGCTGGGTCCTGCCCCTGGCCTGTGGGGCCTCTGAGCACAACCGGCGCTCTCCCACTGGAAGACCTCCGCGGCTGCCTCCAAAGGCCGGTTTGCCAACACTCCCGCCCGCTGTTCCCGCCAGGCACGCACAATTCTCCCAAGCCCGGGAGAAAAGCGCTTTGGGGTGTTGCTCTCTCCGGGCCCTTGCCCCTCAGCGTGGGGGCCAGGCAGTGGGTCCACACTCCCAGACAAAGGCAGAACCACATGCACACGTCTGTTCCTGACCCCTGCACCGGCAGAGAGCTCGGGGGAGCCAGAGTCTGTCAGGTAGCTGCTGGGCTGGCCGCCTGTGTGGGAAGGGGCAGAGCCGACCTAGGGGCAAGTTGGGCCTCTTCCTCTCCCTGCTGCCCTGAGGCTGCTGGGCCAAAGAGGTCTTGGGCATCAAGCCCCTTGCTGGTCCTTTCCATCTGACGAGGCCCTCTGAGCTCCAGCACCTTGCAGTGTGGAGACAGACCCTGCCAGCAACCTCCTCTCCAAGGAGGCCTCAACCGAGGCCTAGGCCCAGGGGAAAGGCACCAGCGGGGATGAGCCTATGGAGGCGCCCGGGCATGTCTGGACCCAGTCCCCGCAGCCTGCCCCTTGGTGGGGCAATACCCCCGGAGGCCAGGAAGGTCTGGGCAAGGCTGCCAGGGGCAGGGACACTGCTGGGTCCTGCCCCTGGTGGGGCGTCTGAGCACAACCGGCACTCTCCCGCTGGAAGACCTCCCCGTCTGCCTCCAAAGGCCGGTTTGCAAGCACTTCCGCCCGCTGTTCCCGCCAGGCACGCACAATGCTCCCAAGCCCAGGAGAAAAGCGCTTCGGGGTGGTGCTCTCTCCGGGCCCTTGCCCCTGAGCCTGGGGGCCAGGCAGGGGGAACACACTCCCAGGCCAAGGCAGAACGACATGCACACGTCTGTTCCTGCCCCCTACAACGGCAGAGAGCTCGGGGGAGCCAGAGACTGCCAGGCTGCTGCTGGGATGGCTGCCTGTGTGGGACGGGGTAGAGCCGACCTAGGGGCAAGTTGGGCCTCTTGCTCTCCCTGCTGCCCTGAGGCTGCTGGGTCAAAGAGGTCTTGGGCATCCAGCCCTTTGCTGGTCCCTTCCCTCTGATGAGGCCCTCTGAGCTCCAGCACCTTGCACTGTGGAGACAGCCCCTGCCAGCAACCTCCTCTCCAAGGAGGCCTCAACCGAGGCCTAGGCCCAGGGGAAAGGCACCAGCTGGAATGATCCTGGAGAGGCGCACGGACATGTCTGGACCCAGTCCCCGCAGCCTGACCCTTGGTGGGGCAGTACCCCCAGAGGCCAGGAAGGTCTGGGCAAGGCTGGCCAGGGGCAGGGGCCCTGCTGGGTCCTGCCCCTGGCCTGTGGGGCCTCTGAGCACAACCGGCCCTCTCCCACTGGAAGACCTCCCCGGCTGCCTCCAAAGGCCGGTTTGCAAGCGCTCCCGCCCACTGTTCCCAGCAGGCGTGCACAATGCTCCTTAGCCCGGGAGAAAAGCGCTTCAGGGTGGTGCTCTCTCTGGGCCCTTGCTCCTGAGCATGGGGGCAAGGCAGGGTGTCCACACTCCCAGGCCAAGGCAGAACCACATGCACACGTCTGATATGCCCCCTGCACCGGCAGAGAGCTCGGGGTAGCCAGAGTCTGTCAGGCAGCTGCTGGGCTGGCCGCCTGTGTGGGAAGGGGCAGAGCCGACCTAGGGGCAAGTTGGGCCTCTTGCTCTCCCTGCTGCCCTGAGGCTGCTGGGCCAAAGAGGTCTTGGGCATCCAGCCCCTTGCTGGTCCCTTCCCTCTGACGAGGCCCTCTGAGCTTCAGCACCTTGCAGTGTGGAGACAGCCCCTGCCAGCAACCTCCTATCCAAGGAGGCCTAAACCGAGGCCTAGGCCCAGGGGAAAGGCACCAGCGGGGATGAGCCTGGGGAGGCGCCCGGGCATGTCTGGACCCAGTCCCCGCAGCCTGCCCCTTGGTGGGGCAGTACCCCCGGAGGCCAGGAAGGTCTGGGAAAGGCTGGCCAGGGGCAGGAGCCCTGCTGGGTCCTGCCCCTGGCCTGTGGGGCCTCTGAGCACAACCGGCCCTCTCCCACTGGAAGACCTCCCCGTCTGCCTCCAAAGTCCTGTTTGTAAACACTCCCGCCCGCTGTTCACGCCAGGATCGCACAATGCTCCCAAGCCCGGGAGAAAAGCGCTTTGGGCTGGTGCTCTCTCCGGGCCCTTGCCCCTGAGCCTGGGGGCAAGGCAGGGGCAACACACTCCCAGGCCAAGGCAGAAACACATGCACACCTCTGATCTGCCCCCTGCACCGGCAGAGAGCTCGGGGGAGCCAGAGTATGTCAGGCAGCTGCTGGGCTGGCCGCCTGTGTGGGAAGGGGCAGAGCCGACCTAGGGGCAAGTTGGGCCTCTTGCTCTCCCTGCTGCCCCGAAGCTGCTGGGCCAAAGAGGTCTTGGGCATCCAGCCCCTTGCTGGTCCCTTCCCTCTGACAAGGCCCTCTGAGCTCCAGCACCTTGCAGTGTGGAGACAGCCCCTGCCAGCAACCTCCTCTCCAAGGAGGCCTAAACCGAGGCCTAGGCCCAGGGGAAAGGCACCAGCGGGGATGAGCCTGGGGAGGCGCCCGGGCATGTCAGGACCCAGTCCCCGCAGCCTGCCCCTTGGTGGGGCAGTACCCCCTGAGGCCAGGAAGGTCTGGGAAAGGCTGGCCAGGGGCAGGGGACCTGCTGGGTCCTGCCCCTGGCCTGTGGGGCCTCTGAGCACATCCGGCCCTCTCCCGCTGGAAGACCTCCCCGGCTGCCTCCAAAGGCCGGTTTGCCAACACTCCCGCCCACTGTTCCCACCAGGCGCGCACAATGCTCCCAAGCCCGGGAGAAAAGCGCTTCGGGGTGGTGCTCTCTCCGGGCCCTTGCCCCTGAGCCTGGGGGCCAGGCAGGGGGAACACACTCCCAGGCCAAGGCAGAACGACATGCACACGTCTGTTCCTGACCCCTGCACCGGCAGAGAGCTCGGGGGAGCCAGAGTCTGTCAGGCAGCTGCTGTGTTGGCTGCCTGTGTGGGAAGGGGCAGAGCCGACCTAGGGGCAAGTTGGGCCTCTTCCTCTCCCTGCTGCCCTGAGGCTGCTGGGCCAAAGAGGTCTTGGGCATCCAGCCCCTTGCTGGTCCCTTCCCGCTGACGAGGCCCTCTGAGCTCCAGCACCTTGCAGTGTGGAGACAGCCCCTGCCGGCAACCTCCTCTCCAAGGAGGCCTCAACCGAGGCCTAGGCCCAGGGGAAAGGCACCAGCGGGGATGAGCCTGGGGAGGCGCCCGGGCATGTCTGGACCCAGTCCCCGCAGCCTGCCCCTTGGTGGGGTAGTACCCCCGAAGGCCAGGAAGGTCTGGGCAAGGCTGGCCAGGGGCAGGGGCCCTGCTGGGTCCTGCCCCTGGCCTGAGGGGCCTCTGAGCACAACCGGCCCTCTCCCACTGGAAGACCTCCCCGGCTGCCTCCAAAGGCCGGTTTGCAAGCACTCCCGCCCGCTGTTCCCGCCAGCCTCGCACAATGTTCCAAAACCCCGGAGAAAAGCGCTTCGGGGTGGTGTTCTCTCCGTGCCAATGGAGGACCTCCCTGGCTGCCCCCAAAGGCCGGTTTGCAAGCACTCCCACTCGCTGTTCCCGCCAGCCACGCACAATCCTCCAAAACCCCGGAGAAAAGCGCTTCGGGGTGGTGTTCTCTCCGTGCCCATGGAAGACCTCCCGGGGTGCCCCCAAAGGCCGGTTTGGAAGCACTCCCACTCGCTGTTCCCGCCATCCGCGCAAATGTTCCAAGCCTGGGAGAAAAGCGCTTCTGGGTGGTGCTCTCTCCTGGCCCTTGGAAGACCTCCCCGGCTGCCTCCAAAGGCCAGTTTGCAAGCACTGCCGCCCGCTGTTCCCACCAGCCACGCACAATGCTCCCAAGCCCGGGAGAAAAGCATTTTGGGGTGGTGCTCTCTACAGGCCCTTGGAAGACCTCCCCGGCTGCCTCCAATGGCCAGTTTGCAAGCACTCATGCTCGCTGTTCCCACCAGCCGCGCACAATGCTCCCAAGCCCGGGAGAAAAGCTTTTTGGGGTGGTGCTCACACAGGGCCCTGGAAGACCTCCCCGGCTGCCTGCAAAGGCCGGTTTTCAAGCACTCCTGCCTGCTGTTCCCGCCACCCGCGCACAATGCTCCCAAGCCCGGGAGAAAAGCGCTTCGGGGTGGTGCTCTCTACAGGCCCTTGGAAGACCTCCCCGGCTGCCTCCAAAGGCCGGTTTGCAAGGACTCCTTCCTGCTGTTCCCGCCAGCCACGCACAATGCTCCCAAGCCCGGGAGAAAAGTGCTTCGGGGTGGTGCTCTCTCCGGGCCCTTGGAAGACGTCCCCGGCTGCCTCCAAAGGCCGGTTTGCAAGCACTCATGCCCGTTGTTCCCACCAGCCGCGCACAATGCTCCCAAGCCCGGGAGAAAAGCATTTTGGGGTGGTGCTCACTCCGGGCCCTTGGAAGACCTCCCCGGCTGCCTCCAAAGGCCAGTTTCCAAGCACTCCTGCCTGCTATTCCCGCCAGCCGCGCAAAATGCTCCCAAGCACGGGAGAAAAGCGCTTCGGGGTGGTGCTCTCTCCGGGCACTTTCAAGACCTCCTCGGCTGCCTCCAAAGGCCGGTTTGTAAGTACTCATTCCCGCTGCTTCCGCCAGCCACGCACAATGCTCCCAAGCCCGGGAGAAAAGCATTTTGGGGTGGTGCTCTCTCCGGGCCCTTGGAAGACCTCCCAGGCTGCCTCCAAAGGCCGGTTTGCAAGCACTCATGTCCGCTGTTCCCGACAGCCGCGCACAATGCTCCCAAGCCCGGGAGAAAAGCATTTTGGGGTGGTGATCAGTCCGGTGCCCTTGGAAGACCTCCCCGGCTGCCTCCAAAGGACAGTTTGCAAGCACTCATGCCCGCTGTTCCCGCAGCCGCGCACAATGCTCCCAAGACCGGGAGAAATGCGCTTCGGGGTGGTGTTCTCTCCGGGCCCATGGAGGACCTCCCCGGCTGCCCCCAAAGGCCGGTTTGCAAGCACTCCCACTCGCTGTTCCCGCCAGCCACGCACAATCCTCCAAAACCCCGGAGAAAAGCGCTTCGGGGTGGTGTTCTCTCCGGGCCCATGGAGGACCTCCCCGGCTGCCCCCAAAGGCCGGTTTGCAAGCATTCCCACTAGCTGTTCCCGCCAGCCACGCAAATGCTCCCAAGCCCGGGAGAAAAGCATTTTGGGGTGGTGCTCTCTCCGGGCCCTTGCCCCTGGGCCTCGGGGCCAGGCAGGGGGTCCACACTCCCAGGCAAAGTCAGAACCACATGCACACGTCTGTTCCTGCCCCCTGCACCGGCAGAGAGCTCGGGGGAGCCAGAGTCTGTCAGGCAGCTGCTGGGCTGGCAGCCTGTGTGGGAAGGGGCAGAGCCGACCTAGGGGCAAGTTGGGCCTCTTGCTCTCCCTGCTGCCCTGAGGCTGCTGGGCCAAAGAGGTCTTGGACATCCAGCCCTTTGCTGGTCCCTTCCATCTGACGAGGCCCTCTGAGCTCCAGTACCTTGCAGTGTGGAGACAGCCCCTGCCAGCAACCTCCTCTCCAAGGAGGCCTCAACCGAGGCCTAGTCCCAGGGAAAGGCACCAGCGGGGATGAACCTGGGGAGGCGCCCGGGAATGTCTGAACCCAGTCCCCGCAGCCTGCCCCTTGTTGGGGCAGTACCCCCGGAGGCCAGGAAGGTCTGGGCAAGTCTGGCCTGGGGCAGGGGCCCTGCTGGGTCCTGACCCCGGCCTGTGGGGCCTCTGAGCATGAGCGGCCCTCTCCCGCTGGAAGACCTCCCCGGCTGCCTCCAAAGGCTGATTTGACAACACTCGTGCCTGCTGTTCCCGCCAGGCACGCACAATGCTCCCAAGCCCGGGAAAAAAGCGCTTCGGGTTGGTGCTCTCACCGGGCCCTTGCCCCTGAGCCTGGGTGCAATGCAGGGGGAACACACTCCCAGGCCAAGGCAGAACCACATGCACACGTCTGTTCCTGGTCCCTGCACCGGCAGAGAGCTCGGGGAGGCCAGAGTATGCCAGGCAGCTGCTGGGCTGGCGGCCTGTGTGGAAAGGGGCAGAGCCGACCTAGGGGCAAGTTGGGCCTCTTGCTCTCCCTGCTGCCCTGAGGCTGCTGGGCCAAAGAGGTCTTGGGCATCCAGCCCCTTGCTGGTCCCTTTCCTCTGATGAGGCCCTCTGAGATCCAGCACCTTGCAGTGTGGAGACAGCCCCTGCCAGCAACCTCCTCTCCAAGGAGGCCTCAACCGAGTCCTAGGCCTAGGGGAAAGGCACCAGCGGGGATGAGCCTGGGGAGGCGCCCGGCCATGTCTGGACCCAGTCCCCGCAGCCTGCCCCTTGGTGGGGCAGTACCCCCGGAGGCCAGGAAGGTCTGGGCAAGGCTGCCAGGGCAGGGACACTGCTGGGTCCTGCCCCTGGCCTGTGGGGCGTCTGAGCACAACCGGCACTCTCCCGCTGGAAGACCTCCCCGTCTGCCTCCAAAGGACGGTTTGCAAGCACTCCCACCCGCTGTTCCCGCCAGGCACGCACAATGCTCCCAAGCCTGGGAGAAAAGCGCTTCGGGGTGGTGCTCTCCTCGGGCCCTGGCCCCTGATCCTGGGGGCCAGGCAGGTGGAACACACTCCCAGACCAAGGGAGAACGACATGCACACGTCTGTTCCTGCCCCCTACACCGGCAGAGAGCTCGGGGGAGTCAGAGACTGCCAGGCTGCTGCTGGGCTGGCTGCCTGTGTGGGACGGGGCAGAGCCGACCTAGGGGCAAGTTGGGCCTCTTGTTCTCCCTGCTGCCCTGAGGCTGCTGGGTCAAAGAGGTCTTGGGCATCCAGCCCTGTGCTGGTGCCTTCCCTCTGACGAGGCCCTCTGAGCTCCAGCACCTTGCAGTGTGGAGACAGCCCCTGTCAGCAACCTCCTCTCCAAACAGGCCTCAACTGAGGCCTACACCCAGGGGAAAGGCACCAGCGGGGATGATCCTGGGGAGGCGCACGGACATGTCTGGACCCAGTCTCCGCAGCCTGCCCCTTGGTGGGGCAGTACCCCCGGGGGCCAGGAAGGTCTGGGCAAGTCTTGCCAGGGGCAGGGGCCCTGCTGGGTCCTGACCCTGGCCTGTGGGGCCTCTGAGCACAACCGGCCCACTCCCATTGGAAGACCTCCCCGGCTGGCTCCAAAGTCCTGTTTGCATACACTCCCGCCCGCTGTTCACGTCAGGAATGCACAAAGCTCCCAAGCCGGGGAGAAAAGCGCTTCGGTGTGGTGCTCTCTCCGGGCCCTTGCCCCTGAGCCTGGGGGCAAGGCAGGGGGAACACACTCCCAGGCCAAGGCAGAACCACATGCCCACGTCTGTTCCTGTCCCCTGCACCGGCAGAGAGCTTGGGGGAGCCAGAGTCTGTCAGGCAGCTGCTGGGTTGGCCGCCTGTGTGGGAAGGGGCAGAGCCGCCCTAGGGGCAAGTTGGGCCACTTGCTCTCCCTGCTGCCCTGAGGCTGCTGGGCCAAAGATGTCTTGGGCATCCAGCCCCTTACTGGTCCCTTCTCTCTGACGAGGCCCTCTGAGCTCCAGCACCTTGAAGTGTGGAGACAGCCCCTGCCAGCAACCTTCTCTCCAAGGAGGCCTCAACCGAGGCCTAGGCCCAGGGGAAAGGCACCAGCGGGGATTTGCCAGGGGAGGCGCCCGAGCATGTCTGGACCCAGTCCCCGCAGCCTGCCCCTTGGTGGGGCAGTACCCCCGGAGGCCAGGAAGGTCTGGGCAAGGCTGGCCAGGGGCAGGGGCCCTGCTGGGTCCTGCCCCTGGCCTGTGGGGCCTCTGAGCACAACCGGCCCTCTCCCACTGGAAGACCTCCCCGGCTGCCTCCTAAGGCCCGTTTGCAAGCGCTCCCGCCCACTGTTCCCAGCAGGCGTGCACAATGCTCCTAAGCCCGGGAGAAAAGCGCTTCGGGGTGGTGCTCTCTCCGGGCCCTTGCCCCTGAGCTTGGGGGCAAGGCAGGGTGTCCACACTCCCAGGCCAAGGCAGAACCACATGCACACGTCTGATCTGCCCCCTGCACCGGCACAGAGCTCAGGGGAGCCAGAGTCTGTCAGGCAGCTGCTGGGCTGGCCGCCTGTGTGGGAAGGGGCAGAGCCGACCTAGGGGCAAGTTGGGCCTCTTGCTCTCCCTGCTGCCCTGAGGCTGCTGGGCCAAAGAGGTCTTGGGCATCCAGCCCCTTGCTGGTCCCTTCCCTCTGACGAGGCCCTCTGAGCTCCAGCACCTTGCAGTGTGGAGACAGCCCCTGCCAGCAACGTCCTCTCCAAGGAGGCCTCAACCGAGGCCTAGGCCCAGGGGAAAGGCACCAGCGGGGATGAGCCTGGAGAGTCGCCCGGGCATGTCTGGACCCAGTCCCCGCAGCCTGCCCCTTGGTGGGGCAGTACCCCCGGATGCCAGGAAGGTCTGGGAAAGGCTGGCCAGGGGCAGGGGCCCTGCTGGGTCCTGCCCCTGGCCTGTGAGGACTCTGACCACAACCGGCCCTCTCCCACTGGAAGACCTCCCCGGCTGCCTCCAAAGGCCGGTTTGCAAGCACTTCCGCCCACTGTTCCCACCAAGCACGCACAATGCTCCCAAGCCCGGGAGAAAAGCGCTTCGGGGTGGTGCTCTCTCCGGGCCCTTGCCCCTGAGCCTGGGGGCCAGGCAGGGGGTCCACTCTCCCAGGCCAAGGCAGAACCACATGCACACGTCTGTTCCTGCCCCCTGCACCGGCAGAGAGCTCGGGGGAGCCAGAGTCTGTCAGGCAGCTGCTGGGCTGGCCGCCTGTTTGGGAAGGGACAGAGCCGACCTAGGGGCAAGTTGGGCCTCTTGCTCTCCCTGCTGCCCTGAGGCTGCTGGGCCAAAGACGTCTTGGGCATCCAGCCCCTTGCTGGTCCCTTCCCTCTGACGAGGCCCTCTGAGCTCCAGCACCTTGCAGTGTGGAGACAGCCCCTGCCAGCAACCTCCTCTCCAAGGAGGCCTCAACCGAGGCCTAGGCCCAGGGGAAAGGCACCAGCGGGGATGAGCCTGGGGAGGCGCCCGGTCATTTCTGGACCCAGTCCCTGCAGCCTGCCCCTTGGTGGAGCAGTACCCCCGGAACCCAGGAAGGTCTGGGCAAGGCTGGCCAGGGGCAGGGGACCTCCTGGGTCCTGCCCCTGGCCTGTAGGGCCTCTGAGCACAACCGGCCCTCTCCCGCTGGAAGACCTCCCCGGCTGCCTCCAAAGGCCGGTTTGCAAGCACTCAATCCCACTGTTCCTGCCAGCCGCGCACAATGCTCCCAAGCCCGGGAGAAAAGTGTTTCGGGATGGTGCTCTCTCCGGGCCCTTGGAAGACCTCCCCCGCTGCCTCGAAAGGCCGGTTTGCAAGCACTCATGCCCGCTGTTCCCGCCACCCTCGCACAATGCTCCCAAGCCCGGGAGAAAAGCGCTTCGGGGTGTTGTTCTCGCCGAGCCAATGGAGGACCTCCCTGGCTGCCCCCAAAGGCCGGTTTGCAAGCACTCCCACTCGCTGTTCCCGCCAGCCACGCACAATCCTCCAAAACCCCGGAGAAAAGCGCTTCGGGGTGGTGTTCTCTCCGTGCCCATGGAAGACCTCCCGGGGTGCCCCCAAAGGCAGGTTTGGAAGCATTCCCACTCGCTGTTCCCGCCATCTGCGCAAATGTTCCAAGCCCGGGAGAAAAGCGCTTCTGGGTGGTGCTCTCTCCTGCCCCTTGGAAGACCTCCCCGGCTGCCTCCAAAGGCCGGTTTGCAAGCACTCCCGCCCGCTGTTCCCACCAGCCACGCACAATGCTCCCAAGCCCGGGAGAAAAGCATTTTGGGGTGGTGGTCACACCGGGCCCTGGAAGACCTCCCCGGCTGCCTCCAAAGGCCGGTTTTCAAGCACTCCTGCCTGCTGTTCCCGCCACCCGCGCACAATGCTCCCAAGCCCAGGAGAAAAGCGCTTCGGGGTGGTGCTCTCTACAGGCCCTTGGAAGACCTCCCCGGCTGCCTCCAAAGGCCGGTTTGCAAGGACTCCTTCCTGCTGTTCCCGCCAGCCACGCACAATGCTCCCAAGCCCGGGAGAAAAGCATTTTGGGGTGGTGCTCTCTACAGGCCCTTGGAAGACCTCCCCGGCTGCCTCCAATGGCCAGTTTGCAAGCACTCATGCCCGCTGTTCCCACCAGCCGCACACAATGCTCCCAAGCCCGGGAGAAAAGCTTTTTGGGGTGGTGCTCACACCGGGCCCTGGAAGACCTCCCCGGCTGCCTGCAAAGGCCGGTTTTCAAGCACTCCTGCCTGCTGTTCCCGCCACCCGCGCACAATACTCCCAAGCCCGGGAGAAAAGCGCTTCGGGGTGGTGCTCTCTACAGGCCCTTGGAAGACCTCCCCGGCTGCCTCCAAAGGCCGGTTTGCAAGGACTCCTTCCTGCTGTTCCCGCCAGCCACGCACAATGCTCCCAACCCGGGAGAAAAGTGCTTCGGGGTGGTGCTCTCTCCGGGCCCTTGGAAGACGTCCCCGGCTGCCTCCAAAGGCCGGTTTGCAAGCACTCATGCCCGTTGTTCCCACCAGCCGCGCACAATGCTCCCAAGCCCGGGAGAAAAGCATTTTGGGGTGGTGCTCACTCCGGGCCCTTGGAAGACCTCCCCGGCTGCCTCCAAAGGCCGATTTTCAAGCACTCCTGCCTGCTGTTCCCGCCAGCCGCGCACAATGCTCCCAAGCCCGGGAGAAAAGCGCTTCGGGGTGGTGCTCTCTCCGGGCACTTTCAAGACCTCCCCGGCTGCCACCAAAGGCCGGTTTGTAAGTACTCATTCCCGCTGCTTCCGCCAGCCACGCACAATGCTCCCAAGCCCGGGAGAAAAGCATTTTGGGGTGGTGCTCTCTCCGGGCCCTTGGAAGACCTCCCGGGCTGCCTCCAAAGGCCGGTTTGCAAGCACTCATGTCCGCTGTTCCCGACAGCCGCGCACAATGCTCCCAAGCCCGGGAGAAAAGCATTTTGGGGTGGTGATCAGTCCGGTGCCCTTGGAAGAACTCCCCGGCTGCCTCCAAAGGACAGTTTGCAAGCACTCATGCCCGCTGTTCCCGCCAGCCGCGCACAATGCTCCCAAGACCGTGAGAAAAGCGCTTCGGGGTGGTGTTCTACTAGGGACCATGGAGGACCTCCCCGGCTGCCCCCAAAGGCCGGTTTGCAAGCACTCCCACTCGCTGTTCCCGCCAGCCACACCCAATGTTCCAAAACCCCGGAGAAAAGCGCTTCGAGGTGGTGCTCTCTCCGGGCCCTTGGAAGACCTCCCCGGCTGCCTCCAAAGGCCGGTTTGCAAGCACTCCTGCCTGCTGTTCCCGCCACACGCGCACAATGCTCACAAGCCCGGAAGAAAAGCATTTTGGGGTGGTGCTCTCTCCGGGCCCTTGGAAGACCTCCCGGGCTGCCTCCAAAGGCCGGTTTGCAAGCACTCATGTCCGCTGTTCCCGACAGCCGCGCACAATGCTCCCAAGCCCGGGAGAAAAGCATTTTGGGGTGGTGCTCACTCCGGGCCCTTGGAAGACCTCCCCGGCTGCCTCCAAAGGACAGTTTGCAAGAACTCATGCCCACTGTTCCCGCCAGCCGCGCACAATGCTCCCAAGACCGGGAGAAATGCGCTTCGGGGTGGTGTTCTCTCCGTGCCCATGGAGGACCAGCCCAGCTGCCCCCAAAGGCCGGTTTGCAATCACTCCCACTGACTGTTCCCGCCAGCCACGCACATGCTCCAAAACACGGGAGAGAAGCGCTTTGGGGTGGTGCTCTCTCCCGGCCCTTGGAAGACTTCCCTGGCTGCCTCCAAAGGACGGTTTGCAAGAACTCCCTCCCGCTGTCCCGCCAGCCGCACACAATGCTTCCAATCACGGGAGAAAAGGGCTTCGGGGTGGTGCTCTCTCAGGGCCCTTTGAAGACTTCCCCGGCTGCCTCCAATGGGCGGTATGCAAGCACTCATGCCCGCTGTTCCCACCAGCCATGCACAATGCTCCCAAGCACGGGAGAAAAGCATTTTGGGGTGGTGCTCACTCCTTGCCCTTGGAAGACCTCCGCGCCTGCCTCCAAAGGCCGGTTTGCAAGCACTCCTGCCTGCTGTTCCCGCCACCCGCGCACACTGCTCCCAAGCCCGGGAGAAAAGCGCATCGGGGTGGTGTTCTCTCCGGGCCCATGGAGGACCTCCCCGGCTGCCCCCAAAGGCCGGTTTGCAAGCATTCCCACTAGCTGTTCCCGCCAGCCACGCAAATGCTCCCAAGCCCGGGAGAAAAGCATTTTGGGGTGGTGCTTTCTCCGGGCCCTTGCCCCTGTGCCTCGGGGCCAGGCAGGGGGTCCACACTCCCAGGCCAAGTCAGAACCACATGCACACGTCTGTTCCTGTCCCCTGCACCGGCAGAGAGCTCGGGGGAGCCAGAGTCTGTCAGGCAGCTGCTGGGCTGGCGGCCTGTGTGGGAAGGGGCAGAGCCGACCTAGGGGCAAGTTGGGCCTCTTGCTCTCCCTGCTGCCCTGAGGCTGCTGGGTCAAAGAGGTCTTGGACATCCAGCCCTTTGCTGGTCCCTTCCATCTGACGAGGCCCTCTGAGCTCCAGCACCTTGCAGTGTGGAGACAGACCCTGCCAGCAACCTCATCTCCAAGGAGGCCTCAACCGAGACCTAGTCCCAGGGAAAGGCACCAGCGGGGATGAACCTGGGGAGGCGCCCGGGAATGTCTGGACCCAGTCCCCGCAGCCTGCCCCTTGGTGGGGCAGTACCCCCGGAGGCCAGGAAGGTCTGGGCAAGTCTGGCCAGGGGCAGGGGCCCTGCTGGGTCCTGCCCCTGGCCTGTGGGGCCTCTGAGCATGAGCGGCCCTCTCCCGCTGGAAGACCTCCCCGGCTGCCTCCAAAGGCCGATTTGACAACACTCGCGCCCGCTGTTCCCGCCAGGCACGCACAATGCTCCCAAGCCCGGGAAAAAAGCGCTTCGGGGTGGTGCTCTTACCGGGCCCTTGCCCCTGAGCCTGGGAGCAATGCAGGGGGAACACACTCCCAGGCCAAGGCAGAAGCACATGCCCACGTCTGTTCCTGGTCCCTGCACCGGCAGAGAGCTCGGGGGAGCCAGAGTATGCCAGGCAGCTGCTGGGCTGGCGGCCTGTGTGGAGAGGGGCAGAGCCGACCTAGGGGCAAGTTGGGCCTCTTGCTCTCCCTGCTGCCCTGAGGCTGCTGGGCCAAAGACGTCTTGGGCATCCAGCCCCTTGCTGGTCCCTTCCCTCTGATGAGGCCCTCTGAGCTCCAGCACCTTGCAGTGTGGAGACAGCCCCTGCCAGCAACCTCCTCTCCAAGGAGGCCTCAACCGAGTCCTAGGCCTAGGGGAAAGGCACCCGCGGGAATGAGCCTGGGGAGGCGCCCGGGCATGTCTGGACCCAGTCCCCGCAGCCTGCCCCTTGGTGGGGCAGTACCCCCGGAGGCCAGGAAGGTCTGGGCAAGGCTGCCAGGGGCAAGGACACTGCTGGGTCCTGCCCTGGCCTGTGGGGCGTCTGAGCAAAACCGGCACTCTCCCCTTGGAAGACCTCCCCGTCTGCCTCCAAAGGACGGTTTGCAAGCACTCCCACCCGCTGTTCCCGCCAGGCACGCACAATGCTCCCAAGCCCGGGAGAAAAGCGCTTTGGGGTGGTGCTCTCCTCGGGCCCTTGCCCCTGAGCCTGGGGGCCAGGCAGGTGGAACACACTCCCAGGCCAAGGGAGAATGACATGCACACGTCTGTTTGTGCCCCCTACACCGGCAGAGAGCTCGGGGGAGCCAGAGTATGCCAGGCAGCTGCTGGGCTGGCGGCCTGTGTGGAGAGGGGCAGAGCCGACCTAGGGGCAAGTTGGGCCTCTTGCTCTCCCTGCTGCCCTGAGGCTGCTGGGTCAAAGAGGTCTTGGGCATCCAGCGCTTTGCTGGTGCCTTCCCTCTGATGAGGCCCTCTGAGCTCCAGCACCTTGCAGTGTGGAGACAGCCCCTGTCAGCAACCTCCTCTCCAAAGAGGCCTCAACTGAGGCCTACACCCATGGGAAAGGCACCAGCGGGGATGATCCTGGCGAGGCGCATGGACATGTCTGGACCCAGTCTCCGCAGCCTGCCCCTTGGTGGGGCAGTACCCCCGGAGGCCAGGAAGGTCTGGGCAAGCCTGGCCAGGGGCAGGGGCCCTGCTGGGTCCTGACCCTGGCCTGTGGGGCCTCTGAGCACAACCGGCCCTCTCCCACTGGAAGACCTCCCCGGCTGCCTCCAAAGTCCTGTTTGCAAACACTCCCGCCCGCTGTTCACGTCAGGAATGCACAAAGCTCCCAAGCCGGGGAGAAAAGCGCTTCGGGGTTTTGCTCTCTCCGGGCCCTTGCCCCTGAGCGTGGGGGCCAGGCAGTGGGTCCACACTCCCAGACCAAGGCAGAACCACATGCACACGTCTGTTCCTGACCCCTGCACCGGCAGAGAGCTCGGGGGAGCCAGAGTCTGTCAGGCAGCTGCTGGGCTGGCCGCCTGTGTGGAAAGGGGCAGAGCCGACCTAGGGGCAAGTTGGGCCTCTTCCTCTCCCTGCTGCCCTGAGGCTGCTGGGCCAAAGAGGTCTTGGGCATCCAGCCCCTTGCTGGTCCCTTCCCTCTGACGAGGCCCTCTGAGCTCCAGCACCTTGCAGTGTGGAGACAGCCCCTGCCAGCAACCTCCTCTCCAAGGAGGCCTCAACCGAGGCCTAGGCCCAGGGGAAAGGCACCAGCGGGAATGAGCCAGTGGAGGCGCACGGGCATGTCTGGACCCAGTCCCCGCAGTCTGCCCCTTGGTGGGGCAGTACCCCCGGAGGCCAGGAAGGTCTGGGCAAGGCTGCCAGGGGCAGGGACCCTGCTGGGTCCTGCCCCTGGCCTGTGGGGCGTCTGAGCACAACCGACACTCTCCCGCTGGAAGACCTCCCCGGCTGCCTCCAAAGGCCGGTTTGCAAGCGCTCCCGCCCACTGTTCCCAGCAGGCGTGTACAATGCTCCCAAGCCCGGGAGAAAGCGCTTCGAGGTGGTGCTCTCTCCCGGCCCTTGCCCCTGAGCCTGGGGGCCAGGCAGGGGGTCCACACTCCCAGACCAAGGCAGAACCACATGCACACGTCTGTTCCTGACCCCTGCACCAGCAGAGAGCTGGGGGGAGCCAGAGTCTGTCAGGCCGCTGCTGGGCTGGCCGCCTGTGTGGGAAGGGGCAGAGCCGACCTAGGGGCAAGTTGGGCCTCTTGCTCTCCCTGCTGCCCTGAGGCTGCTGGGTCAAAGAGGTCTTGGGCATCCAGCCCTTTGCTGGTGCCTTCCCTCTGACGAGGCCCTCTGAGCTCCAGCACCTTGCAGTGTGGAGACAGCCCCTGTCAGCAACCTCCTCTCCAAAGAGGCCTCAACCGAGGCCTACACCCAGGGGAAAGGCACCAGCGGGGATGATCCTGTGGAGGCGCACGGACATGTCTGGACCCAGTCTCCGCAGCCTGCCCCTTGGTGGGGCAGTACCCCCGGAGGCCAGGAAGGTCTGGGCAAGTCTGGCCAGGGGCAGGGGACCTGCTGGGTCCTGACCCTAGCCTGTGGGTCCTCTGAGCACAACCGGCCCACTCCCACTGGAAGACCTCCCCGGCTGCCTCCAAAGTCCTGTTTGCAAACACTCCCGCCCGCTGTTCACGTCAGGAATGCACAAAGCTCCCAAGCCGGGGAGAAAAGCGCTTCGGTGTGGTGCTCTCTCCGGGCCCTTGCCCCTGAGCCTGGGGGCAAGGCAGGGGGAACACACTCCCAGGCCAAGGCAGAACCACATGCCCACGTCTGTTCCTGTCCCCTGCACCGGCAGAGAGCTTGGGGGAGCCAGAGTCTGTCAGGCAGCTGCTGGGTTGGCCGCCTGTGTGGGAAGGGGCAGAGCCGCCCTAGGGGCAAGTTGGGCCTCTTCCTCTCCCTGCTGCCCTGAGGCTGCTGGGCCAAAGATGTCTTGGGCATCCAGCCCCTTACTGGTCCCTTCACTCTGACGAGGCCCTCTGAGCGCTAGCACCTTGCAGTGTGGAGACAGCCCCTGCCAGCAACCTCCTCTCCAAGGAGGCCTCAACCGAGGCCTAGGCCCAGGGGAAAGGCACCAGCGCGGATTAGCCAGGGGAGGTGCCCGAGCATGTCTGGACCCAGTCCCCGCAGCCTGCCCCTTGGTGGGGCAGTACCCCCGGAGGCCAGGAAGGTCTGGGCAAGGCTGGCAAGGGGCAGGGGCCCTGCTGGGTCCTGACCCTGGCCTGTGGGGCCTCTGAGCACAACCGGCCCTCTCCCACTGGAAGACCTCCCCGGTTGCCTCCAAAGGCCGGTTTGCAAGCGCTCCCGCCCACTGTTCCCAGCAGGCGTGTACAATGCTCCTAAGCCCGGGAGAAACGCGCTTCGGGGTGGTGCTCTCTCTGGGCCCTTGCCCCTGAGCCTGGGGGCAAGGCAGGGGGAACACACTCCCAGGCCAAGGCAGAACCACATGCACACGTCTGATCTGCCCCCTGCACCGGCAGAGAGCTCGGGGGAGCCAGAGTCTGTCAGGCAGCTGCTGGGCTGGCCGCCTGTGTGGGAAGTGGCAGAGCCGAACTAGGGGCAAGTTGGGCCTCTTGCTATCCCTGCTGCCCTGAGGCTGCTGGGCGAAAGAGGTCTTGGGCATCCAGCCCCTTGCTGGTCCCTTCCCTCTGACGAGGCCCTCTGAGCTCCAGCACCTTGCAGTGTGGAGACAGCCCCTGCCAGCAACCTCCTCTCCAAGGAGGCCTCAACCGAGGCCTAGGCCCAGGGGAAAGGCACCAGCGGGGATGAGCCTGGGGAGGCGCCCGGGCATGACTGGACCCAGTCCCCGCAGCCTGCCCCTTGGTGGGGCAGTACCCCGGGAGGCCAGGAAGGTCTGGGCAAGGCTGGCCAGGGGCAGGGGCCCTGCTGCGTCCTGCCTCTGGCCTGTGGGGCCTCTGAGCACAACCGGCCCTCTCCCACTGGAAGACCTCCCCGGCTGCCTCCAAAGGCCGGTTTGCAAGCACTCCCGCCCACTGTTCCCACCAAGCGCGCACAATGCTCCCAAGCCCGGGAGAAAAGCGCTTCGGGTTGGTGCTCTCTCCGGGCCCTTGCCCCTGAGCCTGGGGGCCAGGCAGGGGGTCCACACTCCCAGGCCAAGGCAGAACCACATGCACACGTCTGTTCCTGCCCCCTGCACCGGCAGAGAGCTGGGGGGAGCCAGAGTCTGTCAGGCAGCTGCTGGGCTGGCCGCCTGTGTGGGAAGGGGCAGAGCCTACCTAGGGGCAAGTTGGGCCTCTTGCTCTCCCTGCTGCCCTGAGGCTGCTGGGACAAAGAGGTCTTGGGCATCCAGCCCCTTGCTGGTCCATTCCCTCTGACGAGACCCTCTGAGCTCCAGCACCTTGCAGTGTGGAGACAGCCCCTGCCAGCAACCTCCTCTCCAAGGAGGCCTCAACCGAGGCCTAGGCCCAGGGGAAAGGCACCAGCGGGGATGAGCCAGTGGAGTCGCACGGGCATGTCTGGACCCAGTCCCCGCAGCCTGCCCCTTGGTGGGGCAGTACCCCCGGAGGCCAGTAAGGTCTGGGCAAGGCTGGCCAGGGGCAGGGGCCCTGCTGGGTCCTGCCCCTGGCCTGTGGGGCCTCTGAGCACAACCGGCCCTCTCCCACTGGAAGACATCCCCGGCGGCCTCCAAAGGCCGGTTTGACAACACTCCCGCCCGCTGTTCCCGCCAGGCACGCACAATGCTCCCAAGCCCGGGAGAAAAGCGCTTCGGGGTGTTGCTCTCTCCGGGCCCTTGCCCCTGAGTTGGGGTCCAGGCAGTGGGACCACACTCCCAGACCAAGGCAGAACCACACGCACACGTCTGTATCTGACCCCTGCACCGGCAGAGAGCTCGGGGGAGCCAGAGTCTGTCAGGCAGCTGCTGGGTTGGCTGCCTGTGTGGGAAGGGGCAGAGCTGATCTAGGGGCAAGTTGGGCCTCTTGCTCTCCCTGCTGCCCTGAGGCTGCTGGGCCAAAGATGTCTTGGGCATCCAGCCCCTTGCTGGTCCCTTCCCTCTGACGAGGCCCTCTGAGCTCCAGCACCTTGCAGTGTGGAGACAGTCCCTGCCAGCAACCTCCTCTCCAAGGAGGCCTAAACTGAGGCCTAGGCCCAGGGGAAAGGCACCAGCGGGGATGAGCCTGGGGAGGCGCCCGGGCATGTCTGGACCCAGTCCCCGCAGCCTGCCCCTTGGTGGGGCAGTACCCCCGGAGGCCAGGAAGGTCTGGGCAAGGCTGGCCAGGGGCAGGGGCCCTGCTGGGTCCTGCCCCTGGCCTGTGGGGCCTCTGAGCACAACCGGCCTTCTCCCACTGGAAGACCTCCCCGGCTGCCTCCAAAGGCCAGTTTGCCAACACTCCCGCCCGCTGTTCCCGCCAGGCACGCACAATGCTCCCAAGCCCGGGAGAAAAGCGCTTCGGGGTGTTGCTCTCTCCGGGCCCTTGCCCCTGAGCCTGGGGGCCAGTCAGTGGGTCCACACTCCCAGACCAAGGCAGAACCACATGCACACGTCTGTTCCTGACCCCTGCACCGGCAGAGAGCTCGGGGGAGCCAGAGTCTGTCAGGCAGCTGCTGGGCTGGCCGCCTGTGTGGGTAGGGGCAGAGCCGACCTAGGGGCAAGTTGGGCCTCTTCCTCTCCCTGCTGCCCTGAGGCTGCTGGGCCAAAGAGGTCTTGGGCATCCAGCCCCTTGCTGGTCCCTTCCCTCTGACGAGGCCCTCTGAGCTCCAGCACCTTGCAGTGTGGAGACAGCCCCTGCCAGCAACCTCCTCTCCAATGAGGCCTCAACCGAGGCCTAGGCCCAGGGGAAAGGCACCAGCGGGGATGAGCCTGGGGAGGCGCCCGCGCATGTCTGGACCCAGTCCCCGCAGCCTGCCCCTTGGTGAGGCACTACCCCCGGAGGCCAGGAAGGTCTGTGCAAGGCTGCCAGGGGCAGGGACAGCGCTGGGTCCTGCCCCTGGCCTGTGGGGCGTCTGAGCACAACCGGCACTCTCCCGCTGGAAGACCTCCCCGTCTGCCTCCAAAGGCCGGTTTGCAAGCACTCCCGCCCGCTGTTCCCGCCAGGCACGCACAATGCTGCCAAGCCCGGGAGAAAAGCGCTTCGGGGTGGTGCTCTCTCCGGGCCCTTGCCCCTGAGCCTGGGGGCCAGGCAGGGGGAACACACTCCGAGGCCAAGACAGAACGACATGAACACGTCTGTTCCTGCCCCCTGCACCGGCAGAGAGCTCGGGGGAGCCAGAGACTGCCAGGCTGCTGCTGGGCTGGCTGCCTGTGTGGGACGGGGCAGAGCCGACCTAGGGGCAAGTTGGGCCTCTTGCTCTCCCTGCTGCCCTGAGGCTGCTGGGTCAAAGAGGTCTTGGGCATCCAGCCCTTTGCTGGTCCCTTCCCTCTGACGAGGCCCTCTGAGCTCCAGCACCTTGCAGTGTGGAGACAGCACCTGCCAGCAACCTCCTCTCCAAAGAGGCCTCAACCGAGGCCTACGACCAGGGGAAAGGCACCAGCGGGGATGATCCTGGGGAGGCGCACCGACATGTCTGGACCCAGTCCCCGTAGCCTGCCCCTTGGTGGGGCAGTACCCCCGGAGGCCAGGAAGGTCTGGGCAAGGCTGGCCAGGGGCAGGGGCCCTGCTGGGTCCTGCCTCTGGCCTGTGGGGCCTCTGAGCACAACCGGCCCTCTCCCACTGGAAGACCTCCCCGGCTGCCTCCAAAGTCCTGTTTGCAAACACTCCCGCCCGCTGTTCATGCCAGGCTCGCACAATGCTCCCAAGCCCGGGAGAAAAGCGCTTTGGGGTGGTGCTCTCTCCGGGCCCTTGCCCCTGAGCCTGCGGGCAAGGCAGGGGGAACACACTCCCAGGCCAAGGCAGAACCACATGCCCACGTCTGTTCCTGTCCCCTGCACCGGGAGAGAGCTTGGGGGAGCCAGAGTCTGTCAGGCAGCTGCTGGGTTGGCCGCCTGTGTGGGAAGGGGCAGAGCCGCCCTAGGGGCAAGTTGGGCCTCTTGCTCTCCCTGCTGCCCTGAGGCTGCTGGGCCAAAGACATCTTGGGCATCCAGCCCCTTGCTGGTCCCTTCCCTCTGACGAGGCCCTCTGAGCTCCAGCACCTTGCAGTGTGGAGACAGCCCCTGCCAGCAAGCTCCTCTCCAAGGAGGCCTCAACCGAGGCCTAGGCCCAGGGGAAAGGCACCAGCGGGGATGAGCCAGGGGAGGCGCCCGAGCATGTCTGGACCCAGTCCCCGCAGCCTGCCCCTAGGTGGGGCAGTACCCCCGGAGGCCAGGAAGGTCTGGGCAAGGCTGGCCAGGGGCAGGGGCCCTGCTGCGTCCTGCCCCTGGCCTGTGGGGCCTCTGAGCACAACCGGCCCTCTCCCACTGGAAGACCTCCCCGGCTGCCTCCAAAGGCCGGTTTGCAAGCGCTCCCGCCCACTGTTCCAAGCAGGCGTGCACAATGCTCCCAAACCCGGGAGAAAAGCGCTTCAGGGTGGTGTTCTCTCCGGCACTTACCCCTGAGCGTGGGGGCAAGGCACGGTGTCCACACTCCCAGGCCCAGTCAGAACCACATGCACACCTCTGATCTGCCTCCTGCACCGGCAGAGAGCTCGGGGGAGCCAGAGTCTGTCAGGCAGCTGCTGGGCTGGCCGCCTGTGTGGGAAGGGGCAGAGCCGACCTAGGGGCAAGTTGGGCCTCTTCCTCTCCCTGCTGCCCTGAGGCTGCTGGGCCAAAGAGGTCTTGGGCATCCAGCCCCTTGCTGGTCCCTTCCCTCTGACGAGGCCCTCTGAGCTCCAGCACCTTGCAGTGTGGAGACAGCCTCTGCCAGCAACCTCCTCTCCAAAGAGGCCTCAACCGAGGCCTAGGCCCAGGGGAAAGGCACCAGCGGGGATGAGCCAGGGGAGGCGCCCGGGCATGGCTGGACCCAGTCCCCGCAGCCTGCCCCTTGGTGGGGCAGTACCCCCGGAGGCCAGGAAGGTCTGGGCAAGACTGGCCAGGGGCAGGGGCCCTGCTGGGTCCTGCCCCTGGCCTGTAGGGCCTCTGAGCACAACCGGCCCTCTCCCGCTGGAAGAGCTCCCCAGCTGCCTCCAAAGGCCAGTTTGCCAACACTCCTGCCCGCTGTTCCCGCCAGGCACGCACAATGCTCCCAAGCCCGGGAGAAAAGCACTTCGGGGTGGTGCTCTCTCCGGGCCCTTGCCCCTGAGCCTGTGGGCAAGGCTGGGGGAACAGACTTCCAGACCAAGGCAGAACCACATGCACACGTCTGTTCCTGTCCTCTGCACCGGCAGAGAGCTCGGGTGAGCCAGAGTCTGTCAGGCAGCTGCTGGGCTGGCCGCCTGTGTGGGAAGGGGCAGAGCCGACCTAGGGGCAATTTGGGCCTCTTGCTCTCCCTGAGGCTGCTGGGCCAAAGACGTCTTGGGCATCCAGCCCCTTACTGGTCCCTTCCCTCTGACGAGGCCCTCTGAGCTCCAGCACCTTGCAGTGTGGAGACAGCCCCTGCCAGCAACCTCCTCTCCAAGGAGGCCTCAACCGAGGCCTAGGCCCAGGGGAAAGGCACCAGCGGGGATGAGCCAGTGGAGGCGCACGGGCATGTCTGGACCCAGTCCCCAGAGCCTTCCCCTTGGTGGGGCAGTACCCCCGGAGGCCAGGAAGGTCTGGGCAAGGCTGCCCAGGGGCAGGGGCCCTGCTGGGTCCTGCCCCTGGCCTGTGGGGCCTCTGAGCACAACCGGCCCTCTCCCACTGGAAGACCACCCCGGCTGCCTCCAAAGGCCGGTTTGCCAACACTCCCGGCCGCTGTTCCCGCCAGGCACGCACAATGCTCCCAAGCCCGGGAGAAAAGCGCTTCAGGGTGTTGCTCTCTCCGGGCACTTGCCCCTGAGCCTGGGGACCATGCAGTGGGTACACACTCCCAGACCAAGGCAGAACAACATGCACACGTCTGTTCCTGACCCCTGCACCGGCAGAGAGCTCGGGGGAGCCAGAGTCTGTCAGGCAGCTGCTGGGTTGGCTGCCTGTGTCGGAAGGGGCAGAGCCGACCTAGGGGCAAGTTGGGCCTCTTGCTCTCCCTGCTGCCCTGAGGCTGCTGGGTCAAAGAGGTCTTGGGCATCCAGCCCTTTGCTGGTCCCTTCCCTCTGACGAGGCCCTCTGAGCTCCAGCACCTTGCACTGTGGAGACAGCCCCTGCCAGCAACCTCCTCTCCAAAGAGGCCTCAACCGAGGCCTACGCCCCGGGGAAAGGCACCAGCGGGGATGATCCTAGGGAGGCGCACGGACATGTCTGGACCCAGTCCCCGCAGCCTGCCCCTTGGTGCGGCAGTACCCCCGGAGGCCAGGAAGGTCTGGGCAAGGCTGGCCAGGGGCAGGGGCCCTGCTGGGTCCTGCCCCTGGCCTGTGAGGCCTCTGAGCACAACCGGCCCTCTCCCACTGGAAGACCTCCCCGGCTGCCTCCAAAGTCATGTTTGCAAACACTCCAGCCCGCTGTTCACGCCAGGCTCGCACAATGCTCCCAAGCCCGGGAGAAAAGCGCTTCGGGGTGGTGCTCTCTCCGGGCCCTTGCCCCTGAGCCTGGGGGCCAGGCAGGGGGAACACACTCCCAGGCCAAGGTAGAACCACATGCCCACGTCTGTTCCTGTCCCCTGCACCGGCAGAGAGCTTGGAGGAGCCAGAGTGTCAGGCAGCTACTGGGTTGGCCGCCTGTGTGGAAGGGGCAGAGCCGCCCTAGGGGCAAGTTGGGCCTCTTGCTCTCCCTGCTGCCCTGAGGCTGCTGGGCCAAAGACGTCTTGCGCATCTAGCCCCTTGCTGGTCCCTTCCCTCTGATGAGGCCCTCTGAGCTCCAGCACCTTGCAGTGTGGAGACAGCCCCTGCCAGCAACCTCCTCTCCAAGGAGGCCTCAACCGAGGCCTAGGCCCAGGGGAAAGGCACCAGCGGGAATGAGCCAGGGGAGGCGCCCGAGCATGTCTGGACCCAGTCCCCGCAGCCTGCCCCTTGGTGGGGCAGTACCCCCGGAGGCCAGGAAGGTCTGGGCAAGGCTGGCCAGGGGCAGGGGCCCTGCTGGGTCCTGCCCCTGGCCTGTGGGGCCTCTGAGCACAACCGGCCCTCTCCCACTGGAAGACCTCCCCGCCTGCCTCCAAAGGCCGGTTTGCAAGCGCTCCCGGCCACTGTTCCCAGCAGGCGGGCACAATGCTCCTAAGCCCGGAAGAAAAGCGCTTCAGGGTGGTGCTCTCTCTGGGCCCTTGGAAGACCTCCCGGCTGCCTCCAAAGGCCGGTTTTCAAGCACTCCTGCCTGCTGTTCCCGCCAGCCGCGCGCAATGCTCCCAAGCCCAGGAGAAAAGCTTTTTGGGGTGGTGCTCACACCGGGCACTGGAAGACCTCCCCGGCTGCCTGCAAAGGCCGGTTTTCAAGCACTCCTGCTTGCTGTTCCCGCCACCCGCGCACAATGCTCCCAAGCCCGGGAGAAAAGCGCTTCGGGGTGGTGCTCTCTACAGGCCCTTGGAAGACCTCCCCGGCTGCCTCCAAAGGCCGGTTTGCAAGGACTCCTTCCTGCTGTTCCCCCCAGCCACGCACAATGCTCCCAACCCGGGAGAAAAGTGCTTCGGGGTGGTGCTCTCTCCGGGCCCTTGGAAGACGTCCCCGGCTGCCTCCAAAGGCCGGTTTGCAAGCACTCATGCCCGTTGTTCCCACCAGCCGCGCACAATGCTCCCAAGCCCGGGAGAAAAGCATTTTGGGTTGGTGCTCACTCCGGGCCCTTGGAAGACCTCCCCGGCTGCCTCCAAAGGCCAGTTTGCAAGCACTCCTGCCTGCTGTTCCCGCCAGCCGCGCACAATGCTCCCAAGCCCGGGAGAAAAGCGCTTCGGGGTGGTGCTCTCTCCGGGCACTTTCAAGACCTCCCCGGCTGCCTCCAAAGGCCGGTTTGTAAGTACTCATTCCCGCTGCTTCCGCCAGCCACGCACAATGCTCCCAAGCCCGGGAGAAAAGCATTTTGGGGTGGTGCTCTCTCCGGGCCCTTGGAAGACCTCCCCGGCTGCCTCCAAAGGCCGGTTTGCAAGCACTCCTGCCTGCTGTTCCTGCCACACGCGCACAATGCTCCCAAGCCCGGAAGAAAAGCATTTTGCGGTGGTGCTCTCTCCGGGCCCTTGGAAGACCTCCCGGGCTGCCTCCAAAGGCCGGTTTGCAAGCACTCATGTCCGCTGTTCCCGACAGCCGCGCACAATGCTCCCAAGCCCGGGAGAAAAGCATTTTGGGGTGGTGATCAGTCCGGGCCCTTGGAAGACCTCCCCGGCTGCCTCCAAAGGACAGTTTACAAGCACTCATGCCCGCTGTTCCCGCCAGCCGCGCACAATGCTCCCAAGACCGTGAGAAAAGCGCTTCGGGGTGGTGTTCTCTCCGGGACCATGGAGGACCTCCCCGGCTGCCCCCAAAGGCCAGTTTGCAAGCACTCCCACTCGCTGTTCCCGCCAGCCACACACAATGTTCCAAAACCCCGGAGAAAAGCGCTTCGGGGTGGTGCTCTCTCCGGGCCCTTGGAAGACTTGTCTGGCTGCCTCCAAAGGCCGGTTTGCAAGAATTCCCTCCTGCTGTCCCACCAGCCGCACACAATGCTCCAAAACCCGAGAGAAAAGCGCTTCGAGGTGGTGCTCTCTCCGGGCCCTTGGAAGACCTCCCCGGCTGCCTCCAAAGGCCGGTTTGCAAGCACTCCTGCCTGCTGTTCCCGCCAGCCGCGTACAATGCACCCAAGCCCGGGAGAAAAGCGCTTCGGGGTGGTGCTCTCTCCCGGCCTTTGGAAGACGTCCCCGGCTGCCTCCAAAGGCCGGTTTGCAAGGACTCAGGCCCGCTGTTCCCGCCAGCCACGCACAATGCTCCCAAGCCCGGGAGAAAAGCATTTTGGGGTGGTGCTCTCTCCGGGCCCTTGGAAGACCACCCCGGCTGCCTCAAAAGGCCGGTTTGCAAGCACTCAGGCCCGCTGTTCCCGCCAGCCGCGTACAATGCTCCCAAGCCCGGGAGAAAAGCATTTTGGGGTGGTGCTCTCTCCGGGCCCTCGGAAGACCACCCCGGCTGCCTCAAAAGGCCGGTTTGCAAGCACTCAGGCCCGCTGTTCCCGCCAGCCGCGTACAATGCTCCCAAGCCCGGGAGAAAAGCATTTTGGGGTGGTGCTCACTCCGGGCCCTTGAAAGACCTCCCCGGCTGCCTCCAAAGTCCGGTTTGCAAGAACTCATGCCCGCTGTTCCCGCCAGCCGTGCACAATGCTAACAAGACCGGGCGAAATGCGCTTCGGGGTGGTGTTCTCTCCGTGCCCATGGAGGACCACCCCAGCTGCCCCCAAAGGCCAGTTTGCAATCACTCCCACTCACTGTTCCCGCAAGCCACGCACATGCTCCAAAACACGGGAGAGAAGCGCTTTGGGGTGGTGCTCTCTCCCGGCCCTTGGAAGACTTCCCCGGCTGCCTCCAAAGGCCGGTTTGCAAGAACTCCCTCCCGCTGTCCCGCCAGCCGCACACAATGCTCCCAATCTCGGGAGAAAAGCGCTTCGGGGTGGTGCTCTCTCAGGGCCCTTTGAAGACTTCCCCGGCTGCCTCCAATGGGCGGTATGCAAGCACTCATGCCCGCTCTTCCCACCAGCCACGCACAATGCTCCCAAGCACGGGAGAACAGCATTTTGGGGTGGTGCTCACTCCTTGCCCTTGGAAGACCTCCCCGCCTGCCTCCAAAGGCCGGTTTGCAAGCACTCCTGCCTGCTGTTCCCGCCACACGCGCACACTGCTCCCAAGCCCGGGAGAAAAGCGCATCGGGGTGGTGTTCTCTCCGGGCCCATGGAGGACCTCCCCGGCTGCCCCCAAAGGCCGGTTTGCAAGCATTCCCACTAGCTTTTCCCGACAGCCACGCAAATGCTCCCAAGCCCGGGAGAAAAGCATTTTGGGGTGGTGCTCTCTCCGGGCCCTTGCCCCTGTGCCTCGGGGCCAGGCAGGGGGTCCACACTCCCAGGCAAAGACAGAACCACATGCACACGTCTGTTCCTGCCCCCTGCACCGGCAGAGAGCTCGGGGGAGCCAGAGTCTGTCAGGCAGCTGCTGGGTTGGCTGCCTGTGTGGGAAGGGGCAGAGCCGACCTAGGGGCAAGTTGGGCCTCTTGTTCTCCCTGTTGCCCTGAGGCTGCTGGGCCAAAGAGGTCTTGGAAATCCAGCCCTTTGCTGGTCCCTTCCATCTGACGAGGCCCTCTGAGCTCCAGCACCTTGCAGTGTGGAGACAAACCCTGCCAGCAACCTCCTCTCCAAGGAGGCCTCAACCGAGGCCTAGTCCCAGGGAAAGGCACCAGCGGGGATGAACCTGGGGAGGCGCCCGGGAATGTCTGGACCCAGTCCCCGCAGCCTGCCCCTTGGTAGGGCAGTACCCCCGGAGGCCAGGAAGGTCTGGGCAAGGCTGGCCTGGGGCAGGGGCCCTGCTGGGTCCGGCCCCTGGCCTGTGGGGCCTCTGAGCATGAGCGGCCTTGTCCCGCTGGAAGACCTCCCCGGCTGCCTCCAAAGGCCGATTTGCCAACACTCGCGCACGCTGTTCCCGCCAGGCACGCACAATGCTCCCAAGCCCGGGAGAAAAGCGCTTCGGGGTGTTGCTCTCTCTGGGCCCTTGCCCCTGAGCCTGGGGTCCAGGCAGTGGGTCCACACTCCCAGACCAAGGCAGAACCACATGCACACGTCTGTTCCTGACGCCTGCACCGGCAGAGAGCTCGGGGGAGCCAGAGTATGCCAGGCAGCTGCTGGGCTGGCGGCCTGTGTGGAAAGGGGCAGAACCGACCTAGGGGCAAGTTGGGCCTCTTGCTCTCCCTGCTGCCCTGAGGCTGCTGGGCCAAAGAGGTCTTGGGCATCCAGGCCCTTGCTGGTCCCTTCCCTCTGATGAGGCCCTCTGAGCTCCAGCACCTTGCAGTGTGGAGACAGCCCCTGCCAGCAACCTCCTCTCCAAGGAGGCCTCAACCGAGGCCTAGGCCTAGGGGAAAGGCACCAGCGGGGATGAGCCTGGGGAGGCGCCCGGCCATGTCTGGACCCAGTCCCTGCAGCCTGCCCCTTGGTGGGGCAGTACCCCCGGAGGCCAGGAATGTCTGGGCAAGGCTGCCAGGGGCAGGGACACTGCTGGGTCCTGCCCCTGGCCTGTGGGGCGTCTGAGCACAACCGGCACTCTCCCGCTGGAAGACCTCCCCGTCTGCCTCCAAAGGACGGTTTGCAAGCACTACCACCCGCTGTTCCCGCCAGGCACGCACAATGCTCCCAAGCCCGGGAGAAAAGCGCTTCGGGGTGGTGCTCTCTCCGGGCCCTTGCCCCTGAGCCTGGGGGCCAGGCAGGGGGAACACACTCCCAGGCCAAGGGAGAATGACATGCACACGTCTGTTTCTGCCCCCTACACCGTTAGAGAGCTCGGGGGAGCCAGAGACGGTCAGGCTGCTGCTGGGCTGGCTGCCTGTGTGGTACGGGGCAGAGCCGACCTAGTGGCAAGTTGGGCATCTTGCTCTCCCTGCTGAGCTGAGGCTGCTGGGTCAAAGAGGTCTTGGGCATCCAGCCCTTTGCTGGTGCCTTCCCTCTGACGAGGCCCTCTGAGCTCCAGCACTTTGCAGTGTGGAGACAGCCCCTGTCAGCAACCTCCTCTCCAAAGAGGCCTCAACCGAGGCCTAACCCAGGGGAAAGGCACCAGCGGGGATGATCCTGGGGAGGCGCACGGACATGTCTGGACCCAGTCTCCGCAGCCTGCCCCTTGGTGGAGCAGTACCCCCGGAGGCCAGGAAGGTCTGGGCAAGTCTGGCCAGGGGCAGGGGCCCTGCTGGGTCCTGCCCCTGGCCTGTGGGGCCTCTGAGCACAACCGGCCCTCTCCCACTGGAAGACCTCCCCGGCTGTCTCCAAAGTCCTGTTTGCAAACACTCCCGCCCGCTGTTCACGTCAAGAATGCACAAAGCTCCCAAGCCGGGGAGAAAAGCGCTTCGGTGTGGTGCTCTCTCCGGGCCCTTGCCCCTGAGCCTGGGGGCAAGGCAGGGGGAACACACTCCCAGGCCAAGGCAGAACGACATGCCCACGTCTGTTCCTGTCCCCTGCACTGGCAGAGAGCTCGGGGGAGCCAGAGACTGTCAGGCAGCTGCTGGGTTGGCCGCCTGTGTGGGAAGGGGCAGAGCCGCCCTAGGGGCAAGTTGGGCCTCTTGCTCTCCCTGCTGCCCTGAGGCTGCTGGGCCAAAGATGTCTTGGGCATCCAGCCCCTTACTGGTCCCTTCTCTCTGACGAGGCTCTCTGAGCTCCAGCACCTTGCAGTGTGGAGACAGCCCCTGCCAGCAACCTCCTCTCCAAGGAGGCCTCAACCGAGGCCTAGGCCCAGGGGAAAGGCACCAGCGGGGATGATCCAGGGGAGGCGCCCGAGCATGTCTGGACCCAGTCCCCGCAGCCTGCCCCTTGGTGGGGCAGTACCCCCGGAGGCCAGGAAGGTCTGGGCAAGGCTGGCCAGGGGCAGGGGCCCTGCTGGGTCCTGCCCCTGGCCTGTGGGGCCTCTGAGCACAACCGGCCCTCTCCAACTGTAAGACATCCCCGGCTGCCTCCAAAGGCCGGTTTGCAAGCGCTCCCGCCCACTGTTCCCAGCAGGCGTGCACAATGCTCCCAAGCCCGGGAGAAAGCGCTTCAGGGTGGTGCTCTCTCAGGGCCCTTGCCCCTGAGCGTGGGGGCCAGGCACGGTGTCCACACTCCCAGGCCAAGTCAGAACCACATGCACACGTCTGTTCCTGCCCCCTGCACCGGCAGAGAGCTCGGGGGAGCCAGAGTCTGTCAGGCAGCTGCTGGGCTGGCCGCCTGTGTGGGAAGGGGCAGAGCCGACCTAGGGGCAAGTTGGGCCTCTTGCTCTCCCTGCTGCCCTGAGGCTGCTGGGCCAAAGAGGTCTTGGGCATCCAGCCCCTTGCTGGTCCCTTCCCTCTGACGAGGCCCTCTGAGCTCCAGCACCTTGCAGTGTGGAGACAGCCCCTGCCAGCAACCTCCTCTCCAAGGAGGCCTCAACCGAGGCCTAGGCCCAGGGGAAAGGCACCAGCGGGGATGAGCCTGGGGAGGCGCCCGGCATGTCTGGACCCAGTCCCCGCAGCCTGCCCCTTGGTGGGGCTGTAACTCCGGAGGCAGGAAGGTCTGGGCAAGGCTGGCCAGGGGCAGGGGCCCTGCTGGGTCCTGCCCCTGGCCTGTGGGGCCTCTGAGCACAACCGGCCCTCTCCCACTGGAAGACCTCCCCGGCTGCCTTCAAAGGCCGGTTTGCAAGCACTCCCGCCCACTGTTCCCACCAAGCACGCACAATGCTCCCAAGCCCGGGAGAAAAGCGCTTCGGGGTGGTGCTCTCTCCGGGCCCTTGCCCCTGAGCCTGGGGGCCAGGCAGGGGATCCAGAGTCCCAGGCCAAGGCAGAACCACATGCACACGTCTGTTCCTGCCCCCTCCACCGGCAGAGAGCTGGGGGGAGCCAGAGTCTGTCAGGCAGCTGCTGGGCTGGCCGCCTGTGTGGGAAGGGGCAGAGCCGACCTAGGGGCAAGTTGGGCCTCTTGCTCTCCCTGCAGCCCTGAGGCTGCTGGGCCAAAGAGGTCTTGGGCATCCAGCCCCTTGCTGGTCCCTTCCCTCTGATGAGGCCCTCTGAGCTCCAGCACCTTACTGTGTGGAGACAGCCCCTGCCAGCAACCTCCTCTCCAAGGAGGCCTCAACCGAGGCTTAGGCCTAGGGGAAAGGCCCCAGCGGGGATGAGCCTGGGGAGGCGTCCGGCCATGTCTGGACCCAGTCCCCGCAGCCTGCCCCTTGGTGGGGCAGTACCCCCGGAGGCCAGGAAGGTCTGGGCAAGGCTGCCAGGGGCAGGGACACTGTTGGGTCCTGCCCCTGGCCTGTGGGGCCTCTGAGCACAACAGGCCCTCTCCCACTGGAAGACCTCCGCGGCTGCCTCCAAAGGCCGGTTTGCCAACACTCCCGCCCGCTGTTCCCGCCAGGCACGCACAATTCTCCCAAGCCCGGGAGAAAAGCGCTTCGGGGTGTTGCTCTCTCCGGGCCCTTGCCCCTCAGCGTGGGGTCCAGGCAGTGGGTCCACACTCCCAGACCAAGGCAGAACCACATGCACACGTCTGTTCCTGACCCCTGCACCGGCAGAGAGCTCGGGGGAGCCAGAGTCTGTCAGGCAGCTGCTGGGCTGGCCGCCTGTGTGGGAAGGGGCAGAGCCGACCTAGGGGCAAGTTGGGCCTCTTCCTCTCCCTGCTGCCCTGAGGCTGCTGGGCCAAAGAGGTCTTGGGCATCCAGCCCCTTGCTGGTCCCTTCCCTCTGACGAGGCCCTCTGAGCTCCAGCACCTTGCAGTGTGGAGACAGCCCCTGCCAGCAACCTCCTCTCCAAGGAGGCCTCAACCGAGGCCTAGGCCCAGGGGAAAGGCACCAGCGGGGATGAGCCTGGGGAGGCGCCCGGGCATGTCTGGACCCAGTCCCCGCAGGCTGCCCCTTGGTGGGGCAGCACCCCTGGAGGCCAGGAAGGTCTGGGCAAGGCTGCCAGGGGCAGGGACACTGCTCTGTCCTGCCCCTGGCCTGTGGGGCCTCTGAGCACAACCGGCACTCTCCCGCTGGAAGACCTCCCCGTCTGCCTCCAAAGGCCGGTTTGCAAGCACTCCCGCCCGCTGTTCCCGCCAGGCACGCACAATGCTCCCAAGCCCGGGAGAAAAGCGCTTCGGGGTGGTGCTCTCTCCGGGCCCTTGCTCCTGAGCCTGGGGGCCAGGCAGGGGGAACACACTCCCAGGCCAAGGCAGAACGACATGCACACGTCTGTTCCTGCCCCCTACACCGGCAGAGAGCTCGGGGGAGCCAGAGACTGCCAGGCTGCTGCTGGACTGGCTGCCTGTGTGCGACGGGGCAGAGCCGACATAGGGGCAAGTTGGGCCCCTTGCTGTCCCTGCTGCCCTGAGTCTGCTGGGTCAAAGAGGTCTTGGGCATCCAGCCCTTTGCTGGTCCCTTCCCTCTGACGAGGCCCTCTGAGCTCCAGCACCTTGCAGTGTGGAGACAGCCCCTGCCAGCAACCTCCTCTCCAAAGAGGCCTCAACCGAGGCCTACACCCAGGGGAAAGGCACCAGCGGGGATGATCCTGGGGAGGCGCACGGACATGTGTGGACCCAGTCCCCGCAGCCTGCCCCTTGGTGGGGCAGTACCCCCGGAGGCCAGGAAGGTCTGGGCAAGGCTGGCCAGGGGCAGGGGCCCTGCTGTGTCCTGCCCCTGGCCTGTGAGGACTCTGAGCACAACCGGCCCTCTCCCACTGGAAGACCTCCCCGGCTGCCTCCAAAGTCCTGTTTGCAAACACTCCCGCCCGCTGTTCACGCCAGGCTCGCACAATGCTCCCAAGCCCGGGAGAAAAGTGCTTCGGGGTGGTGCTCTCTCCGGGCCCTTGCCCCTGAGCCTGGGGGCAAGGCAGGGGGAACACACTCCCAGGCCAAGGCAGAACCACATGCCCACGTCTGTTCCTGTCCCCTGCACTGGCAGAGAGCTCGGGGGAGCCAGAGTCTGTCAGGCAGCTGCTGGGCTGGCCGCCTGTGTGGGAAGGGGCAGAGCCGCCCTAGGGGCAAGTTGGGCCTCTTGCTCTCCCTGCTGCCCTGAGGCTGCTGGGCCAAAGACGTCTTGGGCATCCAGCCCCTTACTGGTCCCTTCCCTCTGACGAGGTCCTCTGAGTTCCTGCACCTTGCAGTGTGGAGACAGCCCCCGCCAGCCACCTCCTCTCCAAGGAGGCCTCACCCGAGGCCTAGGCCCAGGGGAAAGGCACCAGCGGGGATGAGCCTGGGGAGGCGCCCGGGCATGTCTGGACCCAGTCCCCGCAGCCTGCCCCTTGGTGGGGCAGTACCCCCAGAGGCCAGGAAGGTCTGGGCAAGGCTGGCCAGGGTCAGGGGCCCTGCTGCATCCTGCCCCTGGCCTGTGGGGCCTCTGAGCACAACCGGCCCTCTCCAACTGTAAGACATCCCCGGCTGCCTCCAAAGGCCGGTTTGCAAGCGCTCCCGCACACTGTTCCCAGCAGGCGTGCACAATGCTCCCAAGCCCGGGAGAAAAGCGCTTCAGGGTGGTGCTCTCTCAGGGCCCTTGCCCCTGAGCCTGGGGTCAAGGCACGGTGTCCACACTCCCAGGCCAAGTCAGAACCACATGCACACGTCTGTTCCTGCCCCCTGCACCGGCAGAGAGCTCGGGGGAGCCAGAGTCTGTCAGGCAGCTGCTGGGCTGGCCGCCTGTGTGGGAAGGGGCAGAGCCGACCTAGGGGCAAGTTGGGCCTCTTGCTCTCCCTGCTGCCCTGAGGCTGCTGGGCCAAAGAGGTCTTGGGCATCCAGCCCCTTGCTGGTCCCTTCCCTCTGACGAGGCCCTCTGAGCTCCAGCACCTTGCAGTGTGGAGACAGCCCCTGCCAGCAACCTCCTCTCCAAGGAGGCCTCAACCGAGGCCTAGGCCCAGGGGAAAGGCACCAGCGGGGATGAGCCTGGGGAGGCGCCCGGGCATGTCTGGACCCAGTCCCCGCAGCCTGCCCCTTGGTGGGGCTGTAACCCCGGAGGCAGGAAGGTCTGGGCAAGGCTGGCCAGGGGCAGGGGCCGTACTGGGTCCTGCCCCTGGCCTGTGGGGCCTCTGAGCACAACCGGCCCTCTCCCACTGGAAGACCTCCCCGGCTGCCTTCAAAGGCCGGTTTACAAGCACTCCCGCCCACTGTTCCACCAAGCACGCACAATGCTCCCAAGCCCGGGAGAAAAGCGCTTCGGTGTGGTGCTCTCTCCGGGCCCTTGCCCCTGAGCCTGGGGGCCAGGCAGGGGATCCACAGTCCCAGGCCAAGGCAGAACCACATGCACATGTGTGTTCCTGCCCCCTACACCGGCAGAGAGCTCGGGGGAGCCAGAGACTGCCAGGCTGCTGCTGGGCTGGCTGCCTGTGTGGGACGGGGCAGATCCAACCTAGGGGCAAGTTGGGACTCTTGCTCTCCCTGCTGCCCTGAGGCTGCTGGGCCAAAGAGGTCTTGGGCATCCAGGCCTTTGCTGGTCCCTTCCCTCTGACGAGGCCCTCTGAGCTCCAGCACCTTGCAGTGTGGAGACAGCCCCTGCCAGCAACCTCCTCTCCAAAGAGGCCTCAACCGAGGACTACACCCAGGGGAAAGGCACCAGCGGGGATGATCCTGGGGAGGCGCACGGACATGCCTGGACCCAGTCTCCGCAGCCTGCCCCTTGGTGGGGCAGTACCCCCTGAGGCCAGGAAGGTCTGGGCAAGTCTGGCCAGGGGCAGGGGCCCTGCTGGGTCCTGACCCTGGCCTGTGGGGCCTCTGAGCACAACCGGCCCACTCCCACTGGAAGACCTCCCCGGCTGCCTCCAAAATCCTGTTTGCAAACACTCCCGCCCGCTGTTCACGTCAGGCTCGCACAATGCTCTCAAGCCCGGGAGAAAAGCACTTCGGAGTGGTGCTCTCTCCGGGCCCTTGCCCCTGAGCCTGGGGGCAAGGCAGGGGGAACACACTCCCAGGCCAAGGCAGAAACACATGCCCACGTCTGTTCCTGTCCCCTGCACCGGCAGAGAGCTTGGGGGAGCCAGAGTCTGTCAGGCAGCTGCTGGGCTGGCCGCCTGTGTGGGAAGGGGCAGAGCCGACCTAGGGGCAAGTTGGGCCTCTTGCTCTCCCTGCTGCCCTGAGGCTGCTGGGCCAAAGAGGTCTTGGGCATCCAGCCCCTCACTGGTCCTTTCCCTCTGACGAGGCCCTCTGAGCTCCAGCACCTTGCAGTGTGGAGACAGCCCCTGCCAGCAACCTCCTCTCCAAGGAGGCCTCAACCGAGGCCTAGGCCCAGGGGAAAGGCACCAGCGGGGATGAGCCTGGGGAGGCGCCCGGGCATGTCTGGACCCAGTCCCCGCAGCCTGCCCCTTGGTGGGGCTGTAACCCCGGAGGCAGGAAGGTCTGGGCAAGGCTGGCCAGGGGCAGGGGCCCTGCTGGGTCCTGCCCCTGGCCTGTGGGGCCTCTGAGCACAACCGGCCCTCTCCCACTGGAAGACCTCCCCGGCTGCCTTCAAAGGCCGGTTTGCAAGCACTCCCGCCCACTGTTCCCACCAAGCACGCACAATGCTCCCAAGCCCGGGAGAAAAGCGCTTCGGGGTGGTGCTCTCTCCGGGCCCTTGCCCCTGAGCCTGGGGGCCAGGCAGGGGATCCAGAGTCCCAGGCCAAGGCAGAACCACATGCACACGTCTGTTCCTGCCCCCTCCACCGGCAGAGAGCTGGGGGGAGCCAGAGTCTGTCAGGCAGCTCCTGGGCTGGCCGCCTGTGTGGGAAGGGGCAGAGCCGACCTAGGGGCAAGTTGGGCCTCTTGCTCTCCCTGCAGCCCTGAGGCTGCTGGGCTAAAGAGGTCTTGGGCATCCAGCCCCTTGCTGGTCCCTTCCCTCTGATGAGGCCCTCTGAGCTCCAGCACCTTGCTGTGTGGAGACAGCCCCTGCCAGCAACCTCCTCTCCAAGGAGGCCTCAACCGAGGCTTAGGCCTAGGGGAAAGGCCCCAGCGGGGATGAGCCTGGGGAGGCGCCCGGCCATGTCTGGACCCAGTCCCCGCAGCCTGCCCCTTGGTGGGGCAGTACCCCCGGAGGCCAGGAAGGTCTAGGCAAGGCTGCCAGGGACACTGTTGGGTCCTGCCCCTGGCCTGTCGGGCGTCTGAGCACAACCGGCACTCTCCCGCTGGAAGACCTCCCCGTCTGCCTCCAAAAGACGGTTTGCAAGTACTCCCACCCGCTGTTCCCGCCAGGCACGCACAATGCTCCCAAGCCCGGGAGAAAAGCGCTTCGGGATGGTGCTCTCTCCGGGCCCTTGCCCCTGAGCCTGGGGCCAGGCAGGGGGAACACACTCCCAGGCCAAGGGAGAACGACATGCACACGTCTGTTCCTGCCCCCTACACCGGCAGAGAGCTCGGGGGAGCCAGAGACTGCCAGGCTGCTGCTGGGCTGGCTGCCTGTGTGGGACGGGGCAGAGCCGACCTAGGGGAAAGTTGGGCCTCTTGCTCTCCCTGCTGCCCTGAGGCTGCTGGGTCAAAGAGGTCTTGGGCATCCAGCCCCTTGCTGATGCCTTCCCTCTGACGAGGCCCTCTGAGCTCCAGCACCTTGCAGTGTGGAGACAGCCCCTGCCAGCAACCTCCTCTCCAAAGAGGCCTCAACCGAGGACTACACCCAGGGGAAAGGCACCAGCGGGGATGATCCTGGGGAGGCGCACGGACATGTCTGGACCCAGTCTCCGCAGCCTGCCCCTTGGTGGGGCAGTACCCCCGGAGGCCAGGAAGGTCTGGGCAAGTCTGGCCAGGGGCAGGGGCCATGCTGGGTCCTGACCCTGGCCTGTGGGGCCTCTGAGCACAACCGGCCCTCTCCCACTGGAAGACCTCCGCGGCTGCCTCCAAAGGCCGGTTTGCAAACACTCCCGCCCGCTGTTCACGTCAGGCTCGCACAATGCTCCCAAGCCCGGGAGAAAAGCACTTCGGAGTGGTGCTCTCTCCGGGCCCTTGCCCCTGATCCTGGGGGCTAGGCAGGGGGAACACACTCCCAGGCCAAGGCAGAAACACATGCCCACGTCTGTTCCTGTCCCCTGCACCGGCAGAGAGCTCGGGGGAGCCAGAGTCTGTCAGGCAGCTGCTGGGCTGGCCGCCTGTGTGGGAAGTGGCAGAGCCGACCTAGGGGCAAGTTGGGCCTCTTGCCCTCCCTGCTGCCCTGAGGCTGCTGGGCCAAAGAGGTCTTGGGCATCCAGCCCCTTGCTGGTCCCTTCCCTCTGACGAGGCCCTCTGAGCTCCAGCACCTTGCAGTGTGGAGACAGCCCCTGCCAGCAACCTCCTCTCCAAGGAGGCCTCAACCGAGGCCTAGGACCAGGGGAAAGGCACCAGCGGGGATGAGCCTGGGGAGGCGCCCGGGCATGTCTGGACCCAGTCCCCGCAGCCTGCCCCTTGGTGGGGCAGTACCCCCGGAGGCCAGGAAGGTCTGGGCAAGGCTGGCCAGGGGCAGGGGCCCTGCTGGGTCCTGCCCCTGGCCTGTGGGGCCTCTGAGCACAACCGGCCCTCTCCCACTGGAAGACCTCCGCGGCTGCCTCGAAAGGCAGGTTAGCCAACACTCCCGCCCGCTGTTCCCGCCAGGCACGCACAATTCTCCCAAGCCCAGGAGAAAAGCGCTTCGGGGTGTTGCTCTCTCCGGGCCCTTGCCCCTCAGCGTGGGGGCCAGGCAGTGGGTCCACACTCCCAGACCAAGGCAGAACCACATGCACACGTCTGTTCCTGACCCCAGCACCGGCAGAGAGCTCGGGGGAGCCAGAGTCTGTCAGGCAGCTGCTGGGCTGGCCGCCTGTGTGGGAAGGGGCAGAGCCGACCTAGGGGCAAGTTGGGCCTCTTGCTCTCCCTGCTGCCCTGAGGCTGCTGGGCCAAAGAGGTCTTGGGCATCCAGCCCCTTGCTGGTCCCTTCCCGCTGACGAGGCCCTCTGAGCTCCAGCACCTTGCAGTGTGGAGACAGCCCCTGCCAGCAACCTCCTCTCCAAGGAGGCCTCAACCGAGGCCTAGGCCCAGGGGAAAGGCACCAGCGGGGATGAGCCTGTGGAGGCGCCCGGGCATGTCTGGACCCAGTCCCCGCAGCCTGCCCCTTGGTGGGGCAGCACCCCCGGAGGCCAGGAAGGTCTGGGCAAGGCTGCCAGGGGAAGGGACACTGCTGTGTCCTGCCCCTGGCCTGTGGGGCCTCTGAGCACAACCGGCCCTCTCCCACTGGAAACCTCCCCGGCTGCCTCCAAAGGCCGGTTTGCCAACACTCCCGCCCGCTGTTCCCGCCAGGCACGCACAATGCTCCCAAGCCCGGGAGAAAAGCGCTTCGGGGTGTTGCTCTCTCCGGGCCCTTGCCCCTGAGCCTGGGGTCCAGGCAGTGTGTCCACACTCCCAGACCAAGGCAGAACCACATGCACACGTCTCTTCCTGACCCCTGCACCGGCAGAGAGCTCGGGGGAGCCAGAGTCTGTCAGGCAGCTGCTGGGTTGGCTGCCTGTGTGGGAAGGGGCAGAGCCGACCTAGGGGCAAGTTGGGCCTCTTGCTCTCCCTGCTGCCCTGAGGCTGCTGGGCCAAAGAGGTCTTGGGCATCCAGCCCCTTGCTGGTCCCTTCCCGCTGACGAGGCCCTCTGAGCTCCAGCACCTTGCAGTGTGGAGACAGCCCCTGCCAGCAACCTCCTCTCCAAGGAGGCCTCAACCGAGGCCTAGGCCCAGGGGAAAGGCACCAGCGGGGATGAGCCTGGGGAGGCGCCCGGGCATGTCTGGACCCAGTCCCCGCAGCCTGCCCCTTGCTGGGGTAGTACCCCCGGAGGCCAGGAAGGTCTGGGCAAGGCTGCCAGGGGCAGGGACACTGCTGGGTCCTGCCCCTGGCCTGTGGGGCCTCTGAGCACAACCGGCACTCTCCCGCTGGAAGACCTCCCCGTCTGCCTCCAAAGGCCGGTTTGCAAGCACTCCCGCCCGCTGTTCCCGCCAGGCACGCACAATGCTCCCAAGCCCGGGAGAAAAGCGCTTTGGGGTGGTGCTCTCTCCGGGCCCTTGCTCCTGAGCCTGGGGGCCAGGCAGGGGGAACACACTCCCAGGCCAAGGCAGAACGACATGCACACGTCTGTTCCTGCCCCCTACACCGGCAGAGAGCTCGGGGGAGCCAGAGACTGCCAGACTGCTGCTGGACTGGCTGCCTGTGTGCGACGGGGCAGAGCCGACAAAGGGGCAAGTTGGGCCTCTTGCTGTCCTTGCTGCCCTGAGTCTGCTGGGTCAAAGAGGTCTTGGGCATCCAGCCCTTTGCTGGTCCCTTCCCTCTGACGAGGCCCTCTGAGCTCCAGCACCTTGCAGTGTGGAGACAGCCCCTGCCAGCAACCTCCTCTCAAAAGAGGCCTCAACCGAGGCCTACACCCAGGGGAAAGGCACCAGCGGGGATGATCCTGGGGAGGCGCACGGACATGTCTGGACCCAGTCCCCGCAGCCTGCCCCTTGGTGGGGCAGTACCCCCGGAGGCCAGGAAGGTCTGGGCAAGGCTGGCCAGGGGCAGGGGCCCTGCTGGGTCCTGCCCCTGGCCTGTGAGGACTCTGAGCACAACCGGCCCTCTCCCACTGGAAGACCTCCCCGGCTGCCTCCAAAGTCCTGTTTGCAAACACTCCCGCCCGCTGTTCACGCCAGGCTCGCACAATGCTCCCAAGCCCGGGAGAAAAGTGCTTCGGGGTGGTGCTCTCTCCGGGCCCTTGCCCCTGAGCCTGGGGGCAAGGCAGGGGGAACACACTCCCAGGCCAAGGCAGAACCACATGCCCACGTCTATTCCTGTCCCCTGCACTGGCAGAGAGCTCGGGGGAGCCAGAGTCTGTCAGGCAGCTGCTGGGCTGGCCGCCTGTGTGGGAAGGGGCAGAGCCGCCCTAGGGGCAATTTGGGCCTCTTGCTCTCCCTGCTGCCCTGAGGCTGCTGGGCCAAAGACGTCTTGGGCATCCAGCCCCTTACTGGTCCCTTCCCTCTGACGAGGCCCTCTGAGCTCCTGCACCTTGCAGTGTGGAGACAGCCCCTTCCAGCAACCTCCTCTCCAAGGAGGCCTCACCCGAGGCCTAGGCCCAGGGGAAAGGCACCAGCGGGGATGAGCCTGGGGAGGCGCCCGGGCATGTCTGGACCCAGTCCCCGCAGCCTGCCCCTTGGTGCGGCAGTACCCCCAGAGGCCAGGAAGGTCTGGGCAAGGCTGGCCAGGGTCAGGGGCCCTGCTGCATCCTGCCCCTGGCCTGTGGGGCCTCTGAGCACAACCGGCTCTCTCCAACTGTAAGACATCCCCGGCTGCCTCCAAAGGCCGGTTTGCAAGCGCTCCCGCACACTGTTCCCAGCAGGCGTGCACAATGCTCCCAAGCCCGGGAGAAAAGCGCTTCAGGGTGGTGCTCTCTCAGGGCCCTTGCCCCTGAGCCTGGGGTCAAGGCACGGTGTCCACACTCCCAGGCCAAGGCAGAACGACATGCACACGTCTGTTCCTGCCCCCTACACCGGCAGATAGCTCGGGGGAGCCAGAGACTGTCAGACTGCTGCTGGACTGGCTGCCTGTGTGCGACGGGGCAGAGCCGACCTATGGGCAAGTTGGGCCTCTTGCTCTCCCTGCTGCCCTGAGTCTGCTGGGTCAAAGAGGTCTTGGGCATCCAGCCCCTTGATGGTCCCTTCCCTCTGACGAGGCCCTCTGAGCTCCAGCACCTTGCAGTGTGGAGACAGCCCCTGCCAGCAACCTCCTCTCCAAAGAGGCCTCAACCGAGGCCTACACCCAGGGGAAATGCACCAGCGGGGATGATCATGGGGAGGCGCACGGACATGTCTGGACCCAGTCCCCACAGCCTGCCCCTTGGTGGGGCAGTACCCCCGGAGGCCAGGAAGGTCTGGGCAAGTCTGGCCAGGGGCAGGGGCCCTGCTGGGTCCTGACCCTGGCCTGTGGGGCCTCTGAGCACAACCGGCCCTCTCCCACTGGAAGACCTCCCCGGCTGCCTCCAAAGGCCGGTTTGCAAACACTCCCGCCCGCTGTTCACGTTAGGCTCGCACAATGCTTCCAAGCCCGGGAGAAAAGCACTTCGGAGTGGTGCTCTCTCCGGGCCCTTGCCCCTGATCCTGGGGGCTAGGCAGGGGGAACACTCTCCCAGGCCAAGGCAGAAACACATGCCCACATCTGTTCCTGTCCCCTGCACCGGCAGAGAGCTCGGGGGAGCCAGAGTCTGTCAGGCAGCTGCTGGGCTGGCCGCCTGTGTGGGAAGTGGCAGAGCCGACCTAGGGGCAAGTTGGGCCTCTTTCCCTCCCTGCTGCCCTGAGGCTGCTGGGGCAAAGAGGTCTTGGGCATCCAGCCCCTTGCTGGTCCCTTCCCTCTGACGAGGCCCTCTGAGCTCCAGCACCTTGCAGTGTGGAGACAGCCCCTGCCAGCAACCTCCTCTCCAAGGAGGCCTCAACCGAGGCTTAGGACCAGGGGAAAGGCACCAGCGGGGATGAGCCTGGGGAGGCGCCCGGGCATGTCTGGACCCAGTCCCCGCAGCCTGCCCCTTGGTGGGGCAGCACCCCCGGAGGCCAGGAAGGTCTGGGCAAGGCTGGCCAGGGGCAGGGGCCCTGCTGGGTCCTGCCCCTGGCCTGTGGGGCCTCTGAGCACAACCGGCCCTCTCCCACTGGAAGACCTCCGCGGCTGCCTCCAAAGGCAGTTTTGCCAACACTCCCGCCCGCTGTTCCCGCCAGGCACGCACAATTCTCCCAAGCCCGGGAGAAAAGCGCTTCGGGGTGTTGCTCTCTCCGGGCCCTTGCCCCTGAGCGTGGGGGCCAGGCAGTGGGTCCACACTCCCAGACCAAGGCAGAACCACATGCACACGTCTGTTCCTGACCCCTGCACCGGCAGAGAGCTCGGGGGAGCCACAGTCTGTCAGGCAGCTGCTGGGCTGGCCGCCTGTGTGGGAAGGGGCAGAGCCGACCTAGGGGCAAGTTGGGCCTCTTGCTCTCCCTGCTGCCCTGAGGCTGCTGGGCCAAAGAGGTCTTGGGCATCCAGCCCCTTGCTGGTCCCTTCCCGCTGACGAGGCCCTCTGAGCTCCAGCACCTTGCAGTGTGGAGACAGCCCCTGCCAGCAACCTCCTCTCCAAGGAGGCCTCAACCGAGGCCTAGGCCCAGGGGAAAGGCACCAGCGGGGATGAGCCTGGGGAGGCGCCCGGGCATGTCTGGACCCAGTTCCCGCAGCCTGCCCCTTGGTGGGGCAGCAGCCCCGGAGGCCAGGAAGGTCTGGGCAAGGCTGCCAGGGGCAGGGACACTGCTGTGTCCTGCCCCTGGCCTGTGGGGCCTCTGAGCACAACCGGCCCTCTCCCACTGGAAACCTCCCCGGCTGCCTCCAAAGGCCGGTTTGCCAACACTCCCGCCCGCTGTTCCCGCCAGGCACGCACAATGCTCCCAAGCCCGGGAGAAAAGCGCTTCGGGGTGTTGCTCTCTCCGGGCCCTTGCCCCTGAGCCTGGGGTCCAGGCAGTGGGTCCACACTCCCAGACCAAGGCAGAACCACATGCACACGTCTGTTCCTGACCCCTGCACCGGCAGAGAGCTCGGGGGAGCCAGAGTCTGTCAGGCAGCTGCTGGGTTGGCTGCCTGTGTGGGAAGGGGCAGAGCCGACCTAGGGGCAAGTTGGACCTCTTGCTCTCCCTGCTGCCCTGAGGCTGCTGGGCCAAAGAGGTCTTGGGCATCCAGCCGCTTGCTGGTCCCTTCCCGCTGACGAGGCCCTCTGAGCTCCAGCACCTTGCAGTGTGGAGACAGCCCCTGCCAGCAACCTCCTCTCCAAGGAGGCCTCAACCGAGGACTAGGCCCAGGGGAAAGGCACCAGCGGGGATGAGCCTGGGGAGGCGCCCGGGCATGTCTGGACCCAGTCCCCGCAGCCTGCCCCTAGCTGGGGTAGTACCCCCGGAGGCCAGGAAGGTCTGGGCAAGGCTGCCAGGGGCAGGGACACTGCTGGGTCCTGCCCCTGGCCTGTGGGGCCTCTGAGCACAACCGGCACTCTCCCGCTGGAAGACCTCCCCGTCTGCCTCCAAAGGCCGGTTTGCAAGCACTCCCGCCCGCTGTTCCCGCCAGGCACGCACAATGCTCCCAAGCCCGGGAGAAAAGCGCTTCGGGGTGGTGCTCTCTCCGGGCCCTTGCTCCTGAGCCTGGGGGCCAGGCAGGAGGAACACACTCCCAGGCCAAGGCAGAACGACATGCACACGTCTGTTCCTGCCCCCTACACCGGCAGAGAGCTCGGGGGAGCCAGAGACTGCCAGACTGCTGCTGGACTGGCTGCCTGTGTGCTACGGGGCAGAGCCGACATAGGGGCAAGTTGGGCCTCTTGCTGTCCCTGCTGCCCTGAGTCTGCTGGGTCAAAGAGGTCTTGGGCATCCAGCCCTTTGCTGGTCCCTTCCCTCTGACGAGGCCCTCTGAGCTCCAGCACCTTGCAGTGTGGAGACAGCCCCTGCCAGCAACCTCCTCTCCAAAGAGGCCTCAACCGAGGCCTACACCCAGGGGAAAGGCACCAGCGGGGATGATCCTGGGGAGGCGCACGGACATGTCTGGACCCAGTCCCCGCAGCCTGCCCCTTGGTGGGGCAGTACCCCCGGAGGCCAGGAAGGTCTGGGCAAGGCTGGCCAGGGGCAGGGGCCCTGCTGGGTCCTGCCCCTGGCCTGTGAGGACTCTGAGCACAACCGGCCCTCTCCCACTGGAAGACCTCCCCGGCTGCCTCCAAAGTCCTGTTTGCAAACACTCCCGCCCGCTGTTCACGCCAGGCTCGCACAATGCTCCCAAGCCCGGGAGAAAAGTGCTTCGGGGTGGTGCTCTCTCCGGGCCCTTGCCCCTGAGCCTGGGGGCAAGGCAGGGTGTCCACACTCCCAGGCCAAGGCAGAACCACATGCCCACGTCTGTTCCTGTCCCCTGCACTGGCAGAGAGCTCGGGGGAGCCAGAGTCTGTCAGGCAGCTGCTGGGCTGGCCGCCTGTGTGGGAAGGGGCAGAGCCGACCTAGGGGCAAGTTGGGCCTCTTCCTCTCCCTGCTGCCCTGAGGCTGCTGGGCCAAAGACGTCTTGGGCATCCAGCCCCTTACTGGTCCCTTCCCTCTGACGAGGCCCTCTGAGCTCCTGCACCTTGCAGTGTGGAGACAGCCCCTGCCAGCAACCTCCTCTCCAAGGAGGCCTCACCCGAGGCCTAGGCCCAGGGGAAAGGCACCAGCGGGGATGAGCCTGGGGAGGCGCCCGGGCATGTTTGGACCCAGTCCCCGCAGCCTGCCCCTTGGTGGGGCAGTACCCCCAGAGGCCAGGAAGGTCTGGGCAAGGCTGGCCAGGGTCAGGGGCCCTGCTGCGTCCTGCCCCTGGCCTGTGGGACCTCTGAGCACAACCGGCCCTCTCCAACTGTAAGACATCCCCGGCTGCCTCCAAAGGCCGGTTTGCAAGCGCTCCCGCACACTGTTCCCAGCAGGCGTGCACAATGCTCCCAAGCCCGGGAGAAAAGCGCTTCAGGGTGGTGCTCTCTCAGGGCCCTTGCCCCTGAGCCTGGGATCAAGGCACGGTGTCCACACTCCCAGGCCAAGTCAGAACCACATGCACACGTCTGTTCCTGCCCCCTGCACCGGCAGAGAGCTCGGGGGAGCCAGAGTCTGTCAGGCAGCTGCTGGGCTGGCCGCCTGTGTGGGAAGGGGCAGAGCCGACCTAGGGGCAAGTTGGGCCTCTTGCTCTCCCTGCTGCCCTGAGGCTGCTGGGCCAAAGACGTCTTGGGCATCCAGCCCCTTGCTGGTCCCTTCCCTCTGACGAGGCCCTCTGAGCTCCAGCACCTTGCAGTGTGGAGACAGCCCCTGCCAGCAACCTCCTCTCCAAGGAGGCCTCAACCGAGGCCTAGGCCCAGGGGAAAGGCACCAGCGGGGATGAGCCTGGGGAGGCGCCCGGGCATGTCTGGACCCAGTCCCCGCAGCCTGCCCCTTGGTGGGGCTGTAACCCCCGAGGCAGGAAGGTCTGGGCAAGGCTGGCCAGGGGCAGGGGCCGTACTGGGTCCTGCCCCTGGCCTGTGGGGCCTCTGAGCACAACCGGCCCTCTCCCACTGAAAGACCGCCCCGGCTGCCTCCAAAGGCCGGTTTGCAAGCGTTACCGCCCACTGTTCCCAGCAGGCGTGCACAATGTTCCTAAGCCCGGGAGAAAAGCACTTCAGGGTGGTGCTCTCTCTGGGCCCTTGCCTCTGAGCCTGGGGGCAAGGCAGGGTGTCCACACTCCCAGGCCAAGGCAGAACCACATGCACACGTCTGATCTGCCCCCTGCACCGGCAGAGAGCTCGGGGGAGCCAGAGTCTGTCAGGCAGCTGCTGGGCTGGCCGCCTGTGTGGGAAGTGGCAGAGCCGACCTATGGGCAAGTTGGGCCTCTTGCCCTCCCTGCTGCCCTGAGGCTGCTGGGCCAAAGAGGTCTTGGGCATCCAGCCCCTTGCTGGTCCCTTCCCTCTGACGAGGCCCTCTGAGCTCCAGCACCTTGCAGTGTGGAGACAGCCCCTGCCAGCAACCTACTCTCCAAGGAGGCCTCAACCGAGGCCTAGGACCAGGGGAAAGGCACCAGCAGGGATGAGCCTGGGGAGGCGCCCGGGCATGTCTGGACCCAGTCCCCGCAGCCTGACCCTTGGTGGGGCAGTACCCCCGGAGGCCAGGAAGGTCTGGGCAAAGCTGGCCAGGGGCAGGGGCCCTGCTGGGTCCTGCCCCTGGCCTGTGGGGCCTCTGAGCACAACCGGCCCTCTCCCACTGGAAGACCTCCGCGGCTGCCTCCAAAGGCCGGTTTACCAACACTCCCGCCCGCTGTTCCCGCCAGGCACGCACAATTCTCCCAAGCCCGGGAGAAAAGCGCTTCGGGGTGTTGCTCTCTCCGGGCCCTTGCCCCTGAGCGTGGGGGCCAGGCAGTGGGTCCACACTCCCAGACCAAGGCAGAACCACATGCACACGTCTGTTCCTGACCCCTGCACCGGCAGAGAGCTCGGGGGAGCCAGAGTCTGTCAGGCAGCTGCTGGGCTGGCCGCCTGTGTGAGAAGGGGCAGAGCCGACCTAGGGGCAAGTTGGGCCTCTTCCTCTCCCTGCTGCCCTGAGGCTGCTGGGCCAAAGAGGTCTTGGGCATCCAGCCCCTTGCTGGTCCCTTCCCTCTGACGAGGCCCTCTGAGCTCCAGCACCTTGCAGTGTGGAGACAGCCCCTGCCGGCAGCCTCCTCTCCAAGGAGGCCTCAACCGAGGCCTAGGCCCAGGGGAAAGGCACCAGCGGGGATGAGCCTGGGGAGGCGCCCGGGCATGTCTGGACCCAGTCCCCGCAGCCTGCCCCTTGGTGGGGCAGTACCCCCGGAGGCCAGGAAGGTCTGGGCAAGGCAGCCAGGGGCAGGGACACTGCTGGGTCCTGCCCCTGGCCTGTGGGGCGTCTGAGCACAACCGGCACTCTCCCGCTGGAAGACCTCCCCGGCTGCCTCCAAAGGCCGGTTTGCAAGCACTCCCGCCCGCTGTTCCTGCCAGGCACGCACAATGCTCCCAAGCCCGGGAGAAAAGCGCTTCGGGGTGGTGCTCTCTCCGGGCCCTTGCCCCTGAGCCTGGGGGCCAGGCAGGGGGAACACACTCCCAGGCCAAGGTAGAACGACATGCACACGTCTGTTCCTGCCCCCTACACCGGCAGAGAGCTCGGGGGAGCCAGAGACAGCCAGGCTGCTGCTGGGCTGGCTGCCTGTGTGGGACGGGGTAGAGCCGACCTAGGGGCAAGTTGGGCCTCTTGCTCTCCCTGCTGCCCTGAGGGAGCTGGGTCAAAGAGGTGTTGGGCATCCAGCCCTTTGCTGGTCCCTTCCCTCTGACGAGGCCCTCTGAGCTCCAGCACCTTGCAGTGTGGAGACAGCCCCTGCCAGCAACCTCCTCTCCAAAGAGGCCTCAACCGAGGCCTAGGCCCAGGGGAAAGGCACCAGCGGGAATGATCCTGGGGAGGCGCACGGACATGTCTGGACCCAGTCCCCGCAGCCTGACCCTTGGTGGGGCAGTACCCCCGGAGGCCAGGAAGGTCTGGGCAAAGCTGGCCAGGGGCAGGGGCCCTGCTGGGTCCTGCCCCTGGCCTGTGGGGCCTCTGAGCACAACCGGCCCTCTCCCACTGGAAGACCTCCGCGGCTGCCTCCAAAGGCCGGTTTGCCAACACTCCCGCCCGCTGTTCCCGCCAGGCACGCACAATTCTCCCAAGCCCGGGAGAAAAGCGCTTCGGGGTGTTGCTCTCTCCGGGCCCTTGCCCCTGAGCGTGGGGGCCAGGCAGTGGGTCCACACTCCCAGACCAAGGCAGAACCACATGCACACGTCTGTTCCTGACCCCTGCACCGGCAGAGAGCTCGGGGGTGCCAGAGTCTGTCAGGCAGCTGCTGGGCTGGCCGCCTGTGTGAGAAGGGGCAGAGCCGACCTAGGGGCAAGTTGGGCCTCTTCCTCTCCCTGCTGCCCTGAGGCTGCTGGGCCAAAGAGGTCTTGGGCATCCAGCCCCTTGCTGGTCCCTTCCCGCTGACGAGGCCCTCTGAGCTCCAGCACCTTGCAGTGTGCAGACAGCCCCTGCCGGCAACCTCCTCTCCAAGGAGGCCTCAACCGAGGCCTAGGCCCAGGGGAAAGGCACCAGCGGGGCTGAGCCTGGGGAGGCGCCCGGGCATGTCTGGACCCAGTCCCCGCAGCCTGCCCCTTGGTGGGGTAGTACCCCCGGAGGCCAGGAAGGTCTGGGCAAGGCTGCCAGGGGCAGGGACACTGCTGGGTCCCGCCCCTGGCCTGTGGGTCGTCTGAGCACAACCGGCACTCTCCCGCTGGAAGACCTCCACAGCTGCCTCCAAAGGCTGGTTTGCAAGCACTCAATCCCGCTGTTCCCGCCAGCCGCGCACAATGCTCCCAAGCCCGGGAGAAAAGCATTTTGGGGTGGTGCTCACTCCGGGCTTTGGAAGACCTCCCCGGCTGCCTCCAAGGCCGGTTTGCAAGCACTTCTGCCTGCTGTTCCCGCCAACCGCGCACAATGCTCCCAAGCCCGGGAGAAAAGCGTTTCGGGGGGTGTTCTCTCTGGGCCCAAGAAAGACCTCCCGGGCTGCCCCCAAACGCCGGTTTGCAAGCACTCCCACTCGCTGTTCCCGCCATCCGTGCAAATGCTCCAAGCCCAGGAGAAAAGCGCTTCGGGGTGGTGCTCTCTCCCGGCCCTTGGAAGACCTCCCCGGCTGCCTCCAAAGGCTGGTTTTCAAGAACTCCCTCCCGCTGTCCCGCCAGCCGCACACAATGCTCCCAATCACGGGAGAAAAGCGCTTCGGGGTGGTGCTCTCTCCGGGCCCTTGGAAGACCTCCCCGTTTGTCTCCAAAGGCCGGTTTGCAAGCACTCATGCCCGCTGTTCCCGCCAGCCGCGCACAAGGCTCCCAAGCCCAGGAGAAAAGCGCTTTGGGGTGGTGCTCTCTCCAGGCCCTTGGAAGACCTCCCCGGCTGCCTCCAAAGGCCGGTTTGCAAGCACTCAATCCCGCTGTTCCCGCCAGCCGCGCACAATGCTCCCAAGCCCGGGAGAAAAGCGCTTCGGGGTGGTGCTCTCTCCCTGCCCTTGGAAGACCTCCCCGGCTGCCTCCAAAGGCTGGTTTTCAAGAACTCCCTCCCGCTGACCCGCCAGCCGCACACAATGCTCCCAAGCCCGGGAGAAAAGCATTTTGGGGTGGTCTCTCTCCGGGCCCTTGGAAGACCTCCCCGGCTGCCTCTAAAGGCCGGTTTGCAAGCACTCATGTCCGCTGTTCCCGACAGCCGCGAACAATGCTCCCAATTCCGTGAGAAAAGTGCTTCGGGATGGCGCTCTCTCCGGGCCCTTGGAAGACCTCCCAAGCTGCCTCCAAAGGCCGGTTTGCAAGCACTCCCGCCCGCTGTTCCCGCCAGCCTCGCACAATGCTCCCAAGACCGGGAGAAAAGCGCTTCGGGGTGGTGTTCTCTCCGTGCCAATGGAGGACCTCCCTGGCTACCCCAAAGGCCGGTTTGCAAGCACTCCCACTCGCTGTTCCCGCCAGCCACGCACAATCCTCCAAAACCCCGGAGAAAAGCGCTTCGGGGTGGTGTTCTCTCCGTGCCCATGGAAGACCTCGCGGGGTGCCCCCAATGGCCGGTTTGGAAGCACTCCCAATCGCTGTTCCCGCCATCCGCACAAATGTTCCAAGCCCGGGAGAAAAGCGCTTCTGGGTGGTGCTCTCTCCTGGCCCTTGGAAGACCTCCCCGACTGCCTCCAAAGGACGGTTTTCAAGCACTCCTGCCTGCTGTTCCCGCCACACGCGCACAATGCTCCCAAGCCCGGGAGAAAAGCGCTTCGGGGTGGTGCTCTCTACAGGCCCTTGGAAGACCTCCACGGCTGCCTCCAAAGGCCGGTTTGCAAGGACTCCTTCCTGCTGTTCCCGCCAGCCACGCACAATGCTCCCAAGCCTGGGAGAAAAGCATTTTGGGGTGGTGCTCACTCCGGGCCCTTGGAAGACCTCCCCGGCTGCCTCCAATGGCCAGTTTGCAAGCACTCATGCCCGCTGTTCCCACCAGCCGCGCACAATGCTCCCAAGCCCGGGAGAAAAGCTTTTTGGGGTGGTGCTCACACCGGGCCCTGGAAGACCTCCCCGGCTGCCTCCAAAGGCCGGTTTTCAAGCACTCCTACCTGCTGTTCCCGCCACCTGCGCACAATGCTCCCAAGCCCGGGAGAAAAGCGCTTCGGGGTGGTGCTCTCTACAGGCCCTTGGAAGACTTCCCCGGCTGCCTCCAAAGGCCGGTTTGCAAGGACTCCTTCCTGCTGTTCCCGCCAGCCACGCACAATGCGCCCAGCCCGGGAGAAAAGCATTTTGGGGTGGTGCTCTCTACAGGCCCTTGGAAGACCTCCCCGGCTGCCTCCAATGGCCAGCTTGCAAGCACTCATGCCCGCTGTTCCCACCAGCCGCGCAGAATGCTCCTAAGCCCGGGAGAAAAGCTTTTAGGGGTGGTGCTCACACAGGGCCCTGGAAGACCTCCCCGGCTGCCTGCAAAGGCCGGTTTTCAAGCACTCCTGCCTGCTGTTCCCGCCACCCGCGCACAATACTCCCAAGCCCGGGAGAAAAGCGATTCGGGGTGGTGCTCTCTACAGGCCCTTGGAAGACCTCCCCGGCTGCCTCCAAAGGCCGGTTTGCAAGGACTCCTTCCTGCTGTTCCCGCCAGCCACGCACCATGCTCCCAAGCCCGGGAGAAAAGTGCTTCGGGGTGGTGCTCTCTCCGGGCCCTTGGAAGACGTCCCCGGCTGCCTCCAAAGGCCGGTTTGCAAGCACTCATGCCCGTTGTTCCCACCAGCCGCGCACAATGCTCCCAAGCCCGGGAGAAAAGCATTTTGGGGTGGTGCTCACTCCGGGCCCTTGGAAGACCTCCCCGGCTGCCTCCAAAGGCCAGTTTGCAAGCACTCCTGCCTGCTGTTCCCGCCAGCCGCGCACAATGCTCCCAAGCCCGGGAGAAAAGCGCTTCGGGGTGGTGCTCTCTCCGGGCACTTTCAAGACCTCCCCGGCTGCCTCCAAAGGCCGGTTTGTAAGTACTCATTCCCGCTGCTTCCGCCAGCCACGCACAATGCTCCCAAGCCCGGGAGAAAAGCATTTTGGGGTGGTGCTCTCTCCGGGCCGTTGGAAGACCTCCCGGGCTGCCTCCAAAGGCCGGTTTGCAAGCACTCATGTTCGCTGTTCCCGACAGCCACGCACAATGCTCCCAAGCCCGGGAGAAAAGCATTTTGGGGTGGTGATCAGTCCGGGCCCTTGGAAGACCTCCCCGGCTGCCTCCAAAGAACAGTTTGCAAGCACTCATGCCCGCTGTTCCCGCCAGCCGCGCACAATGCTCCCAAGACCGTGAGAAAAGCGCTTCGGGGTGGTGTTCTCTCCGGGACCATGGAGGACCTCCCCGGCTGCCCCCAAAGGCCGGTTTGCAAGCACTCCCACTCGCTGTTCCCGCCAGCCACACACAATGTTCCAAAACCCCGGAGAAAAGCGCTTCGGGGTGGTGCTCTCTCCGCGCCCTTGGAAGAATTCTTTGGCTGCCGCCAAAGGCCGGTTTGCAAGAATTCCCTCCCGCTGTCCCACCAGCCGCACACAATGCTCCAAAACCCGAGAGAAAAGCGCTTCGAGGTGGTGCTCTCTCCGGGCCCTTGGAAGACCTCCCCGGCTGCCTCCAAAGAACAGTTTGCAAGCACTCCTGCCTGCTGTTCCCGCCACACGCGCACAATGCACCCAAGCCCGGGAGAAAAGCGCTTCGGGGTGGTGCTCTCTCCCAGCCTTTGGAAGACGTCCCCGGCTGCCTCCAAAGGCCGGTTTGCAAGGACTCCTTCCTGCTGTTCCCGTCAGCCACGCACAATGCTCCCAATCCCGGGAGAAAAGTGCTTCGGGATGGTGCTCTCTCCGGGCCCTTGGAAGACCTCCCCGGATACCTCCAAAGGTGGGTTTGCAAGTACTCATGCCCGCTGTTCCCGCCAGCTGTGCACAATTCTCCCAAGCCCGGGAGAAAAGCATTTTGCGGTGGTGCTCTCTCCGGGCCCTTGGAAGACCACCCCGGCTGCCTCAAAAGGCCGGTTTGCAAGCACTCAGGCCCGCTGTTCCCGCCAGCCGCGTACAATGCTCCCAAGCCCGGGAGAAAAGCATTTTGGGGTGGTGCTCACTCCGGGCCCTTGAAAGACTTCCCCAGCTGCCTCCAAAGTCCAGTTTGCAAGAACTCATGCCCGCCGTTCCCGCCAGCCGCGCACAATGCTCCCAAGACCGGGAGAAATGCGCTTCGGGGTGGTGTTCTCTCCGTGCCCATGGAGGACCACCCCAGCTGCCCCCAAAGGCCGATTTGCAATCACTCCCACTGACTGTTCCCGCCAGCCACGCACATGCTCCAAAACACGGGAGAGAAGCGCTTTGGGGTGGTGCTCTCTCCCGGCCCTTGGAAGACTTTCCCGGCTGCCTCCAAAGGTCGGTTTGCAAGAACTCCCTCCCGCTGTCCCGCCAGCCGCACACAATGCTCCCAATCACGGGAGAAAAGCGCTTCGGGGTGGTGCTCTCTCAGGGCCCTTTGAAGACTTCCCCGGCTGCCTCCAATGGGCGGTATGCAAGAACTCATGCCCGCTGTTCCCACCAGCCATGCACAATGCTCCCAAGCACGGGAGAAAAGCATTTTGGGGTGGTGCTCACTCCTTTCCCTTGGAAGACCTCCGCGCCTGCCTCCAAAGGCCGGTTTGCAAGCACTCCTGCCTGCTGTTCCCGCCACACGCGGACACTGCTCCCTAGCCCGGGAGAAAAGCGCATCGGGGTGGTGTTCTCTCCGGGCCCATGGAGGACCTCCCCGGCTGCCCCCAAAGGCCGGTTTGCAAGCATTCCCACTAGCTGTTCCGCCAGCCACGCAAATGCTCCCAAGACCGGGAGAAAAGCATTTTGGGGTGGTGCTCTCTCCGGGCCCTTGCCCCTGTGCCTCGGGGCCAGGCAGGGGGTCCACACTCCCAGGTAAAGTCAGAACCACATGCACACGTCTGTTCCTGCCCCCTGCACCGGCAGAGAGCTCGGGGGAGCCAGAGTCTGTCAGGCAGCTGCTGGGCTGGCGGCCTGTGTGGAAAGGGGCAGAGCCGACCTAGGGGCAAGTTGGGCCTCTTGCTCTCCCTGCTGCCCTGAGGCTGCTGGGTCAAAGAGGTCTTGGACATCCAGCCCTTTGCTGGTCCCTTCCATCTGACGAGGCCCTCTGAGCTCCAGCACCTTGCAGTGTGGAGACAGACCCTGCCAGCAACCTCCTCTAAAAGGAGGCCTCAACCGAGGTCTAGTCCCAGGGAAAGGCACCAGCGGGGATGAGCCTGGGGAGGCGCCCGGGAATGTCTGGACCCAGTCCCCGCAGCCTGCCCCTTGGTGGGGCAGTACCCCCGGAGGCCAGGAAGGTCTGGGCAAGGCTGGCCAGGGGCAGGGGCCCTGCTGGGTCCTGCCCCTCGCCTGTGGGGCCTCTGAGCACAACCGGCCCTCTCCCACTGGAAGACCTCCCCGGCTGCCTCCAAGGCCGGTTTGCCAACACTCCCGCCCGCTGTTCCCGCCAGGCACGCACAATTCTCCCAAGCCCGGGAGAAAAGCGCTTCGGGGTGTTGCTCTCTCCGGGCCCTTGCCCCTGAGCGTAGGGGCCAGGCAGTGGGTCCACACTCCCAGACCAAGGCAGAACCACATGCACACGTCTGTTCCTGACCCCTGCACTGGCAGAGAGCTCGGGGGAGCCAGAGTCTGTCAGGCAGCTGCTGGGCTGGCCGCCTGTGTGGGAAGGGGCAGAGCCGACCTAGGGGCAAGTTGGGCCTCTTCCTCTCCCTGCTGCCCTGAGGCTGCTGGGCCAAAGAGGTCTTGGGCATCCAGCCCCTTGCTGGTCCCTTCCCTCTGACGAGGCCCTCTGAGCTCCAGCACCTTGCAGTGTGGAGACAGCCCCTGCCAGCAACCTCCTTTCCAAGGAAGCCTCAACCGAGGCCTAGGGCCCAGGGGAAAGGCACCAGCGGGGATGAGCCAGTGGAGGCGCCCGGGCATGTCTTGACCCAGTCCCCGCAGCCTGCCCCTTGGTGGGGCAGTACCCCCGGAGGCCAGGAAGGTCTGGGCAAGGCTGCCAGGGGCAGGGACACTGCTGGGTCCAGCCCCTGGCCTGTGGGGCGTCTGAGCACAACCGGCACTCTCCCGCTGGAAGACCTCCCCGGCTGCCTCCAAGGCCGGTTTGCAAGCGCTCCCGCCCACTGTTCCCAGCAGGCGTGTACAATGCTCCCAAGCCAGGGAGAAAAGCGCTTCGGGGTGGTGCTCTCTCCGGGCCCTTGCCCCTGAGCCTGGGGGCAAGGCACGGTGTCCACACTCCCAGGCCAAGTCAGAACCACATGCACACCTCTGATCTGCCCCCTGCACCGGCAGAGAGCTCGGGGGAGCCAGAGTATGTCAGGCAGCTGCTGGGCTGGCCGCCTGTGTGGGAAGGGGCAGAGCCGACCTAGGGGCAAGTTGGGCCTCTTGCTCTCCCTGCTGCCCTGAGGCTGCTGGGCCAAAGAGGTCTTGGGCGTCCAGCCCCTTGCTGGTCCCTTCCCTCTGACGAGGCCCTCTGAGCTCCAGCACCTTGCAGTGTGGAGACAGCCCCTGCCATCAACCTCCTCTCCAAGGAGGCCTAAACCGAGGCCTAGGCCCAGGGGAAAGGCACCAGTGCGGATGAGCCTGGGGAAGCGCCCGGGCATGTCTGGACCCAGTCCCCGCAGCCTGCCCCTTGGTGGGGCAGTACCCCCTGAGGCCAGGATGGTCTGGGAAAGGCTGGCCAGGGGCAGGGGACCTGCTGGGTCCTGCCCCTGGCCTGTGGGGCCTCTGAGCACATCCGGCCCTCTCTCGCTGGAAGACCTTCCCGGCTGCCTCCAAAGGCCGGTTTGCAAGCACTCCCGCCCACTGTTCCCACCAGGCGCGCACAATGCTCCCAAGCCCGGGAGAAAAGCGCTTCGGGGTGGTGCTCTCACCGGGCCCTTGCCCCTGAGCCTGGGGTCCAGGCAGTGGGTCCACACTCCCAGACCAAGGCAGAACCACATGCACACGTCTGTTCCTGGCCCCTGCACTGGCAGAGAGCTCGGGGGAGCCAGAGTATGCCAGGCAGCTGCTGGGCTGGCGGCCTGTGTGGAAAGGGGCAGAGCCGACCTAGGGGCAAGTTGGGCCTCTTGCTCTCCCTGCTGCCCTGAGGCTGCTGGGCCAAAGAGATCTTGGGCATCCAGCCCCTTGCTGGTCCCTTCCCTCTGATGAGGCCCTGTGAGCTCCAGCGCCTTGCAGTGTGGAGAGAGCCCCTGCCAGCAACCTCCTCTCCAAGGAGGCCTCAACCGAGGCCTAGGCCTAGGGGAAAGGCACCAGCGGGGATGAGCCTGGGGAGGCGCCCGGGCATGTCTGGACCCAGTCCCCGCAGCCTGCCCCTTGGTTGGGCAGTACCCCCGGAGGCCAGGAAGGTCTGGGCAAGGCTGGCCAGGGGCAGGGGCCCTGCTGGGTCCTGCCCCTGGCCTGTGGGGCCTCTGAGCACAACCGGCCCTCTCCCACTGAAAGACCTCCCCGGCTGCCTCCAAAGGCCGGTTTGCAAGCGCTACCGCCCACTGTTCCCAGCAGGCGTGCACAATGCTCCTCAGCCCGGGAGAAAAGCGCTTCAGGGTGGTGCTCTCTCTGGGACCTTGCCCCTGAGCCTGGGGGCAAGGCAGGGTGTCCACACTCCCAGGCCAAGGCAGAACCACATGCACACGTCTGATCTGCCCCCTGCACCGGCAGAGAGCTCGGGGGAGCCAGAATCTGTCAGGCAGCTGCTGGGCTGGCCGCCTGTGTGGAAGTGGCAGAGCCGACCTATGGGCAAGTTGGGCCTCTTGCCCTCCCTGCTGCCCTGAGGCTGCTGGGCCAAAGAGGTCTTGGGCATCCAGCCCCTTGCTGGTCCCTTCCCTCTGACGAGGCCCTCTGAGCTCCAGCACCTTGCAGTGTGGAGACAGCCCCTGCCAGCAACCTCCTCTCCAAGGAGGCCTCAACCGAGGCCTAGGACCAGGGGAAAGGCACCAGCAGGGATGAGCCTGGGGAGGCGCACGGGCATGTCTGGACCCAGTCCCCGCAGCCTGCCCCTTGGTGGGGCAGTACCCCCGGAGGCCAGGAAGGTCTGGGCAAAGCTGGCCAGGGGCAGGGGCCCTGCTGGGTCCTGCCCCTGGCCTGTGGGGCCTCTGAGCACAACCGGCCCTCTCCCACTGGAAGACCTCCGCGGCTGCCTCCAAAGGCCGGTTTGCCAACACTCCCGCCCGCTGTTCCCGCCAGGCACGCACAATTCTCCCAAGCCCGGGAGAAAAGCGCTTCGGGGTGTTGCTCTCTCCGGGCCCTTGCCCCTGAGCGTGGGGGCCAGGCAGTGGGTCCACACTCCCAGACCAAGGCAGAACCACATGCACACGTCTGTTCCTGACCCCTGCACCGGCAGAGAGCTCGGGGGAGCCAGAGTCTGTCAGGCAGCTGCTGGGCTGGCCGCCTGTGTGAGAAGGGGCAGAGCCGACCTAGGGGCAAGTTGGGCCTCTTGCTCTCCCTGCTGCCCTGAGGCTGCTGGGCCAAAGAGGTCTTGGGCATCCAGCCCCTTGCTGGTCCTTTCCCTCTGACGAGGCCCTCTGAGCTCCAGCACCTTGCAGTGTGGAGACAGGCCCTGCCGGCAGCCTCCTCTCCAAGGAGGCCTCAACCGAGGCCTAGGCCCAGGGGAAAGGCACCAGCGGGGATGAGCCTGGGGAGGCACCCGGGCATGTCTGGACCCAGTCCCCGCAGCCTGCCCCTTGCTGGGGCAGTACCCCCGGAGGCCAGGAAGGTCTGGGCAAGGCTGCCAGGGGCAGGGACACTGCTGGGTCCTGCCCCTGGCCTGTGGGGCGTCTGAGCACAACCGGCACTCTCCCGCTGGAAGACCTCCCCGGCTGCCTCCAAAGGCCGGTTTGCAAGCACTCCCGCCCGCTGTTCCCGCCAGGCACGCACAATGCTCCCAAGCCCGGGAGAAAAGCGCTTCGGGGTGGTGCTCTCTCCGGGCCCTTGCCCCTGAGCCTGGGGGCCAGGCAGGGGGAACACACTCCCAGGCCAAGGCAGAACGACATGCACACGTCTGTTCCTGCCCCCTACACCGGCAGAGAGCTCGGGGGAGCCAGAGACAGCCAGGCAGCTGCTGGGCTGGCTGCCTGTGTGGGACGGGGTAGAGCCGACCTAGGGGCAAGTTGGGCCTCTTGCTCTCCCTGCTGCCCTGAGGGAGCTGGGTCAAAGAGGTGTTGGGCATCCAGCCCTTTGCTGGTCCCTTCCCTCTGACGAGGCCCTCTGAGCTCCAGCACCTTGCAGTGTGGAGACAGCCCCTGCCAGCAACCTCCTCTCCAAAGAGGCCTCAACCGAGGCCTAGGCCCAGGGGAAAGGCACCAGCGGGGATGATCCTGGGGAGGCGCACAGAAATGTCTGGACCCAGTCCCCGCAGCCTGACCCTTGGTGGGGCAGTACCCCAAGAGGCCAGGAAGGTCTGGGCAAGGCTGGCCAGGGGCAGGGGCCCTGGTGGGTCCTGCCCCTGGCCTGTGGGGCCTCTGAGCACAACCGGCCGTCTCCCACTGGAAGACCTCCCCGGCTGCCTCCAAAGGCCGGTTTGCAAGCGCTCCCGCCCACTGTTCCCAGCAGCCGTGCACAATGCTCCCAAGCCCGGGAGAAAAGCGCTTCGGGGTGGTGCTCTCTCCCGGCCCTTGGAAGACCTCCCCGGCTGCCTCCAAAGGCTGATTTTCAAGAACTCCCTCCCGCTGACCCGCCAGCCGCACACAATGCTCCCAAGCCCGGGAGAAAAGCATTTTGGGGTGGTCTCTCTCCGGGCCCTTGGAAGACCTCCCCGGCTGCCTCTAAAGGCCGGTTTGCAAGCACTCATGTCCGCTGTTCCCGACAGCCGCGAACAATGCTCCCAATTCCGTGAGAAAAGTGCTTCGGGATGGTGCTCTCTCCGGGCCCTTGGAAGACCTCCCAAGCTGCCTCCAAAGGCCGGTTTGCAAGCACTCCCGCCCGCTGTTCCCGCCAGCCTCGCACAATGCTCCCAAGACCGGGAGAAAAGCGCTTCGGGGTGGTGTTCTCTCCGTGCCCATGGAAGACCTCGCGGGGTGCCCCCAATGGCCGGTTTGGAAGCACTCCCAATCGCTGTTCCCGCCATCCGCACAAATGTTCCAAGCCCGGGAGAAAAGCGCTTCTGGGTGGTGCTCTCTCCTGGCCCTTGGAAGACCTCCCCGACTGCCTCCAAAGGACGGTTTTCAAGCACTCCTGCCTGCTGTTCCCGCCACCCGCGCACAATGCTCCCAAGCCCGGGAGAAAAGCGCTTCGGGGTGGTGCTCTCTACAGGCCCTTGGAAGACCTCCCCGGCTGCCTCCAAAGGCCGGTTTGCAAGGACTCCTTCCTGCTGTTCCCGCCAGCCACGCACAATGCTCCCAATCCCGGGAGAAAAGCATTTTGGGGTGGTGCTCACTCCGGGCCCTTGGAAGACCTCCCCGGCTGCCTCCAATGGCCAGTTTGCAAGCACTCATGCCCGCTGTTCCCACCAGCCGCGCACAATGCTCCCAAGCCCGGGAGAAAAGCTTTTTGGGGTGGTGCTAACACCGGGCCCTGGAAGACCTCCCCGGCTGCCTCCAAAGGCCGGTTTTCAAGCACTCCTACCTGCTGTTCCCGCCACCTGCGCACAATGCTCCCAAGCCCGGGAGAAAAGCGCTTCGGGGTGGTGCTCTCTACAGGCCCTTGGAAGACCTCCCCGGCTGCCTCCAAAGGCCGGTTTGCAAGGACTCCTTCCTGCTGTTCCCGCCAGCCACGCACAATGCTCCCAAGCCCGGGAGAAAAGCATTTTGGGGTGGTGCTCTCTACAGGCCCTTGGAAGACCTCCCCGGCTGCCTCCAATGGCCAGCTTGCAAGCACTCATGCCCGCTGTTCCCACCAGCCGCGCAGAATGCTCCTAAGCCCAGGAGAAAAGCTTTTAGGGGTGGTGCTCACACAGGGCACTGGAAGACCTCCCCGGCTGCCTGCAAAGGCCGGTTTTCAAGCACTCCTGCCTGCTGTTCCCGCCACCCGCGCACAATACTCCCAAGCCCGGGAGAAAAGCGCTTCGGGGTGGTGCTCTCTACAGGCCCTTGGAAGACCTCCCCGGCTGCCTCCAAAGGCCGGTTTGCAAGGACTCCTTCCTGCTGATCCCGCCAGCCACGCACCATGCTCCCCAGCCCGGGAGAAAAGTGCTTCGGGGTGGTGCTCTCTCCGGGCCCTTGGAAGACGTCCCCGGCTGCCTCCAAAGGCCGGTTTGCAAGCACTCATGCCCGTTGTTCCCACCAGCTGCGCACAATGCTCCCAAGCCCGGGAGAAAAGCATTTTGGGGTGGTGCTCACTCCGGGCCCTTGGAAGACCTCCCTGGCTGCCTCCAAAGGCCAGTTTGCAAGCACTCCTGCCTGCTGTTCCCGCCAGCCGCGCACAATGCTCCCAAGCCCGGGAGAAAAGCGCTTCGGGGTGGTGCTCTCTCCGGGCACTTTCAAGACCTCCCCGGCTGCCTCCAAAGGCCGGTTTGTAAGTACTCATTCCTGCTGCTTCCGCCAGCCAAGCACAATGCTCCCAAGCCCGGGAGAAAAGCATTTTGGGGTGGTGCTCTCTCCGGGCCGTTGGAAGACCTCCCGGGCTGCCTCAAAAGGCCGGTTTGCAAGCACTCCTGCCTGCTGTTCCCGCCACACGCGCACAATGCACCCAAGCCCGGGAGCAAAGCACTTCGGGATGGTGCTCTCTCCCAGCCTTTGGAAGACGTCCCCGGCTGCCTCCAAAGGCCGGTTTGCAAGGACTCCTTCCTGCTGTTCCCGCCAGCCACGCACAATGCTCCCAATCCCGGGAGAAAAGTGCTTCGGGATGGTGCTCTCTCCGGGCCCTTGGAAGACCTCCCCGGATACCTCCAAAGGTGGGTTTGCAAGTACTCATTTCCGCTATTCCCGCCAGCTGTGCACAATTCTCCCAAGCCCGGGAGAAACGCATTTTGCGGTGGTGCTCTCTCCGGGCCCTTGGAAGACCACCCCGGCTGCCTCAAAAGGCCGGTTTGCAATCACTCCCACTGACTGTTCCCGCCAGCCACGCACATGCTCCAAAACACGGGAGAGAAGCGCTTTGGGGTGGTGCTCTCTCCCGGCCCTTGGAAGACTTTCCCGGCTGCCTCCAAAGGTCGGTTTGCAAGAACTCCCTGCCGCTGTCCCGCCAGCCGCACACAATGCTCCCAATCACGGGAGAAAAGCGCTTCGGGGTGGTGCTCTCTCAGGGCCCTTTGAAGACTTCCCCGGCTGCCTCCAATGGGCGGTATGCAAGAACTCATGCCCGCTGTTCCCACCAGCCATGCACAATGCTCCCAAGCACGGGAGAAAAGCATTTTGGGGTGGTGCTCACTCCTTTCCCTTGGAAGACCTCCGCGCCTGCCTCCAAAGGCCGGTTTGCAAGCACTCCTGCCTGCTGTTCCCGCCACACGCGCACACTGCTCCCTAGCCCGGGAGAAAAGCGCATCGGGGTGGTGTTCTCTCCGGGCCCATGGAGGACCTCCCCGGCTGCCCCCAAAGGCCGGTTTGCAAGCATTCCCACTAGCTGTTCCCGCCAGCCACGCAAATGCTCCCAAGCCCGGGAGAAAAGCGCTTCGGGGTGGTGCTCTCTCCGGGCCTTTGCCCCTGAGCCTGGGGGCCAGGCAGGGGGTCCACACTCCCAGGTAAAGTCAGAACCACATGCACACGTCTGTTCCTGCCCCCTCCACCGGCAGAGAGCTGGGGGGAGCCAGAGTCTGTCAGGCAGCTGCTGGGCTGGCCGCCTGTGTGGGAAGGGGCAGAGCCGACCTAGGGGCAAGTTGGGCCTCTTGCTCTCCCTGCAGCCTTGAGGCTGCTGGGTCAAAGAGGTCTTGGGCATCCAGCCCCTTGCTGGTCCCTTCCCTCTGATGAGGCCCTCTGAGCTCCAGCACCTTGCAGTGTGGAGACAGCCCCTGCCAGCAACCTCCTCTCCAAGGAGGCCTCAACCGAGGCCTAGGCCTAGGGGAAAGGCCCAGCGGGGATGAGCCTGGGGAGGCGCCCGGCGATGTCTGGACCCAGTCCCCGCAGCCTGCCCCTTGGTGGGGCAGTACCCCCGGAGGCCAGGAAGGTCTGGGCAAGGCTGCCAGGGGCAGGGACACTGTTGGGTCCTGCCCCTGGCCTGTGGGGCGTCTGAGCACAACCGGCACTCTCCCGCTGAAAGACCTCCCCGTCTGCCTCCAAAAGACGGTTTGCAAGCACTCCCACCCGCTGTTCCCACCAGGCACGCACAATGCTCCCAAGCCCGGGAGAAAAGCGCTTCGGGGTGGTGCTCTCTCCGGGCCCTTGCCCCTGAGCCTGGGGCCAGGCAGGGGGAACACACTCCCAGGCCAAGGGAGACGACATGCACACGTCTGTTCCTGCCCCCTACACCGGCAGAGAGCTCGGGGGAGCCAGAGACTGCCAGGCTGCTGCTGGGCTGGCTGCCTGTGTGGGACGGGGCAGAGCCGACCTAGGGGCAAGTTGGGCCTCTTGCTCTCCCTGCTGCCCTGAGGCTGCTGGGTCAAAGAGTTCTTGGGCATCCAGCCCTTTGCTGGTGCCTTCCCTCTGACGAGGCCCTCTGAGCTCCAGCACCTTGCAGTGTGGAGACAGCCCCTGCCAGCAACCTCCTCTCCAAAGAGGCCTCAACCGAGGACTACACCAGGGGAAAGGCACCAGCGGGGATGATCCTGGGGAGGCGAACGGACATGTCTGGACCCAGTCCCAGCAGCCTGCCCCTTGGTGGGGCAGTACCCCCAGAGGCCAGGAAGGTCTGGGCAAGGCTGGCCAGGGGCAGGGGCCCTGGTGGGTCCTGCCCCTGGCCTGTGGGGCCTCTGAGCACAACCGGCCCTCTCCCACTGGAAACCTCCCCGGCTGCCTCCAAAGGCCGGTTTGCCAACACTCCCGCCCGCTGTTCCCGCCAGGCACGCACAATGCTCCCAAGCCCGGGAGAAAAGCGCGTCGGGGTGTTGCTCTCTCCGGGCCCTTGCCCCTGAGCCTGGGGTCCAGGCAGTGGGTCCACACTCTCAGACCAAGGCAGAACCACATGCACACGTCTGTTCCTGACCCCTGCACCGGCAGAGAGGTCGGGGGAGCCAGAGTCTGTCCGGCAGCTACTGGGTTGGCTGCCTGTGTGGGAAGGGGCAGAGCCGACCTAGGGGCAAGTTGGGCCTCTTGCTCTCCTTGCTGCCCTGAGGCTGCTGGGCCAAAGAGGTCTTGGGCATCCAGCCCCTTGCTGGTCCCTTCCCTCTGACGAGGCCCTCTGAGCTCCAGCACCTTGCAGTGTGGAGACAGCCCCTGCCAGCAACCTCCTCTCCAAGGAGGCCTCAACCGAGGACTAGGCCCAGGGGAAAGGCACCAGCGGGGATGAGCCTGGGGAGGCGCCCGGGCATGTCTGGACCCAGTCCCCGCAGCCTGCCCCTTGCTGGGTCAGTACACCCGGAGGCCAGGAAGGTCTGGGCAAGGCTGCCAGGGGCAGGGACACTTCTGGGTCCTGCCCCTGGCCTGTGGGGCGTCTGAGCACAACCGGCACTCTCCCGCTGGAAGACCTCCCGTCTGCCTCCAAAGGCCGCTTTGCAAGCACTCCCGCCCGCTGTTCCCGCCAGGCACGCACAATGCTCCCAAGCCCGGGAGAAAAGCACTTCGGAGTGGTGCTCTCTCCGGGCCCTTGCCCCTGATCCTGGGGGCTAGGCAGGGGGAACACACTCCCAGGCCAAGGCAGAAACACATGCCCACGTCTGTTCCTGTCCCCTGCACCGGCAGAGAGCTCGGGAGAGCCAGAGTCTGTCAGGCAGCTGCTGGGCTGGCCGCCTGTGTGGGAAGTGGCAGAGCCGACCTAGGGGCAAGTTGGGCCTCTTGCCCTCCCTGCTGCCCTGAGGCTGCTGGGCCAAAGAGGTCTTGGGCATCCAGCCCCTTGCTGGTCCCTTCCCTCTGACGAGGCCCTCTGAGCTCCAGCACCTTGCAGTGTGGAGACAGCCCCTGCCAGCAACCTCCTCTCCAAGGAGGCCTCAACCGAGGCCTAGGACCAGGGGAAAGGCACCAGCGGGGATGAGCCAGGGGAGGCGCCCGAGCATGTCTGGACCCAGTTCCCGCAGCCTGCCCCTTGGTGGGGCAGTACCCCCAGAGACCAGGAAGGTCTGGGCAAGGCTGGCCAGGGGCAGGGGCCCTGCTGGGTCCTGCCCCTGGCCTGTGGGGCCTCTGAGCACAACCGGCCCTCTCCCACTGAAAGACCTCCCCGGCTGCCTCCAAAGGCCGGTTTGCAAGCGCTATCGCCCACTGTTCCCAGCAGGCGTGCACAATGCTCCTAAGCCCGGGAGAAAAGCGCTTCAGGGTGGTGCTCTCTCTGGGCCCTTGCCCCTGAGCCTGGGGGCAAGGCAGGGTGTCCACACTCCCAGGCCAAGGCAGAACCACATGCACACGTCTGATCTGCCCCCTGCACCGGCAGAGAGCTCGGGGGAGCCAGAGTCTGTCAGGCAGCTGCTGGGCTGGCCGCCTGTGTGGGAAGGGGCAGAGCCGACCTAGGGGCAAGTTGGGCCTCTTCCTCTCCCTGCTGCCCTGAGGCTGCTGGGCCAAAGAGATCTTGGGCATCCAGCCCCTTGCTGGTCCCTTCCCTCTGACGAGGCCCTCTGAGCTCCAGCACCTTGCAGTGTGGAGACAGCCCCTGCCGGCAGCCTCCTCTCCAAGGAGGCCTCAACCGAGGCCTAGGCCCAGGGGAAAGGCACCAGCGGGGATGAGCCTGGGGAGGCGCCCGGGCATGTCTGGACCCAGTCCCCGCAGCCTGCCCCTTGGTGGCGCAGTACCCCCGGAGGCCAGGAAGGTCTAGGCAAGGCTGCCAGGGGCAGGGACACTGCTGGGTCCTGCCCCTGGCCTGTGGGGCGTCTGAGCACAACCGGCACTCTCCCGCTGGAAGACCTCCCCGGCTGCCTCCAAAGGCCGGTTTGCAAGCACTCCCGCCCGCTGTTCCCGCCAGGCACGCACAATGCTCCCAAGCCCGGGAGAAAAGCGCTTCGGGGTGGTGCTCTCTCCGGGCCCTTGCCACTGAGCCTGGGGGCCAGGCAGGGGGAACACACTCCCAGGCCAAGGCAGAACGACATGCACACGTCTGTTCCTGCCCCCTGCACCGGCAGAGAGCTCGGGGGAGCCAGAGACAGCCAGGCTGCTGCTGGGCTGGCTGCCTGTGTGGGACGGGGTAGAGCCGACCTAGGGGCAAGTTGGGCCTCTTTCTCTCCCTGCTGCCCTGAGGCTGCTGGGTCAAAGAGGTGTTGGGACTCCAGCCCTTTGCTGGTCCCTTCCCTCTGACGAAGCCCTCTGAGCTCCAGCACCTTGCAGTGTGGAGACAGCTCCTGCCAGCAACCTCCTCTCCAAGGAGGCCTCAAACGAGGCCTAGGCCCAGGGGAAAGGCACCAGCGGGGATGATCCTGGGGAGGCGCACGGACATGTCTTGACCCAGTCCCCGCAGCCTGACCCTTGGTGGGGCAGTACCCCCAGAGGCCAGGAAGGTCTGGGCAAGGCTGGCCAGGGGCAGGGGCCCTGGTGGGTCCTGCCCCTGGCCTGTGGGGCCTCTGAGCACAACCGGCCCTCTCCCACTGGAAGACCTCCCCGGCTGCCTCCAAAGGCCGGTTTGCAAGCGCTCCCGCCCACTGTTCCCAGCAGGCGTGCACAATGCTCCCAAGCCCGGGAGAAAAGCGCTTCGGGGTGGTGCTCTCTCCGGGCCCTTACCCCTGAGCCTGGGGGCAAGGCACGGTGTCCACACTCCCAGGCCAAGTCAGAACCACATGCACACCTCTCATCTGCCCCCTGCACCGGCAGAGAGCTCGGGGGAGCCAGATTATGTCAGGCAGCTGCTGGGCTGGCCGCCTGTGTGGGAAGGGGCAGAGCCGACCCAGGGGCAAGTTGGGCCTCTTGCTCTCCCTGCTGCCCTGAGGCTGCTGGGCCAAAGAGGTCTTGGGCATCCAGCCCCTTGCTGGTCCCTTCCCTCTGACAAGGCCCTCTGAGCTCCAGCACCTTGCAGTGTGGAGACAGCCCCTGCCAGCAACCTCCTCTCCAAGGAGGCCTAAACCGAGGCCTAGGCCCAGGGGAAAGGCACCAGCGGGGATGAGTCTGGGGAGGCGCCCGGGCATGTCTGGACCCAGTCCCTGCAGCCTGCCCCTTGGTGGGGCAGTACCCCCTGAGGCCAGGAATGTCTGGGAAAGGCTGGCCAGGGGCAGGGGACCTGCTGGGTCCTGCCCCTCGCCTGTGGGGCCTCTGAGCACATCCGGCCCTCTCCCGCTGGAAGACCTCCCCGGCTGCCTCCAAAGGCCGGTTTGCCAACACTCCCGCCCACTGTTCCCACCAGGCGCGCACAATGCTCCCAAGCCCGGGAGAAAAGCGCTTCGGTGTGGTACTCTCTCCGGGCCCTTGCCCCTGAGCCTGGGGGCCAGGCAGGGGGAACACACTCCCAGGCCAAGGCAGAACGACATGCACACGTCTGTTCCTGACCCCTGCACCGGCAGAGAGCTCGGGGGAGCCAGAGTCTGTCAGGCAGCTGCTGTGTTGGCTGCCTGTGTGGGAAGGGGCAGAGCCGACCTAGGGGCAAGTTGGGCCTCTTCCTCTCCCTGCTGCCCTGAGGCTGCTGGGCCAAAGAGGTCTTGGGCATCCAGCCCCTTGCTGGTACCTTCCCGCTGACGAGGCCCTCTGAGCTCCAGCACCTTGCAGTGTGCAGACAGCCCCTGCCGGCAACCTCCTCTCCAAGGAGGCCTCAACCGAGGCCTAGGCCCAGGGGAAAGGCACCAGCGGGGATGAGCCTGGGGAGGCGCCCGGGCATGTCTGGACCCAGTCCCCGCAGCCTGCCCCTTGGTGGGGTAGTACCCCCGGAGGCCAGGAAGGTCTGGGCAAGGCTGCCAGGGGCAGGGACACTGCTGGGTCCCGCCCCTGGCCTGTGGGTCGACTGAGCACAACCGGCACTCTCCCGCTGGAAGACCTCCACAGCTGCCTCCAAAGGCTGGTTTGCAAGCACTCAATCCCGCTGTTCCCGCCAGCCTCGCACAATGCTCCCAAGCCCGGGAGAAAAGCATTTTGGGGTGGTGCTCACTCCGGGCTTTGGAAGACCTCCCCGGCTGCCTCCAAGGCCGGTTTGCAAGCACTTCTGCCTGCTGTTCCCGCCAACCGCGCACAATGCTCCCAAGCCCGGGAGAAAAGCGTTTCGGGGGGTGTTCTCTCTGGGCCCAAGAAAGACCTCCCGGGCTGCCCCCAAACGCCGGTTTGCAAGCACTCCCACTCGCATTTCCCGCCATCCGTGCAAATGCTCCAAGCCCAGGAGAAAAGCGCTTCGGGGTGGTGCTCTCTCCCGGCCCTTGGAAGACCTCCCCGGCTGCTTCCAAAGGCTGGTTTTCAAGAACTCCCTCCCGCTGTCCCGCCAGCCGCACACAATGCTCCCAATCACGGGAGAAAAGCGCTTCGGGGTGGTGCTCTCTCCCGGCCCTTGGAAGACCTCCCAGGCTGCCTCCAAAGGCTGGTTTTCAAGAACTCCCCCCCGCTGACCCGCAAGCCGCACACAATGCTCCCAAGCCCGGGAGAAAAGCATTTTGGGGTGGTCTCTCTCCGGGCCCTTGGAAGACCTCCCCGGCTGCCTCTAAAGGCCGGTTTGCAAGCACTCATGTCCGCTGTTCCCGACAGCCACGAACAATGCTCCCAATTCTGTGAGAAAAGTGCTTCGGGATGGTGCTCTCTCCGGGCCCTTGGAAGACCTCCCAAGCTGCCTCCAAAGGCCGGTTTGCAAGCACTCCCTCCCGCTATTCCCGCCAGCCTCGCACAATGCTCCCAAGACCGGGAGAAAAGCGCTTCGGGGTGGTGTTCTCTCCGTGCCAATGGAGGACCTCCCTGGCTGCCCCCAAAGGCCGGTTTGCAAGCACTCCCACTCGCTGTTCCCGCCAGCCACGCACAATCTTCCAAAACCCCGGAGAAAAGCGCTTCGGGGTGGTGTTCTCTCCATGCCCATGGAAGACCTCCCGGGGTGCCCCCAATGGCCGGTTTGGAAGCACTCCCAATCACTGTTCCCGCCATCCGCACAAATGTTCCAAGCCCAGGAGAAAAGCGCTTCTGGGTGGTGCTCTCTCCTGGCCCTTGGAAGACCTCCCCGACTGCCTCCAAAGGACGGTTTTCAAGCACTCCTGCCTGCTGTTCCCGCCACCCCCGCACAATGCTCCCAAGCCCGGGAGAAAAGTGCTTCGGGGTGGTGCTCTCTACAGGCCCTTGGAAGACCTCCCCGGCTGCCTCCAAAGGCCGGTTTGCAAGGACTCCTTCCTGCTGTTCCCGGCAGCCACGCACAATGCTCCCAAGCCCGGGAGAAAAGCATTTTGGGGTGGTGCTCACTCCGGGCCCTTGGAAGACCTCCCCGGCTGCCTCCAATGGCCAGTTTGCAAGCACTCATGCCCGCTGTTCCCACCAGCCGCGCACAATGCTCCCAAGCCCGGGAGAAAAGCTTTTTGGGGTGGTGCTCACACCGGGCCCTGGAAGACCTCCCCGGCTGCCTCCAAAGGCCGGTTTTCAAGCACTCCTACCTGCTGTTCCCGCCACCTGTGCACAATGCTCCCAAGCCCGGGAGAAAAGCGCTTCGGGGTGGTGCTCTCTACAGGCCCTTGGAAGACCTCCCCGGCTGCCTCCAAAGGCCGGTTTGCAAGGACTCCTTCCTGCTGTTCCCGCCAGCCTTGCACAATGCTCCCAATCCCGGGAGAAAAGCATTTTGGGGTGGTGCTCTCTACAGGCCCTTGGAAGACCTCCCCGGCTGCCTCCAATGGCCAGCTTGCAAGCACTCATGCCCGCTGTTCCCACCAGCCGCGCAGAATGCTCCTAAGCCCGGGAGAAAAGCTTTTAGGGGTGGTGCTCTCTCCGGGCCCTGGAAGACCTCCCCGGCTGCCTGCAAAGGCCGGTTTTCAAGCACTCCTGCCTGCTGTTCCCGCCACCCGCGCACAATACTCCCAAGCCCGGGAGAAAAGCGCTTCGGGGTGTTGCTCTCTACAGGCCCTTGGAAGACCTCCCCGGCTGCCTCCAAAGGCCGGTTTGCAAGGACTCCTTCCTGCTGTTCCCGCCAGCCACGCACCATGCTCCCAAGCCCGGGAGAAAAGTGCTTCGGGGTGGTGCTCTCTCCGGGCCCTTGGAAGACGTCCCCGGCTGCCTCCAAAGGCCGGTTTGCAAGCACTCATGCCCGTTGTTCCCACCAGCCGCGCACAATGCTCCCAAGCCCGGGAGAAAAGCATTTTGGGTTGGTGCTCACTCCGGGCCCTTGGAAGACCTCCCCGGCTGCCTCCAAAGGCCAGTTTGCAAGCACTCCTGCCTGCTGTTCCCGCCAGCCGCGCACAATGCTCCCAAGCCCGGGAGAAAAGCGCTTCGGGGTGGTGCTCTCTCCGGGCACTTTCAAGACCTCCCCGGCTGCCTCCAAAGGCCGGTTGGTAATTACTCATTCCCGCTGCTTCCGCCAGCCACGCACAATGCTCCCAAGCCCGGGAGAAAAGCATTTTGGGGTGGTGCTCTCTCCGGGCCGTTGGAAGACCTCCCCGGCTGCCTCCAAAGGCCGGTTTGCAAGCACTCATGTTCGCTGTTCCCGACAGCCACGCACAATGCTCCCAAGCCCGGGAGAAAAGCATTTTGGGGTGGTGATCAGTCCGGGCCCTTGGAAGACCTCCCCGGCTGCCTCCAAAGAACAGTTTGCAAGCACTCATGCCCGCTGTTCCCGCCAGCCGCGCACAATGCTCCCAAGACCGTGAGAAAAGCGCTTCGGGGTGGTGTTCTCTCCGGGACCATGGAGGACCTCCCCGGCTGCCCCCAAAGGCCGGTTTGCAAGCACTCCCACTCGCAGTTCCCGCCAGCCACACACAATGTTCCAAAACCCCGGAGAAAAGCGCTTCGGGGTGGTGCTCTCTCTGGGCCCTTGGAAGACTTCTCTGACTGCCTCCAAAGGCCGGTTTGCAAGAATTCCCTCCCGCTGTCCCACCAGCCGCACACAATGCTCCAAAACCCGAGAGAAAAGCGCTTCGAGGTGGTGCTCTCTCCGGGCCCTTGGAAGACCTCCCCGGCTGCCTCCAAAGGCCGGTTTGCAAGCACTCCTGCCTGCTGTTCCCGCCACACGCGCACAATGCACCCAAGCCCGGGAGAAAAGCGCTTCGGGGTGGTGCTCTCTCCCAGCCTTTGGAAGACGTCCCCGGCTGCCTCCAAAGGCCGGTTTGCAAGGACTCCTTCCTGCTGTTCCCGCCAGCCACGCACAATGCTCCCAATCCCGGGAGAAAAGTGCTTCGGGATGGTGCTCTCTCCGGGCCCTTGGAAGACCTCCCCGGATACCTCCAAAGGTGGGTTTGCAAGTACTCATTCCCGCTGTTCCCGCCAGCTGTGCACAATTCTCCCAAGCCCGGGAGAAAAGCATTTTGCGGTGGTGCTCTCTCCGGGCCCTTGGAAGACCTCCCCGGCTGCCTCAAAAGGCCGGTTTGCAAGCACTCAGGCCCGCTGTTCCCGCCAGCCGCGTACAATGCTCCCAAGCCCGGGAGAAAAGCATTTTGGGGTGGTGCTCACTCCGGGCCCTTGAAAGACTTTCCCGGCTGCCTCCAAAGTCCAGTTTGCAAGAACTCATGCCCGCTGTTCCCGCCAGCCGCGCACAAAGCTCCCAAGACCGGGAGAAATGCACTTCGGGGTGGTGTTCTCTCCGTGCCCATGGAGGACCACCCCAGCTGCCCCCAAAGGCCGGTTTGCAATCACTCCCACTGACTGTTCCCGCCAGCCACGCACATGCTCCAAAACACGGGAGAGAAGCGCTTTGGGGTGGTGCTCTCTCCCGGCCCTTGGAAGACTTTCCCGGCTGCCTCCAAAGGTCGGTTTGCAAGAACTCCCTCCCGCTGTCCCGCCAGCCGCACACAATGCTCCCAATCACGGGAGAAAAGCGCTTCGGGGTGGTGCTCTCTCAGGGCCCTTTGAAGACTTCCCCGGCTGCCTCCAATGGGCGGTATGCAAGCACTCATGCCCGCTGTTCCCACCAGCCATGCACAATGCTCCCAAGCACGGGAGAAAAGCATTTTGGGGTGGTGCTCACTCCTTTCCCTTGGAAGACCTCCGCGCCTGCCTCCAAAGGCCGGTTTGCAAGCACTCCTGCCTGCTGTTCCCGCCACACGCGCACACTGCTCCCTAGCCCGGGAGAAAAGCGCATCGGGGTGGTGTTCTCTCCGGGCCCATGGAGGACCTCCCCGGCTGCCCCCAAAGGCCGGTTTGCAAGCATTCCCACTAGCTGTTCCCGCCAGCCACGCAAAAGCTCCCAAGCCCGGGAGAAAAGCATTTTGGGGTGGTGCTCTCTCCGGGCCCTTGCCCCTGGGCCTCGGGGCCAGGCAGGGGGTCCACACTCCCAGGTAAAGTCAGAACCACATGCACACGTCTGTTCCTGCCCCCTGCACCGGCAGAGAGCTCGGGGGAGCCAGAGTCTGTCAGGCAGCTGCTGGGCTGGCGGCCTGTGTGGAAAGGGTCAGAGCCGACCTAGGGGCAAGTTGGGCCTCTTGCTCTCCCTGCTGCCCTGAGGCTGCTGGGTCAAAGAGGTCTTGGACATCCAGCCCTTTGCTGGTCCCTTCCATCTGACGAGGCCCTCTGAGCTCCAGCACCTTGCAGTGTGGAGACAGAGCCTGCCAGCAACCTCCTCTCCAAGGAGGCCTCAACCGAGGTCTAGTCCCAGGGAAAGGCACCAGCGGGGATGAGCCTGGGGAGGCTCCCGGGCATGTCTGGACCCAGTCCCCGCAGCCTGCCCCTTGGTGGGGCAGTACCCCCGGAGGCCAGGAAGGTCTGGGCAAGGCTGGCCAGGGGCAGGGGCCCGGCTGGGTCCTGCCCCTCGCCTGTGGGGCCTCTGAGCACAACCGGCCCTCTCCCACTGGAAGACCTCCCTGGCTGCCTCCAAAGGCCGGTTTGCCAACACTCCCGCCCGCTGTTCTCGCCAGGCACGCACAATTCTCCCAAGCCCGGGAGAAAAGCGCTTCGGGGTGTTGCTCTCTCCGGGCCCTTGCCCCTGAGCGTGGGGGCCAGGCAGTGGGTCCACACTCCCAGACCAAGGCAGAACCACATGCACACGTCTGTTCCTGACCCCTGCACCGGCAGAGAGCTCGGGGGAGCCAGAGTCTGTCAGGCAGCTGCTGGGCTGGCCGCCTGTGTGGGAAGGGGCAGAGCCGACCTAGGGGCAAGTTGGGCCTCTTCCTCTCCCTGCTGCCCTGAGGCTGCTGGGTCAAAGAGGTCTTGGGTATCCAGCCCCTTGCTGGTCCCTTCCCTCTGACGAGGCCCTCTGAGCTCCAGCACCTTGCAGTGTGGAGACAGCCCCTGCCAGCAACCTCCTCTCCAAGGAGGCCTCAACCGAGGCCTAGGACCAGGGGAAAGGCACCATCGGGGATGAGCCAGTGGAGGCACACGGGCATGTGTGGATCCAGTCCCCGCAGCCTGCCCCTTGGTGGGGCAGTACCCCCGGAGGCCAGGAAGGTCTGGGCAAGGCTGCCAGGGGCAGGGACACTGCTGGGTCCAGCCCCTGGCCTGTGGGGCGTCTGAGCACAACCAGCACTCTCCCGCTGGAAGACCTCCCCGGCTGCCTCCAAAGGCCGGTTTGCAAGCGCTCCCACCCACTGTTCCCAGCAGGCGTGTACAATGCTCCCAAGCCCGGGAGAAAAGCGCTTCGGGGTGGTGCTCTCTCCGGGCCCTTGCCCCTGAGCCTGGGGGCAAGGCACGGTGTCCACACTCCCAGGCCAAGTCAGAACCACAGGCACACCTCTGATCTGCCCCCTGCACCGGCAGAGAGCTCGGGGGAGCCAGAGTATGTCAGGCAGCTGCTGGGCTGGCCGCCTGTGTGGGAAGGGGCAGAGCCGACCTAGGGGCAAGTTGGGCCTCTTGCTCTCCCTGCTGCCCTGAGGCTGCTGGGCCAAAGAGGTCTTGGGCGTCCAGCCCCTTGCTGGTCCCTTCCCTCTGACGAGGCCCTCTGAGCTCCAGCACCTTGCAGTGTGGAGACAGCCCCTGCCAGCAACCTCCTCTCCAAGGAGGCCTAAACCGAGGCCTAGGCCCAGGGGAAAGGCACCAGTGGGGATGAGCCTGGGGAAGCGCCCGGGCATGTCTGGACCCAGTCCCCGCAGCCTGCCCCTTGGTGGGGCAGTACCCCCTGAGGCCAGGAAGGTCTGGGAAAGGCTGGCCAGGGGCAGGGGACCTGCTGGGTCCTGCCCCTGGACTGTGGGGCCTCTGAGCACATCCGGCCCTCTCCCGCTGGAAGACCTCCCCGGCTGTCTCCAAAGGCCGGTTTGCAAGCACTCCCGCCCAATGTTCCCACCAGGCGCGCACAATGCTCCCAAGCCCGGGAGAAAAGCGCTTCGGGGTGGTGCTCTCTCCGGGCCCTTGCCCCTGAGCCTGGGGTCCAGGCAGTGGGTCCACACTCCCAGACCAAGGCAGAACCACATGCACACGTCTGTTCCTGGCCCCTGCACTGGCAGAGAGCTCGGGGGAGCCAGAGTATGCCAGGCAGCTGCTGGGCTGGCGGCCTGTGTGGAAAGGGGCAGAGCCGACCTAGGGGCAAGTTGGGCCTCTTGCTCTCCCTGTTGCCCTGAGGCTGCTGGGCCAAAGAGATCTGGGGCATCCAGCCCCTTGCTGGTCTCTTCCCTCTGATGAGGCCCTCTGAGCTCCAGCACCTTGCAGTGTGGAGAGAGCCCCTGCCAGCAACTTCCTCTCCAAGGAGGCCTGAACCGAGGCCTAGGCCTAGGGGAAAGGCACCAGCGGGGATGAGCCTGGGGAGGCGCCCGGGCATGTCTGGACCCAGTCCCCGCAGCCTGCCCCTTGGTTGGGCAGTACCCCCGGAGGCCAGAAAGGTCTGGGCAAGGCTGCCAGGGGCAGGCACACTGCTGGGTCCTGCCCCTGTCCTGTGGGGCGTCTGAGCACAACCGGCACTCTCCCGCTGGAAGACCTCCCCGTCTGCCTGCAAAGGAAAGTTTGCAAGCACTCCCACCCGCGGTTCCCGCCAGGCACGCACAATGCTCCCAAGCCCGGGAGAAAAGCGCTTCGGGGTGGTGCTCTCTACAGGCCCTTGGAATACCTCCCCCACTGCCTCCAAAGGCCGGTTTGCAAGGACTCCTTCCTGCTGTTCCCGCCAGCCACGCACAATGCTCCCTAGCCCGGGAGAAAAGTGCTTCGGGGTGGTGCTCTCTCCGGGCCCTTGGAAGACGTCCCCGGCTGCCTCCAAAGGCCGGTTTGCAAGCACTCATGCCCGTTGTTCCCACCAGCCGCGCACAATGCTCCCAAGCCCGGGAGAAAAGCATTTTGGGTTGGTGCTCACTCCGGGCCCTTGGAAGACCTCCCCGGCTGCCTCCAAAGGCCAGTTTGCAAGCACTCCTGCCTGCTGTTCCCGCCAGCCGCGCACAATGCTCCCAAGCACGGGAGAAAAGCGCTTCGGGGTGGTGCTCTCTCCGGGCACTTTCAAGACCTCCTCGGCTGCCTCCAAAGGCCGGTTTGTAAGTACTCATTCCCGCTGCTTCCGCCAGCCACGCACAATGCTCCCAAGCCCGGGAGAAAAGCATTTTGGGGTGGTGCTCTCTCCGGGCCCTTGGAAGACCTCCCAGGCTGCCTCCAAAGGCCGATTTGCAAGCACTCATGTCCGCTGTTCCCGACAGCCGCGCACAATGCTCCCAAGCCCGGGAGAAAAGCATTTTGGGGTGGTGATCAGTCCGGTGCCCTTGGAAGACCTCCCCGGCTGCCTCCAAAGGACAGTTTGCAAGCACTCATGCCCGCTGTTCCCGCCAGCCGCGCACAATGCTCCCAAGACCGTGAGAAAAGCGCTTCAAGGTGGTGTTCTACTAGGGACCATGGAGGACCTCCCCGGCTGCCCCCAAAGGCCGGTTTGCAAGCACTCCCACTCGCTGTTCCCGCCAGCCACACACAATGTTCCAAAACCCCGGAGAAAAGCGCTTCGAGGTGGTGCTCTCTCCGGGCCCTTGGAAGACCTCCCCGGCTGCCTCCAAAGGCCGGTTTGCAAGCATTCCTGCCTGCTGTTCCCGCCACACGCGCACAATGCTCCCAAGCCCGGAAGAAAAGCATTTTGGGGTGGTGCTCTCTCCGGGCCCTTGGAAGACCTCCCCGGCTGCCTCCAAAGGACAGTTTGCAAGAACTCATGCCCGCTGTTCCCGCCAGCCGCGCACAATGCTCCCAAGACCGGGAGAAATGCGCTTCGGGGTGGTGTTCTCTCCGGGCCCATGGAGGACCTCCCCGGCTGCCCCCAAAGGCCGGTTTGCAAGCACTCCGACTCGCTGTTCCCGCCAGCCACGCACAATCCTCCAAAACCCCGGAGAAAAGCGCTTCGGGGTGGTGTTCTCTCCGGGCCCATGGAGGACCTCCCCGGCTGCCCCCAAAGGCCGGTTTGCAAGCATTCCCACTAGCTGTTCCCGCCAGCCACGCAAATGCTCCCAAGCCCGGGAGAAAAGCATTTTGGGGTGGTGCTCTCTCCGGGCCCTTGCCCCTGTGCCTCGGGGCCAGGCAGGGGGTCCACACTCCCAGGCAAAGTCAGAACCACATGCACACGTCTGTTCCTGCCCCCTGCACCGGCAGAGAGCTCGGGGGATCCAGAGTCTGTCAGGCAGCTGCTGGGCTGGCAGCCTGTGTGGGAAGGGGCAGAGCCGACCTAGGGGCAAGTTGGGCCTCTTGCTCTCCCTGCTGCCCTGAGGCTGCTGGGCCAAAGAGGTCTTGGACATCCAGCCCTTTGCTGGTCCCTTCCATCTGACGAGGCCCTCTGAGCTCCAGTACCTTGCAGTGTGGAGACAGACCCTGCCAGCAACCTCCTCTCCAAGGAGGCCTCAACCGAGGCCTAGTCCCAGGGAAAGGCACCAGCGGGGATGAACCTGGGGAGGCGCCCGGGAATGTCTGGACCCAGTCCCCGCAGCCTGCCCCTTGGTGGGGCAGTACCCCCGGAGGCCAGGAAGGTCTGGGCAAGTCTGGCCTGGGGCAGGGGCCCTGCTGGGTCCTGACCCCGGCCTGTGGGGCCTCTGAGCATGAGCGGCCCTCTCCCGCTGGAAGACCTCCCCGGCTGCCTCCAAAGGCCGATTTGACAACACTCGCGCCTGCTGTTCCCGCCAGGCACGCACAATGCTCCCAAGCCAGGGAGAAAAGCGCTTCGGGGTGGTGCTCTCTCCGGGCCCTTGCCCCTGAGCCTGGGGGCAAGGCACGGTGTCCACACTCCCAGGCCAAGTCAGAACCACAGGCACACCTCTGATCTGCCCCCTGCACCGGCAGAGAGCTCGGGGGAGCCAGAGTATGTCAGGCAGCTGCTGGGCTGGCCGCCTGTGTGGGAAGGGGCAGAGCCGACCTAGGGGCAAGTTGGGCCTCTTGCTCTCCCTGCTGCCCTGAGGCTGCTGGGCCAAAGAGGTCTTGGGCGTCCAGCCCCTTGCTGGTCCCTTCCCTCTGACGAGGCCCTCTGAGCTCCAGCACCTTGCAGTGTGGAGACAGCCCCTGTCAGCAACCTCCTCTCCAAGGAGGCCTCAACCGAGTCCTAGGCCTAGGGGAAAGGCACCAGCGGGGATGAGCCTGGGGAGGCGCCCGGCCATGTCTGGACCCAGTCCCCGCAGCCTGCCCCTTGGTGGGGCAGTACCCCCGGAGGCCAGGAAGGTCTGGGCAAGGCTGCCAGGGCAGGGACACTGCTGGGTCCTGCCCCTGGCCTGTGGGGCGTCTGAGCACAACCGGCACTCTCCCGCTGGAAGACCTCCCCGTCTGCCTCCAAAGGACGGTTTGCAAGCACTCCCACCCGCTGTTCCCGCCAGGCACGCACAATGCTCCCAAGCCTGGGAGAAAAGCGCTTCGGGGTGGTGCTCTCCTCGGGCCCTTGCCCCTGAGTCTGGGGGCCAGGCAGGTGGAACACACTCCCAGACCAAGGGAGAACGACATGCACACGTCTGTTCCTGCCCCCTACACCGGCAGAGAGCTCGGGGGAGCCAGAGACTGCCAGGCTGCTGCTGGGCTGGCTGCCTGTGTGGGACGGGGCAGAGCCGACCTAGGGGCAAGTTGGGCCTCTTGCTCTCCCTGCTGCCCTGAGGCTGCTGGGTCAAAGAGGTCTTGGGCATCCAGCCCTGTGCTGGTGCCTTCCCTCTGACGAGGCCCTCTGAGCTCCAGCACCTTGCAGTGTGGAGACAGCCCCTGTCAGCAACCTCCTCTCCAAAGAGGCCTCAACTGAGGCCTACGCCCAGGGGAAAGGCACCAGCGGGGATGATCCTGGGGAGGCGCCCGAGCATGTCTGGACCCAGTCCCCGCATCCTGCCCCTTGGTGGGGCAGTACCCCCAGAGGCCAGGAAGGTCTGGGAAAGGCTGGCCAGGGGCAGGGGCCCTGCTGCGTCCTGCCCCTGGCCTGTGGGGCCTCTGAGCACAACCGGCCCTCTCCCACTGGAAGACCTCCCCGGCTGCCGCCAAAGGCCCGTTTGCAAGCGCTCCCGCCCACTGTTCCCAGCAGGCGTGCACAATGCTCCTAAGCCCGGGAGAAAAGCGCTTCGGGGTGGTGCTCTCTCCGGGCCCTTGCCCCTGAGCTTGGGGGCAAGGCAGGGTGTCCACACTCCCAGGCCAAGGCAGAACCACATGCACACGTCTGATCTGCCCCCTGCACCGGCAGAGAGCTCGGGGGAGCCAGAGTCTGTCAGGCAGCTGCTGGGCTGGCCGCCTGTGTGGGAAGTGGCAGAGCCGACCTAGGGGCAAGTTGGGCCTCTTGCTCTCCCTGCTGCCCTGAGGCTGCTGGGCCAAAGAGGTCTTGGGCATCCAGCCCCTTGCTGGTCCCTTCCCTCTGACGAGGCCCTCTGAGCTCCAGCACCTTGCAGTGTGGAGACAGCCCCTGCCAGCAACGTCCTCTCCAAGGAGGCCTCAACCGAGGCCTAGGCCCAGGGGAAAGGCACCAGCGGGGATGAGCCTGGGGAGTCGCCCGGGCATGTCTGGACCCAGTCCCCGCAGCCTGCCCCTTGGTGGGGCAGTACCCCCGGATGCCAGGAAGGTCTGGGAAAGGCTGGCCAGGGGCAGGGGACCTGCTGGGTCCTGCCCCTGGCCTGTGGGGCCTCTGAGCACAACCGGCCCTCTCCCACTGGAAGACCTCCCCGGCTGCCTCCAAAGGCCGGTTTGAAAGCACTCCCGCCCACTGTTCCCACCAAGCGCGCACAATGCTCCCAAGCCCGGGAGAAAAGCGCTTCGGGGTGGTGCTCTCTCCGGGCCCTTGCCCCTGAGCCTGGGGGCCAGGCAGGGGGTCCACTCTCCCAGGCCAAGGCAGAACCACATGCACACGTCTGTTCCTGCCCCCTGCACTGGCAGAGAGCTCGGGGGAGCCAGAGTCTGTCAGGCAGCTGCTGGGCTGGCCGCCTGTGTGGGAAGGGACAGAGCCGACCTAGGGGCAAGTTGGGCCTCTTGCTCTCCCTGCTGCCCTGAGGCTGCTGGGGCAAAGACGTCTTGGGCATCCAGCCCCTTGCTGGTCCCTTCCCTCTGACGAGGCCCTCTGAGCTCCAGCACCTTGCAGTGTGGAGACAGCCCCTGCCAGCAACCTCCTCTCCAAGGAGGCCTCAACCGAGGCCTAGGCCCAGGGGAAAGGCACCAGCGGGGATGAGCCTGGGGAGGCGCCCGAGCATGTCTGGACCCAGTCCCTGCAGCCTGCCCCTTGGTGGGGCAGTACCCCCTGAGGCCAGGAAGGTCTGGGCAAGGCTGGCCAGGGGCAGGGGCCCTCCTGGGTCCTGCCCCTGGCCTGTAGGGCCTCTGAGCACAACCGGCCCTCTCCCGCGGGAAGACCTCCCCGGCTGCCTCCAAAGGCCAGTTTGCCAACACTCCTGCCCGCTGTTCCCGCCAGGCACGCACAATGCTCCCAAGCCTAGGAGAAAAGCGCTTCGGGGTGGTGCTCTCTCCGGGCCCTTGCCCCTGAGCCTGTGGGCAAGGCAGGGGGAACACACTCCCAGACCAAGGCAGAACCACATGCACACGTCTGTTCCTGTCCCCTGCACCGGCAGAGAGCTCGGGGGAGCCAGAGTCTCTCAGGCAGCTGCTGGGCTGGCCGCCTGTGTGGGAAGGGGCAGAGCCGACCTAGGGGCAAGTTGGGCCTCTTCCTCTCCCTGCTGCCCTGAGGCTGCTGGGCCAAAGAGGTCTTGGGCATCCAGCCCCTTGCTGGTCCCTTCCCGCTGACGAGGCCCTCTGAGCTCCAGCACCTTGCAGTGTGGAGACAGCCCCTGCCGGCAACCTCCTCTCCAAGGAGGCCTCAACCGAGGCCTAGGCCCAGGGGAAAGGCACCAGCGGGGATGAGCCTGGGGAGGCGCCCGGGCATGTCTGGACCCAGTCCCCGCAGCCTGCCCCTTGGTGGGGTAGTACCCCCGGAGGCCAGGAAGGTCTGGGCAAGGCTGCCCAGGGGCAGGGGCCCTGCTGGGTCCTGCCCCTGGCCTGTGGGGCCTCTGAGCACAACCGGCCCTCTCCCACTGGAAGACCTCCCCGGCTGCCTCCAAAGGCCGGTTTGCAAGCACTCCCGCCCACTGTTCCCGCCAGGCGTGCACAATGCTCCCAAGCCCGGGAGAAAAGCGCTTCGGGGTGTTGCTCTCTCCGGGCCCTTGCCCCTGAGCCTGGGGTCCAGGCAGTGGGTCCACACTCCCAGACCAAGGCAGAACCACATGCACACGTCTGTTCCTGACCCCTGCACCGGCAGAGAGCTCGGAGGAGCCAGAGTCTGTCAGGCAGCTGCTGGGTTGGCTGCCTGTGTGGGAAGGGGCAGAGCCGACCTAGGGGCAAGTTGGGCCTCTTCCTCTCCCTGCTGCCCTGAGGCTGCTGGGCCAAAGAGGTCTTGGGCATCCAGCCCCTTGCTGGTCCCTTCCCGCTGACGAGGCCCTCTGAGCTCCAGCACCTTGCAGTGTGGAGACAGCCCCTGCCAGCAACCTCCTCTCCAAGGAGGCCTCAACCGAGGCCTAGGCCCAGGGGAAAGGCACCAGCGGGGATGAGCCTGGGGAGGCGCCCGGGCATGTCTGGACCAGTCCCCGCAGCCTGCCTCTTGGTGGGGTAGTATCCCCGGAGGCCAGGAAGGTCTGGGCAGGGCTGCCAGGGGCAGGGACACTGCTGGGTCCTGCCCCTGGCCTGTGGGGCGTCTGAGCACAACCGGCACTCTCCCGCTGCAAGACCTCCCCGGCTGCCTCCAAAGGCCGGTTTGCAAGCACTCAATCCCTCTGTTCCTGCCAGCTGCGCACAATGCTCCCAAGCCCAGGAGAAAAGCGCTTCGGGGTGGTGCCCTCTCCCGGCCCTTGGAAGACCTCCCCGGCTGCCTCCAAAGGCTGGTTTTCAAGAACTCCCTCAAGCTGACCCGCCAGCTGCACACAATGCTCCCAAGCCCGGGAGAAAAGCATTTTGGGGTGGTGCTCTCTCCGGGCCCTTGGAAGACCTCCACGGCTGCCTCGAAAGGCCGGTTTGCAAGCACTCACGTCCGCTGTTCCCGACAGCCGCGCACAAAGCTCCCAATTCCGGGAGAAAAGTGCTTCGGGATGGTGCTCTCTCCGGGCCCTTGGAAGACCTCCCAAGCTGCCTCCAAAGGCCGGTTTGCAAGCACTCCCGCCCGCTGTTCCCGCCACCCTCGCACAATGCTCCCAAGCCCGGGAGAAAAGCGCTTCGGGGTGTTGTTCTCGCCGAGCCAATGGAGGACCTCCCTGGCTGCCCCCAAAGGCCGGTTTGCAAGCACTCCCACTCGCTGTTCCCGCCAGCCACGCACAATCCTCATAAACCCCGGAGAAAAGCGCTTCGGGGTGGTGTTCTCTCCGTGCCCATGGAAGACCTCCCGGGGTGCCCCCAAAGGCCGGTTTGGAAGCATTCCCACTCGCTGTTCCCGCCATCCACGCAAATGTTCCAAGCCCGGGAGAAAAGCGCTTCTGGGTGGTGCTCTCTCCTGGCCCTTGGAAGACCTCCCCGGCTGCCTCCAAAGGCCGGTTTGCAAGCACTCCTACCCGCTGTTCCCACCAGCCACGCACAATGCTCCCAAGCCCGGGAGAAAAGCATTTTGGGGTGGTGCTCACACCGGGCCCTGGAAGACCTCCCCGGCTGCCTCCAAAGGACGGTTTTCAAGCACTCCTGCCTGCTGTTCCCGCCACCAGCGCACAATGCTCCCAAGCCCGGGAGAAAAGCGCTTCGGGGTGGTGCTCTCTACAGGCCCTTGGAAGACCTCCCCGGCTGCCTCCAAAGGCCGGTTTGCAAGGACTCCTTCCTGCTGTTCCCGCCAGCCACGCACAATGCTCCCAAGCCCGGGAGAAAAGCATTTTGGGGTGGTGCTCACTCCGGGCCCTTGGAAGACCTCCCCGGCTGCCTCCAATGGCCAGTTTGCAAGCACTCATGCCCACTGTTCCCACCAGCCGCGCACAATGCTCCCAAGCCCGGGAGAAAAGCATTTTGGGGTGGTGCTCACTCCGGGCCCTTGGAAGACCTCCCCGGCTGCCTCCAATGGCCAGTTTGCAAGCACTCATGCCCACTGTTCCCGCCACCTGCGCACAATGCTCCCAAGCCCAGGAGAAAAGCGCTTCGGGGTGATGCTCTCTACAGGCCCTTGGAAGACCTCCCCGGCTGCCTGCAAAGGCCGGTTTGCAAGGACTCCTTCCCGCTGCTTCCGCCAGCCAAGCACAATGCTCCCAAGCCCGGGAGAAAAGCATTTTGGGGTGGTGCTCTCTCCGGGCCGATGGAAGACCTCCCGGGCTGCCTCCAAAGGCCGGTTTGCAAGCACTCCTGCCTGCTGTTCCCGCCACACGCGCACAATGCACCCAAGCCCGGGAGCAAAGCACTTCGGGATGGTGCTCTCTCCCAGCCTTTGGAAGACGTCCCCGGCTGCCTCCAAAGGCCGGTTTGCAAGGACTCCTTCCTGCTGTTCCCGCCAGCCACGCACAATGCTCCCAATCCCGGGAGAAAAGTGCTTCGGGATGGTGCTCTCTCCGGGCCCTTGGAAGACCTCCCCGGATACCTCCAAAGGTGGGTTTGCAAGTACTCATTTCCGCTGTCCCCGCCAGATGTGCACAATTCTCCCAAGCCCGGGAGAAAAGCATTTTGCGGTGGTGCTCTCTCCGGGCCCTTGGAAGACCACCCCGGCTGCCTCAAAAGGCCGGTTTGCAATCACTCCCACTGACTGTTCCCGCCAGCCACGCACATGCTCCAAAACACGGGAGAGAAGCGCTTTGGGGTGGTGCTCTCTCCCGGCCCTTGGAAGACTTTCCCGGCTGGCTCCAAAGGTCGGTTTGCAAGAACTCCCTGCCGCTGTCCCGCCAGCCGCACACAATGCTCCCAATCACGGGAGAAAAGCGCTTCGGGGTGGTGCTCTCTCAGGGCCCTTTGAAGACTTCCCCGGCTGCCTCCAATGGGCGGTATGCAAGAACTCATGCCCGCTGTTCCCACCAGCCATGCACAATGCTCCCAAGCACGGGAGAAAAGCATTTTGGGGTGGTGCTCACTCCTTTCCCTTGGAAGACCTCCGCGCCTGCCTCCAAAGGCCGGTTTGCAAGCACTCCTGCCTGCTGTTCCCGCCACACGCAGACACTGCTCCCTAGCCCGGGAGAAAAGCGCATCGGGGTGGTGTTCTCTCCGGGCCCATGGAGGACCTCCCCGGCTGCCCCCAAAGGACGGTTTGCAAGCATTCCCACTAGCTGTTCCCGCCAGCCACGCAAATGCTCCCAAGCCCGGGAGAAAAGCGCTTCGGGGTGGTGCTCTCTCCGGGCCTTTGCCCCTGAGCCTGGGGGCCAGGCAGGGGGTCCACACTCCCAGGTAAAGTCAGAACCACATGCACACGTCTGTTCCTGCCCCCTCCACCGGCAGAGAGCTGGGGGGAACCAGAGTCTGTCAGGCAGCTGCTGGGCTGGCCGCCTGTGTGGGAAGGGGCAGAGCCGACCTAGGGGCAAGTTGGGCCTCTTGCTCTCCCTGCAGCCTTGAGGCTGCTGGGTCAAAGAGGTCTTGGGCATCCAGCCCCTTGCTGGTCCCTTCCCTCTGATGAGGCCCTCTGAGCTCCAGCACCTTGCAGTGTGGAGACAGCCCCTGCCAGCAACCTCCTCTCCAAGGAGGCCTCAACCGAGGCCTAGGCCTAGGGGAAAGGCCCAGCGGGGATGAGCCTGGGGAGGCGCCCGGCGATGTCTGGACCCAGTCCCCGCAGCCTGCCCCTTGGTGGGGCAGTACCCCCGGAGGCCAGGAAGGTCTGGGCAAGGCTGCCAGGGGCAGGGACACTGCTGGGTCCTGCCCCTGGCCTGTGGGGCGTCTGAGCACAACCGGCACTCTCCCGCTGAAAGACCTCCCCGTTTGCCTCCAAAAGACGGTTTGCAAGCACTCCCACCCGCTGTTCCCGCCAGGCACGCACAATGCTCCCAAGCCCGGGAGAAAAGCGCTTCGGGGTGGTGCTCTCTCCGGGCCCTTGCCCCTGAGCCTGGGGCCAGGCAGGGGGAACACACTCCCAGGCCAAGGGAGACGACATGCACACGTCTGTTCCTGCCCCCTACACCGGCAGAGAGCTTGGGGGAGCCAGAGACTGCCAGGCTGCTGCTGGGCTGGCTGCCTGTGTGGGACGGGGCAGAGCCGACCTAGGGGCAAGTTGGGCCTCTTGCTCTCCCTGCTGCCCTGAGGCTGCTGGGTCAAAGAGTTCTTGGGCATCCAGCCCTTTGCTGGTGCCTTCCCTCTGACGAGGCCCTCTGAGCTCCAGCACCTTGCAGTGTGGAGACAGCCCCTGCCAGCAACCTCCTCTCCAAAGAGGCCTCAACCGAGGACTACACCAGGGGAAAGGCACCAGCGGGGATGATCCTGGGGAGGCGAACGGACATGTCTGGACCCAGTCCCCGCAGCCTGCCCCTTGGTGGGGCAGTACCCCCAGAGGCCAGGAAGGTCTGGGCAAGGCTGGCCAGGGGCAGGGGCCCTGGTGGGTCCTGCCCCTGGCCTGTGGGGCCTCTGAGCACAACCGGCCCTCTCCCACTGGAAACCTCCCCGGCTGCCTCCAAAGGCCGGTTTGCCAACACTCCCGCCCGCTGTTCCCGCCAGGCACGCACAATGCTCCCAAGCCCGGGAGAAAAGCGCGTCGGGGTGTTGCTCTCTCCGGGCCCTTGCCCCTGAGCCTGGGGTCCAGGCAGTGGGTCCACACTCTCAGACCAAGGCAGAACCACATGCACACGTCTGTTCCTGACCCCTGCACCGGCAGAGAGCTCGGGGGAGCCAGAGTCTGTCCGGCAGCTGCTGGGTTCGCTGCCTGTGTGGGAAGGGGCAGAGCCGACCTAGGGGCAAGTTGGGCCTCTTGCTCTCCCTGCTGCCCTGAGGCTGCTGGGCCAAAGAGGTCTTGGGCATCCAGCCCCTTGCTGGTCCCTTCCCTCTGACGAGGCCCTCTGAGCTCCAGCACCTTGCAGTGTGGAGACAGCCCCTGCCAGCAACCTCCTCTCCAAGGAGGCCTCAACCGAGGACTAGGCCCAGGGGAAAGGCACCAGCGGGGATGAGCCTGGGGAGGCGCCCGGGCATGTCTGGACCCAGTCCCCGCAGCCTGCCCCTTGCTGGGTCAGTACACCCGGAGGCCAGGAAGGTCTGGGCAAGGCTGCCAGGGGCAGGGACACTTCTGGGTCCTGCCCCTGGCCTGTGGGGCGTCTGAGCACAACCGGCACTCTCCCGCTGGAAGACCTCCCGTCTGCCTCCAAAGGCCGCTTTGCAAGCACTCCCGCCCGCTGTTCCCGCCAGGCACGCACAATGCTCCCAAGCCCGGGAGAAAAGCACTTCGGAGTGGTGCTCTCTCCGGGCCCTTGCCCCTGATCCTGGGGGCTAGGCAGGGGGAACACACTCCCAGGCCAAGGCAGAAACACATGCCCACGTCTGTTCCTGTCCCCTGCACCGGCAGAGAGCTCGGGAGAGCCAGAGTCTGTCAGGCAGCTGCTGGGCTGGCCGCCTGTGTGGGAAGTGGCAGAGCCGACCTAGGGGCAAGTTGGGCCTCTTGCCCTCCCTGCTGCCCTGAGGCTGCTGGGCCAAAGAGGTCTTGGGCATCCAGCCCCTTGCTGGTCCCTTCCCTCTGACGAGGCCCTCTGAGCTCCAGCACCTTGCAGTGTGGAGACAGCCCCTGCCAGCAACCTCCTCTCCAAGGAGGCCTCAACCGAGGCCTAGGACCAGGGGAAAGGCACCAGCGGGGATGAGCCAGGGGAGGCGCCCGAGCATGTCTGGACCCAGTTCCCGCAGCCTGCCCCTTGGTGGGGCAGTACCCCCAGAGGCCAGGAAGGTCTGGGCAAGGCTGGCCAGGGGCAGGGGCCCTGCTGGGTCCTGCCCCTGGCCTGTGGGGCCTCTGAGCACAACCGGCCCTCTCCCACTGAAAGACCTCCCCGGCTGCCTCCAAAGGCCGGTTTGCAAGCGCTATCGCCCACTGTTCCCAGCAGGCGTGCACAATGCTCCTAAGCCCGGGAGAAAAGCGCTTCAGGGTGGTGCTCTCTCTGGGCCCTTGCCCCTGAGCCTGGGGGCAAGGCAGGGTGTCCACACTCCCAGGCCAAGGCAGAACCACATGCACACGTCTGATCTGCCCCCTGCACCGGCAGAGAGCTCGGGGGAGCCAGAGTTTGTCAGGCAGCTGCTGGGCTGGCCGCCTGTGTGGGAAGTGGCAGAGCCGACCTAGGGGCAAGTTGGGCCTCTTGCCCTCCATGCTGCCCTGAGGCTGCTGGGCCAAAGAGGTCTTGGGCATCCAGCCCCTTGCTGGTCCCTTCCCTCTGACGAGGCCCTCTGAGCTCCAGCACCTTGCAGTGTGGAGACAGCCCCTGCCATCAACCTCCTCTCCAAGGAGGCCTCAACCGAGGCCTAGGACCAGGGGAAAGGCACCAGCGGGGATGAGCCTGGGGAGGCGCCGGGGCATGTCTGGACCCAGTCCCCGCAGCCTGCCCCTTGGTGGGGCAGTACCCCCGGAGGCCAGGAAGGTCTGGGCAAAGCTGGCCAGGGGCAGGGGCCCTGCTGGGTCCTGCCCCTGGCCTGTGGGGCCTCTGAGCACAACCGGCCCTCTCCCACTGGAAGACCTCCGCTGCTGCCTCCAAAGGCCGGTTTGCCAACACTCCCGCCCGCTGTTCCCGCCAGGCATGCACAATTCTCCCAAGCCCGGGAGAAAAGCGCTTCGGCGTGTTGCTCTCTCCGGGCCCTTGCCCCTGAGCGTAGGGGCCAGGCAGTGGGTCCACACTCCCAGACCAAGGCAGAACCACATGCACACGTCTGTTCCTGACCCCTGCACCGGCAGAGAGCTCGGGGGAGCCAGAGTCTGTCAGGCAGCTGCTGGGCTGGCCGCCTGTGTGGGAAGGGGCAGAGCCGACCTAGGGGCAAGTTGGGCCTCTTCCTCTCCCTGCTGCCCTGAGGCTGCTGGGCCAAAGAGGTCTTGGGCATCCAGCCCCTTGCTGGTCCCTTCCCTCTGACGAGGCCCTCTGAGCTCCAGCACCTTGCAGTGTGGAGACAGCCCCTGCCGGCAGCCTCCTCTCCAAGGAGGCCTCAACCGAGGCCTAGGCCCAGGGGAAAGGCACCAGCGGGGATGAGCCTGGGGAGGCGCCCGGGCATGTCTGGACCCAGTCCCCGCAGCCTGACCCTTGGTGGGGCAGTACCCCCAGAGGCCAGGAAGGTCTGGGCAAGGCTGGCCAGGGGCAAGGGCCCTGGTGGGACCTGCCCCTGGCCTGTGGGGCCTCTGAGCACAACCGGCCCTCTCCCACTGGAAGACCTCCCCGGCTGCCTCCAAAGGCCGGTTTGCAAGCGCTCCCGCCCACTGTTCCCAGCAGGCGTGCACAATGCTCCCAAGCCCGGGAGAAAAGCGCTTCGGGGTGGTGCTCTCTCCGGGCCCTTGCCCCTGAGCCTGGGGGCAAGGCACGGTGTCCACACTCCCAGGCCAAGTCAGAACCACATGCACACCTCTCATCTGCCCCGTGCACCGGCAGAGAGCTCGGGGGAGCCAGAGTATGTCAGGCAGCTGCTGGGCTGGCCGCCTGTGTGGGAAGGGGCAGAGCCGACCCAGGGGCAAGTTGGGCCTCTTGCTCTCCCTGCTGCCCTGAGGCTGCTGGGCCAAAGAGGTCTTGGGCATCCAGCCCCTTGCTGGTCCCTTCCCTCTGACAAGGCCCTCTGAGCTCCAGTACCTTGCAGTGTGGAGACAGCCCCTGCCAGCAACCTCCTCTCCAAGGAGGCCTAACCCGAGGCCTAGGCCCAGGGGAAAGGCACCAGCGGGGATGAGTCTGGGGAGGCGCCCGGGCATGTCTGGACCCAGTCCCTGCAGCCTGCCCCTTGGTGGGGCAGTACCCCCTGAGGCCAGGAATGTCTGGGAAAGGCTGGCCAGGGGCAGGGGACCTGCTGGGTCCTGCCCCTGGCCTGTGGGGCCTCTGAGCACATCCGGCCGTCTCCCGCTGGAAGACCTCCCCGGCTGCCTCCAAAGGCCGGTTTGCCAACACTCCCGCCCACTGTTCCCACCAGGCGCGCACAATGCTCCCAAGCCCGGGAGAAAAGCGCTTCGGTGTGGTACTCTCTCCGGGCCCTTGCCCCTGAGCCTGGGGGCCAGGCAGGGGGAACACACTCCCAGGCCAAGGCAGAACGACATGCACACGTCTGTTCCTGACCCCTGCACCGGCAGAGAGCTCGGGGGAGCCAGAGTCTGTCAGGCAGCTGCTGTGTTGGCTGCCTGTGTGGGAAGGGGCAGAGCCGACCTAGGGGCAAGTTGGGCCTCTTCCTCTCCCTGCTGCCCTGAGGCTGCTGGGCCAAAGAGGTCTTGGGCATCCAGCCCCTTGCTGGTACCTTCCCGCTGACGAGGCCCTCTGAGCTCCAGCACCTTGCAGTGTGCAGACAGCCCCTGCCGGCAACCTCCTCTCCAAGGAGGCCTCAACCGAGGCCTAGGCCCAGGGGAAAGGCACCAGCGGGGATGAGCCTGGGGAGGCGCCCGGGCATGTCTGGACCCAGTCCCCGCAGCCTGCCCCTTGGTGGGGTAGTACCCCCGGAGGCCAGGAAGGTCTGGGCAAGGCTGCCAGGGGCAGGGACACTGCTGGGTCCCGCCCCTGGCCTGTGGGTCGTCTGAGCACAACCGGCACTCTCCCGCTGGAAGACCTCCACAGCTGCCTCCAAAGGCTGGTTTGCAAGCACTCAATCCCGCTGTTCCCGCCAGCCGCGCACAATGCTCCCAAGCCCGGGAGAAAAGCATTTTGGGGTGGTGCTCACTCCGGGCTTTGGAAGACCTCCCCGGCTGCCTCCAAGGCCGGTTTGCAAGCACTTCTGCCTGCTGTTCCCGCCAACCGCGCACAATGCTCCCAAGCCCGGGAGAAAAGCGTTTCGGGGGGTGTTCTCTCTGGGCCCAAGAAAGACCTCCCGGGCTGCCCCCAAACGCCGGTTTGCAAGCACTCCCACTCGCTTTTCCCGCCATCCGTGCAAATGCTCCAAGCCCAGGAGAAAAGCGCTTCGGGGTGGTGCTCTCTCCCGGCCCTTGGAAGACCTCGCAGGCTGCCTCCAAAGGCTGGTTTTCAAGAACTCCCTCCCGCTGTCCCGCCAGCCGCACACAATGCTCCCAATCACGGGAGAAAAGCGCTTCGGGGTGGTGCTCTCTCCGGGCCCTTGGATGACCTCCCCGTTTGTCTCCAAAGGCCGGTTTGCAAGCACTCATGCCCGCTGTTCCAGCCAGCCGCGCACAATGCTCCCAAGCCCGGGAGAAAAGCGCTTTGGGGTGGTGCTCTCTCCCGGCCCTTGGAAGACCTCCCCGGCTGCCTCCAAAGGCCGGTTTGCAAGCACTCAATCCCGCTGTTCCCGCCAGCCGCGCACAATGCTCCCAAGCCCGGGAGAAAAGCGCTTCGGGGTGGTGCTCTCTCCAGGCCCTTGGAAGACCTCCCCGGCTGCCTCCAAAGGCTGGTTTTCAAGAACTCCCTCCCGCTGACCTGCAAGCCGCACACAATGCTCCCAAGCCCGGGAGAAAAGCATTTTGGGGTGGTCTCTCTCCGGGCCCTTGGAAGACCTCCCCGGCTGCCTCTAAAGGCCGGTTTGCAAGCACTCATGTCCGCTGTTCCCGACAGCCGCGAACAATGCTCCCAATTCTGTGAGAAAAGTGCTTCGGGATGGTGCTCTCTCCGGGCCCTTGGAAGACCTCCCAAGCTGCCTCCAAAGGCCGGTTTGCAAGCACTCCCTCCCGCTATTCCCGCCAGCCTCGCACAATGCTCCCAAGACCGGGAGAAAAGCGCTTCGGGGTGGTGTTCTCTCCGTGCCAATGGAGGACCTCCCTGGCTGCCCCCAAAGGCCGGTTTGCAAGCACTCCCACTCGCTGTTCCCGCCAGCCACGCACAATCTTCCAAAACCCCGGAGAAAAGCGCTTCGGGGTGGTGTTCTCTCCATGCCCATGGAAGACCTCCCGGGGTGCCCCCAATGGCCGGTTTGGAAGCACTCCCAATCGCTGTTCCCGCCATCCGCACAAATGTTCCAAGCCCAGGAGAAAAGCGCTTCTGGGTGGTGCTCTCTCCTGGCCCTTGGAAGACCTCCCCGACTGCCTCCAAAGGACGGTTTTCAAGCACTCCTGCCTGCTGTTCCCGCCACCCGCGCACAATGCTCCCAAGCCCGGGAGAAAAGTGCTTCGGGGTGGTGCTCTCTACAGGCCCTTGGAAGACCTCCCCGGCTGCCTCCAAAGGCCGGTTTGCAAGGACTCCTTCCTGCTGTTCCCGGCAGCCACGCACAATGCTCCCAAGCCCGGGAGAAAAGCATTTTGGGGTGGTGCTCACTCCGGGCCCTTGGAAGACCTCCCCGGCTGCCTCCAATGGCCAGTTTGCAAGCACTCATGCCCGCTGTTCCCACCAGCCGCGCACAATGCTCCCAAGCCCGGGAGAAAAGCTTTTTGGGGTGGTGCTAACACCGGGCCCTGGAAGACCTCCCCGGCTGCCTCCAAAGGCCGGTTTTCAAGCACTCCTACCTGCTGTTCCCGCCACCTGTGCACAATGCTCCCAAGCCCGGGAGAAAAGCGCTTCGGGGTGGTGCTCTCTACAGGCCCTTGGAAGACCTCCCCGGCTGCCTCCAAAGGCCGGTTTGCAAGGACTCCTTCCTGCTGTTCCCGCCAGCCACGCACAATGCTCCCAAGCCCGGGAGAAAAGCATTTTGGGGTGGTGCTCTCTACAGGCCCTTGGAAGACCTCCCCGGCTGCCTCCAATGGCCAGCTTGCAAGCACTCATGCCCGCTGTTCCCACCAGCCGCGCAGAATGCTCCTAAGCCCGGGAGAAAAGCTTTTAGGGGTGGTGCTCACACCGGGCCCTGGAAGACCTCCCCGGCTGCCTGCAAAGGCCGGTTTTCAAGCACTCCTGCCTGCTGTTCCCGCCACCCGCGCACAATACTCCCAAGCCCGGGAGAAAAGCGCTTCGGGGTGGTGCTCTCTACAGGCCCTTGGAAGACCTCCCCGGCTGCCTCCAAAGGCCGGTTTGCAAGGACTCCTTCCTGCTGTTCCCGCCAGCCACGCACCATGCTCCCAAGCCCGGGAGAAAAGTGCTTCGGGGTGGTGCTCTCTCCGGGCCCTTGGAAGACGTCCCCGGCTGCCTCCAAAGGCCGGTTTGCAAGCACTCATGCCCGTTGTTCCCACCAGCCGCGCACAATGCTCCCAAGCCCGGGAGAAAAGCATTTTGGGTTGGTGCTCATTCCGGGCCCTTGGAAGACCTCCCCGGCTGCCTCCAAGGGCCAGTTTGCAAGCACTCCTGCCTGCTGTTCCCGCCAGCCGCGCACAATGCTCCCAAGCCCGGGAGAAAAGCGCTTCGGGGTGGTGCTCTCTCCGGGCACTTTCAAGACCTCCCCGGCTGCCTCCAAAGGCCGGTTTGTAAGTACTCATTCCCGCTGCTTCCGCCACCTGCGCACAATGCTCCCAAGCCCGGGAGAAAAGCATTTTGGGGTGGTGCTCTCTCCGGGCCCTTGGAAGACCTCCCGGGCTGCCTCCAAAGGCCGGTTTGCAAGCACTCATGTTCGCTGTTCCCGACAGCCACGCACAATGCTCCCAAGCCGGGAGAAAAGCATTTTGGGGTGGTGATCAGTCCGGGCCCTTGGAAGACCTCCCCGGCTGCCTCCAAAGAACAGTTTGCAAGCACTCATGCCCGCTGTTCCCGCCAGCCGCGCACAATGCTCCCAAGACCGTGAGAAAAGCGCTTCGGGGTGGTGTTCTCTCCGGGACCATGGAGGACCTCCCCGGCTGCCCCCAAAGGCCGGTTTGCAAGCACTCCCACTCGCTGTTCCCGCCAGCCACACACAATGTTCCAAAACCCCGGAGAAAAGCGCTTCGGGGTGGTGCTCTCTCTGGGCCCTTGGAAGACTTCTCTGACTGCCTCCAAAGGCCGGTTTGCAAGAATTCCCTCCCGCTGTCCCACCAGCCGCACACAATGCTCCAAAACCCGAGAGAAAAGCGCTTCGAGGTGGTGCTCTCTCCGGGCCCTTGGAAGACCTCCCCGGCTGCCTCCAAAGGCCGGTTTGCAAGCACTCCTGCCTGCTGTTCCCGCCACACGCGCACAATGCACCCAAGCCCGGGAGAAAAGCGCTTCGGGGTGGTGCTCTCTCCCAGCCTTTGGAAGACGTCCCCGGCTGCCTCCAAAGGCCGGTTTGCAAGGACTCCTTCCTGCTGTTCCCGCCAGCCACGCACAATGCTCCCAATCCCGGGAGAAAAGTGCTTCGGGATGGTGCTCTCTCCGGGCCCTTGGAAGACCTCCCCGGATACCTCCAAAGGTGGGTTTGCAAGTACTCATTCCCGCTGTTCCCGCCAGCTGTGCACAATTCTCCCAAGCCCGGGAGAAAAGCATTTTGCGGTGGTGCTCACTCCGGGCCCTTGGAAGACCTCCCCGGCTGCCTCAAAAGGCCGGTTTGCAAGCACTCAGGCCCGCTGTTCCCGCCAGCCGCGTACAATGCTCCCAAGCCCGGGAGAAAAGCATTTTGGGGTGGTGCTCACTCCGGGCCCTTGAAAGACTTCCCCGGCTGCCTCCAAAGTCCAGTTTGCAAGAACTCATGCCCGCTGTTCCCGGCAGCCGCGCACAAAGCTCCCAAGACCGGGAGAAATGCGCTTCGGGGTGGTGTTCTCTCCGTGCCCATGGAGGACCACCCCAGCTGCCCCCAAAGGCCGGTTTGCAATCACTCCCACTGACTGTTCCCGCCAGCCACGCACATGCTCCAAAACACGGGAGAGAAGCGCTTTGGGGTGGTGCTCTCTCCCGGCCCTTGGAAGACTTTCCCGGCTGCCTCCAAAGGTCGGTTTGCAAGAACTCCCTCTCGCTGTCCCGCCAGCCGCACACAATGCTCCCAATCACGGGAGAAAAGCGCTTCGGGGTGGTGCTCTCTCAGGGCCCTTTGAAGACTTCCCCGGCTGCCTCCAATGGGCGGTATGCAAGCACTCATGCCCGCTGTTCCCACCAGCCATGCACAATGCTCCCAAGCACGGGAGAAAAGCATTTTGGGGTGGTGCTCACTCCTTTCCCTTGGAAGACCTCCGCGCCTGCCTCCAAAGGCCGGTTTGCAAGCTCTCCTGCCTGCTGTTCCCGCCACACGCGCACACTGCTCCCTAGCCCGGGAGAAAAGCGCATCGGGGTGGTGTTCTCTCCGGGCCCATGGAGGACCTCCCCGGCTGCCCCCAAAGGCCGGTTTGCAAGCATTCCCACTAGCTGTTCCCGCCAGCCACGCAAAAGCTCCCAAGCCCGGGAGAAAAGCATTTTGGGGTGGTGCTCTCTCCGGGCCCTTGCCCCTGGGCCTTGGGGCCAGGCAGGGGGTCCACACTCCCAGGTAAAGTCAGAACCACATGCACACGTCTGTTCCTGCCCCCTGCACCGGCAGAGAGCTCGGGGGAGCCAGAGTCTGTCAGGCAGCTGCTGGGCTGGCGGCCTGTGTGGAAAGGGTCAGAGCCGACCTAGGGGCAAGTTGGGCTTCTTGCTCTCCCTGCTGCCCTGAGGCTGCTGGGTCAAAGAGGTCTTGGACATCCAGCCCTTTGCTGGTCCCTTCCATCTGACGAGGCCCTCTGAGCTCCAGCACCTTGCAGTGTGGAGACAGAGCCTGCCAGCAACCTCCTCTCCAAGGAGGCCTCAACCGAGGTCTAGTCCCAGGGAAAGGCACCAGCGGGGATGAGCCTGGGGAGGCTCCCGGGCATGTCTGGACCCAGTCCCCGCAGCCTGCCCCTTGGTGGGGCAGTACCCCCGGAGGCCAGGAAGGTCTGGGCAAGGCTGGCCAGGGGCAGGGGCCCGGCTGGGTCCTGCCCCTCGCCTGTGGGGCCTCTGAGCACAACCGGCCCTCTCCCACTGGAAGACCTCCCCGGCTGCCTCCAAAGGCCGGTTTGCCAACACTCCCGCCCGCTGTTCTCGCCAGGCACGCACAATTCTCCCAAGCCCGGGAGAAAAGCGCTTCGGGGTGTTGCTCTCTCCGGGCCCTTGCCCCTGAGCGTGGGGGCCAGGCAGTGGGTCCACACTCCCAGACCAAGGCAGAACCACATGCACACGTCTGTTCCTGACCCCTGCACCGGCAGAGAGCTCGGGGGAGCCAGAGTCTGTCAGGCAGCTGCTGGGCTGGCCGCCTGTGTGGGAAGGGGCAGAGCCGACCTAGGGGCAAGTTGGGCCTCTTCCTCTCCCTGCTGCCCTGAGGCTGCTGGGTCAAAGAGGTCTTGGGTATCCAGCCCCTTGCTGGTCCCTTCCCTCTGACGAGGCCCTCTGAGCTCCAGCACCTTGCAGTGTGGAGACAGCCCCTGCCAGCAACCTCCTCTCCAAGGAGGCCTCAACCGAGGCCTAGGACCAGGGGAAAGGCACCATCGGGGATGAGCCAGTGGAGGCACACGGGCATGTGTGGATCCAGTCCCCGCAGCCTGCCCCTTGGTGGGGCAGTACCCCCGGAGGCCAGGAAGGTCTGGGCAAGGCTGCCAGGGGCAGGGACACTGCTGGGTCCAGCCCCTGGCCTGTGGGGCGTCTGAGCACAACCGGCACTCTCCCGCTGGAAGACCTCCCCGGCTGCCTCCAAAGGCCGGTTTGCAAGCGCTCCCGCCCACTGTTCCAGGCAGGCGTGTACAATGCTCCCAAGCCCGGGAGAAAAGCGCTTCGGGGTGGTGCTCTCTCCGGGCCCTTGCCCCTGAGCCTGGGGGCAAGGCAGGGTGTCCACACTCCCAGGCCAAGGCAGAACCACATGCACACGTCTGATCTGCCCCCTGCACCGGCAGAGAGCTCGGGGGAGCCAGAGTCTGTCAGGCAGCTGCTGGGCTGGCCGCCTGTGTGGGAAGGGGCAGAGCCGACCTAGGGGCAAGTTGGGCCTCTTGCTCTCCCTGCTGCCCTGAGGCTGCTGGGCCAAAGAGGTCTTGGGCATCCAGCCCCTTGCTGGTCCCTTCCCTCTGACGAAGCCCTCTGAGCTCCAGCACCTTGCAGTGTGGAGACAGCCCCTGCCAGCAACGTCCTCTCCAAGGAGGCCTCAACCGAGGCCTAGGCCCAGGGGAAAGGCACCAGCGGGGATGAGCCTGGGGAGTCGCCCGGGCATGTCTGGACCCAGTCCCCGCAGCCTGCCCCTTGGTGGGGCAGTACCTGCGGATGCCAGGAAGGTCTGGGAAAGGCTGGCCAGGGGCAGGGGCCCTGCTGGGTCCTGCCCCTGGCCTGTGGGGCCTCTGAGCACAACCGGCCCTCTCCCACTGGAAGACCTCCCCGGCTGCCTCCAAAGGCCGGTTTGCAAGCACTCCCGCCCACTGTTCCCGCCAGGCGTGCACAATGCTCCCAAGCCCGGGAGAAAAGCGCTTCGGGGTGTTGCTCTCTCCGGGCCCTTGCCCCTGAGCCTGGGGTCCAGGCAGTGGGTCCACACTCCCAGACCAAGGCAGAACCACATGCACACGTCTGTTCCTGACCCCTGCACCGGCAGAGAGCTCGGAGGAGCCAGAGTCTGTCAGGCAGCTGCTGGGTTGGCTGCCTGTGTGGGAAGGGGCAGAGCCGACCTAGGGGCAAGTTGGGCCTCTTCCTCTCCCTGCTGCCCTGAGGCTGCTGGGCCAAAGAGGTCTTGGGCATCCAGCCCCTTGCTGGTCCCTTCCCGCTGACGAGGCCCTCTGAGCTCCAGCACCTTGCAGTGTGGAGACAGCCCCTGCCAGCAACCTCCTCTCCAAGGAGGCCTCAACCGAGGCCTAGGCCCAGGGGAAAGGCACCAGCGGGGATGAGCCTGGGGAGGCGCCCGGGCATGTCTGGACCAGTCCCCGCAGCCTGCCCCTTGGTGGGGTAGTATCCCCGGAGGCCAGGAAGGTCTGGGCAAGGCTGCCAGGGGCAGGGACACTGCTGGGTCCTGCCCCTGGCCTGTGGGGCGTCTGAGCACAACCGGCACTCTCCCGCTGCAAGACCTCCCCGGCTGCCTCCAAAGGCCGGTTTGCAAGCACTCAATCCCTCTGTTCCTGCCAGCCGCGCACAATGCTCCCAAGCCCAGGAGAAAAGCGCTTCGGGGTGGTGCCCTCTCCCGGCCCTTGGAAGACCTCCCCGGCTGCCTCCAAAGGCTGGTTTTCAAGAACTCCCTCAAGCTGACCCGCCAGCCGCACACAATGCTCCCAAGCCCGGGAGAAAAGCATTTTGGGGTGGTGCTCTCTCCGGGCCCTTGGAGGACCTCCACGGCTGCCTCGAAAGGCCGGTTTGCAAGCACTGACGTCCGCTGTTCCCGACAGCCGCGCACAAAGCTCCCAATTCCGGGAGAAAAGTGCTTCGGGATGGTGCTCTCTCCGGGCCCTTGGAAGACCTCCCAAGCTGCCTCCAAAGGCCGGTTTGCAAGCACTCCCGCCCGCTGTTCCCGCCACCCTCGCACAATGCTCCCAAGCCCGGGAGAAAAGCGCTTCGGGGTGTTGTTCTCTCCGAGCCAATGGAGGACCTCCCTGGCTGCCCCCAAAGGCCGGTTTGCAAGCACTCCCACTCGCTGTTCCCGCCAGCCACGCACAATCCTCATAAACCCCGGAGAAAAGCGCTTCGGGGTGGTGTTCTCTCCGTGCCCATGGAAGACCTCCCGGGGTGCCCCCAAAGGCCGGTTTGGAAGCATTCCCACTCGCTGTTCCCGCCATCCACGCAAATGTTCCAAGCCCGGGAGAAAAGCGCTTCTGGGTGGTGCTCTCTCCTGGCCCTTGGAAGACCTCCCCGGCTGCCTCCAAAGGCCGGTTTGCAAGCACTCCTGCCCGCTGTTCCCACCAGCCACGCACAATGCTCCCAAGCCCGGGAGAAAAGCATTTTGGGGTGGTGGTCACACCGGGCCCTGGAAGACCTCCCTGGCTGCCTCCAAAGGACGGTTTTCAAGCACTCCTGCCTGCTGTTCCCGCCACCCGCGCACAATGCTCCCAAGCCCGGGAGAAAAGCGCTTCGGGGTGGTGCTCTCTACAGGCCCTTGGAAGACCTCCCCGGCTGCCTCCAAAGGCCGGTTTGCAAGGACTCCTTCCTGCTGTTCCCGCCAGCCACGCACAATGCTCCCAAGCCCGGGAGAAAAGCATTTTGGGGTGGTGCTCACTCCGGGCCCTTGGAAGACCTCCCCGGCTGCCTCCAATGGCCAGTTTGCAAGCACTCATGCCCACTGTTCCCACCAGCCGCGCACAATGCTCCCAAGCCCGGGAGAAAAGCTTTTTGGGGTGGTGCTCACACCGGGCCCTGGAAGACCTCCCCGGCTGCCTCCAAAGGCCGGTTTTCAAGCACTCCTGCCTGCTGTTCCCGCCACCTGCGCACAATGCTCCCAAGCCCAGGAGAAAAGCGCTTCGGGGTGGTGCTCTCTACAGGCCCTTGGAAGACCTCCCCGGCTGCCTGCAAAGGCCGGTTTGCAAGGACTCCTTCCTGCTGTTCCCGCCAGCCACGCACAATGCTCCCAAGCCCGGGAGAAAAGCATTTTGGGGTGGTGCTCACACCGGGCCCTGGAAGACCTCCCCGGCTGCCTCCAAAGGCCGGTTTGCAAGGACTCCTTCCTGCTGTTCCCGCCAGCCACGCACCATGCTCCCAAGCCCGGGAGAAAAGTGCTTCGGGGTGGTGCTCTCTCCGGGCCCTTGGAAGACGTCCCCGGCTGCCTCCAAAGGCCGGTTTGCAAGCACTCATGCCCGTTGTTCCCACCAGCCGCGCACAATGCTCCCAAGCCCGGGAGAAAAGCATTTTGGGTTGGTGCTCATTCCGGGCCCTTGGAAGACCTCCCCGGCTGCCTCCAAGGGCCAGTTTGCAAGCACTCCTGCCTGCTGTTCCCGCCAGCCGCGCACAATGCTCCCAAGCCCGGGAGAAAAGCGCTTCGGGGTGGTGCTCTCTCCGGGCACTTTCAAGACCTCCCCGGCTGCCTCCAAAGGCCGGTTTGTAAGTACTCATTCCCGCTGCTTCCGCCACCTGCGCACAATGCTCCCAAGCCCGGGAGAAAAGCATTTTGGGGTGGTGCTCTCTCCGGGCCGTTGGAAGACCTCCCGGGCTGCCTCCAAAGGCCGGTTTGCAAGCACTCATGTTCGCTGTTCCCGACAGCCACGCACAATGCTCCCAAGCCGGGAGAAAAGCATTTTGGGGTGGTGATCAGTCCGGGCCCTTGGAAGACCTCCCCGGCTGCCTCCAAAGAACAGTTTGCAAGCACTCATGCCCGCTGTTCCCGCCAGCCGCGCACAATGCTCCCAAGACCGTGAGAAAAGCGCTTCGGGGTGGTGTTCTCTCCGGGACCATGGAGGACCTCCCCGGCTGCCCCCAAAGGCCGGTTTGCAAGCACTCCCACTCGCTGTTCCCGCCAGCCACACACAATGTTCCAAAACCCCGGAGAAAAGCGCTTCGGGGTGGTGCTCTCTCTGGGCCCTTGGAAGACTTCTCTGACTGCCTCCAAAGGCCGGTTTGCAAGAATTCCCTCCCGCTGTCCCACCAGCCGCACACAATGCTCCAAAACCCGAGAGAAAAGCGCTTCGAGGTGGTGCTCTCTCCGGGCCCTTGGAAGACCTCCCCGGCTGCCTCCAAAGGCCGGTTTGCAAGCACTCCTGCCTGCTGTTCCCGCCACACGCGCACAATGCACCCAAGCCCGGGAGAAAAGCGCTTCGAGGTGGTGCTCTCTCCCAGCCTTTGGAAGACGTCCCCGGCTGCCTCCAAAGGCCGGTTTGCAAGGACTCCTTCCTGCTGTTCCCGCCAGCCACGCACAATGCTCCCAATCCCGGGAGAAAAGTGCTTCGGGATGGTGCTCTCTCCGGGCCCTTGGAAGACCTCCCCGGATACCTCCAAAGGTGGGTTTGCAAGTACTCATTCCCGCTGTTCCCGCCAGCTGTGCACAATTCTCCCAAGCCCGGGAGAAAAGCATTTTGCGGTGGTGCTCACTCCGGGCCCTTGGAAGACCTCCCCGGCTGCCTCAAAAGGCCGGTTTGCAAGCACTCAGGCCCGCTGTTCCCGCCAGCCGCGTACAATGCTCCCAAGCCCGGGAGAAAAGCATTTTGGGGTGGTGCTCACTCCGGGCCCTTGAAAGACTTCCCCGGCTGCCTCCAAAGTCCAGTTTGCAAGAACTCATGCCCGCTGTTCCCGGCAGCCGCGCACAAAGCTCCCAAGACCGGGAGAAATGCGCTTCGGGGTGGTGTTCTCTCCGTGCCCATGGAGGACCACCCCAGCTGCCCCCAAAGGCCGGTTTGCAATCACTCCCACTGACTGTTCCCGCCAGCCACGCACATGCTCCAAAACACGGGAGAGAAGCGCTTTGGGGTGGTGCTCTCTCCCGGCCCTTGGAAGACTTTCCCGGCTGCCTCCAAAGGTCGGTTTGCAAGAACTCCCTCCCGCTGTCCCGCCAGCCGCACACAATGCTCCCAATCACGGGAGAAAAGCGCTTCGGGGTGGTGCTCTCTCAGGGCCCTTTGAAGACTTCCCCGGCTGCCTCCAATGGGCGGTATGCAAGCACTCATGCCCGCTGTTCCCACCAGCCATGCACAATGCTCCCAAGCACGGGAGAAAAGCATTTTGGGGTGGTGCTCACTCCTTTCCCTTGGAAGACCTCCGCGCCTGCCTCCAAAGGCCGGTTTGCAAGCTCTCCTGCCTGCTGTTCCCGCCACACGCGCACACTGCTCCCTAGCCCGGGAGAAAAGCGCATCGGGGTGGTGTTCTCTCCGGGCCCATGGAGGACCTCCCCGGCTGCCCCCAAAGGCCGGTTTGCAAGCATTCCCACTAGCTGTTCCCGCCAGCCACGCAAAAGCTCCCAAGCCCGGGAGAAAAGCATTTTGGGGTGGTGCTCTCTCCGGGCCCTTGCCCCTGGGCCTTGGGGCCAGGCAGGGGGTCCACACTCCCAGGTAAAGTCAGAACCACATGCACACGTCTGTTCCTGCCCCCTGCACCGGCAGAGAGCTCGGGGGAGCCAGAGTCTGTCAGGCAGCTGCTGGGCTGGCGGCCTGTGTGGAAAGGGTCAGAGCCGACCTAGGGGCAAGTTGGGCTTCTTGCTCTCCCTGCTGCCCTGAGGCTGCTGGGTCAAAGAGGTCTTGGACATCCAGCCCTTTGCTGGTCCCTTCCATCTGACGAGGCCCTCTGAGCTCCAGCACCTTGCAGTGTGGAGACAGAGCCTGCCAGCAACCTCCTCTCCAAGGAGGCCTCAACCGAGGTCTAGTCCCAGGGAAAGGCACCAGCGGGGATGAGCCTGGGGAGGCTCCCGGGCATGTCTGGACCCAGTCCCCGCAGCCTGCCCCTTGGTGGGGCAGTACCCCCGGAGGCCAGGAAGGTCTGGGCAAGGCTGGCCAGGGGCAGGGGCCCGGCTGGGTCCTGCCCCTCGCCTGTGGGGCCTCTGAGCACAACCGGCCCTCTCCCACTGGAAGACCTCCCCGGCTGCCTCCAAAGGCCGGTTTGCCAACACTCCCGCCCGCTGTTCTCGCCAGGCACGCACAATTCTCCCAAGCCCGGGAGAAAAGCGCTTCGGGGTGTTGCTCTCTCCGGGCCCTTGCCCCTGAGCGTGGGGGCCAGGCAGTGGGTCCACACTCCCAGACCAAGGCAGAACCACATGCACACGTCTGTTCCTGACCCCTGCACCGGCAGAGAGCTCGGGGGAGCCAGAGTCTGTCAGGCAGCTGCTGGGCTGGCCGCCTGTGTGGGAAGGGGCAGAGCCGACCTAGGGGCAAGTTGGGCCTCTTCCTCTCCCTGCTGCCCTGAGGCTGCTGGGTCAAAGAGGTCTTGGGTATCCAGCCCCTTGCTGGTCCCTTCCCTCTGACGAGGCCCTCTGAGCTCCAGCACCTTGCAGTGTGGAGACAGCCCCTGCCAGCAACCTCCTCTCCAAGGAGGCCTCAACCGAGGCCTAGGCCCAGGGGAAAGGCACCATCGGGGATGAGCCAGTGGAGGCACACGGGCATGTGTGGATCCAGTCCCCGCAGCCTGCCCCTTGGTGGGGCAGTACCCCCGGAGGCCAGGAAGGTCTGGGCAAGGCTGCCAGGGGCAGGGACACTGCTGGGTCCAGCCCCTGGCCTGTGGGGCGTCTGAGCACAACCGGCACTCTCCCGCTGGAAGACCTCCCCGGCTGCCTCCAAAGGCCGGTTTGCAAGCGCTCCCGCCCACTGTTCCAGGCAGGCGTGTACAATGCTCCCAAGCCCGGGAGAAAAGCGCTTCGGGGTGGTGCTCTCTCCGGGCCCTTGCCCCTGAGCCTGGGGGCAAGGCAGGGTGTCCACACTCCCAGGCCAAGGCAGAACCACATGCACACGTCTGATCTGCCCCCTGCACCGGCAGAGAGCTCGGGGGAGCCAGAGTCTGTCAGGCAGCTGCTGGGCTGGCCGCCTGTGTGGGAAGGGGCAGAGCCGACCTAGGGGCAAGTTGGGCCTCTTGCTCTCCCTGCTGCCCTGAGGCTGCTGGGCCAAAGAGGTCTTGGGCATCCAGCCCCTTGCTGGTCCCTTCCCTCTGACGAGGCCCTCTGAGCTCCAGCACCTTGCAGTGTGGAGACAGCCCCTGCCAGCAACGTCCTCTCCAAGGAGGCCTCAACCGAGGCCTAGGCCCAGGGGAAAGGCACCAGCGGGGATGAGCCTGGGGAGTCGCCCGGGCATGTCTGGACCCAGTCCCCGCAGCCTGCCCCTTGGTGGGGCAGTACCTGCGGATGCCAGGAAGGTCTGGGAAAGGCTGGCCAGGGGCAGGGGCCCTGCTGGGTCCTGCCCCTGGCCTGTGGGGCCTCTGAGCACAACCGGCCCTCTCCCACTGGAAGACCTCCCCGGCTGCCTCCAAAGGCCGGTTTGCAAGCACTCCCGCCCACTGTTCCCGCCAGGCGTGCACAATGCTCCCAAGCCCGGGAGAAAAGCGCTTCGGGGTGTTGCTCTCTCCGGGCCCTTGCCCCTGAGCCTGGGGTCCAGGCAGTGGGTCCACACTCCCAGACCAAGGCAGAACCACATGCACACGTCTGTTCCTGACCCCTGCACCGGCAGAGAGCTCGGAGGAGCCAGAGTCTGTCAGGCAGCTGCTGGGTTGGCTGCCTGTGTGGGAAGGGGCAGAGCCGACCTAGGGGCAAGTTGGGCCTCTTCCTCTCCCTGCTGCCCTGAGGCTGCTGGGCCAAAGAGGTCTTGGGCATCCAGCCCCTTGCTGGTCCCTTCCCGCTGACGAGGCCCTCTGAGCTCCAGCACCTTGCAGTGTGGAGACAGCCCCTGCCAGCAACCTCCTCTCCAAGGAGGCCTCAACCGAGGCCTAGGCCCAGGGGAAAGGCACCAGCGGGGATGAGCCTGGGGAGGCGCCCGGGCATGTCTGGACCAGTCCCCGCAGCCTGCCCCTTGGTGGGGTAGTATCCCCGGAGGCCAGGAAGGTCTGGGCAAGGCTGCCAGTGGCAGGGACACTGCTGGGTCCTGCCCCTGGCCTGTGGGGCGTCTGAGCACAACCGGCACTCTCCCGCTGCAAGACCTCCCCGGCTGCCTCCAAAGGCCGGTTTGCAAGGACTCCTTCCTGCTGTTCCCGCCAGCCACGCACCATGCTCCCAAGCCCGGGAGAAAAGTGCTTCGGGGTGGTGCTCTCTCCGGGCCCTTGGAAGACGTCCCCGGCTGCCTCCAAAGGCCGGTTTGCAAGCACTCATGCCCGTTGTTCCCACCAGCCGCGCACAATGCTCCCAAGCCCGGGAGAAAAGCATTTTGGGTTGGTGCTCATTCCGGGCCCTTGGAAGACCTCCCCGGCTGCCTCCAAGGGCCAGTTTGCAAGCACTCCTGCCTGCTGTTCCCGCCAGCCGCGCACAATGCTCCCAAGCCCGGGAGAAAAGCGCTTCGGGGTGGTGCTCTCTCCGGGCACTTTCAAGACCTCCCCGGCTGCCTCCAAAGGCCGGTTTGTAAGTACTCATTCCCGCTGCTTCCGCCACCTGCGCACAATGCTCCCAAGCCCGGGAGAAAAGCATTTTGGGGTGGTGCTCTCTCCGGGCCGTTGGAAGACCTCCCGGGCTGCCTCCAAAGGCCGGTTTGCAAGCACTCATGTTCGCTGTTCCCGACAGCCACGCACAATGCTCCCAAGCCGGGAGAAAAGCATTTTGGGGTGGTGATCAGTCCGGGCCCTTGGAAGACCTCCCCGGCTGCCTCCAAAGAACAGTTTGCAAGCACTCATGCCCGCTGTTCCCGCCAGCCGCGCACAATGCTCCCAAGACCGTGAGAAAAGCGCTTCGGGGTGGTGTTCTCTCCGGGACCATGGAGGACCTCCCCGGCTGCCCCCAAAGGCCGGTTTGCAAGCACTCCCACTCGCTGTTCCCGCCAGCCACACACAATGTTCCAAAACCCCGGAGAAAAGCGCTTCGGGGTGGTGCTCTCTCTGGGCCCTTGGAAGACTTCTCTGACTGCCTCCAAAGGCCGGTTTGCAAGAATTCCCTCCCGCTGTCCCACCAGCCGCACACAATGCTCCAAAACCCGAGAGAAAAGCGCTTCGAGGTGGTGCTCTCTCCGGGCCCTTGGAAGACCTCCCCGGCTGCCTCCAAAGGCCGGTTTGCAAGCACTCCTGCCTGCTGTTCCCGCCACACGCGCACAATGCACCCAAGCCCGGGAGAAAAGCGCTTCGAGGTGGTGCTCTCTCCCAGCCTTTGGAAGACGTCCCCGGCTGCCTCCAAAGGCCGGTTTGCAAGGACTCCTTCCTGCTGTTCCCGCCAGCCACGCACAATGCTCCCAATCCCGGGAGAAAAGTGCTTCGGGATGGTGCTCTCTCCGGGCCCTTGGAAGACCTCCCCGGATACCTCCAAAGGTGGGTTTGCAAGTACTCATTCCCGCTGTTCCCGCCAGCTGTGCACAATTCTCCCAAGCCCGGGAGAAAAGCATTTTGCGGTGGTGCTCACTCCGGGCCCTTGGAAGACCTCCCCGGCTGCCTCAAAAGGCCGGTTTGCAAGCACTCAGGCCCGCTGTTCCCGCCAGCCGCGTACAATGCTCCCAAGCCCGGGAGAAAAGCATTTTGGGGTGGTGCTCACTCCGGGCCCTTGAAAGACTTCCCCGGCTGCCTCCAAAGTCCAGTTTGCAAGAACTCATGCCCGCTGTTCCCGGCAGCCGCGCACAAAGCTCCCAAGACCGGGAGAAATGCGCTTCGGGGTGGTGTTCTCTCCGTGCCCATGGAGGACCACCCCAGCTGCCCCCAAAGGCCGGTTTGCAATCACTCCCACTGACTGTTCCCGCCAGCCACGCACATGCTCCAAAACACGGGAGAGAAGCGCTTTGGGGTGGTGCTCTCTCCCGGCCCTTGGAAGACTTTCCCGGCTGCCTCCAAAGGTCGGTTTGCAAGAACTCCCTCCCGCTGTCCCGCCAGCCGCACACAATGCTCCCAATCACGGGAGAAAAGCGCTTCGGGGTGGTGCTCTCTCAGGGCCCTTTGAAGACTTCCCCGGCTGCCTCCAATGGGCGGTATGCAAGCACTCATGCCCGCTGTTCCCACCAGCCATGCACAATGCTCCCAAGCACGGGAGAAAAGCATTTTGGGGTGGTGCTCACTCCTTTCCCTTGGAAGACCTCCGCGCCTGCCTCCAAAGGCCGGTTTGCAAGCTCTCCTGCCTGCTGTTCCCGCCACACGCGCACACTGCTCCCTAGCCCGGGAGAAAAGCGCATCGGGGTGGTGTTCTCTCCGGGCCCATGGAGGACCTCCCCGGCTGCCCCCAAAGGCCGGTTTGCAAGCATTCCCACTAGCTGTTCCCGCCAGCCACGCAAAAGCTCCCAAGCCCGGGAGAAAAGCATTTTGGGGTGGTGCTCTCTCCGGGCCCTTGCCCCTGGGCCTTGGGGCCAGGCAGGGGGTCCACACTCCCAGGTAAAGTCAGAACCACATGCACACGTCTGTTCCTGCCCCCTGCACCGGCAGAGAGCTCGGGGGAGCCAGAGTCTGTCAGGCAGCTGCTGGGCTGGCGGCCTGTGTGGAAAGGGTCAGAGCCGACCTAGGGGCAAGTTGGGCTTCTTGCTCTCCCTGCTGCCCTGAGGCTGCTGGGTCAAAGAGGTCTTGGACATCCAGCCCTTTGCTGGTCCCTTCCATCTGACGAGGCCCTCTGAGCTCCAGCACCTTGCAGTGTGGAGACAGAGCCTGCCAGCAACCTCCTCTCCAAGGAGGCCTCAACCGAGGTCTAGTCCCAGGGAAAGGCACCAGCGGGGATGAGCCTGGGGAGGCTCCCGGGCATGTCTGGACCCAGTCCCCGCAGCCTGCCCCTTGGTGGGGCAGTACCCCCGGAGGCCAGGAAGGTCTGGGCAAGGCTGGCCAGGGGCAGGGGCCCGGCTGGGTCCTGCCCCTCGCCTGTGGGGCCTCTGAGCACAACCGGCCCTCTCCCACTGGAAGACCTCCCCGGCTGCCTCCAAAGGCCGGTTTGCCAACACTCCCGCCCGCTGTTCTCGCCAGGCACGCACAATTCTCCCAAGCCCGGGAGAAAAGCGCTTCGGGGTGTTGCTCTCTCCGGGCCCTTGCCCCTGAGCGTGGGGGCCAGGCAGTGGGTCCACACTCCCAGACCAAGGCAGAACCACATGCACACGTCTGTTCCTGACCCCTGCACCGGCAGAGAGCTCGGGGGAGCCAGAGTCTGTCAGGCAGCTGCTGGGCTGGCCGCCTGTGTGGGAAGGGGCAGAGCCGACCTAGGGGCAAGTTGGGCCTCTTCCTCTCCCTGCTGCCCTGAGGCTGCTGGGTCAAAGAGGTCTTGGGTATCCAGCCCCTTGCTGGTCCCTTCCCTCTGACGAGGCCCTCTGAGCTCCAGCACCTTGCAGTGTGGAGACAGCCCCTGCCAGCAACCTCCTCTCCAAGGAGGCCTCAACCGAGGCCTAGGCCCAGGGGAAAGGCACCATCGGGGATGAGCCAGTGGAGGCACACGGGCATGTGTGGATCCAGTCCCCGCAGCCTGCCCCTTGGTGGGGCAGTACCCCCGGAGGCCAGGAAGGTCTGGGCAAGGCTGCCAGGGGCAGGGACACTGCTGGGTCCAGCCCCTGGCCTGTGGGGCGTCTGAGCACAACCGGCACTCTCCCGCTGGAAGACCTCCCCGGCTGCCTCCAAAGGCCGGTTTGCAAGCGCTCCCGCCCACTGTTCCAGGCAGGCGTGTACAATGCTCCCAAGCCCGGGAGAAAAGCGCTTCGGGGTGGTGCTCTCTCCGGGCCCTTGCCCCTGAGCCTGGGGGCAAGGCAGGGTGTCCACACTCCCAGGCCAAGGCAGAACCACATGCACACGTCTGATCTGCCCCCTGCACCGGCAGAGAGCTCGGGGGAGCCAGAGTCTGTCAGGCAGCTGCTGGGCTGGCCGCCTGTGTGGGAAGGGGCAGAGCCGACCTAGGGGCAAGTTGGGCCTCTTGCTCTCCCTGCTGCCCTGAGGCTGCTGGGCCAAAGAGGTCTTGGGCATCCAGCCCCTTGCTGGTCCCTTCCCTCTGACGAGGCCCTCTGAGCTCCAGCACCTTGCAGTGTGGAGACAGCCCCTGCCAGCAACGTCCTCTCCAAGGAGGCCTCAACCGAGGCCTAGGCCCAGGGGAAAGGCACCAGCGGGGATGAGCCTGGGGAGTCGCCCGGGCATGTCTGGACCCAGTCCCCGCAGCCTGCCCCTTGGTGGGGCAGTACCTGCGGATGCCAGGAAGGTCTGGGAAAGGCTGGCCAGGGGCAGGGGCCCTGCTGGGTCCTGCCCCTGGCCTGTGGGGCCTCTGAGCACAACCGGCCCTCTCCCACTGGAAGACCTCCCCGGCTGCCTCCAAAGGCCGGTTTGCAAGCACTCCCGCCCACTGTTCCCGCCAGGCGTGCACAATGCTCCCAAGCCCGGGAGAAAAGCGCTTCGGGGTGTTGCTCTCTCCGGGCCCTTGCCCCTGAGCCTGGGGTCCAGGCAGTGGGTCCACACTCCCAGACCAAGGCAGAACCACATGCACACGTCTGTTCCTGACCCCTGCACCGGCAGAGAGCTCGGAGGAGCCAGAGTCTGTCAGGCAGCTGCTGGGTTGGCTGCCTGTGTGGGAAGGGGCAGAGCCGACCTAGGGGCAAGTTGGGCCTCTTCCTCTCCCTGCTGCCCTGAGGCTGCTGGGCCAAAGAGGTCTTGGGCATCCAGCCCCTTGCTGGTCCCTTCCCGCTGACGAGGCCCTCTGAGCTCCAGCACCTTGCAGTGTGGAGACAGCCCCTGCCAGCAACCTCCTCTCCAAGGAGGCCTCAACCGAGGCCTAGGCCCAGGGGAAAGGCACCAGCGGGGATGAGCCTGGGGAGGCGCCCGGGCATGTCTGGACCAGTCCCCGCAGCCTGCCCCTTGGTGGGGTAGTATCCCCGGAGGCCAGGAAGGTCTGGGCAAGGCTGCCAGGGGCAGGGACACTGCTGGGTCCTGCCCCTGGCCTGTGGGGCGTCTGAGCACAACCGGCACTCTCCCGCTGCAAGACCTCCCCGGCTGCCTCCAAAGGCCGGTTTGCAAGGACTCCTTCCTGCTGTTCCCGCCAGCCACGCACAATGCTCCCAAGCCCGGGAGAAAAGCATTTTGGGGTGGTGCTCTCTACAGGCCCTTGGAAGACCTCCCCGGCTGCCTCCAATGGCCAGCTTGCAAGCACTCATGCCCGCTGTTCCCACCAGCCGCGCAGAATGCTCCTAAGCCCGGGAGAAAAGCTTTTAGGGGTGGTGCTCACACCGGGCCCTGGAAGACCTCCCCGGCTGCCTGCAAAGGCCGGTTTTCAAGCACTCCTGCCTGCTGTTCCCGCCACCCGCGCACAATACTCCCAAGCCCGGGAGAAAAGCGCTTCGGGGTGGTGCTCTCTACAGGCCCTTGGAAGACCTCCCCGGCTGCCTCCAAAGGCCGGTTTGCAAGGACTCCTTCCTGCTGTTCCCGCCAGCCACGCACCATGCTCCCAAGCCCGGGAGAAAAGTGCTTCGGGGTGGTGCTCTCTCCGGGCCCTTGGAAGACGTCCCCGGCTGCCTCCAAAGGCCGGTTTGCAAGCACTCATGCCCGTTGTTCCCACCAGCCGCGCACAATGCTCCCAAGCCCGGGAGAAAAGCATTTTGGGTTGGTGCTCATTCCGGGCCCTTGGAAGACCTCCCCGGCTGCCTCCAAGGGCCAGTTTGCAAGCACTCCTGCCTGCTGTTCCCGCCAGCCGCGCACAATGCTCCCAAGCCCGGGAGAAAAGCGCTTCGGGGTGGTGCTCTCTCCGGGCACTTTCAAGACCTCCCCGGCTGCCTCCAAAGGCCGGTTTGTAAGTACTCATTCCCGCTGCTTCCGCCACCTGCGCACAATGCTCCCAAGCCCGGGAGAAAAGCATTTTGGGGTGGTGCTCTCTCCGGGCCGTTGGAAGACCTCCCGGGCTGCCTCCAAAGGCCGGTTTGCAAGCACTCATGTTCGCTGTTCCCGACAGCCACGCACAATGCTCCCAAGCCGGGAGAAAAGCATTTTGGGGTGGTGATCAGTCCGGGCCCTTGGAAGACCTCCCCGGCTGCCTCCAAAGAACAGTTTGCAAGCACTCATGCCCGCTGTTCCCGCCAGCCGCGCACAATGCTCCCAAGACCGTGAGAAAAGCGCTTCGGGGTGGTGTTCTCTCCGGGACCATGGAGGACCTCCCCGGCTGCCCCCAAAGGCCGGTTTGCAAGCACTCCCACTCGCTGTTCCCGCCAGCCACACACAATGTTCCAAAACCCCGGAGAAAAGCGCTTCGGGGTGGTGCTCTCTCTGGGCCCTTGGAAGACTTCTCTGACTGCCTCCAAAGGCCGGTTTGCAAGAATTCCCTCCCGCTGTCCCACCAGCCGCACACAATGCTCCAAAACCCGAGAGAAAAGCGCTTCGAGGTGGTGCTCTCTCCGGGCCCTTGGAAGACCTCCCCGGCTGCCTCCAAAGGCCGGTTTGCAAGCACTCCTGCCTGCTGTTCCCGCCACACGCGCACAATGCACCCAAGCCCGGGAGAAAAGCGCTTCGGGGTGGTGCTCTCTCCCAGCCTTTGGAAGACGTCCCCGGCTGCCTCCAAAGGCCGGTTTGCAAGGACTCCTTCCTGCTGTTCCCGCCAGCCACGCACAATGCTCCCAATCCCGGGAGAAAAGTGCTTCGGGATGGTGCTCTCTCCGGGCCCTTGGAAGACCTCCCCGGATACCTCCAAAGGTGGGTTTGCAAGTACTCATTCCCGCTGTTCCCGCCAGCTGTGCACAATTCTCCCAAGCCCGGGAGAAAAGCATTTTGCGGTGGTGCTCACTCCGGGCCCTTGGAAGACCTCCCCGGCTGCCTCAAAAGGCCGGTTTGCAAGCACTCAGGCCCGCTGTTCCCGCCAGCCGCGTACAATGCTCCCAAGCCCGGGAGAAAAGCATTTTGGGGTGGTGCTCACTCCGGGCCCTTGAAAGACTTCCCCGGCTGCCTCCAAAGTCCAGTTTGCAAGAACTCATGCCCGCTGTTCCCGGCAGCCGCGCACAAAGCTCCCAAGACCGGGAGAAATGCGCTTCGGGGTGGTGTTCTCTCCGTGCCCATGGAGGACCACCCCAGCTGCCCCCAAAGGCCGGTTTGCAATCACTCCCACTGACTGTTCCCGCCAGCCACGCACATGCTCCAAAACACGGGAGAGAAGCGCTTTGGGGTGGTGCTCTCTCCCGGCCCTTGGAAGACTTTCCCGGCTGCCTCCAAAGGTCGGTTTGCAAGAACTCCCTCCCGCTGTCCCGCCAGCCGCACACAATGCTCCCAATCACGGGAGAAAAGCGCTTCGGGGTGGTGCTCTCTCAGGGCCCTTTGAAGACTTCCCCGGCTGCCTCCAATGGGCGGTATGCAAGCACTCATGCCCGCTGTTCCCACCAGCCATGCACAATGCTCCCAAGCACGGGAGAAAAGCATTTTGGGGTGGTGCTCACTCCTTTCCCTTGGAAGACCTCCGCGCCTGCCTCCAAAGGCCGGTTTGCAAGCTCTCCTGCCTGCTGTTCCCGCCACACGCGCACACTGCTCCCTAGCCCGGGAGAAAAGCGCATCGGGGTGGTGTTCTCTCCGGGCCCATGGAGGACCTCCCCGGCTGCCCCCAAAGGCCGGTTTGCAAGCATTCCCACTAGCTGTTCCCGCCAGCCACGCAAAAGCTCCCAAGCCCGGGAGAAAAGCATTTTGGGGTGGTGCTCTCTCCGGGCCCTTGCCCCTGGGCCTTGGGGCCAGGCAGGGGGTCCACACTCCCAGGTAAAGTCAGAACCACATGCACACGTCTGTTCCTGCCCCCTGCACCGGCAGAGAGCTCGGGGGAGCCAGAGTCTGTCAGGCAGCTGCTGGGCTGGCGGCCTGTGTGGAAAGGGTCAGAGCCGACCTAGGGGCAAGTTGGGCTTCTTGCTCTCCCTGCTGCCCTGAGGCTGCTGGGTCAAAGAGGTCTTGGACATCCAGCCCTTTGCTGGTCCCTTCCATCTGACGAGGCCCTCTGAGCTCCAGCACCTTGCAGTGTGGAGACAGAGCCTGCCAGCAACCTCCTCTCCAAGGAGGCCTCAACCGAGGTCTAGTCCCAGGGAAAGGCACCAGCGGGGATGAGCCTGGGGAGGCTCCCGGGCATGTCTGGACCCAGTCCCCGCAGCCTGCCCCTTGGTGGGGCAGTACCCCCGGAGGCCAGGAAGGTCTGGGCAAGGCTGGCCAGGGGCAGGGGCCCGGCTGGGTCCTGCCCCTCGCCTGTGGGGCCTCTGAGCACAACCGGCCCTCTCCCACTGGAAGACCTCCCCGGCTGCCTCCAAAGGCCGGTTTGCCAACACTCCCGCCCGCTGTTCTCGCCAGGCACGCACAATTCTCCCAAGCCCGGGAGAAAAGCGCTTCGGGGTGTTGCTCTCTCCGGGCCCTTGCCCCTGAGCGTGGGGGCCAGGCAGTGGGTCCACACTCCCAGACCAAGGCAGAACCACATGCACACGTCTGTTCCTGACCCCTGCACCGGCAGAGAGCTCGGGGGAGCCAGAGTCTGTCAGGCAGCTGCTGGGCTGGCCGCCTGTGTGGGAAGGGGCAGAGCCGACCTAGGGGCAAGTTGGGCCTCTTCCTCTCCCTGCTGCCCTGAGGCTGCTGGGTCAAAGAGGTCTTGGGTATCCAGCCCCTTGCTGGTCCCTTCCCTCTGACGAGGCCCTCTGAGCTCCAGCACCTTGCAGTGTGGAGACAGCCCCTGCCAGCAACCTCCTCTCCAAGGAGGCCTCAACCGAGGCCTAGGCCCAGGGGAAAGGCACCATCGGGGATGAGCCAGTGGAGGCACACGGGCATGTGTGGATCCAGTCCCCGCAGCCTGCCCCTTGGTGGGGCAGTACCCCCGGAGGCCAGGAAGGTCTGGGCAAGGCTGCCAGGGGCAGGGACACTGCTGGGTCCAGCCCCTGGCCTGTGGGGCGTCTGAGCACAACCGGCACTCTCCCGCTGGAAGACCTCCCCGGCTGCCTCCAAAGGCCGGTTTGCAAGCGCTCCCGCCCACTGTTCCAGGCAGGCGTGTACAATGCTCCCAAGCCCGGGAGAAAAGCGCTTCGGGGTGGTGCTCTCTCCGGGCCCTTGCCCCTGAGCCTGGGGGCAAGGCAGGGTGTCCACACTCCCAGGCCAAGGCAGAACCACATGCACACGTCTGATCTGCCCCCTGCACCGGCAGAGAGCTCGGGGGAGCCAGAGTCTGTCAGGCAGCTGCTGGGCTGGCCGCCTGTGTGGGAAGGGGCAGAGCCGACCTAGGGGCAAGTTGGGCCTCTTGCTCTCCCTGCTGCCCTGAGGCTGCTGGGCCAAAGAGGTCTTGGGCATCCAGCCCCTTGCTGGTCCCTTCCCTCTGACGAGGCCCTCTGAGCTCCAGCACCTTGCAGTGTGGAGACAGCCCCTGCCAGCAACGTCCTCTCCAAGGAGGCCTCAACCGAGGCCTAGGCCCAGGGGAAAGGCACCAGCGGGGATGAGCCTGGGGAGTCGCCCGGGCATGTCTGGACCCAGTCCCCGCAGCCTGCCCCTTGGTGGGGCAGTACCTGCGGATGCCAGGAAGGTCTGGGAAAGGCTGGCCAGGGGCAGGGGCCCTGCTGGGTCCTGCCCCTGGCCTGTGGGGCCTCTGAGCACAACCGGCCCTCTCCCACTGGAAGACCTCCCCGGCTGCCTCCAAAGGCCGGTTTGCAAGCACTCCCGCCCACTGTTCCCGCCAGGCGTGCACAATGCTCCCAAGCCCGGGAGAAAAGCGCTTCGGGGTGTTGCTCTCTCCGGGCCCTTGCCCCTGAGCCTGGGGTCCAGGCAGTGGGTCCACACTCCCAGACCAAGGCAGAACCACATGCACACGTCTGTTCCTGACCCCTGCACCGGCAGAGAGCTCGGAGGAGCCAGAGTCTGTCAGGCAGCTGCTGGGTTGGCTGCCTGTGTGGGAAGGGGCAGAGCCGACCTAGGGGCAAGTTGGGCCTCTTCCTCTCCCTGCTGCCCTGAGGCTGCTGGGCCAAAGAGGTCTTGGGCATCCAGCCCCTTGCTGGTCCCTTCCCGCTGACGAGGCCCTCTGAGCTCCAGCACCTTGCAGTGTGGAGACAGCCCCTGCCAGCAACCTCCTCTCCAAGGAGGCCTCAACCGAGGCCTAGGCCCAGGGGAAAGGCACCAGCGGGGATGAGCCTGGGGAGGCGCCCGGGCATGTCTGGACCAGTCCCCGCAGCCTGCCCCTTGGTGGGGTAGTATCCCCGGAGGCCAGGAAGGTCTGGGCAAGGCTGCCAGGGGCAGGGACACTGCTGGGTCCTGCCCCTGGCCTGTGGGGCGTCTGAGCACAACCGGCACTCTCCCGCTGCAAGACCTCCCCGGCTGCCTCCAAAGGCCGGTTTGCAAGCACTCAATCCCTCTGTTCCTGCCAGCCGCGCACAATGCTCCCAAGCCCAGGAGAAAAGCGCTTCGGGGTGGTGCCCTCTCCCGGCCCTTGGAAGACCTCCCCGGCTGCCTCCAAAGGCTGGTTTTCAAGAACTCCCTCAAGCTGACCCGCCAGCCGCACACAATGCTCCCAAGCCCGGGAGAAAAGCATTTTGGGGTGGTGCTCTCTCCGGGCCCTTGGAGGACCTCCACGGCTGCCTCGAAAGGCCGGTTTGCAAGCACTGACGTCCGCTGTTCCCGACAGCCGCGCACAAAGCTCCCAATTCCGGGAGAAAAGTGCTTCGGGATGGTGCTCTCTCCGGGCCCTTGGAAGACCTCCCAAGCTGCCTCCAAAGGCCGGTTTGCAAGCACTCCCGCCCGCTGTTCCCGCCACCCTCGCACAATGCTCCCAAGCCCGGGAGAAAAGCGCTTCGGGGTGTTGTTCTCTCCGAGCCAATGGAGGACCTCCCTGGCTGCCCCCAAAGGCCGGTTTGCAAGCACTCCAACTCGCTGTTCCCGCCAGCCACGCACAATCCTCATAAACCCCGGAGAAAAGCGCTTCGGGGTGGTGTTCTCTCCGTGCCCATGGAAGACCTCCCGGGGTGCCCCCAAAGGCCGGTTTGGAAGCATTCCCACTCGCTGTTCCCGCCATCCACGCAAATGTTCCAAGCCCGGGAGAAAAGCGATTCTGGGTGGTGCTCTCTCCTGGCCCTTGGAAGACCTCCCCGGCTGCCTCCAAAGGCCGGTTTGCAAGCACTCCTGCCCGCTGTTCCCACCAGCCACGCACAATGCTCCCAAGCCCGGGAGAAAAGCATTTTGGGGTGGTGGTCACACCGGGCCCTGGAAGACCTCCCTGGCTGCCTCCAAAGGACGGTTTTCAAGCACTCCTGCCTGCTGTTCCCGCCACCCGCGCACAATGCTCCCAAGCCCGGGAGAAAAGCGCTTCGGGGTGGTGCTCTCTACAGGCCCTTGGAAGACCTCCCCGGCTGCCTCCAAAGGCCGGTTTGCAAGGACTCCTTCCTGCTGTTCCCGCCAGCCACGCACAATGCTCCCAAGCCCGGGAGAAAAGCATTTTGGGGTGGTGCTCACTCCGGGCCCTTGGAAGACCTCCCCGGCTGCCTCCAATGGCCAGTTTGCAAGCACTCAAGACCACTGTTCCCACCAGCCGCGCACAATGCTCCCAAGCCCGGGAGAAAAGCTTTTTGGGGTGGTGCTCACACCGGGCCCTGGAAGACCTCCCCGGCTGCCTCCAAAGGCCGGTTTTCAAGCACTCCTGCCTGCTGTTCCCGCCACCTGCGCACAATGCTCCCAAGCCCAGGAGAAAAGCGCTTCGGGGTGGTGCTCTCTACAGGCCCTTGGAAGACCTCCCCGGCTGCCTGCAAAGGCCGGTTTGCAAGGACTCCTTCCTGCTGTTCCCGCCAGCCACGCACAATGCTCCCAAGCCCGGGAGAAAAGCATTTTGGGGTGGTGCTCACACCGGGCCCTGGAAGACTTCCCCGGCTGCCTCCAAAGGCCGGTTTGCAAGGACTCCTTCCTGCTGTTCCCGCCAGCCACGCACCATGCTCCCAAGCCCGGGAGAAAAGTGCTTCGGGGTGGTGCTCTCTCCGGGCCCTTGGAAGACGTCCCCGGCTGCCTCCAAAGGCCGGTTTGCAAGCACTCATGCCCGTTGTTCCCACCAGCCGCGCACAATGCTCCCAAGCCCGGGAGAAAAGCATTTTGGGTTGGTGCTCATTCCGGGCCCTTGGAAGACCTCCCCGGCTGCCTCCAAGGGCCAGTTTGCAAGCACTCCTGCCTGCTGTTCCCGCCAGCCGCGCACAATGCTCCCAAGCCCGGGAGAAAAGCGCTTCGGGGTGGTGCTCTCTCCGGGCACTTTCAAGACCTCCCCGGCTGCCTCCAAAGGCCGGTTTGTAAGTACTCATTCCCGCTGCTTCCGCCACCTGCGCACAATGCTCCCAAGCCCGGGAGAAAAGCATTTTGGGGTGGTGCTCTCTCCGGGCCGTTGGAAGACCTCCCGGGCTGCCTCCAAAGGCCGGTTTGCAAGCACTCATGTTCGCTGTTCCCGACAGCCACGCACAATGCTCCCAAGCCGGGAGAAAAGCATTTTGGGGTGGTGATCAGTCCGGGCCCTTGGAAGACCTCCCCGGCTGCCTCCAAAGAACAGTTTGCAAGCACTCATGCCCGCTGTTCCCGCCAGCCGCGCACAATGCTCCCAAGACCGTGAGAAAAGCGCTTCGGGGTGGTGTTCTCTCCGGGACCATGGAGGACCTCCCCGGCTGCCCCCAAAGGCCGGTTTGCAAGCACTCCCACTCGCTGTTCCCGCCAGCCACACACAATGTTCCAAAACCCCGGAGAAAAGCGCTTCGGGGTGGTGCTCTCTCTGGGCCCTTGGAAGACTTCTCTGACTGCCTCCAAAGGCCGGTTTGCAAGAATTCCCTCCCGCTGTCCCACCAGCCGCACACAATGCTCCAAAACCCGAGAGAAAAGCGCTTCGAGGTGGTGCTCTCTCCGGGCCCTTGGAAGACCTCCCCGGCTGCCTCCAAAGGCCGGTTTGCAAGCACTCCTGCCTGCTGTTCCCGCCACACGCGCACAATGCACCCAAGCCCGGGAGAAAAGCGCTTCGGGGTGGTGCTCTCTCCCAGCCTTTGGAAGACGTCCCCGGCTGCCTCCAAAGGCCGGTTTGCAAGGACTCCTTCCTGCTGTTCCCGCCAGCCACGCACAATGCTCCCAATCCCGGGAGAAAAGTGCTTCGGGATGGTGCTCTCTCCGGGCCCTTGGAAGACCTCCCCGGATACCTCCAAAGGTGGGTTTGCAAGTACTCATTCCCGCTGTTCCCGCCAGCTGTGCACAATTCTCCCAAGCCCGGGAGAAAAGCATTTTGCGGTGGTGCTCACTCCGGGCCCTTGGAAGACCTCCCCGGCTGCCTCAAAAGGCCGGTTTGCAAGCACTCAGGCCCGCTGTTCCCGCCAGCCGCGTACAATGCTCCCAAGCCCGGGAGAAAAGCATTTTGGGGTGGTGCTCACTCCGGGCCCTTGAAAGACTTCCCCGGCTGCCTCCAAAGTCCAGTTTGCAAGAACTCATGCCCGCTGTTCCCGGCAGCCGCGCACAAAGCTCCCAAGACCGGGAGAAATGCGCTTCGGGGTGGTGTTCTCTCCGTGCCCATGGAGGACCACCCCAGCTGCCCCCAAAGGCCGGTTTGCAATCACTCCCACTGACTGTTCCCGCCAGCCACGCACATGCTCCAAAACACGGGAGAGAAGCGCTTTGGGGTGGTGCTCTCTCCCGGCCCTTGGAAGACTTTCCCGGCTGCCTCCAAAGGTCGGTTTGCAAGAACTCCCTCCCGCTGTCCCGCCAGCCGCACACAATGCTCCCAATCACGGGAGAAAAGCGCTTCGGGGTGGTGCTCTCTCAGGGCCCTTTGAAGACTTCCCCGGCTGCCTCCAATGGGCGGTATGCAAGCACTCATGCCCGCTGTTCCCACCAGCCATGCACAATGCTCCCAAGCACGGGAGAAAAGCATTTTGGGGTGGTGCTCACTCCTTTCCCTTGGAAGACCTCCGCGCCTGCCTCCAAAGGCCGGTTTGCAAGCTCTCCTGCCTGCTGTTCCCGCCACACGCGCACACTGCTCCCTAGCCCGGGAGAAAAGCGCATCGGGGTGGTGTTCTCTCCGGGCCCATGGAGGACCTCCCCGGCTGCCCCCAAAGGCCGGTTTGCAAGCATTCCCACTAGCTGTTCCCGCCAGCCACGCAAAAGCTCCCAAGCCCGGGAGAAAAGCATTTTGGGGTGGTGCTCTCTCCGGGCCCTTGCCCCTGGGCCTTGGGGCCAGGCAGGGGGTCCACACTCCCAGGTAAAGTCAGAACCACATGCACACGTCTGTTCCTGCCCCCTGCACCGGCAGAGAGCTCGGGGGAGCCAGAGTCTGTCAGGCAGCTGCTGGGCTGGCGGCCTGTGTGGAAAGGGTCAGAGCCGACCTAGGGGCAAGTTGGGCTTCTTGCTCTCCCTGCTGCCCTGAGGCTGCTGGGTCAAAGAGGTCTTGGACATCCAGCCCTTTGCTGGTCCCTTCCATCTGACGAGGCCCTCTGAGCTCCAGCACCTTGCAGTGTGGAGACAGAGCCTGCCAGCAACCTCCTCTCCAAGGAGGCCTCAACCGAGGTCTAGTCCCAGGGAAAGGCACCAGCGGGGATGAGCCTGGGGAGGCTCCCGGGCATGTCTGGACCCAGTCCCCGCAGCCTGCCCCTTGGTGGGGCAGTACCCCCGGAGGCCAGGAAGGTCTGGGCAAGGCTGGCCAGGGGCAGGGGCCCGGCTGGGTCCTGCCCCTCGCCTGTGGGGCCTCTGAGCACAACCGGCCCTCTCCCACTGGAAGACCTCCCCGGCTGCCTCCAAAGGCCGGTTTGCCAACACTCCCGCCCGCTGTTCTCGCCAGGCACGCACAATTCTCCCAAGCCCGGGAGAAAAGCGCTTCGGGGTGTTGCTCTCTCCGGGCCCTTGCCCCTGAGCGTGGGGGCCAGGCAGTGGGTCCACACTCCCAGACCAAGGCAGAACCACATGCACACGTCTGTTCCTGACCCCTGCACCGGCAGAGAGCTCGGGGGAGCCAGAGTCTGTCAGGCAGCTGCTGGGCTGGCCGCCTGTGTGGGAAGGGGCAGAGCCGACCTAGGGGCAAGTTGGGCCTCTTCCTCTCCCTGCTGCCCTGAGGCTGCTGGGTCAAAGAGGTCTTGGGTATCCAGCCCCTTGCTGGTCCCTTCCCTCTGACGAGGCCCTCTGAGCTCCAGCACCTTGCAGTGTGGAGACAGCCCCTGCCAGCAACCTCCTCTCCAAGGAGGCCTCAACCGAGGCCTAGGCCCAGGGGAAAGGCACCATCGGGGATGAGCCAGTGGAGGCACACGGGCATGTGTGGATCCAGTCCCCGCAGCCTGCCCCTTGGTGGGGCAGTACCCCCGGAGGCCAGGAAGGTCTGGGCAAGGCTGCCAGGGGCAGGGACACTGCTGGGTCCAGCCCCTGGCCTGTGGGGCGTCTGAGCACAACCGGCACTCTCCCGCTGGAAGACCTCCCCGGCTGCCTCCAAAGGCCGGTTTGCAAGCGCTCCCGCCCACTGTTCCAGGCAGGCGTGTACAATGCTCCCAAGCCCGGGAGAAAAGCGCTTCGGGGTGGTGCTCTCTCCGGGCCCTTGCCCCTGAGCCTGGGGGCAAGGCAGGGTGTCCACACTCCCAGGCCAAGGCAGAACCACATGCACACGTCTGATCTGCCCCCTGCACCGGCAGAGAGCTCGGGGGAGCCAGAGTCTGTCAGGCAGCTGCTGGGCTGGCCGCCTGTGTGGGAAGGGGCAGAGCCGACCTAGGGGCAAGTTGGGCCTCTTGCTCTCCCTGCTGCCCTGAGGCTGCTGGGCCAAAGAGGTCTTGGGCATCCAGCCCCTTGCTGGTCCCTTCCCTCTGACGAGGCCCTCTGAGCTCCAGCACCTTGCAGTGTGGAGACAGCCCCTGCCAGCAACGTCCTCTCCAAGGAGGCCTCAACCGAGGCCTAGGCCCAGGGGAAAGGCACCAGCGGGGATGAGCCTGGGGAGTCGCCCGGGCATGTCTGGACCCAGTCCCCGCAGCCTGCCCCTTGGTGGGGCAGTACCTGCGGATGCCAGGAAGGTCTGGGAAAGGCTGGCCAGGGGCAGGGGCCCTGCTGGGTCCTGCCCCTGGCCTGTGGGGCCTCTGAGCACAACCGGCCCTCTCCCACTGGAAGACCTCCCCGGCTGCCTCCAAAGGCCGGTTTGCAAGCACTCCCGCCCACTGTTCCCGCCAGGCGTGCACAATGCTCCCAAGCCCGGGAGAAAAGCGCTTCGGGGTGTTGCTCTCTCCGGGCCCTTGCCCCTGAGCCTGGGGTCCAGGCAGTGGGTCCACACTCCCAGACCAAGGCAGAACCACATGCACACGTCTGTTCCTGACCCCTGCACCGGCAGAGAGCTCGGAGGAGCCAGAGTCTGTCAGGCAGCTGCTGGGTTGGCTGCCTGTGTGGGAAGGGGCAGAGCCGACCTAGGGGCAAGTTGGGCCTCTTCCTCTCCCTGCTGCCCTGAGGCTGCTGGGCCAAAGAGGTCTTGGGCATCCAGCCCCTTGCTGGTCCCTTCCCGCTGACGAGGCCCTCTGAGCTCCAGCACCTTGCAGTGTGGAGACAGCCCCTGCCAGCAACCTCCTCTCCAAGGAGGCCTCAACCGAGGCCTAGGCCCAGGGGAAAGGCACCAGCGGGGATGAGCCTGGGGAGGCGCCCGGGCATGTCTGGACCAGTCCCCGCAGCCTGCCCCTTGGTGGGGTAGTATCCCCGGAGGCCAGGAAGGTCTGGGCAAGGCTGCCAGGGGCAGGGACACTGCTGGGTCCTGCCCCTGGCCTGTGGGGCGTCTGAGCACAACCGGCACTCTCCCGCTGCAAGACCTCCCCGGCTGCCTCCAAAGGCCGGTTTGCAAGGACTCCTTCCTGCTGTTCCCGCCAGCCACGCACAATGCTCCCAAGCCCGGGAGAAAAGCATTTTGGGGTGGTGCTCTCTACAGGCCCTTGGAAGACCTCCCCGGCTGCCTCCAATGGCCAGCTTGCAAGCACTCATGCCCGCTGTTCCCACCAGCCGCGCAGAATGCTCCTAAGCCCGGGAGAAAAGCTTTTAGGGGTGGTGCTCACACCGGGCCCTGGAAGACCTCCCCGGCTGCCTGCAAAGGCCGGTTTTCAAGCACTCCTGCCTGCTGTTCCCGCCACCCGCGCACAATACTCCCAAGCCCGGGAGAAAAGCGGTTCGGGGTGGTGCTCTCTACAGGCCCTTGGAAGACCTCCCCGGCTGCCTCCAAAGGCCGGTTTGCAAGGACTCCTTCCTGCTGTTCCCGCCAGCCACGCACCATGCTCCCAAGCCCGGGAGAAAAGTGCTTCGGGGTGGTGCTCTCTCCGGGCCCTTGGAAGACGTCCCCGGCTGCCTCCAAAGGCCGGTTTGCAAGCACTCATGCCCGTTGTTCCCACCAGCCGCGCACAATGCTCCCAAGCCCGGGAGAAAAGCATTTTGGGTTGGTGCTCATTCCGGGCCCTTGGAAGACCTCCCCGGCTGCCTCCAAGGGCCAGTTTGCAAGCACTCCTGCCTGCTGTTCCCGCCAGCCGCGCACAATGCTCCCAAGCCCGGGAGAAAAGCGCTTCGGGGTGGTGCTCTCTCCGGGCACTTTCAAGACCTCCCCGGCTGCCTCCAAAGGCCGGTTTGTAAGTACTCATTCCCGCTGCTTCCGCCACCTGCGCACAATGCTCCCAAGCCCGGGAGAAAAGCATTTTGGGGTGGTGCTCTCTCCGGGCCGTTGGAAGACCTCCCGGGCTGCCTCCAAAGGCCGGTTTGCAAGCACTCATGTTCGCTGTTCCCGACAGCCACGCACAATGCTCCCAAGCCGGGAGAAAAGCATTTTGGGGTGGTGATCAGTCCGGGCCCTTGGAAGACCTCCCCGGCTGCCTCCAAAGAACAGTTTGCAAGCACTCATGCCCGCTGTTCCCGCCAGCCGCGCACAATGCTCCCAAGACCGTGAGAAAAGCGCTTCGGGGTGGTGTTCTCTCCGGGACCATGGAGGACCTCCCCGGCTGCCCCCAAAGGCCGGTTTGCAAGCACTCCCACTCGCTGTTCCCGCCAGCCACACACAATGTTCCAAAACCCCGGAGAAAAGCGCTTCGGGGTGGTGCTCTCTCTGGGCCCTTGGAAGACTTCTCTGACTGCCTCCAAAGGCCGGTTTGCAAGAATTCCCTCCCGCTGTCCCACCAGCCGCACACAATGCTCCAAAACCCGAGAGAAAAGCGCTTCGAGGTGGTGCTCTCTCCGGGCCCTTGGAAGACCTCCCCGGCTGCCTCCAAAGGCCGGTTTGCAAGCACTCCTGCCTGCTGTTCCCGCCACACGCGCACAATGCACCCAAGCCCGGGAGAAAAGCGCTTCGGGGTGGTGCTCTCTCCCAGCCTTTGGAAGACGTCCCCGGCTGCCTCCAAAGGCCGGTTTGCAAGGACTCCTTCCTGCTGTTCCCGCCAGCCACGCACAATGCTCCCAATCCCGGGAGAAAAGTGCTTCGGGATGGTGCTCTCTCCGGGCCCTTGGAAGACCTCCCCGGATACCTCCAAAGGTGGGTTTGCAAATACTCATTCCCGCTGTTCCCGCCAGCTGTGCACAATTCTCCCAAGCCCGGGAGAAAAGCATTTTGCGGTGGTGCTCACTCCGGGCCCTTGGAAGACCTCCCCGGCTGCCTCAAAAGGCCGGTTTGCAAGCACTCAGGCCCGCTGTTCCCGCCAGCCGCGTACAATGCTCCCAAGCCCGGGAGAAAAGCATTTTGGGGTGGTGCTCACTCCGGGCCCTTGAAAGACTTCCCCGGCTGCCTCCAAAGTCCAGTTTGCAAGAACTCATGCCCGCTGTTCCCGGCAGCCGCGCACAAAGCTCCCAAGACCGGGAGAAATGCGCTTCGGGGTGGTGTTCTCTCCGTGCCCATGGAGGACCACCCCAGCTGCCCCCAAAGGCCGGTTTGCAATCACTCCCACTGACTGTTCCCGCCAGCCACGCACATGCTCCAAAACACGGGAGAGAAGCGCTTTGGGGTGGTGCTCTCTCCCGGCCCTTGGAAGACTTTCCCGGCTGCCTCCAAAGGTCGGTTTGCAAGAACTCCCTCCCGCTGTCCCGCCAGCCGCACACAATGCTCCCAATCACGGGAGAAAAGCGCTTCGGGGTGGTGCTCTCTCAGGGCCCTTTGAAGACTTCCCCGGCTGCCTCCAATGGGCGGTATGCAAGCACTCATGCCCGCTGTTCCCACCAGCCATGCACAATGCTCCCAAGCACGGGAGAAAAGCATTTTGGGGTGGTGCTCACTCCTTTCCCTTGGAAGACCTCCGCGCCTGCCTCCAAAGGCCGGTTTGCAAGCTCTCCTGCCTGCTGTTCCCGCCACACGCGCACACTGCTCCCTAGCCCGGGAGAAAAGCGCATCGGGGTGGTGTTCTCTCCGGGCCCATGGAGGACCTCCCCGGCTGCCCCCAAAGGCCGGTTTGCAAGCATTCCCACTAGCTGTTCCCGCCAGCCACGCAAAAGCTCCCAAGCCCGGGAGAAAAGCATTTTGGGGTGGTGCTCTCTCCGGGCCCTTGCCCCTGGGCCTTGGGGCCAGGCAGGGGGTCCACACTCCCAGGTAAAGTCAGAACCACATGCACACGTCTGTTCCTGCCCCCTGCACCGGCAGAGAGCTCGGGGGAGCCAGAGTCTGTCAGGCAGCTGCTGGGCTGGCGGCCTGTGTGGAAAGGGTCAGAGCCGACCTAGGGGCAAGTTGGGCTTCTTGCTCTCCCTGCTGCCCTGAGGCTGCTGGGTCAAAGAGGTCTTGGACATCCAGCCCTTTGCTGGTCCCTTCCATCTGACGAGGCCCTCTGAGCTCCAGCACCTTGCAGTGTGGAGACAGAGCCTGCCAGCAACCTCCTCTCCAAGGAGGCCTCAACCGAGGTCTAGTCCCAGGGAAAGGCACCAGCGGGGATGAGCCTGGGGAGGCTCCCGGGCATGTCTGGACCCAGTCCCCGCAGCCTGCCCCTTGGTGGGGCAGTACCCCCGGAGGCCAGGAAGGTCTGGGCAAGGCTGGCCAGGGGCAGGGGCCCGGCTGGGTCCTGCCCCTCGCCTGTGGGGCCTCTGAGCACAACCGGCCCTCTCCCACTGGAAGACCTCCCCGGCTGCCTCCAAAGGCCGGTTTGCCAACACTCCCGCCCGCTGTTCTCGCCAGGCACGCACAATTCTCCCAAGCCCGGGAGAAAAGCGCTTCGGGGTGTTGCTCTCTCCGGGCCCTTGCCCCTGAGCGTGGGGGCCAGGCAGTGGGTCCACACTCCCAGACCAAGGCAGAACCACATGCACACGTCTGTTCCTGACCCCTGAACCGGCAGAGAGCTCGGGGGAGCCAGAGTCTGTCAGGCAGCTGCTGGGCTGGCCGCCTGTGTGGGAAGGGGCAGAGCCGACCTAGGGGCAAGTTGGGCCTCTTCCTCTCCCTGCTGCCCTGAGGCTGCTGGGTCAAAGAGGTCTTGGGTATCCAGCCCCTTGCTGGTCCCTTCCCTCTGACGAGGCCCTCTGAGCTCCAGCACCTTGCAGTGTGGAGACAGCCCCTGCCAGCAACCTCCTCTCCAAGGAGGCCTCAACCGAGGCCTAGGCCCAGGGGAAAGGCACCATCGGGGATGAGCCAGTGGAGGCACACGGGCATGTGTGGATCCAGACCCCGCAGCCTGCCCCTTGGTGGGGCAGTACCCCCGGAGGCCAGGAAGGTCTGGGCAAGGCTGCCAGGGGCAGGGACACTGCTGGGTCCAGCCCCTGGCCTGTGGGGCGTCTGAGCACAACCGGCACTCTCCCGCTGGAAGACCTCCCCGGCTGCCTCCAAAGGCCGGTTTGCAAGCGCTCCCGCCCACTGTTCCAGGCAGGCGTGTACAATGCTCCCAAGCCCGGGAGAAAAGCGCTTCGGGGTGGTGCTCTCTCCGGGCCCTTGCCCCTGAGCCTGGGGGCAAGGCAGGGTGTCCACACTCCCAGGCCAAGGCAGAACCACATGCACACGTCTGATCTGCCCCCTGCACCGGCAGAGAGCTCGGGGGAGCCAGAGTCTGTCAGGCAGCTGCTGGGCTGGCCGCCTGTGTGGGAAGGGGCAGAGCCGACCTAGGGGCAAGTTGGGCCTCTTGCTCTCCCTGCTGCCCTGAGGCTGCTGGGCCAAAGAGGTCTTGGGCATCCAGCCCCTTGCTGGTCCCTTCCCTCTGACGAGGCCCTCTGAGCTCCAGCACCTTGCAGTGTGGAGACAGCCCCTGCCAGCAACGTCCTCTCCAAGGAGGCCTCAACCGAGGCCTAGGCCCAGGGGAAAGGCACCAGCGGGGATGAGCCTGGGGAGTCGCCCGGGCATGTCTGGACCCAGTCCCCGCAGCCTGCCCCTTGGTGGGGCAGTACCTGCGGATGCCAGGAAGGTCTGGGAAAGGCTGGCCAGGGGCAGGGGCCCTGCTGGGTCCTGCCCCTGGCCTGTGGGGCCTCTGAGCACAACCGGCCCTCTCCCACTGGAAGACCTCCCCGGCTGCCTCCAAAGGCCGGTTTGCAAGCACTCCCGCCCACTGTTCCCGCCAGGCGTGCACAATGCTCCCAAGCCCGGGAGAAAAGCGCTTCGGGGTGTTGCTCTCTCCGGGCCCTTGCCCCTGAGCCTGGGGTCCAGGCAGTGGGTCCACACTCCCAGACCAAGGCAGAACCACATGCACACGTCTGTTCCTGACCCCTGCACCGGCAGAGAGCTCGGAGGAGCCAGAGTCTGTCAGGCAGCTGCTGGGTTGGCTGCCTGTGTGGGAAGGGGCAGAGCCGACCTAGGGGCAAGTTGGGCCTCTTCCTCTCCCTGCTGCCCTGAGGCTGCTGGGCCAAAGAGGTCTTGGGCATCCAGCCCCTTGCTGGTCCCTTCCCGCTGACGAGGCCCTCTGAGCTCCAGCACCTTGCAGTGTGGAGACAGCCCCTGCCAGCAACCTCCTCTCCAAGGAGGCCTCAACCGAGGCCTAGGCCCAGGGGAAAGGCACCAGCGGGGATGAGCCTGGGGAGGCGCCCGGGCATGTCTGGACCAGTCCCCGCAGCCTGCCCCTTGGTGGGGTAGTATCCCCGGAGGCCAGGAAGGTCTGGGCAAGGCTGCCAGGGGCAGGGACACTGCTGGGTCCTGCCCCTGGCCTGTGGGGCGTCTGAGCACAACCGGCACTCTCCCGCTGCAAGACCTCCCCGGCTGCCTCCAAAGGCCGGTTTGCAAGCACTCAATCCCTCTGTTCCTGCCAGCCGCGCACAATGCTCCCAAGCCCAGGAGAAAAGCGCTTCGGGGTGGTGCCCTCTCCCGGCCCTTGGAAGACCTCCCCGGCTGCCTCCAAAGGCTGGTTTTCAAGAACTCCCTCAAGCTGACCCGCCAGCCGCACACAATGCTCCCAAGCCCGGGAGAAAAGCATTTTGGGGTGGTGCTCTCTCCGGGCCCTTGGAGGACCTCCACGGCTGCCTCGAAAGGCCGGTTTGCAAGCACTGACGTCCGCTGTTCCCGACAGCCGCGCACAAAGCTCCCAATTCCGGGAGAAAAGTGCTTCGGGATGGTGCTCTCTCCGGGCCCTTGGAAGACCTCCCAAGCTGCCTCCAAAGGCCGGTTTGCAAGCACTCCCGCCCGCTGTTCCCGCCACCCTCGCACAATGCTCCCAAGCCCGGGAGAAAAGCGCTTCGGGGTGTTGTTCTCTCCGAGCCAATGGAGGACCTCCCTGGCTGCCCCCAAAGGCCGGTTTGCAAGCACTCCCACTCGCTGTTCCCGCCAGCCACGCACAATCCTCATAAACCCCGGAGAAAAGCGCTTCGGGGTGGTGTTCTCTCCGTGCCCATGGAAGACCTCCCGGGGTGCCCCCAAAGGCCGGTTTGGAAGCATTCCCACTCGCTGTTCCCGCCATCCACGCAAATGTTCCAAGCCCGGGAGAAAAGCGCTTCTGGGTGGTGCTCTCTCCTGGCCCTTGGAAGACCTCCCCGGCTGCCTCCAAAGGCCGGTTTGCAAGCACTCCTGCCCGCTGTTCCCACCAGCCACGCACAATGCTCCCAAGCCCGGGAGAAAAGCATTTTGGGGTGGTGGTCACACCGGGCCCTGGAAGACCTCCCCGGCTGCCTCCAAAGGACGGTTTTCAAGCACTCCTGCCTGCTGTTCCCGCCACCCGCGCACAATGCTCCCAAGCCCGGGAGAAAAGCGCTTCGGGGTGGTGCTCTCTACAGGCCCTTGGAAGACCTCCCCGGCTGCCTCCAAAGGCCGGTTTGCAAGGACTCCTTCCTGCTGTTCCCGCCAGCCACGCACAATGCTCCCAAGCCCGGGAGAAAAGCATTTTGGGGTGGTGCTCACTCCGGGCCCTTGGAAGACCTCCCCGGCTGCCTCCAATGGCCAGTTTGCAAGCACTCATGCCCACTGTTCCCACCAGCCGCGCACAATGCTCCCAAGCCCGGGAGAAAAGCTTTTTGGGGTGGTGCTCACACCGGGCCCTGGAAGACCTCCCCGGCTGCCTCCAAAGGCCGGTTTTCAAGCACTCCTGCCTGCTGTTCCCGCCACCTGCGCACAATGCTCCCAAGCCCAGGAGAAAAGCGCTTCGGGGTGGTGCTCTCTACAGGCCCTTGGAAGACCTCCCCGGCTGCCTGCAAAGGCCGGTTTGCAAGGACTCCTTCCTGCTGTTCCCGCCAGCCACGCACAATGCTCCCAAGCCCGGGAGAAAAGCATTTTGGGGTGGTGCTCACACCGGGCCCTGGAAGACCTCCCCGGCTGCCTCCAAAGGCCGGTTTGCAAGGACTCCTTCCTGCTGTTCCCGCCAGCCACGCACCATGCTCCCAAGCCCGGGAGAAAAGTGCTTCGGGGTGGTGCTCTCTCCGGGCCCTTGGAAGACGTCCCCGGCTGCCTCCAAAGGCCGGTTTGCAAGCACTCATGCCCGTTGTTCCCACCAGCCGCGCACAATGCTCCCAAGCCCGGGAGAAAAGCATTTTGGGTTGGTGCTCATTCCGGGCCCTTGGAAGACCTCCCCGGCTGCCTCCAAGGGCCAGTTTGCAAGCACTCCTGCCTGCTGTTCCCGCCAGCCGCGCACAATGCTCCCAAGCCCGGGAGAAAAGCGCTTCGGGGTGGTGCTCTCTCCGGGCACTTTCAAGACCTCCCCGGCTGCCTCCAAAGGCCGGTTTGTAAGTACTCATTCCCGCTGCTTCCGCCACCTGCGCACAATGCTCCCAAGCCCGGGAGAAAAGCATTTTGGGGTGGTGCTCTCTCCGGGCCGTTGGAAGACCTCCCGGGCTGCCTCCAAAGGCCGGTTTGCAAGCACTCATGTTCGCTGTTCCCGACAGCCACGCACAATGCTCCCAAGCCGGGAGAAAAGCATTTTGGGGTGGTGATCAGTCCGGGCCCTTGGAAGACCTCCCCGGCTGCCTCCAAAGAACAGTTTGCAAGCACTCATGCCCGCTGTTCCCGCCAGCCGCGCACAATGCTCCCAAGACCGTGAGAAAAGCGCTTCGGGGTGGTGTTCTCTCCGGGACCATGGAGGACCTCCCCGGCTGCCCCCAAAGGCCGGTTTGCAAGCACTCCCACTCGCTGTTCCCGCCAGCCACACACAATGTTCCAAAACCCCGGAGAAAAGCGCTTCGGGGTGGTGCTCTCTCTGGGCCCTTGGAAGACTTCTCTGACTGCCTCCAAAGGCCGGTTTGCAAGAATTCCCTCCCGCTGTCCCACCAGCCGCACACAATGCTCCAAAACCCGAGAGAAAAGCGCTTCGAGGTGGTGCTCTCTCCGGGCCCTTGGAAGACCTCCCCGGCTGCCTCCAAAGGCCGGTTTGCAAGCACTCCTGCCTGCTGTTCCCGCCACACGCGCACAATGCACCCAAGCCCGGGAGAAAAGCGCTTCGGGGTGGTGCTCTCTCCCAGCCTTTGGAAGACGTCCCCGGCTGCCTCCAAAGGCCGGTTTGCAAGGACTCCTTCCTGCTGTTCCCGCCAGCCACGCACAATGCTCCCAATCCCGGGAGAAAAGTGCTTCGGGATGGTGCTCTCTCCGGGCCCTTGGAAGACCTCCCCGGATACCTCCAAAGGTGGGTTTGCAAGTACTCATTCCCGCTGTTCCCGCCAGCTGTGCACAATTCTCCCAAGCCCGGGAGAAAAGCATTTTGCGGTGGTGCTCACTCCGGGCCCTTGGAAGACCTCCCCGGCTGCCTCAAAAGGCCGGTTTGCAAGCACTCAGGCCCGCTGTTCCCGCCAGCCGCGTACAATGCTCCCAAGCCCGGGAGAAAAGCATTTTGGGGTGGTGCTCACTCCGGGCCCTTGAAAGACTTCCCCGGCTGCCTCCAAAGTCCAGTTTGCAAGAACTCATGCCCGCTGTTCCCGGCAGCCGCGCACAAAGCTCCCAAGACCGGGAGAAATGCGCTTCGGGGTGGTGTTCTCTCCGTGCCCATGGAGGACCACCCCAGCTGCCCCCAAAGGCCGGTTTGCAATCACTCCCACTGACTGTTCCCGCCAGCCACGCACATGCTCCAAAACACGGGAGAGAAGCGCTTTGGGGTGGTGCTCTCTCCCGGCCCTTGGAAGACTTTCCCGGCTGCCTCCAAAGGTCGGTTTGCAAGAACTCCCTCCCGCTGTCCCGCCAGCCGCACACAATGCTCCCAATCACGGGAGAAAAGCGCTTCGGGGTGGTGCTCTCTCAGGGCCCTTTGAAGACTTCCCCGGCTGCCTCCAATGGGCGGTATGCAAGCACTCATGCCCGCTGTTCCCACCAGCCATGCACAATGCTCCCAAGCACGGGAGAAAAGCATTTTGGGGTGGTGCTCACTCCTTTCCCTTGGAAGACCTCCGCGCCTGCCTCCAAAGGCCGGTTTGCAAGCTCTCCTGCCTGCTGTTCCCGCCACACGCGCACACTGCTCCCTAGCCCGGGAGAAAAGCGCATCGGGGTGGTGTTCTCTCCGGGCCCATGGAGGACCTCCCCGGCTGCCCCCAAAGGCCGGTTTGCAAGCATTCCCACTAGCTGTTCCCGCCAGCCACGCAAAAGCTCCCAAGCCCGGGAGAAAAGCATTTTGGGGTGGTGCTCTCTCCGGGCCCTTGCCCCTGGGCCTTGGGGCCAGGCAGGGGGTCCACACTCCCAGGTAAAGTCAGAACCACATGCACACGTCTGTTCCTGCCCCCTGCACCGGCAGAGAGCTCGGGGGAGCCAGAGTCTGTCAGGCAGCTGCTGGGCTGGCGGCCTGTGTGGAAAGGGTCAGAGCCGACCTAGGGGCAAGTTGGGCTTCTTGCTCTCCCTGCTGCCCTGAGGCTGCTGGGTCAAAGAGGTCTTGGACATCCAGCCCTTTGCTGGTCCCTTCCATCTGACGAGGCCCTCTGAGCTCCAGCACCTTGCAGTGTGGAGACAGAGCCTGCCAGCAACCTCCTCTCCAAGGAGGCCTCAACCGAGGTCTAGTCCCAGGGAAAGGCACCAGCGGGGATGAGCCTGGGGAGGCTCCCGGGCATGTCTGGACCCAGTCCCCGCAGCCTGCCCCTTGGTGGGGCAGTACCCCCGGAGGCCAGGAAGGTCTGGGCAAGGCTGGCCAGGGGCAGGGGCCCGGCTGGGTCCTGCCCCTCGCCTGTGGGGCCTCTGAGCACAACCGGCCCTCTCCCACTGGAAGACCTCCCCGGCTGCCTCCAAAGGCCGGTTTGCCAACACTCCCGCCCGCTGTTCTCGCCAGGCACGCACAATTCTCCCAAGCCCGGGAGAAAAGCGCTTCGGGGTGTTGCTCTCTCCGGGCCCTTGCCCCTGAGCGTGGGGGCCAGGCAGTGGGTCCACACTCCCAGACCAAGGCAGAACCACATGCACACGTCTGTTCCTGACCCCTGAACCGGCAGAGAGCTCGGGGGAGCCAGAGTCTGTCAGGCAGCTGCTGGGCTGGCCGCCTGTGTGGGAAGGGGCAGAGCCGACCTAGGGGCAAGTTGGGCCTCTTCCTCTCCCTGCTGCCCTGAGGCTGCTGGGTCAAAGAGGTCTTGGGTATCCAGCCCCTTGCTGGTCCCTTCCCTCTGACGAGGCCCTCTGAGCTCCAGCACCTTGCAGTGTGGAGACAGCCCCTGCCAGCAACCTCCTCTCCAAGGAGGCCTCAACCGAGGCCTAGGCCCAGGGGAAAGGCACCATCGGGGATGAGCCAGTGGAGGCACACGGGCATGTGTGGATCCAGTCCCCGCAGCCTGCCCCTTGGTGGGGCAGTACCCCCGGAGGCCAGGAAGGTCTGGGCAAGGCTGCCAGGGGCAGGGACACTGCTGGGTCCAGCCCCTGGCCTGTGGGGCGTCTGAGCACAACCGGCACTCTCCCGCTGGAAGACCTCCCCGGCTGCCTCCAAAGGCCGGTTTGCAAGCGCTCCCGCCCACTGTTCCAGGCAGGCGTGTACAATGCTCCCAAGCCCGGGAGAAAAGCGCTTCGGGGTGGTGCTCTCTCCGGGCCCTTGCCCCTGAGCCTGGGGGCAAGGCAGGGTGTCCACACTCCCAGGCCAAGGCAGAACCACATGCACACGTCTGATCTGCCCCCTGCACCGGCAGAGAGCTCGGGGGAGCCAGAGTCTGTCAGGCAGCTGCTGGGCTGGCCGCCTGTGTGGGAAGGGGCAGAGCCGACCTAGGGGCAAGTTGGGCCTCTTGCTCTCCCTGCTGCCCTGAGGCTGCTGGGCCAAAGAGGTCTTGGGCATCCAGCCCCTTGCTGGTCCCTTCCCTCTGACGAGGCCCTCTGAGCTCCAGCACCTTGCAGTGTGGAGACAGCCCCTGCCAGCAACGTCCTCTCCAAGGAGGCCTCAACCGAGGCCTAGGCCCAGGGGAAAGGCACCAGCGGGGATGAGCCTGGGGAGTCGCCCGGGCATGTCTGGACCCAGTCCCCGCAGCCTGCCCCTTGGTGGGGCAGTACCTGCGGATGCCAGGAAGGTCTGGGAAAGGCTGGCCAGGGGCAGGGGCCCTGCTGGGTCCTGCCCCTGGCCTGTGGGGCCTCTGAGCACAACCGGCCCTCTCCCACTGGAAGACTCCCCGGCTGCCTCCAAAGGCCGGTTTGCAAGCACTCCCGCCCACTGTTCCCGCCAGGCGTGCACAATGCTCCCAAGCCCGGGAGAAAAGCGCTTCGGGGTGTTGCTCTCTCCGGGCCCTTGCCCCTGAGCCTGGGGTCCAGGCAGTGGGTCCACATTCCCAGACCAAGGCAGAACCACATGCACACGTCTGTTCCTGACCCCTGCACCGGCAGAGAGCTCGGAGGAGCCAGAGTCTGTCAGGCAGCTGCTGGGTTGGCTGCCTGTGTGGGAAGGGGCAGAGCCGACCTAGGGGCAAGTTGGGCCTCTTCCTCTCCCTGCTGCCCTGAGGCTGCTGGGCCAAAGAGGTCTTGGGCATCCAGCCCCTTGCTGGTCCCTTCCCGCTGACGAGGCCCTCTGAGCTCCAGCACCTTGCAGTGTGGAGACAGCCCCTGCCAGCAACCTCCTCTCCAAGGAGGCCTCAACCGAGGCCTAGGCCCAGGGGAAAGGCACCAGCGGGGATGAGCCTGGGGAGGCGCCCGGGCATGTCTGGACCAGTCCCCGCAGCCTGCCCCTTGGTGGGGTAGTATCCCCGGAGGCCAGGAAGGTCTGGGCAAGGCTGCCAGGGGCAGGGACACTGCTGGGTCCTGCCCCTGGCCTGTGGGGCGTCTGAGCACAACCGGCACTCTCCCGCTGCAAGACCTCCCCGGCTGCCTCCAAAGGCCGGTTTGCAAGCACTCAATCCCTCTGTTCCTGCCAGCCGCGCACAATGCTCCCAAGCCCAGGAGAAAAGCGCTTCGGGGTGGTGCCCTCTCCCGGCCCTTGGAAGACCTCCCCGGCTGCCTCCAAAGGCTGGTTTTCAAGAACTCCCTCAAGCTGACCCGCCAGCCGCACACAATGCTCCCAAGCCCAGGAGAAAAGCATTTTGGGGTGGTGCTCTCTCCGGGCCCTTGGAGGACCTCCACGGCTGCCTCGAAAGGCCGGTTTGCAAGCACTGACGTCCGCTGTTCCCGACAGCCGCGCACAAAGCTCCCAATTCCGGGAGAAAAGTGCTTCGGGATGGTGCTCTCTCCGGGCCCTTGGAAGACCTCCCAAGCTGCCTCCAAAGGCCGGTTTGCAAGCACTCCCGCCCGCTGTTCCCGCCACCCTCGCACAATGCTCCCAAGCCCGGGAGAAAAGCGCTTCGGGGTGTTGTTCTCTCCGAGCCAATGGAGGACCTCCCTGGCTGCCCCCAAAGGCCGGTTTGCAAGCACTCCCACTCGCTGTTCCCGCCAGCCACGCACAATCCTCATAAACCCCGGAGAAAAGCGCTTCGGGGTGGTGTTCTCTCCGTGCCCATGGAAGACCTCCCGGGGTGCCCCCAAAGGCCGGTTTGGAAGCATTCCCACTCGCTGTTCCCGCCATCCACGCAAATGTTCCAAGCCCGGGAGAAAAGCGCTTCTGGGTGGTGCTCTCTCCTGGCCCTTGGAAGACCTCCCCGGCTGCCTCCAAAGGCCGGTTTGCAAGCACTCCTGCCCGCTGTTCCCACCAGCCACGCACAATGCTCCCAAGCCCGGGAGAAAAGCATTTTGGGGTGGTGGTCACACCGGGCCCTGGAAGACCTCCCCGGCTGCCTCCAAAGGACGGTTTTCAAGCACTCCTGCCTGCTGTTCCCGCCACCCGCGCACAATGCTCCCAAGCCCGGGAGAAAAGCGCTTCGGGGTGGTGCTCTCTACAGGCCCTTGGAAGACCTCCCCGGCTGCCTCCAAAGGCCGGTTTGCAAGGACTCCTTCCTGCTGTTCCCGCCAGCCACGCACAATGCTCCCAAGCCCGGGAGAAAAGCATTTTGGGGTGGTGCTCTCTACAGGCCCTTGGAAGACCTCCCCGGCTGCCTCCAATGGCCAGCTTGCAAGCACTCATGCCCGCTGTTCCCACCAGCCGCGCAGAATGCTCCTAAGCCCGGGAGAAAAGCTTTTAGGGGTGGTGCTCACACCGGGCCCTGGAAGACCTCCCCGGCTGCCTGCAAAGGCCGGTTTTCAAGCACTCCTGCCTGCTGTTCCCGCCACCCGCGCACAATACTCCCAAGCCCGGGAGAAAAGCGGTTCGGGGTGGTGCTCTCTACAGGCCCTTGGAAGACCTCCCCGGCTGCCTCCAAAGGCCGGTTTGCAAGGACTCCTTCCTGCTGTTCCCGCCAGCCACGCACCATGCTCCCAAGCCCGGGAGAAAAGTGCTTCGGGGTGGTGCTCTCTCCGGGCCCTTGGAAGACGTCCCCGGCTGCCTCCAAAGGCCGGTTTGCAAGCACTCATGCCCGTTGTTCCCACCAGCCGCGCACAATGCTCCCAAGCCCGGGAGAAAAGCATTTTGGGTTGGTGCTCATTCCGGGCCCTTGGAAGACCTCCCCGGCTGCCTCCAAGGGCCAGTTTGCAAGCACTCCTGCCTGCTGTTCCCGCCAGCCGCGCACAATGCTCCCAAGCCCGGGAGAAAAGCGCTTCGGGGTGGTGCTCTCTCCGGGCACTTTCAAGACCTCCCCGGCTGCCTCCAAAGGCCGGTTTGTAAGTACTCATTCCCGCTGCTTCCGCCACCTGCGCACAATGCTCCCAAGCCCGGGAGAAAAGCATTTTGGGGTGGTGCTCTCTCCGGGCCGTTGGAAGACCTCCCGGGCTGCCTCCAAAGGCCGGTTTGCAAGCACTCATGTTCGCTGTTCCCGACAGCCACGCACAATGCTCCCAAGCCGGGAGAAAAGCATTTTGGGGTGGTGATCAGTCCGGGCCCTTGGAAGACCTCCCCGGCTGCCTCCAAAGAACAGTTTGCAAGCACTCATGCCCGCTGTTCCCGCCAGCCGCGCACAATGCTCCCAAGACCGTGAGAAAAGCGCTTCGGGGTGGTGTTCTCTCCGGGACCATGGAGGACCTCCCCGGCTGCCCCCAAAGGCCGGTTTGCAAGCACTCCCACTCGCTGTTCCCGCCAGCCACACACAATGTTCCAAAACCCCGGAGAAAAGCGCTTCGGGGTGGTGCTCTCTCTGGGCCCTTGGAAGACTTCTCTGACTGCCTCCAAAGGCCGGTTTGCAAGAATTCCCTCCCGCTGTCCCACCAGCCGCACACAATGCTCCAAAACCCGAGAGAAAAGCGCTTCGAGGTGGTGCTCTCTCCGGGCCCTTGGAAGACCTCCCCGGCTGCCTCCAAAGGCCGGTTTGCAAGCACTCCTGCCTGCTGTTCCCGCCACACGCGCACAATGCACCCAAGCCCGGGAGAAAAGCGCTTCGGGGTGGTGCTCTCTCCCAGCCTTTGGAAGACGTCCCCGGCTGCCTCCAAAGGCCGGTTTGCAAGGACTCCTTCCTGCTGTTCCCGCCAGCCACGCACAATGCTCCCAATCCCGGGAGAAAAGTGCTTCGGGATGGTGCTCTCTCCGGGCCCTTGGAAGACCTCCCCGGATACCTCCAAAGGTGGGTTTGCAAATACTCATTCCCGCTGTTCCCGCCAGCTGTGCACAATTCTCCCAAGCCCGGGAGAAAAGCATTTTGCGGTGGTGCTCACTCCGGGCCCTTGGAAGACCTCCCCGGCTGCCTCAAAAGGCCGGTTTGCAAGCACTCAGGCCCGCTGTTCCCGCCAGCCGCGTACAATGCTCCCAAGCCCGGGAGAAAAGCATTTTGGGGTGGTGCTCACTCCGGGCCCTTGAAAGACTTCCCCGGCTGCCTCCAAAGTCCAGTTTGCAAGAACTCATGCCCGCTGTTCCCGGCAGCCGCGCACAAAGCTCCCAAGACCGGGAGAAATGCGCTTCGGGGTGGTGTTCTCTCCGTGCCCATGGAGGACCACCCCAGCTGCCCCCAAAGGCCGGTTTGCAATCACTCCCACTGACTGTTCCCGCCAGCCACGCACATGCTCCAAAACACGGGAGAGAAGCGCTTTGGGGTGGTGCTCTCTCCCGGCCCTTGGAAGACTTTCCCGGCTGCCTCCAAAGGTCGGTTTGCAAGAACTCCCTCCCGCTGTCCCGCCAGCCGCACACAATGCTCCCAATCACGGGAGAAAAGCGCTTCGGGGTGGTGCTCTCTCAGGGCCCTTTGAAGACTTCCCCGGCTGCCTCCAATGGGCGGTATGCAAGCACTCATGCCCGCTGTTCCCACCAGCCATGCACAATGCTCCCAAGCACGGGAGAAAAGCATTTTGGGGTGGTGCTCACTCCTTTCCCTTGGAAGACCTCCGCGCCTGCCTCCAAAGGCCGGTTTGCAAGCTCTCCTGCCTGCTGTTCCCGCCACACGCGCACACTGCTCCCTAGCCCGGGAGAAAAGCGCATCGGGGTGGTGTTCTCTCCGGGCCCATGGAGGACCTCCCCGGCTGCCCCCAAAGGCCGGTTTGCAAGCATTCCCACTAGCTGTTCCCGCCAGCCACGCAAAAGCTCCCAAGCCCGGGAGAAAAGCATTTTGGGGTGGTGCTCTCTCCGGGCCCTTGCCCCTGGGCCTTGGGGCCAGGCAGGGGGTCCACACTCCCAGGTAAAGTCAGAACCACATGCACACGTCTGTTCCTGCCCCCTGCACCGGCAGAGAGCTCGGGGGAGCCAGAGTCTGTCAGGCAGCTGCTGGGCTGGCGGCCTGTGTGGAAAGGGTCAGAGCCGACCTAGGGGCAAGTTGGGCTTCTTGCTCTCCCTGCTGCCCTGAGGCTGCTGGGTCAAAGAGGTCTTGGACATCCAGCCCTTTGCTGGTCCCTTCCATCTGACGAGGCCCTCTGAGCTCCAGCACCTTGCAGTGTGGAGACAGAGCCTGCCAGCAACCTCCTCTCCAAGGAGGCCTCAACCGAGGTCTAGTCCCAGGGAAAGGCACCAGCGGGGATGAGCCTGGGGAGGCTCCCGGGCATGTCTGGACCCAGTCCCCGCAGCCTGCCCCTTGGTGGGGCAGTACCCCCGGAGGCCAGGAAGGTCTGGGCAAGGCTGGCCAGGGGCAGGGGCCCGGCTGGGTCCTGCCCCTCGCCTGTGGGGCCTCTGAGCACAACCGGCCCTCTCCCACTGGAAGACCTCCCCGGCTGCCTCCAAAGGCCGGTTTGCCAACACTCCCGCCCGCTGTTCTCGCCAGGCACGCACAATTCTCCCAAGCCCGGGAGAAAAGCGCTTCGGGGTGTTGCTCTCTCCGGGCCCTTGCCCCTGAGCGTGGGGGCCAGGCAGTGGGTCCACACTCCCAGACCAAGGCAGAACCACATGCACACGTCTGTTCCTGACCCCTGAACCGGCAGAGAGCTCGGGGGAGCCAGAGTCTGTCAGGCAGCTGCTGGGCTGGCCGCCTGTGTGGGAAGGGGCAGAGCCGACCTAGGGGCGAGTTGGGCCTCTTCCTCTCCCTGCTGCCCTGAGGCTGCTGGGTCAAAGAGGTCTTGGGTATCCAGCCCCTTGCTGGTCCCTTCCCTCTGACGAGGCCCTCTGAGCTCCAGCACCTTGCAGTGTGGAGACAGCCCCTGCCAGCAACCTCCTCTCCAAGGAGGCCTCAACCGAGGCCTAGGCCCAGGGGAAAGGCACCATCGGGGATGAGCCAGTGGAGGCACACGGGCATGTGTGGATCCAGTCCCCGCAGCCTGCCCCTTGGTGGGGCAGTACCCCCGGAGGCCAGGAAGGTCTGGGCAAGGCTGCCAGGGGCAGGGACACTGCTGGGTCCAGCCCCTGGCCTGTGGGGCGTCTGAGCACAACCGGCACTCTCCCGCTGGAAGACCTCCCCGGCTGCCTCCAAAGGCCGGTTTGCAAGCGCTCCCGCCCACTGTTCCAGGCAGGCGTGTACAATGCTCCCAAGCCCGGGAGAAAAGCGCTTCGGGGTGGTGCTCTCTCCGGGCCCTTGCCCCTGAGCCTGGGGGCAAGGCAGGGTGTCCACACTCCCAGGCCAAGGCAGAACCACATGCACACGTCTGATCTGCCCCCTGCACCGGCAGAGAGCTCGGGGGAGCCAGAGTCTGTCAGGCAGCTGCTGGGCTGGCCGCCTGTGTGGGAAGGGGCAGAGCCGACCTAGGGGCAAGTTGGGCCTCTTGCTCTCCCTGCTGCCCTGAGGCTGCTGGGCCAAAGAGGTCTTGGGCATCCAGCCCCTTGCTGGTCCCTTCCCTCTGACGAGGCCCTCTGAGCTCCAGCACCTTGCAGTGTGGAGACAGCCCCTGCCAGCAACGTCCTCTCCAAGGAGGCCTCAACCGAGGCCTAGGCCCAGGGGAAAGGCACCAGCGGGGATGAGCCTGGGGAGTCGCCCGGGCATGTCTGGACCCAGTCCCCGCAGCCTGCCCCTTGGTGGGGCAGTACCTGCGGATGCCAGGAAGGTCTGGGAAAGGCTGGCCAGGGGCAGGGGCCCTGCTGGGTCCTGCCCCTGGCCTGTGGGGCCTCTGAGCACAACCGGCCCTCTCCCACTGGAAGACCTCCCCGGCTGCCTCCAAAGGCCGGTTTGCAAGCACTCCCGCCCACTGTTCCCGCCAGGCGTGCACAATGCTCCCAAGCCCGGGAGAAAAGCGCTTCGGGGTGTTGCTCTCTCCGGGCCCTTGCCCCTGAGCCTGGGGTCCAGGCAGTGGGTCCACACTCCCAGACCAAGGCAGAACCACATGCACACGTCTGTTCCTGACCCCTGCACCGGCAGAGAGCTCGGAGGAGCCAGAGTCTGTCAGGCAGCTGCTGGGTTGGCTGCCTGTGTGGGAAGGGGCAGAGCCGACCTAGGGGCAAGTTGGGCCTCTTCCTCTCCCTGCTGCCCTGAGGCTGCTGGGCCAAAGAGGTCTTGGGCATCCAGCCCCTTGCTGGTCCCTTCCCGCTGACGAGGCCCTCTGAGCTCCAGCACCTTGCAGTGTGGAGACAGCCCCTGCCAGCAACCTCCTCTCCAAGGAGGCCTCAACCGAGGCCTAGGCCCAGGGGAAAGGCACCAGCGGGGATGAGCCTGGGGAGGCGCCCGGGCATGTCTGGACCAGTCCCCGCAGCCTGCCCCTTGGTGGGGTAGTATCCCCGGAGGCCAGGAAGGTCTGGGCAAGGCTGCCAGGGGCAGGGACACTGCTGGGTCCTGCCCCTGGCCTGTGGGGCGTCTGAGCACAACCGGCACTCTCCCGCTGCAAGACCTCCCCGGCTGCCTCCAAAGGCCGGTTTGCAAGGACTCCTTCCTGCTGTTCCCGCCAGCCACGCACAATGCTCCCAAGCCCGGGAGAAAAGCATTTTGGGGTGGTGCTCTCTACAGGCCCTTGGAAGACCTCCCCGGCTGCCTCCAATGGCCAGCTTGCAAGCACTCATGCCCGCTGTTCCCACCAGCCGCGCAGAATGCTCCTAAGCCCGGGAGAAAAGCTTTTAGGGGTGGTGCTCACACCGGGCCCTGGAAGACCTCCCCGGCTGCCTGCAAAGGCCGGTTTTCAAGCACTCCTGCCTGCTGTTCCCGCCACCCGCGCACAATACTCCCAAGCCCGGGAGAAAAGCGCTTCGGGGTGGTGCTCTCTACAGGCCCTTGGAAGACCTCCCCGGCTGCCTCCAAAGGCCGGTTTGCAAGGACTCCTTCCTGCTGTTCCCGCCAGCCACGCACCATGCTCCCAAGCCCGGGAGAAAAGTGCTTCGGGGTGGTGCTCTCTCCGGGCCCTTGGAAGACGTCCCCGGCTGCCTCCAAAGGCCGGTTTGCAAGCACTCATGCCCGTTGTTCCCACCAGCCGCGCACAATGCTCCCAAGCCCGGGAGAAAAGCATTTTGGGTTGGTGCTCATTCCGGGCCCTTGGAAGACCTCCCCGGCTGCCTCCAAGGGCCAGTTTGCAAGCACTCCTGCCTGCTGTTCCCGCCAGCCGCGCACAATGCTCCCAAGCCCGGGAGAAAAGCGCTTCGGGGTGGTGCTCTCTCCGGGCACTTTCAAGACCTCCCCGGCTGCCTCCAAAGGCCGGTTTGTAAGTACTCATTCCCGCTGCTTCCGCCACCTGCGCACAATGCTCCCAAGCCCGGGAGAAAAGCATTTTGGGGTGGTGCTCTCTCCGGGCCGTTGGAAGACCTCCCGGGCTGCCTCCAAAGGCCGGTTTGCAAGCACTCATGTTCGCTGTTCCCGACAGCCACGCACAATGCTCCCAAGCCGGGAGAAAAGCATTTTGGGGTGGTGATCAGTCCGGGCCCTTGGAAGACCTCCCCGGCTGCCTCCAAAGAACAGTTTGCAAGCACTCATGCCCGCTGTTCCCGCCAGCCGCGCACAATGCTCCCAAGACCGTGAGAAAAGCGCTTCGGGGTGGTGTTCTCTCCGGGACCATGGAGGACCTCCCCGGCTGCCCCCAAAGGCCGGTTTGCAAGCACTCCCACTCGCTGTTCCCGCCAGCCACACACAATGTTCCAAAACCCCGGAGAAAAGCGCTTCGGGGTGGTGCTCTCTCTGGGCCCTTGGAAGACTTCTCTGACTGCCTCCAAAGGCCGGTTTGCAAGAATTCCCTCCCGCTGTCCCACCAGCCGCACACAATGCTCCAAAACCCGAGAGAAAAGCGCTTCGAGGTGGTGCTCTCTCCGGGCCCTTGGAAGACCTCCCCGGCTGCCTCCAAAGGCCGGTTTGCAAGCACTCCTGCCTGCTGTTCCCGCCACACGCGCACAATGCACCCAAGCCCGGGAGAAAAGCGCTTCGGGGTGGTGCTCTCTCCCAGCCTTTGGAAGACGTCCCCGGCTGCCTCCAAAGGCCGGTTTGCAAGGACTCCTTCCTGCTGTTCCCGCCAGCCACGCACAATGCTCCCAATCCCGGGAGAAAAGTGCTTCGGGATGGTGCTCTCTCCGGGCCCTTGGAAGACCTCCCCGGATACCTCCAAAGGTGGGTTTGCAAGTACTCATTCCCGCTGTTCCCGCCAGCTGTGCACAATTCTCCCAAGCCCGGGAGAAAAGCATTTTGCGGTGGTGCTCACTCCGGGCCCTTGGAAGACCTCCCCGGCTGCCTCAAAAGGCCGGTTTGCAAGCACTCAGGCCCGCTGTTCCCGCCAGCCGCGTACAATGCTCCCAAGCCCGGGAGAAAAGCATTTTGGGGTGGTGCTCACTCCGGGCCCTTGAAAGACTTCCCCGGCTGCCTCCAAAGTCCAGTTTGCAAGAACTCATGCCCGCTGTTCCCGGCAGCCGCGCACAAAGCTCCCAAGACCGGGAGAAATGCGCTTCGGGGTGGTGTTCTCTCCGTGCCCATGGAGGACCACCCCAGCTGCCCCCAAAGGCCGGTTTGCAATCACTCCCACTGACTGTTCCCGCCAGCCACGCACATGCTCCAAAACACGGGAGAGAAGCGCTTTGGGGTGGTGCTCTCTCCCGGCCCTTGGAAGACTTTCCCGGCTGCCTCCAAAGGTCGGTTTGCAAGAACTCCCTCCCGCTGTCCCGCCAGCCGCACACAATGCTCCCAATCACGGGAGAAAAGCGCTTCGGGGTGGTGCTCTCTCAGGGCCCTTTGAAGACTTCCCCGGCTGCCTCCAATGGGCGGTATGCAAGCACTCATGCCCGCTGTTCCCACCAGCCATGCACAATGCTCCCAAGCACGGGAGAAAAGCATTTTGGGGTGGTGCTCACTCCTTTCCCTTGGAAGACCTCCGCGCCTGCCTCCAAAGGCCGGTTTGCAAGCTCTCCTGCCTGCTGTTCCCGCCACACGCGCACACTGCTCCCTAGCCCGGGAGAAAAGCGCATCGGGGTGGTGTTCTCTCCGGGCCCATGGAGGACCTCCCCGGCTGCCCCCAAAGGCCGGTTTGCAAGCATTCCCACTAGCTGTTCCCGCCAGCCACGCAAAAGCTCCCAAGCCCGGGAGAAAAGCATTTTGGGGTGGTGCTCTCTCCGGGCCCTTGCCCCTGGGCCTTGGGGCCAGGCAGGGGGTCCACACTCCCAGGTAAAGTCAGAACCACATGCACACGTCTGTTCCTGCCCCCTGCACCGGCAGAGAGCTCGGGGGAGCCAGAGTCTGTCAGGCAGCTGCTGGGCTGGCGGCCTGTGTGGAAAGGGTCAGAGCCGACCTAGGGGCAAGTTGGGCTTCTTGCTCTCCCTGCTGCCCTGAGGCTGCTGGGTCAAAGAGGTCTTGGACATCCAGCCCTTTGCTGGTCCCTTCCATCTGACGAGGCCCTCTGAGCTCCAGCACCTTGCAGTGTGGAGACAGAGCCTGCCAGCAACCTCCTCTCCAAGGAGGCCTCAACCGAGGTCTAGTCCCAGGGAAAGGCACCAGCAGGGATGAGCCTGGGGAGGCTCCCGGGCATGTCTGGACCCAGTCCCCGCAGCCTGCCCCTTGGTGGGGCAGTACCCCCGGAGGCCAGGAAGGTCTGGGCAAGGCTGGCCAGGGGCAGGGGCCCGGCTGGGTCCTGCTCCTCGCCTGTGGGGCCTCTGAGCACAACCGGCCCTCTCCCACTGGAAGACCTCCCCGGCTGCCTCCAAAGGCCGGTTTGCCAACACTCCCGCCCGCTGTTCTCGCCAGGCACGCACAATTCTCCCAAGCCCGGGAGAAAAGCGCTTCGGGGTGTTGCTCTCTCCGGGCCCTTGCCCCTGAGCGTGGGGGCCAGGCAGTGGGTCCACACTCCCAGACCAAGGCAGAACCACATGCACACGTCTGTTCCTGACCCCTGAACCGGCAGAGAGCTCGGGGGAGCCAGAGTCTGTCAGGCAGCTGCTGGGCTGGCCGCCTGTGTGGGAAGGGGCAGAGCCGACCTAGGGGCAAGTTGGGCCTCTTCCTCTCCCTGCTGCCCTGAGGCTGCTGGGTCAAAGAGGTCTTGGGTATCCAGCCCCTTGCTGGTCCCTTCCCTCTGACGAGGCCCTCTGAGCTCCAGCACCTTGCAGTGTGGAGACAGCCCCTGCCAGCAACCTCCTCTCCAAGGAGGCCTCAACCGAGGCCTAGGCCCAGGGGAAAGGCACCATCGGGGATGAGCCAGTGGAGGCACACGGGCATGTGTGGATCCAGTCCCCGCAGCCTGCCCCTTGGTGGGGCAGTACCCCCGGAGGCCAGGAAGGTCTGGGCAAGGCTGCCAGGGGCAGGGACACTGCTGGGTCCAGCCCCTGGCCTGTGGGGCGTCTGAGCACAACCGGCACTCTCCCGCTGGAAGACCTCCCCGGCTGCCTCCAAAGGCCGGTTTGCAAGCGCTCCCGCCCACTGTTCCAGGCAGGCGTGTACAATGCTCCCAAGCCCGGGAGAAAAGCGCTTCGGGGTGGTGCTCTCTCCGGGCCCTTGCCCCTGAGCCTGGGGGCAAGGCAGGGTGTCCACACTCCCAGGCCAAGGCAGAACCACATGCACACGTCTGATCTGCCCCCTGCACCGGCAGAGAGCTCGGGGGAGCCAGAGTCTGTCAGGCAGCTGCTGGGCTGGCCGCCTGTGTGGGAAGGGGCAGAGCCGACCTAGGGGCAAGTTGGGCCTCTTGCTCTCCCTGCTGCCCTGAGGCTGCTGGGCCAAAGAGGTCTTGGGCATCCAGCCCCTTGCTGGTCCCTTCCCTCTGACGAGGCCCTCTGAGCTCCAGCACCTTGCAGTGTGGAGACAGCCCCTGCCAGCAACGTCCTCTCCAAGGAGGCCTCAACCGAGGCCTAGGCCCAGGGGAAAGGCACCAGCGGGGATGAGCCTGGGGAGTCGCCCGGGCATGTCTGGACCCAGTCCCCGCAGCCTGCCCCTTGGTGGGGCAGTACCTGCGGATGCCAGGAAGGTCTGGGAAAGGCTGGCCAGGGGCAGGGGCCCTGCTGGGTCCTGCCCCTGGCCTGTGGGGCCTCTGAGCACAACCGGCCCTCTCCCACTGGAAGACCTCCCCGGCTGCCTCCAAAGGCCGGTTTGCAAGCACTCCCGCCCACTGTTCCCGCCAGGCGTGCACAATGCTCCCAAGCCCGGGAGAAAAGCGCTTCGGGGTGTTGCTCTCTCCGGGCCCTTGCCCCTGAGCCTGGGGTCCAGGCAGTGGGTCCACACTCCCAGACCAAGGCAGAACCACATGCACACGTCTGTTCCTGACCCCTGCACCGGCAGAGAGCTCGGAGGAGCCAGAGTCTGTCAGGCAGCTGCTGGGTTGGCTGCCTGTGTGGGAAGGGGCAGAGCCGACCTAGGGGCAAGTTGGGCCTCTTCCTCTCCCTGCTGCCCTGAGGCTGCTGGGCCAAAGAGGTCTTGGGCATCCAGCCCCTTGCTGGTCCCTTCCCGCTGACGAGGCCCTCTGAGCTCCAGCACCTTGCAGTGTGGAGACAGCCCCTGCCAGCAACCTCCTCTCCAAGGAGGCCTCAACCGAGGCCTAGGCCCAGGGGAAAGGCACCAGCGGGGATGAGCCTGGGGAGGCGCCCGGGCATGTCTGGACCAGTCCCCGCAGCCTGCCCCTTGGTGGGGTAGTATCCCCGGAGGCCAGGAAGGTCTGGGCAAGGCTGCCAGGGGCAGGGACACTGCTGGGTCCTGCCCCTGGCCTGTGGGGCGTCTGAGCACAACCGGCACTCTCCCGCTGCAAGACCTCCCCGGCTGCCTCCAAAGGCCGGTTTGCAAGCACTCAATCCCTCTGTTCCTGCCAGCCGCGCACAATGCTCCCAAGCCCAGGAGAAAAGCGCTTCGGGGTGGTGCCCTCTCCCGGCCCTTGGAAGACCTCCCCGGCTGCCTCCAAAGGCTGGTTTTCAAGAACTCCCTCAAGCTGACCCGCCAGCCGCACACAATGCTCCCAAGCCCGGGAGAAAAGCATTTTGGGGTGGTGCTCTCTCCGGGCCCTTGGAGGACCTCCACGGCTGCCTCGAAAGGCCGGTTTGCAAGCACTGACGTCCGCTGTTCCCGACAGCCGCGCACAAAGCTCCCAATTCCGGGAGAAAAGTGCTTCGGGATGGTGCTCTCTCCGGGCCCTTGGAAGACCTCCCAAGCTGCCTCCAAAGGCCGGTTTGCAAGCACTCCCGCCCGCTGTTCCCGCCACCCTCGCACAATGCTCCCAAGCCCGGGAGAAAAGCGCTTCGGGGTGTTGTTCTCTCCGAGCCAATGGAGGACCTCCCTGGCTGCCCCCAAAGGCCGGTTTGCAAGCACTCCCACTCGCTGTTCCCGCCAGCCACGCACAATCCTCATAAACCCCGGAGAAAAGCGCTTCGGGGTGGTGTTCTCTCCGTGCCCATGGAAGACCTCCCGGGGTGCCCCCAAAGGCCGGTTTGGAAGCATTCCCACTCGCTGTTCCCGCCATCCACGCAAATGTTCCAAGCCCGGGAGAAAAGCGCTTCTGGGTGGTGCTCTCTCCTGGCCCTTGGAAGACCTCCCCGGCTGCCTCCAAAGGCCGGTTTGCAAGCACTCCTGCCCGCTGTTCCCACCAGCCACGCACAATGCTCCCAAGCCCGGGAGAAAAGCATTTTGGGGTGGTGGTCACACCGGGCCCTGGAAGACCTCCCCGGCTGCCTCCAAAGGACGGTTTTCAAGCACTCCTGCCTGCTGTTCCCGCCACCCGCGCACAATGCTCCCAAGCCCGGGAGAAAAGCGCTTCGGGGTGGTGCTCTCTACAGGCCCTTGGAAGACCTCCCCGGCTGCCTCCAAAGGCCGGTTTGCAAGGACTCCTTCCTGCTGTTCCCGCCAGCCACGCACAATGCTCCCAAGCCCGGGAGAAAAGCATTTTGGGGTGGTGCTCACTCCGGGCCCTTGGAAGACCTCCCCGGCTGCCTCCAATGGCCAGTTTGCAAGCACTCATGCCCACTGTTCCCACCAGCCGCGCACAATGCTCCCAAGCCCGGGAGAAAAGCTTTTTGGGGTGGTGCTCACACCGGGCCCTGGAAGACCTCCCCGGCTGCCTCCAAAGGCCGGTTTTCAAGCACTCCTGCCTGCTGTTCCCGCCACCTGCGCACAATGCTCCCAAGCCCAGGAGAAAAGCGCTTCGGGGTGGTGCTCTCTACAGGCCCTTGGAAGACCTCCCCGGCTGCCTGCAAAGGCCGGTTTGCAAGGACTCCTTCCTGCTGTTCCCGCCAGCCACGCACAATGCTCCCAAGCCCGGGAGAAAAGCATTTTGGGGTGGTGCTCACACCGGGCCCTGGAAGACCTCCCCGGCTGCCTCCAAAGGCCGGTTTGCAAGGACTCCTTCCTGCTGTTCCCGCCAGCCACGCACCATGCTCCCAAGCCCGGGAGAAAAGTGCTTCGGGGTGGTGCTCTCTCCGGGCCCTTGGAAGACGTCCCCGGCTGCCTCCAAAGGCCGGTTTGCAAGCACTCATGCCCGTTGTTCCCACCAGCCGCGCACAATGCTCCCAAGCCCGGGAGAAAAGCATTTTGGGTTGGTGCTCATTCCGGGCCCTTGGAAGACCTCCCCGGCTGCCTCCAAGGGCCAGTTTGCAAGCACTCCTGCCTGCTGTTCCCGCCAGCCGCGCACAATGCTCCCAAGCCCGGGAGAAAAGCGCTTCGGGGTGGTGCTCTCTCCGGGCACTTTCAAGACCTCCCCGGCTGCCTCCAAAGGCCGGTTTGTAAGTACTCATTCCCGCTGCTTCCGCCACCTGCGCACAATGCTCCCAAGCCCGGGAGAAAAGCATTTTGGGGTGGTGCTCTCTCCGGGCCGTTGGAAGACCTCCCGGGCTGCCTCCAAAGGCCGGTTTGCAAGCACTCATGTTCGCTGTTCCCGACAGCCACGCACAATGCTCCCAAGCCGGGAGAAAAGCATTTTGGGGTGGTGATCAGTCCGGGCCCTTGGAAGACCTCCCCGGCTGCCTCCAAAGAACAGTTTGCAAGCACTCATGCCCGCTGTTCCCGCCAGCCGCGCACAATGCTCCCAAGACCGTGAGAAAAGCGCTTCGGGGTGGTGTTCTCTCCGGGACCATGGAGGACCTCCCCGGCTGCCCCCAAAGGCCGGTTTGCAAGCACTCCCACTCGCTGTTCCCGCCAGCCACACACAATGTTCCAAAACCCCGGAGAAAAGCGCTTCGGGGTGGTGCTCTCTCTGGGCCCTTGGAAGACTTCTCTGACTGCCTCCAAAGGCCGGTTTGCAAGAATTCCCTCCCGCTGTCCCACCAGCCGCACACAATGCTCCAAAACCCGAGAGAAAAGCGCTTCGAGGTGGTGCTCTCTCCGGGCCCTTGGAAGACCTCCCCGGCTGCCTCCAAAGGCCGGTTTGCAAGCACTCCTGCCTGCTGTTCCCGCCACACGCGCACAATGCACCCAAGCCCGGGAGAAAAGCGCTTCGGGGTGGTGCTCTCTCCCAGCCTTTGGAAGACGTCCCCGGCTGCCTCCAAAGGCCGGTTTGCAAGGACTCCTTCCTGCTGTTCCCGCCAGCCACGCACAATGCTCCCAATCCCGGGAGAAAAGTGCTTCGGGATGGTGCTCTCTCCGGGCCCTTGGAAGACCTCCCCGGATACCTCCAAAGGTGGGTTTGCAAGTACTCATTCCCGCTGTTCCCGCCAGCTGTGCACAATTCTCCCAAGCCCGGGAGAAAAGCATTTTGCGGTGGTGCTCACTCCGGGCCCTTGGAAGACCTCCCCGGCTGCCTCAAAAGGCCGGTTTGCAAGCACTCAGGCCCGCTGTTCCCGCCAGCCGCGTACAATGCTCCCAAGCCCGGGAGAAAAGCATTTTGGGGTGGTGCTCACTCCGGGCCCTTGAAAGACTTCCCCGGCTGCCTCCAAAGTCCAGTTTGCAAGAACTCATGCCCGCTGTTCCCGGCAGCCGCGCACAAAGCTCCCAAGACCGGGAGAAATGCGCTTCGGGGTGGTGTTCTCTCCGTGCCCATGGAGGACCACCCCAGCTGCCCCCAAAGGCCGGTTTGCAATCACTCCCACTGACTGTTCCCGCCAGCCACGCACATGCTCCAAAACACGGGAGAGAAGCGCTTTGGGGTGGTGCTCTCTCCCGGCCCTTGGAAGACTTTCCCGGCTGCCTCCAAAGGTCGGTTTGCAAGAACTCCCTCCCGCTGTCCCGCCAGCCGCACACAATGCTCCCAATCACGGGAGAAAAGCGCTTCGGGGTGGTGCTCTCTCAGGGCCCTTTGAAGACTTCCCCGGCTGCCTCCAATGGGCGGTATGCAAGCACTCATGCCCGCTGTTCCCACCAGCCATGCACAATGCTCCCAAGCACGGGAGAAAAGCATTTTGGGGTGGTGCTCACTCCTTTCCCTTGGAAGACCTCCGCGCCTGCCTCCAAAGGCCGGTTTGCAAGCTCTCCTGCCTGCTGTTCCCGCCACACGCGCACACTGCTCCCTAGCCCGGGAGAAAAGCGCATCGGGGTGGTGTTCTCTCCGGGCCCATGGAGGACCTCCCCGGCTGCCCCCAAAGGCCGGTTTGCAAGCATTCCCACTAGCTGTTCCCGCCAGCCACGCCAAAGCTCCCAAGCCCGGGAGAAAAGCATTTTGGGGTGGTGCTCTCTCCGGGCCCTTGCCCCTGGGCCTTGGGGCCAGGCAGGGGGTCCACACTCCCAGGTAAAGTCAGAACCACATGCACACGTCTGTTCCTGCCCCCTGCACCGGCAGAGAGCTCGGGGGAGCCAGAGTCTGTCAGGCAGCTGCTGGGCTGGCGGCCTGTGTGGAAAGGGTCAGAGCCGACCTAGGGGCAAGTTGGGCTTCTTGCTCTCCCTGCTGCCCTGAGGCTGCTGGGTCAAAGAGGTCTTGGACATCCAGCCCTTTGCTGGTCCCTTCCATCTGACGAGGCCCTCTGAGCTCCAGCACCTTGCAGTGTGGAGACAGAGCCTGCCAGCAACCTCCTCTCCAAGGAGGCCTCAACCGAGGTCTAGTCCCAGGGAAAGGCACCAGCGGGGATGAGCCTGGGGAGGCTCCCGGGCATGTCTGGACCCAGTCCCCGCAGCCTGCCCCTTGGTGGGGCAGTACCCCCGGAGGCCAGGAAGGTCTGGGCAAGGCTGGCCAGGGGCAGGGGCCCGGCTGGGTCCTGCCCCTCGCCTGTGGGGCCTCTGAGCACAACCGGCCCTCTCCCACTGGAAGACCTCCCCGGCTGCCTCCAAAGGCCGGTTTGCCAACACTCCCGCCCGCTGTTCTCGCCAGGCACGCACAATTCTCCCAAGCCCGGGAGAAAAGCGCTTCGGGGTGTTGCTCTCTCCGGGCCCTTGCCCCTGAGCGTGGGGGCCAGGCAGTGGGTCCACACTCCCAGACCAAGGCAGAACCACATGCACACGTCTGTTCCTGACCCCTGCACCGGCAGAGAGCTCGGGGGAGCCAGAGTCTGTCAGGCAGCTGCTGGGCTGGCCGCCTGTGTGGGAAGGGGCAGAGCCGACCTAGGGGCAAGTTGGGCCTCTTCCTCTCCCTGCTGCCCTGAGGCTGCTGGGTCAAAGAGGTCTTGGGTATCCAGCCCCTTGCTGGTCCCTTCCCTCTGACGAGGCCCTCTGAGCTCCAGCACCTTGCAGTGTGGAGACAGCCCCTGCCAGCAACCTCCTCTCCAAGGAGGCCTCAACCGAGGCCTAGGCCCAGGGGAAAGGCACCATCGGGGATGAGCCAGTGGAGGCACACGGGCATGTGTGGATCCAGTCCCCGCAGCCTGCCCCTTGGTGGGGCAGTACCCCCGGAGGCCAGGAAGGTCTGGGCAAGGCTGCCAGGGGCAGGGACACTGCTGGGTCCAGCCCCTGGCCTGTGGGGCGTCTGAGCACAACCGGCACTCTCCCGCTGGAAGACCTCCCCGGCTGCCTCCAAAGGCCGGTTTGCAAGCGCTCCCGCCCACTGTTCCAGGCAGGCGTGTACAATGCTCCCAAGCCCGGGAGAAAAGCGCTTCGGGGTGGTGCTCTCTCCGGGCCCTTGCCCCTGAGCCTGGGGGCAAGGCAGGGTGTCCACACTCCCAGGCCAAGGCAGAACCACATGCACACGTCTGATCTGCCCCCTGCACCGGCAGAGAGCTCGGGGGAGCCAGAGTCTGTCAGGCAGCTGCTGGGCTGGCCGCCTGTGTGGGAAGGGGCAGAGCCGACCTAGGGGCAAGTTGGGCCTCTTGCTCTCCCTGCTGCCCTGAGGCTGCTGGGCCAAAGAGGTCTTGGGCATCCAGCCCCTTGCTGGTCCCTTCCCTCTGACGAGGCCCTCTGAGCTCCAGCACCTTGCAGTGTGGAGACAGCCCCTGCCAGCAACGTCCTCTCCAAGGAGGCCTCAACCGAGGCCTAGGCCCAGGGGAAAGGCACCAGCGGGGATGAGCCTGGGGAGTCGCCCGGGCATGTCTGGACCCAGTCCCCGCAGCCTGCCCCTTGGTGGGGCAGTACCTGCGGATGCCAGGAAGGTCTGGGAAAGGCTGGCCAGGGGCAGGGGCCCTGCTGGGTCATGCCCCTGGCCTGTGGGGCCTCTGAGCACAACCGGCCCTCTCCCACTGGAAGACCTCCCCGGCTGCCTCCAAAGGCCGGTTTGCAAGCACTCCCGCCCACTGTTCCCGCCAGGCGTGCACAATGCTCCCAAGCCCGGGAGAAAAGCGCTTCGGGGTGTTGCTCTCTCCGGGCCCTTGCCCCTGAGCCTGGGGTCCAGGCAGTGGGTCCACACTCCCAGACCAAGGCAGAACCACATGCACACGTCTGTTCCTGACCCCTGCACCGGCAGAGAGCTCGGAGGAGCCAGAGTCTGTCAGGCAGCTGCTGGGTTGGCTGCCTGTGTGGGAAGGGGCAGAGCCGACCTAGGGGCAAGTTGGGCCTCTTCCTCTCCCTGCTGCCCTGAGGCTGCTGGGCCAAAGAGGTCTTGGGCATCCAGCCCCTTGCTGGTCCCTTCCCGCTGACGAGGCCCTCTGAGCTCCAGCACCTTGCAGTGTGGAGACAGCCCCTGCCAGCAACCTCCTCTCCAAGGAGGCCTCAACCGAGGCCTAGGCCCAGGGGAAAGGCACCAACGGGGATGAGCCTGGGGAGGCGCCCGGGCATGTCTGGACCAGTCCCCGCAGCCTGCCCCTTGGTGGGGTAGTATCCCCGGAGGCCAGGAAGGTCTGGGCAAGGCTGCCAGGGGCAGGGACACTGCTGGGTCCTGCCCCTGGCCTGTGGGGCGTCTGAGCACAACCGGCACTCTCCCGCTGCAAGACCTCCCCGGCTGCCTCCAAAGGCCGGTTTGCAAGCACTCAATCCCTCTGTTCCTGCCAGCCGCGCACAATGCTCCCAAGCCCAGGAGAAAAGCGCTTCGGGGTGGTGCCCTCTCCCGGCCCTTGGAAGACCTCCCCGGCTGCCTCCAAAGGCTGGTTTTCAAGAACTCCCTCAAGCTGACCCGCCAGCCGCACACAATGCTCCCAAGCCCGGGAGAAAAGCATTTTGGGGTGGTGCTCTCTCCGGGCCCTTGGAGGACCTCCACGGCTGCCTCGAAAGGCCGGTTTGCAAGCACTGACGTCCGCTGTTCCCGACAGCCGCGCACAAAGCTCCCAATTCCGGGAGAAAAGTGCTTCGGGATGGTGCTCTCTCCGGGCCCTTGGAAGACCTCCCAAGCTGCCTCCAAAGGCCGGTTTGAAAGCACTCCCGCCCGCTGTTCCCGCCACCCTCGCACAATGCTCCCAAGCCCGGGAGAAAAGCGCTTCGGGGTGTTGTTCTCTCCGAGCCAATGGAGGACCTCCCTGGCTGCCCCCAAAGGCCGGTTTGCAAGCACTCCCACTCGCTGTTCCCGCCAGCCACGCACAATCCTCATAAACCCCGGAGAAAAGCGCTTCGGGGTGGTGTTCTCTCCGTGCCCATGGAAGACCTCCCGGGGTGCCCCCAAAGGCCGGTTTGCAAGCACTCCCACTCGCTGTTCCCGCCAGCCACACACAATGTTCCAAAACCCCGGAGAAAAGCGCTTCGAGGTGGTGCTCTCTCCGGACCCTTGGAAGACCTCCCCGGCTGCCTCCAAAGGCCGGTTTGCAAGCACTCCTGCCTGCTGTTCCCGCCACACGCGCACAATGCTCCCAAGCCCGGAAGAAAAGCATTTTGGGGTGGTGCTCTCTCCGGGCCCTTGGAAGACCTCCCGGGCTGCCTCCAAAGGCCGGTTTGCAAGCACTCATGTCCGCTGTTCCCGACAGCCGCGCACAATGCTCCCAAGCCCGGGAGAAAAGCATTTTGGGGTGGTGCTCACTCCGGGCCCTTGGAAGACCTCCCCGGCTGCCTCCAAAGGACAGTTTGCAAGAACTCATGCCCGCTGTTCCCGCCAGCCGCGCACAATGCTCCCAAGACCGGGAGAAATGCGCTTCGGGGTGGTGTTCTCTCCGTGCCCATGGAGGACCAGCCCAGCTGCCCCCAAAGGCCGGTTTGCAATCACTCCCACTCACTGTTCCCGCCAGCCACGCACATGCTCCAAAACACGGGAGAGAAGCGCTTTGGGGTGGTGCTCTCTCCCGGCCCTTGGAAGACTTCCCTGGCTGCCTCCAAAGGACGGTTTGCAAGAACTCCCTCCCGCTGTCCCGCCAGCCGCACACAATGCTCCCAATCACGGGAGAAAAGCGCTTCGGGGTGGTGCTCTCTCAGGGCCCTTTGAAGACTTCCACGGCTGCCTCCAATGGGCGGTATGCAAGCACTCATGCCCGCTGTTCCCACCAGCCATGCACAATGCTCCCAAGCACGGGAGAAAAGCATTTTGGGGTGGTGCTCACTCCTTGCCCTTGGAAGACCTCCGCGCCTGCCTCCAGGGCCGGTTTGCAAGCACTCCTGCCTGCTGTTCCCGCCACACGCGCACACTGCTCCCAAGCCCGGGAGAAAAGCGCATCGGGGTGGTGTTCTCTCCGGGCCCATGGAGGACCTCCCCGGCTGCCCACAAAGGCCGGTTTGCAAGCATTCCCACTAGCTGTTCCCGCCAGCCACGCAAATTCTCCCAAGCCCGGGAGAAAAGCATTTTGGGGTGGTGCTCTCTCCGGGCCCTTGCCCCTGTGCCTCGGGGCCAGGCAGGGGGTCCACACTCCCAGGCAAAGTCAGAACCACATGCACAGGTCTGTTCCTGCCCCCTGCACCGGCAGAGAGCTCGGGGGAGCCAGAGTCTGTCAGGCAGCTGCTGGGCTGGCGGCCTGTGTGGGAAGGGGCAGAGCCGACCTAGGGGCAAGTTGGGCCTCTTGCTCTCCCTGCTGCCCTGAGGATGCTGGGCCAAAGAGGTCTTGCACATCCAGCCCTTTGCTGGTCCCTTCCATCTGACGAGGCCCTCTGAGCTCCAGCACCTTGCAGTGTGGAGACAGACCCTGCCAGCAACCTCCTCTCCAAGGAGGCCTCAACCGAGGCCTAGTCCCAGGGAAAGGCACCAGCGGGGATGAACCTGGGGAGGCGCCCGGGAATGTCTGGACCCAGTCCCCGCAGCCTGCCCCTTGGTGGGGCAGTACCCCCGGAGGCCAGGAAGGTCTGGGCAAGTCTGGCCTGGGGCAGGGGCCCTGCTGGGTCCTGCCCATGGCCTGTGGGGCCTCTGAGCATGAGCGGCCCTCTCCCGCTGGAAGACCTCCCCGGCTGCCTCCAAAGGCCGATTTGCCAACACTCGCGCCCGCTGTTCCCGCCAGGCACGTACAATGCTCCCAAGCCCGGGAAAAAAGCGCTTCGGGGTGGTGCTCTCACCGGGCCCTTGCCCCTGAGCCTGGGGGCAATGCAGGGGGAACACACTCCCAGGCCAAGGCAGAACCACATGCACACGTCTGTTCCTGGTCCCTGCACCGGCAGAGAGCTCGGGGGAGCCAGAGACTGCCAGGCTGCTGCTGGGTTGGCCGCCTGTGTGGGAAGGTGCAGAGCCGACCTAGGGGCAAGTCGGGCCTCTTGCTCTCCCTGCTGCCTTGCGGCTGCTGGGCCAAAGATGTCTTGGGCATCCAGCCCCTTATTGGTCCCTTCTCTCTGACGAGGCCCTCTGAGCTCCAGAACCTTGCAGTGTGGAGACAGCCCCTGCCAGCAACCTCCTCTCCAAGGAGGCCTCAACCGAGGCCTAGGCCCAGGGGAAAGGCACCAGCGGGGATGAGCCAGGGGAGGCGCCCGAGCATGTCTGGACCCAGTCCCCGCAGCCTGCCCCTTGGTGGGGCAGTACCCACGAAGGCCAGGAAGGTCTGGGCAAGGTTGGCCAGGGGCAGGGGCCCTGCTGGGTCCTGCCCCTGGCCTGTGGGGCCTCTGAGCACAACCGGCCCTCTCCCACTGGAAGACCTCCCCGGCTGCCTCCAAAGGCCGGTTTGCAAGCGCTCCCGCCCACTGTTCCCATCAGGCGTGCACAATGCTCCTAAGCCCGGGAGAAAAGCGCTTCGGGGTGGTGCTCTCTCTGGGCCCTTGCCCCTGAGCTTGTGGGCAAGGCAGGGTGTCCACACTCCCAGGCCAATGCAGAACCACATGCACACGTCTGATCTGCCCCCTGCACCGGCAGAGAGCTCGAGGCAGCCAGAGTCTGTCAGGCAGCTGCTGGGCTGGCCGCCTGTGTGGGAAGTGGCAGAGCCGACCTAGGGGCAAGTTTGGCCTCTTGTTCTCCCTGCTGCCCTGAGGCTGCTGGGCCAAAGAGGTCTTGGGCATCCAGTCCCTTGCTGGTCCCTTCCCTCTGACGAGGCCCTCTGAGCTCCAGCACCTTGCAGTGTGGAGACAGCCCCTGCCAGCAACCTCCTCTCCAAGGAGGCCTCAACCGAGGCCTAGGCCCAGGGGAAAGGCACCAGCGGGGATGAGCCTGGGGAGGCGCCCGGGCATGTCTGGACCCAGTCCCCGCAGCCTGCCCCTTGGTGGGGCAGTACCCCCGGAGGCCAGGAAGGTCTGGGAAAGGCTGGCCAGGGGCAGGGGACCTGCTGGGTCCTGCCCCTGGCCTGTGGGGCCTCTGAGCACAACCGGCCCTCTCCCACTGGAAGACCTCCCCGGCTGCCTCCAAAGGCCAGTTTGCCAACACTCCTGCCCGCTGTTCCCGCCAGGCACGCACAATGCTCCCAAGCCCAGGAGAAAAGCGCTTCGGGGTGGTGCTCTCTCCGGGCCCTTGCCCCTGAGCCTGTGGGCAAGGCAGGGGGAACACACTCACTGACCAAGGCAGAACCACATGCACACGTCTGTTCCTGTCCCCTGCACCGGCAGAGAGCTCGGGGGAGCCAGAGTCTCTCAGGCAGGTGCTGGTCTGGCCACCTGTGTGGGAAGGGGCAGAGCCGACCTAGGGGCAAGTTGGGCCTCTTGCTCTCCCTGCTGCCCTGAGCCTGCTGGGCCAAAGACGTCTTGGGCATCCAGCCCCTTACTGGTCCCTTCCCTCTGACGAGACCCTCTGAGCTCCAGCACCTTGCAGTGTGGAGACAGCACCTGCCAGCAATCTCCACTCCAAGGAGGCCTCAACCGAGGCCTAGGCCCAGGGAAAAGGCACCAGCGGGGATGAGCCAGGGGAGGCGCCCGTGCATGTCTGGACCCTGTCCCCGCAGCCTGCCCCTTGGTGGGGCAGTACCCCCGGAGGCCAGGAAGGTCTGGGCAAGGCTGGCCAGGGGCAGGGGCCCTGCTGGGTCCTGCCCCTGGCCTGTGGGGCCTCTGAGCACAACCGGCCCTCTCCCACTGGAAGACCTCCCCGGCTGCTCCAGAGGCCAGTTTACAAGCACTCCCGCCCACTGTTCCCGCCAGGCGCGCACAATGCTCCCAAGCCCGGGAGAAAAGCGCTTCGGGGTGGTGGTCTCTCCGGGCCCCTGCCCCTGAGCCTGGGGGCCAGGCAGGGGATCCACACTCCCAGGCCAAGGCAGAACCATATGCACACGTCTGTTCCTGCCCCAACCACCGGCAGAGAGCTGGGGGGAGCCAGAGTCTGTCAGGCAGCTGCTGGGCTGGCCGCCTGTGTGGGAAGGGGTAGAGCCGACCTAGGGGCAAGTTGGGCCTCTTCCTCTCCCTGCTGCCCTGAGGCTGCTGGGCCAAAGAGGTCTTGGGCATCCAGCCCCTTGCTGGTCCCTTCCCTCTGACGAGGCCCTCTGAGCTCCAGCACCTTGCAGTGTGGAGACAGCCCCTGCCAGCAACCTCCTCTCCAAGGAGGCCTCAACCGAGGCCTAGGCCCAGGGGAAAGGCACCAGCGGGGATGAGCCAGTGGAGGCGCACGGCCATGTCTGGACCCAGTCCCAGCAGCCTGCACCTTGGTGGGGCAGTACCCCCGGAGGCCAGGAATGTCTGGGCAAGGCTGCCAGGGGCAGGGACCCTGCTGGGTCCTGCCCCTGGCCTTTGGGGCCTCTGAGCACAACCGGAACTCTCCCGCTGGAAGACCTCCCCGGCTGCCTCCAAAGGCCGGTTTGCAAGCGCTCCCCCCCGCTGTTCCCGCCAGGCACGCACAATGCTCCCAAGCCCGGGAGAAAAGCGCTTCGGGGTGTTCCTCTCTCCGGGCCCTTGCCCCTGAGCCTGGGGTCCAGGCAGTGGGTCCACACTTCCAGACCAAGGCAGAACCACATGCACACGTCTGTTCCTGACCCCTGCACCGGCAGAGAGCTCGGGGGAGCCAGAGTCTGTCAGGCAGCTGCTGGGCTGGCTGCCTGTGTGGGAAGGGGGAGAGCCGACCTAGGGGCAAGTTGGGCCTCTTGCTCTCCCTGCTGCCCTGAGGCTGCTGGGCCCAAGAGGTCTTGGGCATCCAGCCCCTTGCTGGTCCCTTTCCTCTGACGAGGCCCTCTGAGCTCCAGCACCTTGCAGTGTGGAGACAGCCCCTGCCAGCAACCTCCTCTCCAAGGAGGCCTCAACCGAGGCCTAGGCCCAGGGGAAAGGCACCAGCGGGGATGAGCCTGGGGAGGCGCCCGGGCATGTCTGGACCCAGTCCCCGCAGCCTGCCCCTTGGTGGGGTAGTACCTCCGGAGGCCAGGAAGGTCTGGGCAAGGCTGCCAGGGGCAGGGACACTGCTGGGTCCTGCCCCTGGCCTGTGGGGCGTCTGAGCACAACCGGCACTCTCCCGCTGGAAGACCTCCCCGTCTGCCTCCAAAGGCCGGTTTGCAAGCACTCCCGCCTGCTGTTCCCGCCAGGCACGCACAATGCTCCCAAGCCCGGGAGAAAAGCGCCTCGGGGTGGTGCTCTCTCCGGGCCCTTGCCCCTGAGCCTGGGGGCCAGGCAGGGGGAACACACTCCCAGGCCAAGGCAGAACGACATGCACACGTCTGTTCCTGCCCCCTACACCGGCAGAGAGCTCGGGGGAGCCAGAGACTGCCAGGCTGCTGCTGGGCTGGCTGCCTGTGTGGGACGGGGCAGAGCCAACCTAGGGGCAAGTTGGGCCTCTTGCTCTCCCTGCTGCCCTGAGGCTGCTGGGTCAAAGAGGTCTTGGGCATCCAGCCCTTTGCTGGTCCCTTCCCTCTGACGAGGCCCTCTGAGCTCCAGCACCTTGCAGTGTGGAGACAGCCCCTGCCAGCAACCTCCTCTCCAAAGAGGCCTCAACCAAGGCCTAGGCCCAGGGGAAAGGCACCAGCGGGGATGATCCTGGGGAGGCGCACGGACATGTCTGGACCCAGCCCCGCAGCCTGCCCCTTGGTGGGGCAGTACCCCCGGAGGCCAGGAAAGTCTGAGCAAGGCTGGCCAGGGGCAGGGGCCCTGCTGCGTCCTGCCCCTGGCCTGTGGGGCCTCTGAGCACAACCAGCCCTCTCCCACTGGAAGACCTCCCCGGCTGCCTCCAAAGGCCGGTTTGCAAGCACTCCTGCCCACTGTTCCCAGCAGGCGTGCACAATGCTCCCAAGCCCGGGAGAAAAGCGCTTAAGGGTGGTGCTCTCTCCGGGCCCTTGCCCCTGAACCTGGGGGCAAGGCAGGGTGTCCACACCACCAGGCCAAGGTAGAACCACATGCACACGTCTGATCTGCCCCCTGCACCGGCAGAGAGCTCAGGGGAGCCAGAGTCTGTCAGGCAGCTGCTGGGCTGGCCGCCTGTGTGGGAAGGGGCAGAGCCGACCTAGGGGCAAGTTGGGCCTCTTGCTCTCCCTGCTGCCCTGAGGCTGCTGGGCCAAAGAGGTCTTGGGCATCCAGCCCCTTGCTGGTCCCTTCCCTCTGACGAGGCCCTCTGAGCTCCAGCACCTTGCAGTGTGGAGACAGCCCCTGCCAGCAACGTCCTCTCCAAGGAGGCCTCAACCGAGGCCTAGGCCCAGGGGAAAGGCACCAGCGGGGATGAGCCTGGGGAGTCGCCCGGGCATGTCTGGACCCAGTCCCCGCAGCCTGCCCCTTGGTGGGGCAGTACCCCCGGATGCCAGGAAGGTCTGGGAAAGGCTGGCCAGGGGCAGGGGACCTGCTGGGTCCTGCCCCTGGCCTGTGGGGCCTCTGAGCACAACCGGCCCTCTCCCACTGGAAGACCTCCCCGGCTGCCTCCAAAGGCCGGTTTGCAAGCACTCCCGCCCACTGTTCCCACCAAGCGCGGACAATGCTCCCAAGCCCGGGAGAAAAGCGCTTCGGGGTGGTGCTCTCTCCGGGCCCTTTCCCCTGAGCCTGGGGGCCAGGCAGGGGGTCCACTCTCCCAGGCCAAGGCAGAACCACATGCACACGTCTGTTCCTGCCCCCTGCACCGGCAGAGAGCTCGGGGGAGCCAGAGTCTGTCAGGCAGCTGCTGGGCTGGCCGCCTGTTTGGGAAGGGGCAGAGCCGACCTAGGGGCAAGTTGGGCCTCTTGCTCTCCCTGCTGCCCTGAGGCTGCTGGGCCAAAGAGGTCTTGGGCATCCAGCCCCTTGCTGGTCCCTTCCCTCTGACGAGGCCCTCTGAGCTCCAGCACCTTGCAGTGTGGAGACAGCCCCTGCCAGCAACCTCCTCTCCAAGGAGGCCTCAACCGAGGCCTAGGCCCAGGGGAAAGGCACCAGCGGGGATGAGCCTGGGGAGGCGCCCGGGCATGTCTGGACCCAGTCCCTGCAGCCTGCCCCTTGGTGGGGCAGTACCCCCAGAACCCAGGAAGGTCTGGGCAAGGCTGGCCAGGGGCAGGGGCCCTCCTGGGTCCTGCCCCTGGCCTGTAGGGCCTCTGAGCACAACCGGCCCTCTCCCGCTGGAAGACCTCCCCGGCTGCCTCCAAAGGCCAGTTTGCCAACACTCCTGCCCGCTGTTCCCGCCAGGCACGCACAATGCTCCCAAGCCCAGGAGAAAAGCGCTTCGGGGTGGTGCTCTCTCCGGGCCCTTGCCCCAGAGCCTGTGGGCAAGGCAGGGGGAACACACTCCCAGACCAAGTCAGAACCACATGCACACGTCTGTTCCTGTCCCCTGCACCGGCAGAGAGCTCGGGGGAGCCAGAGTCTCTCAGGCAGGTGCTGGACTGGCCGCCTGTGTGGGAAGGGGCAGAGCCGACCTAGTGGCAAGGTGGGCCTCTTGCTCTCCCTGCTGCCCTGAGGCTGCTGGGCCAAAGACGTCTTGGTCATCCAGCCCCTTACTGGTCCCTTCCCTCTGACGAGGCCCTCTGAGCTCCAGCACCTTGCAGTGTGGAGTCAGCACCTGCCAGCAATCTCCTCTCCAAGGAGGCCTCAACCGAGGCCTAGGCCCAGGGAAAAGGCACCAGCGGGGTTGAGCCAGGGGAGGCGCCCGTGCATGTCTGGACCCTGTCCCCGCAGCCTGCCCCTTGGTGGGGCAGTACCCCCGGAGGCCAGGAAGGTCTGGGCAAGGCTGGCCAGGGGCAGGGGCCCTGCTGGGTCCTGCCCCTGGCCTGTGGGGCCTCTGAGCACAACCGGCCCTCTCCCACTGGAAGACCTCCCCGGCTGCCTCCAAAGGCCGGTTTGCAAGCACTCCCGCCCACTGTTCCCGCCAGGCGTGCACAATGCTCCCAAGCCCGGGAGAAAAGCGTTTCGGGGTAGTGCTCTCTCCGGGCCCTTGCCCCTGAGCCTGGGGGCCAGGCAGGGGGAACACACTCCCAGGCCAAGGCAGAACCACATGCACACGTCTGTTCCTGACTCCTGCACCGGCAGAGAGCTCGGGGGAGCCAGAGTCTGTCATGCAGCTGCTGGGCTGGCCGCCTGTGTGGGAAGGGGCAGAGCCGACCTAGGGGCAAGTTGGGCCTCTTCCTCTCCCTGCTGCCCTGAGGCTGCTGGGCCAAAGAGGTCTTGGGCATCCAGCCCCTTGCTGGTCCCTTCCCGCTGACGAGGCCCTCTGAGCTCCAGCACCTTGCAGTGTGGAGACAGCCCCTGCCGGCAACCTCCTCTCCAAGGAGGCCTCAACCGAGGCCTAGGCCCAGGGGAAAGGCACCAGCGGGGATGAGCCTGGGGAGGCGCCCGGGCATGTCTGGACCCAGTCCCCGCAGCCTGCCCCTTGGTGGGGTAGTACCCCCGGAGGCCAGGAAGGTCTGGGCAAGGCTGGCCAGGGGCAGGGGCCCTGCTGGGTCATGCCCCTGGCCTGTGGGGCCTCTGAGCACAACCGGCCCTCTCCCACTGGAAGACCTCCCCGGCTGCCTCCAAAGGCCGGTTTGCAAGCACTCCCGCCCACTCTTCCCGCCAGGCGTGCACAATGCTCCCAAGCCCGGGAGAAAAGCGCTTCGGGGTGGTGCTCTCTCCGGGCCCTTGCCCCTGAGCCTGGGGTCCAGGCAGTGGGTCCACACTCCCAGACCAAAGCAGAACCACATGCACACGTCTGTTCCTGACCCCTGCACCGGCAGAGAGCTCGGAGGAGCCAGAGTCTGTCAGGCAGCTGCTGGGTTGGCTGCCTGTGTGGGAAGGGGCAGAGCCGACCTAGGGGCAAGTTGGGCCTCTTCCTCTCCCTGCTGCCCTGAGGCTGCTGGGCCAAAGAGGTCTTGGGCATCCAGCCCCTTGCTGGTCCCTTCCCGCTGACGAGGCCCTCTGAGCTCCAGCACCTTGCAGTGTGGAGACAGCCCCTGCCAGCAACCTCCTCTCCAAGGAGGCCTCAACCGAGGCCTAGGCCCAGGGGAAAGGCACCAGCGGGGATGAGCCTGGGGAGTCGCCGGGGCATGTCTGGACCAGTCCCCGCAGCCTGCCCCTTGGTGGTGTAGTATCCCCGGAGGCCAGGAAGGTCTGGGCAAGGCTGCCAGGGGCAGGGACACTGCTGGGTCCTGCCCCTGGCCTGTGGGGCGTCTGAGCACAACCGGCACTCTCCCGCTGCAAGACCTCCCCGGCTGCCTCCAAAGGCCGGTTTGCAAGCACTCAATCCCGCTGTTCCTGCCAGCCGCGCACAATGCTCCCAAGCCCGGGAGAAAAGCGCTTCGGGGTGGTGCCCTCTCCCGGCCCTTGGAAGACCTCCCCGGCTGCCTCCAAAGGCTGGTTTTCAAGAACTCCCTCAAGCTGACCCGCCAGCCGCACACAATGCTCCCAAGCCCGGGAGAAAAGCATTTTGGTGTGGTGCTCTCTCCGGGCCCTTGGAAGACCTCCCCGGCTGCCTCGAAAGGCCGGTTTGCAAGCACTCACGTCCGCTGTTCCCGACAGCCGCGCACAATGCTCCCAATTCCGGGAGAAAAGTGCTTCGGGATGGTGCTCTCTCCGGGCCCTTGGAAGACCTCCCAAGCTGCCTCCAAAGGCCGGTTTGCAAGCACTCCCGCCCGCTGTTCCGGCCAGCCTTGCACAATGCTCCCAAGCCCGGGTGAAAAGCGCTTCGGGGTGTTGTTCTCTCCGAGCCAATGGAGGACCTCCCTGGCTGCCCCCAAAGGCCGGTTTGCAAGCACTCCCACTCGCTGTTCCCGCCAGCCACGCACAATCCTCCAAAACCCCGGAGAAAAGCGCTTCGGGGTGGTGTTCTCTCCGTGCCCATGGAAGACCTCCCGGGGTGCCCCCAAAGGCCGGTTTGGAAGCACTCACACTCGCTGTTCCCGCCATCCGCGCAAATGTTCCAAGCCCGGGAGAAAAGCGCTTCTGGGTGGTGCTCTCTCCTGGCCCTTGGAAGACCTCCCCGGCTGCCTCCAAAGGCCGGTTTGCAAGCACTCCCGCCCGCTGTTCCCACCAGCCACGCACAATGCTCCCAAGCCCGGGAGAAAAGCATTTTGGGGTGGTGGTCACACCGGGCCCTGGAAGACCTCCCCGGCTGCCTCCAAAGGACGGTTTTCAAGCACTCCTGCCTGCTGTTCCCGCCACCCGCGCACAATGTTCCCAAGCCCGGGAGAAAAGCGCTTCGGGGTGGTGCTCTCTACAGGCCCTTGGAAGACCTCCCCGGCTGCCTCCAAAGGCCGGTTTGCAAGGACTCCTTCCTGCTGTTCCCGCCAGCCACGCACAATGCTCCCAAGCCCGGGAGAAAAGCATTTTGGGGTGGTGCTCACTCCGGGCCCTTGGAAGACCTCCCCGGCTGCCTCCAATGGCCAGTTTGCAAGCACTCATGCCCACTGTTCCCACCAGCCGCGCACAATGCTCCCAAGCCCGGGAGAAAAGCTTTTTGGGGTGGTGCTCACACCGGGCCCTGGAAGACCTCCCCGGCTGCCTCCAAAGGCCGGTTTTCAAGCACTCCTGCCTGCTGTTCCCGCCACCTGCGCACAATGCCTCCAAGCCCAGGAGAAAAGCGCTTCGGGGTGGTGCTCTCTACAGGCCCTTGGAAGACCTCCCCAGCTGCCTCCAAAGGCCGGTTTGCAAGGACTCCTTCCTGCTGTTCCCGCCAGCCACGCACAATGCTCCCAAGCCCGGGAGAAAAGCATTTTGGGGTGGTGCTCACACCGGGCCCTGGAAGACCTCCCCGGCTGCCTCCAAAGGCCGGTTTGCAAGGACTCCTTCCTGCTGTTCCCGCCAGCCACGCACAATGCTCCCAAGCCCGGGAGAAAAGCATTTTGGGGTGGTGCTCACTCCGGGCCCTTGGAACACCTCCCCGGCTGCCTCCAATGGCCAGTTTGCAAGCACTCATGCCCACTGTTCCCACCAGCCGCGCACAATGCTCCCAAGCCCGGGAGAAAAGCTTTTTGGGGTGGTGCTCACACCGGGCCCTGGAAGACCTCCCCGGCTGCCTCCAAAGGACGGTTTTCAAGAACTCCCTCCCGCTGACACGCCAGCCGCACACAATGCTCCCAAGCCCGGGAGAAAAGCATTTTGGGGTGGTGCTCTCTCCGGGCCCTTGGAAGACCTCCCGGGCTGCCTCCAAAGGCCGGTTTGCAAGCACTCATGTCCGCTGTTCCCGACAGCCGCGCACAATGCTCCCAAGCCCGGGAGAAAAGCATTTTGGGGTGGTGATCAGTCCGGTGCCCTTGGAAGACCTCCCCGGCTGCCTCCAAAGGACAGTTTGCAAGCACTCATGCCCGCTGTTCCTGCCAGCCGCGCACAATGCTCCCAAGACCGTGAGAAAAGCGCTTCGGGGTGGTGTTCTCCTAGGGACCAGGAGGACCTCCCTGGCTGCCCCCAAAGGCCGGTTTGCAAGCACTCCCACTCGCTGTTCCCGCCAGCCACACACAATGTTCCAAAACCCCAGAGAAAAGCGCTTCGAGGTGGTGCTCTCTCCGGGCCCTTGGAAGACCTCCCCGGCTGCCTCCAAAGGCCGGTTTGCAAGCACTCCTGCCTGCTGTTCCCGCCACACGCGCACAATGCTCCCAAGCCCGGAAGAAAAGCATTTTGGGGTGGTGCTCTCTCCGGGCCCTTGGAAGACCTCCCGGGCTGCCTCCAAAGGCCGGTTTGCAAGCACTCATGTCCGCTGTTCCCGACAGCCGCGCACAATGCTCCCAAGCCCGGGAGAAAAGCATTTTGGGGTGGTGCTCACTCCGGGCCCTTGGAAGACCTCCCCGGCTGCCTCCAAAGGACAGTTTGCAAGAACTCATGCCCGCTGTTCCCGCCAGCCGCGCACAATGCTCCCAAGACCGGGAGAAATGCGCTTCGGGGTGGTGTTCTCTCCGTGCCCATGGAGGACCAGCCCAGCTGCCCCCAAAGGCCGGTTTGCAATCACTCCCACTCACTGTTCCCGCCAGCCACGCACATGCTCCAAAACACGGGAGAGAAGCGCTTTGGGGTGGTGCTCTCTCCCGGCCCTTGGAAGACTTCCCTGGCTGCCTCCAAAGGACGGTTTGCAAGAACTCCCTCCCGCTGTCCCGCCAGCCGCACACAATGCTCCCAATCACGGGAGAAAAGCGCTTCGGGGTGGTGCTCTCTCAGGGCCCTTTGAAGACTTCCACGGCTGCCTCCAATGGGCGGTATGCAAGCACTCATGCCCGCTGTTCCCACCAGCCATGCACAATGCTCCCAAGCACGGGAGAAAAGCATTTTGGGGTGGTGCTCACTCCTTGCCCTTGGAAGACCTCCACGCCTGCCTCCAGGGCCGGTTTGCAAGCACTCCTGCCTGCTGTTCCCGCCACACGCGCACACTGCTCCCAAGCCCGGGAGAAAAGCGCATCGGGGTGGTGTTCTCTCCGGGCCCATGGAGGACCTCCCCGGCTGCCCCCAAAGGCCGGTTTGCAAGCATTCCCACTAGCTGTTCCCGCCAGCCACGCAAATGCTCCCAAGCCCGGGAGAAAAGCATTTTGGGGTGGTGCTCTCTCCGGGCCCTTGCCCCTGTGCCTCGGGGCCAGGCAGGGGGTCCACACTCCCAGGCAAAGTCAGAACCACATGCACACGTCTGTTCCTGCCCCCTGCACCGGCAGAGAGCTCGGGGGAGCCAGAGTCTGTCAGGCAGCTGCGGGGCTGGCGGCCTGTGTGGGAAGGGGCAGAGCCGACCTAGGGGCAAGTTGGGCCTCTTGCTCTCCCTGCTGACCTGAGGATGCTGGGCCAAAGAGTTCTTGGACATCCAGCCCTTTGCTGGTCCCTTCCATCTGACGAGGCCCTCTGAGCTCCAGCACCTTGCAGTGTGGAGACAGACCCTGCCAGCAACCTCCTCTCCAAGGAGGCCTCAACCGAGGCCTAGTCCCAGGGAAAGGCACCAGCGGGGATGAACCTGGGGAGGCGCCCGGGAATGTCTGGACCCAGTCCCCGCAGCCTGCCCCTTGGTGGGGCAGTACCCCCGGAGGCCAGGAAGGTCTGGGCAAGTCTGGCCTGGGGCAGGGGCCCTGCTGGGTCCTGCCCATGGCCTGTGGGGCCTCTGAGCATGAGCGGCCCTCTCCCACTGGAAGACCTCCCCGGCTGCCTCCAAAGGCCGATTTGCCAACACTCGCGCCCGCTGTTCCCGCCAGGCACGCACAATGCTCCCAAGCCCGGGAAAAAAGCGCTTCGGGGTGGTGCTCTCACCGGGCCCTTGCCCCTGAGCCTGGGGGCAATGCAGGGGGAACACACTCCCAGGCCAAGGCAGAACCACATGCAAACGTCTGTTCCTGGTCCCTGCACCGGCAGAGAGCTCGGGGGAGCCAGAGTATGCCAGGCAGCTGCTGGGCTGGCGGCCTGTGTGGAGAGGGGCAGAGCCGACCTAGGGGCAAGTTGGGCCTCTTGCTCTCCCTGCTGCCCTGAGGCTGCTGGGCCAAAGAGGTCTTGGGCATCCAGCCCCTTGCTGGTCCCTTCCCTCTGATGAGGCCCTCTGAGCTCCAGCACCTTGCAGTGTTGAGACAGCCCCTGCCAGCAACCTCCTCTCCAAGGAGGCCTCAACCGAGTCCTAGGCCTAGGGGAAAGGCACCAGCGAGGATGAGCTTGGGGAGGCGCTCGGCCATGTCTGGACCCAGTCCCCGCAGCCTGCCCCTTGGTGGGGCAGTACCCCCGGAGGCCAGGAAGGTCTGGGCAAGGCTGCCAGGGGCAGGGACACTGCTGGGTCCTGCCCTGGCCTGTGGGGCGTCTGAGCAAAACCGGCACTCTCCCGCTGGAAGACCTCCCCGTCTGCCTCCAAAGGACGGTTTGCAAGCACTCCCACCCGCTGTTCCCGCCAGGCACGCACAATGCTCCCAAGCCCGGGAGAAAAGCGCTTCGGGGTGGTGCTCTCCTCGGGCCCTTGCCCCTGAGCCTGGGGGCCAGGCAGGTGGAACACACTCCCAGGCCAAGGCAGAACCACATGCACACGTCTGTTCCTGCCCCCTACACCGGCAGAGAGCTCGGGGGAGCCAGAGACTGCCAGGCAGCTGCTGGGCTGGCCGCCTGTGTGGGAAGTGGCAGAGCCGACCTAGGGGCAAGTTTGGCCTCTTGTTCTCCCTGCTGCCCTGAGGCTGCTGGGCCAAAGAGGTCTTGGGCAACCAGCCCCTTGCTGGTCCCTTCCCTCTGACGAGGCCCTCTGAGCTCCAGCACCTTGCAGTGTGGAGACAGCCCCTGCCAGCAACCTCCTCTCCAAGGAGGCCTCAACCGAGGCCTAGGCCCAGGGGAAAGGCACCAGCGGGGATGAGCCTGGGGAGGCGCCCGGGCATGTCTGGACCCAGTCCCCGCAGCCTGCCCCTTGGTGGGGCAGTACCCCCGGAGGCCAGGAAGGTCTGGGAAAGGCTGGCCAGGGGCAGGGGCCCTGCTGGGTCCTGCCCCTGGCCTGTGGGGCCTCTGAGCACAACCGGCCCTCTCCCACTGGAAGACCTCCCCGGCTGCTCCAGAGGCCAGTTTACAAGCACTCCCGCCCACTGTTCCCGCCAGGCGCGCACAATGCTCCCAAGCCCGGGAGAAAAGCGCTTCGGGGTGGTGGTCTCTCCGGGCCCCTGCCCCTGAGCCTGGGGTCCAAGCAGGGGATCCACAGTCCCAGGCCAAGGCAGAACCACATGCACACGTCTGTTCCTGCCCCATCCACCGGCAGAGAGCTGGGGGGAGCCAGAGTCTGTCAGGCAGCTGCTGGGCTGGCCGCCTGTGTGGGAAGGGGCAGAGCCGACCTAGGGGCAAGTTGGGCCTCTTCCTCTCCCTGCTGCCCTGAGGCTGCTGGGCCAAAGAGGTCTTGGGCATCCAGCCCCTCGCTGGTCCCTTCCCTCTGACGAGGCCCTCTGAGCTCCAGCACCTTGCAGTGTGGAGACAGCCCCTGCCAGCAACCTCCTCTCCAAGGAGGCCTCAACCGAGGCCTAGGCCCAGGGGAAAGGCACCAGCGGGAATGAGCCAGTGGAGGCGCACGGGCATGTCTGGACCCAGTCCCAGCAGCCTGCCCCTTGGTGGGGCAGTACCTCCGGAGGCCAGGAAGGTCTGGGCAAGGCTGCCAGGGGCAGGGACACTGCTGGGTCCTGCCCCTGGCCTTTGGGGCCTCTGAGCACAACCGGAACTCTCCCGCTGGAAGACATCCCCGGCTGCCTCCAAAGGCCGGTTTGCAAGCGCTCCCGCCCACTGTTCCCAGCAGGCGTGTACAATGCTCCCAAGCCCGGGAGAAAAGCGCTTCGGGGTGGTGCTCTCTCCGGGCCCTTGCCCCTGAGCCTGGGGGCAAGGCAGGGGCAACACACTCCCAGGCCAAGGCAGAACCACATGCCCACGTCTGTTCCTGTTCCCTGCACCGGCAGAGAGCTCGGGGGAGCCAGAGTCTCTCAGGCAGGTGCTGGGCTGGCCGCCTGTGTGGGAAGGGGCAGAGCCGACCTAGGGGCAAGTTGGGCCTCTTGCTCTCCCTGCTGCCCTGAGGCTGCTGGGCCAAAGAGGTCTTGGGCATACAGCCCCTTACTGGTCCCTTCCCTCGAACGAGGCCCTCTGAGCTCCAGCACCTTGCAGTGTGGAGACAGCACCTGCCAGCAATCTCCTCTCCAAGGAAGACTCAACCGAGGCCTAGGCCCAGGGGAAAGGCACCAGCGGGGATGAGCCAGTGGAGGCGCCCGGGCATGTCTGGACCCAGTCCCCGCAGCCTGCCCCTTGGTGGGGCAGTACCCCCAGAGGCCAGGAAGGTCTGGGCAAGGCTGGCCAGGGGCAGGGGCCCTGCTGGGTCCTGCCCCTGGCCTGTGGGGCCTCTGAGCACAACCGGCCCTCTCCCACTGGAAGACCTCCCCGGCTGCCTCCAAAGGCCGGTTTGCAAGCACTCCCGCCCACTGTTCCCGCCAGGCACGCACAATGCTCCCAAGCCCGGGAGAAAAGCGCTTCGGGGTGGTGGTCTTTCCGGGCCCTTGTCCCTGAGCCGGGGGGCCAGGCAGGGGATCCACAGTCCCAGGCTAAGGCAGAACCACATGCACACGTCTGGTCCTGCCCCCTCCACCGGCAGAGAGTTGGGGGGAGCCAGAGTCTGTCAGGCAGGTGCTGGGTTGGCTGCCTGTGTGGGAAGGGGCAGAGCCGACCTAGGGGCAAGTTGGGCCTCTTGCTCTCCCTGCTCCCCTGAGGCTGCTGGGCCAAAGAGGTCTTGGGCATCCAGCCCCTTGCTGGTCCCTTCCCTCTGACGAGGCCCTCTGAGCTCCAGCACCTTGCAGTGTGGAGACAGCCCCTGCCAGCAACCTCCTCTCCAAGGAGGCCTCAACCGAGGCCTAGGCCCAGGGGAAAGGCACCAGCGGGGATGAGCCTGGGGAGGCGCCCGGGCATGTCTGGACCCAGTCCCCGCAGCCTGCCCCTTGGTGGGGTAGTACCTCCGGAGGCCAGGAAGGTCTGGGCAAGGCTGCCAGGGGCAGGGACACTGCTGGGTCCTGCCCCTGGCCTGTGGGGCGTCTGAGCACAACCGGCACTCTCCCGCTGGAAGACCTCCCCGTCTGCCTCCAAAGGCCGGTTTGCAAGCACTCCCGCCTGCTGTTCCCGCCAGGCACGCACAATGCTCCCAAGCCCGGGAGAAAAGCGCTTCGGGGTGGTGCTCTCTCCGGGCCCTTGCCCCTGAGCCTGGGGGCCAGGCAGGGGGAACACACTCCCAGGCCAAGGCAGAACGACATGCACACGTCTGTTCCTGCCCCCTACACCGGCAGAGAGCTCGGGGGAGCCAGAGACTGCCAGGCTGCTGCTGGGCTGGCTGCCTGTGTGGGACGGGGCAGAGCCGACCTAGGGGCAAGTTGGGCCTCTTGCTCTCCCTGCTGCCCTGAGGCTGCTGGGTCAAAGAGGTCTTGGGCATCCAGCCCTTTGCTGGTCCCTTCCCTCTGACGAGGCCCTCTGAGCTCCAGCACCTTGCAGTGTGGAGACAGCCCCTGCCAGCAACCTCCTCTCCAAAGAGGCCTCAACCGAGGCCTAGGCCCAGGGGAAAGGCACCAGCGGGGATGATCCTGGGGAGGCGCACGGAGATGTCTGGACCCAGCCCCGCAGCCTGCCCCTTGGTGGGGCAGTTCCCCCGGAGGCCAGGAAAGTCTGGGCAAGGCTGGCCAGGGGCAGGGGCCCTGCTGCGTCCTGCCCCTGGCCTGTGGGGCCTCTGAGCAAAACCAGCCCTCTCCCACTGGAAGACCTCCCCGGCTGCCTCCAAAGGCCGGTTTGCAAGCGCTCCTGCCCACTGTTCCCAGCAGGCGTGCACAATGCTCCCAAGCCCGGGAGAAAAGCGCTTAAGGGTGGTGCTCTCTCCGGACCCTTGCCCCTGAGCCTGGGGGCAAGGCAGGGTGTCCACACTCCCAGGCCAAGGCAGAACCACATGCACACGTCTGATCTGCCCCCTGCACCGGCAGAGAGCTCAGGGGAGCCAGAGTCTGTCAGGCAGCTGCTGGGCTGGCCGCCTGTGTGGGAAGGGGCAGAGCAGACCTAGGGACAAGTTGGGCCTCTTGCTCTCCCTGCTGCCCTGAGGCTGCTGGGCCAAAGACGTCTTGGGCATCCAGCCCCTTGCTGGTCCCTTCCCTCTGACGAGGCCCTCTGAGCTCCAGCACCTTGCAGTGTGGAGACAGCCCCTGCCAGCAACCTCCTCTACAAGGAGGCCTCAACCGAGACCTAGGCCCAGGGGAAAGGCACCAGCGGGGATGAGACAGGGGAGGCGCCCGGGCATGTCCGGACCCAGTCCCCGCAGCCTGCCCCTTGGTGGGGCTGTACCCCCGGAGGCCAGGAAGGTCTGGGCAAGGCTGGCCAGAGGCAGGGGCCCTGCTGGGTCCTGCCCCTGGCCTGTGGGGCCTCTGAGCACAACCGGCCCTCTCCCGCTGGAAGACCTCCCCGGCTGCCTCCAAAGGCCGGTTTGCCAACACTCCCGCCCACTGTTCCCACCAGGCGCGCACAATGTTCCCAAGCCCAGGAGAAAAGCGCTTCGGGGTGGTGCTCTCTCCGGGCCCTTGCCCCTGAGCCTGGGGGCCAGGCAGGGGGAACACACTCCCAGGCCAAGGCAGAACGACATGCACACGTCTGTTTTTGCGCCCTGCACCGGCAGAGAGCTCGGGGGAGCCAGAGACTGCCAGCTGCTGCTGGGCTGGCTGCCTGTGTGGGACGGGTCAGAGCCGACCTAGGGGCAAGTTTGTCCTCTTGCTCTCCCTGCTGCCCTGAGGCTGCTGGGTCAAAGAGGTCTTGGGCATCCAGCCCTTTGCTGGTCCCTTCCCTCTGACGAGGCCCTCTGAGCTCCAGCACCTTGCAGTGTGGAGACAGCCCCTGCCAGCAACCTCCTCTCCAAGGAGGCCTAAACCGAGGCCTAGGCCCAGGGGAAAGGCACCAGCGGGGATGAGCCTGGGGAGGCGCCCGGGCATGTCTGGACCCAGTCCCCGCAGCCTGCCCCTTGGTGGGGCAGTACCCCCTGAGGCCAGGAAGGTCTGGGAAAGGCTGGCCAGGGGCAGGGGACCTGCTGGGTCCTGCCCCTGGCCTGTGGGGCCTCTGAGCACATCCGGCCCTCTCCCACTGGAAGACCTCCCCGGCTACCTCCAAAGTCCGGTTTGCCAACACTCCCGCCCGCTGTTCCCGCCAGGCACGCACAATGCTCCCAAGCCCGGGAGAAAAGCGCTTCGTGGTGGTGCTCTCTCCGGGCCCTTGCCCCTGAGCCTGGGGGCAAGGCAGGGGGAACACACTCCCAGGTCAAGGCAGAACCACATGCCCACGTCTGTTCCTGTCCCGTGCACCGGCAGAGAGCTTGGGGAAGCCAGAGTCTGTCAGGCAGGTGCTGGGTTGGCCGCCTGTGTGGGAAGGGGCAGAGCCGCCCTAGGGGCAAGTTGGGCCTCTTGCTCTCCCTGCTGCCCTGAGGCTGCTGGGCGAAAGACGTCTTGGGCATCCAGCCCCTTACTGGTCCCTTCCCTCTGACGAGGCCCTCTCAGCTCCAGCACCTTGCAGTGTGGAGACAGCCCCTGCCAGCAACCTCCTCTCCAAGGAGGCCTCAACCGAGGCCTAGGCCCAGGGGAAAGGCACCAGCGGGGATGAGCCTGGTGAGGCGCCCGGGCATGTCTGGACCCAGTCCCCGCAGCCTGCCCCTTCGTGGGGCAGTACCCCCGGAGGCCAGGAAGGTCTGGGCAAGGCTGGCCAGGGGCAGGGGCCCTGCTGGGTCCTGCCCCTGGCCTGTGGGGCCTCTGAGCACAACCGGCCCTCTCCCACTGGAAGACTTCCCCGGCTGCCTCCAAAGGCCAGTTTTCCTACACTCCTGCCCGCTGTTCCCGCCAGGCACGCACAATGCTCCCAAGCCAGGGAGAAATGCGCTTCGGGGTGGTGCTCTCTCCGGGCCCTTGCCCCTGAGCCTGTGGGCAAGGCAGGGGGAACACACTCCCAGACCAAGGCAGAACCACATGCACACGTCTATTCCTGTCCCCTGCACCGGCAGAGAGCTCGGGGGAGCCAGAGTCTCTCAGGCAGGTGCTGGGCTGGCCGCCTGTGTGGGAAAGGGCAGAGCCGACCTAGGGGCAAGTTGGGCCTCCTGCTCTCCCTGCTGCCCTGAGGCTGCTGGGCCAAAGATGTCTTGGGCATCCAGCCCCTTACTGGTCCCTTCCCTCTGACGAGGCCCTCTGAGCTCCAGCACCTTGCAGTGTGGAGCCAGCACCTGCCAGCAATCTCCTCTCCAAGGAGGTCTCAACCGAGGCCTAGGCCCAGGGGAAAGGCACCAGCGGGGTTGAGCCAGGGGAGGCGCCCGGACATGTCTGGACCCTGTCCCCGCAGCCTGCCCCTTGGTGGGGCAGTACCCCCGGAGGCCAGGAAGGTCTGAGCAAGGCTGGCCAGGGGCAGGGGCCCTGCTGGGTCCTGCCCCTGGCCTGTGGGGCCTCTGAGCACAACCGGCCCTCTCCCACTGGAAGACCTCCCCGGCTGCCTCCAAAGGCCGGTTTGCAAGCACTCCCGACGACTGTTCCCGCCTGGCGCGCACAATGCTCCCAAGCCCGGGAGAAAAGCGCTTCGGGGTGGTGCTCTCTCCGGGCCCTTGCCCCTGAGCCTGGGGGCCAGGCAGGGGGAACACACTCCCAGACCAAGGCAGAACCACATGCACACGTCTCTTCCTGACCCCTACACTGGCAGAGAGCTCGGGGGAGCCAGAGACTGCCAGGCTGCTGCTGGGCTGGCTGCCTGTGTGGGACGGGGCAGAGCCGACCTAGGGGCAAGTTGGGCCTCTTGCTCTCCCTGCTGCCCTGAGGCTGCTGGGACAAAGAGGTCTTGGGAATCCAGCCCCTTGCTGGTCCCTTCCCTCTGACGAGGCCCTCTGAGCTCCAGCACCTTGCAGTGTGGAGACAGCCCCTGCCAGCAACCTCCTCTCCAAGGAGGCCTCAACCGAGGCCTAGGCCCAGGGGAAAGGCACCAGCAGGGATGAGCCTGGGGAGGCGCCCGGGCATTTCTGGACCCAGTCCCCGCAGCCTGCCCCTTGGTGGGGCAGTACCCCCGGAGGCCAGGAAGGTCTGGGCAAGGCTGCCAGGGGCAGGGACACTGCTGGGTCCTGCCCCTGGCCTGTGGGGCCTCTGAGCACAACCGGCATTCTCCCGCTGGAAGACCTCCCCGGCTGCCTCCAAAGTCCTGTTTGCAAACACTCGCGCCCGCTGTTCACGCCAGGCTCGCACAATGCTCCCAAGCCCGGGAGAAAAGCGCTTCGGGGTGGTGCTCTCTCTTGGCCCTTGCCCCTGAGCCTGGGGGCAAGGCAGGGGGAACACACTCCCAGGCCAAGGCAGAAACACATGCCCACGTCTGTTCCTGTCCCCTGCAGCGGCAGAGAGCTCGGGGGAGCCAGAGTCTGTCAGGCAGCTGCTGGGCTGGCCGCCTGTGTGGGAAGGGGCAGAGCCGACCTAGGGGCAAGTTGGGCCTCTTGCTCTCCCTGCTGCCCTGAGGCTGCTGGGCAAAAACGTCTTGGGCATCCAGCCCCTTACTGGTCCCTTCCCTCTGACGAGGCCCTCTGAGCTCCAGCACCTTGCAGTGTGGAGACAGCCCCTGCCAGCAACCTCCTCTCCAAGGAGGCCTCAACCGAGGCCTAGGCCCTGGGGAAAGGCACCAGCGGGGATAAGCCAGGGGAGGCGCCCGAGCATGTCTGGCCCCAGTCCGCGCAGCCTGCCCCTTGGTGGGGCAGTACCCCCGGAGGCCAGGAAGGTCTGGACAAGGCTGGCCAGGGGCAGGGGCCCTGGTTTGTCCTGCCCCTGGCCTGTGGGGCCTCTGAGCACAACCGGCCCTCTCCCACTGGAAGACTTCCCCGGCTGCCTCCAAAGGCCGGTTTGCAAGCGCTCCCGCCCACTGTTCCCAGCAGGCGTGCACAATGCTCCCAAGCCCGGGAGCAAAGCGCTTCGGGGTGGTGCTCTCTCCGGGCCCTTGCCCCTGAGCCTGGGGGCAAGGCACGGTGTCCACACTCCCAGGCCAAGTCAGAACCACATGCACACCTCTGATCTGCCCCCTGCACCGGCAGAGAGCTCGGGGGAGCCAGAGTATGTCAGGCAGCTGCTGGGCTGGCCGCCTGTGTGGGAAGGGGCAGAGCCGCCCAAGGGGCAAGTTGGGCCTCTTGCTCTCCCTGCTGCCCTGAGGCTGCTGGGCGAAAGACGTATTGGGCATCCAGCCCCTTGCTTGTCCCTTCCCTCTGACGAGGCCCTCTCAGCTCCAGCACCTTGCAGTGTGGAGACAGCCCCTGCCAGCAACCTCCTCTCCAAGGAGGCCTCAACCGAGGCCTAGGCCCAGGGGAAAGGCACCAGCGGGGATGAGCCTGGTGAGGCGCCCGGGCATGTCTGGACCCAGTCCCCGCAGCCTGCCCCTTGGTGGGGCAGTACCCCCGGAGGCCAGGAAGGTCTGGGCAAGGCTGGCCAGGGGCAGGGGCCCTGCTGGGTCCTGCCCCTGGCCTGTGGGGCCTCTGAGCACAACCGGCCCTCTCCCACTGGAAGACCTCCCCGGCTGCCTCCAAAGGCCGGTTTGCAAGCACTCCCGCCCACTGTTCCCGCCAGGCGCGCACAATGCTCCCAAGCCCGGGAGAAAAGCGCTTCGGGGTGGTGGTCTCTCCGGGCCCTTGCCCCTGAGCCTGCGGGCCAGGCAGGGGATCCACATTCCCAGGCCAAGGCAGAACCACATGCCCACGTCTGTTCCTGCCCCCTCCACCAGCAGAGAGCTGGGGGTAGCCAGAGTCTGTCAGGCAGCTGCTGGGCTGGCCGCCTGTGTGGGAAGGGGCAGAGCCGACCTAGGGGCAAGTTGGGCCTCTTGCTCTCCCTGCTGCCCTGAGGCTGCTGGGCCAAAGAGGTCTTGGGCATCCAGCCGCTTACTGGTCCCTTCCCTCTGACGAGGCCCTCTGAGCTCCAGCACCTTGCAGTGTGGAGACAGCCCCTACCAGCAACCTCCTCTCCAAGGAGGCCTCAACCGAGGCCTAGGACCAGGGGAAAGGCACCAGCGGCGATGAGCCTGGGGAGGCGCCCGGGCATGTCTGGACCCAGTCCCCGCAGCCTGCTCCTTGGTGGGGCAGTACCCCCGGAGGCCAGGAAGGTCTGGGCAAGGCTGGCCAGGGGCAGGGGCCCTGCTGGGTCCGGCCCCTGGCCTGTGGGGCCTCTGAGCACAACCGGCCCTCTCCCACTGGAAGACCTCCGCGGCTGCCTTCAAAGGCCGGTTTGCCAACACTCCCGCCCGCTGTTCCCGCCAGGCACGCACAATGCTCCCAAGCCCGGGAGAAAAGCGCTTCGGGGTGTTGCTCTCTCCGGGCCCTTGCCCCTGAGCCTGGGGGCAAGGCAGTGGGTCAACACTCCCAGACCAAGGCAGAACCACATGCACACGTCTGTTCCTGACCCCTTCACCGGCAGAGAGCTCGGGGGAGCCAGAGTCTGTCAGGCAGCTGCTGGGCTGGCCGCCTGTGTGGGAAGGGGCAGAGCCGACCTAGGGGCAAGTTGGGCCTCTAGCTCTCCCTGCTGCCCTGAGGCTGCTGGGCCAAAGACGTCTTGGGCATCCAGCCCCTTGCTTGTCCCTTCCATCTGACGAGGCCCTCTGAGCTCCAGCACCTTGCAGTGTGGAGACAGCCCCTGCCAGCAACCTCCTCTCCAAGGAGGCCTCAACCGAGGCCTAGGACCAGGGGAAAGGCACCAGCGGGGATGAGCCTGGGGAGGCGCCCAGGCATGTCTGGACCCAGTCCCCGCAGCCTGCCCCTTGGTGGGGCAGTACCCCCGGAGGCCAGGAAGGTCTGGGCAAGGCTGGCCAGGGGCAGGGGCCCTGCTGGGTCCTGCCCCTGGCCTGTGGGGCGTCTGAGCACAACCGGCCCTCTCCCACTGGAAGACCTCCCCGGCTGCCTCCAAAGGCCGGTTTGCAAGCACTCCCGCCCACTGTTCCCGCCAGGCGCGCACAATGCTCCCAAGCCCGGGAGAAAAGCGATTCGGGGTGTTGCTCTCTCCGGGCCCTTGCCCCTGAGCCTGGGGTCCAGGCAGTGGGTCCATACTCCCAGACCAAGGCAGAACCACATGCACACGTCTGTTCCTGACCCCTACACCGGCAGAGAGCTCGGGGGAGCCAGAGACTGCCAGGCTGCTGCTGGGCTGGCTGCCTGTGTGGGACGGGGCAGAGCCGACCTAGGGGCAAGTTGGGCCTCTTGCTCTCCCTGCTGCCCTGAGGCTGCTGGGCCAAAGAGGTCTTGGGCATCCAGCCCCTTGCTGGTCCCTTCCCTCTGACGAGGCCCTCTGAGCTCCAGCACCTTGCAGTGTGGAGACAGCCCCTGCCAGCAACCTCCTCTCCAAGGAGGCCTCAACCGAGGCCTAGGCCCAGGGGAAAGGCACCAGCGGGGATGAGCCTGGGGAGGCGCCCGGGCATGTCTGGACCCAGTCCCCGCAGCCTGCCCCTTGGTGGGGCAGTACCCCCGGAGGCCAGGAAGGTCTGGGCAAGGCTGCCAGGGGCAGGGACCCTGCTGGGTCCTACCCCTGGCCTGTGGGGCGTCTGAGCACAACCGGCACTCTCCCGCTGGAAGACCTCCCCGGCTGCCTCCAAAGTCCTGTTTGCAAACACTCGCGCCCGCTGTTCACGCCAGGCTCGCACAATGCTCCCAAGCCCGGGAGAAAAGCGCTTCGGGGTGGTGCTCTCTCTTGGCCCTTGCCCCTGAGCCTGGGGGCAAGGCAGGGGGAACACACTCCCAGGCCAAGGCAGAACCACATGCCCACGTCTGTTCCTGTCCCCTGCAGCGGCAGAGAGCTCGGGGGAGCCAGATCTGTCAGGCAGCTGCTGGGCTGGCCGCCTGTGTGGGAAGGGGCAGAGCCGACCTATGGGCAAGTTGGGCCTCTTGCTCTCCCTGCTGCCCTGAGGCTGCTGGGCAAAAGACGTCTTGGGCATCCAGCCCCTTACTGGTCCCTTCCCTCTGACGAGGCCCTCTGAGCTCCAGCACCTTGCAGTGTGGAGACAGCCCCTGCCAGCAACCTCCTCTCCAAGGAGGCCTCAACCGAGGCCTAGGCCCTGGGGAAAGGCACCAGCGGGGATGAGCCAGGGGAGGCGTCCGAGCATGTCTGGACCCAGTCCGCGCAGCCTGCCCCTTGGTGGGGCAGTACCCCCGGAGGCCAGGAAGGTCTGGGCAAGGCTGGCCAGGGGCAGGGGCCCTGCTGGGTCCTGCCCCTGGCCTGTGGGGCCTCTGAGCACAACCGGCCCTCTCCCACTGGAAGACCTCCCCGGCTGCCTCCAAAGGCCTGTTTGCAAGCGCTCCCGCCCACGGTTCCCAGCAGGCGTGCACAATGCTCCTAAGCCCGGGAGAAAAGCGCTTCAGGGTTGTGCTCTTTCTGGGCCCTTGCCCCTGAGCCTCGGGGAAAGGCAGGGTGTCCACACTCCCAGGCCAAGGCAGAACCACATGCACACGTCTGATCTGCCCCCTGCACCAGCAGAGAGCTCGGGGGAGCCAGAGTCTGTCAGGCAGCTGCTGGGCTGGCCGCCTGTGTGGGAAGGGGCAGAGCCGACCTAGGGGCAAGTTGGGCCTCTTGCTCTCCCTGCTGCCCTGAGGCTGCTGGGCCAAAAAGGTCTTGGGCATCCAGCTCCTTGCTGGTCCCTTCCCTCTGACGAGGCCCTCTGAGCTCCAGCACCTTGCAGTGTGGAGACAGCCCCTGCCAGCAACCTCCTCTCCAAGGAGGCCTAAACCGAGGCCTAGGCCCAGGGGAAAGGCACCAGCTGGGATGAGCCTGGGGAGGCGCCCGGGCATGTCTGGACCCAGTCCCCGCAGCCTGCCCCTTGGTGGGGCAGTACCCCCGGAGGCCAGGAAGGTCTGGGAAAGGCTGGCCAGGGGCAGGAGACCTGCTGGGTCCTGCCCATGGCCTGTGGGGCCTCTGAGCACAACCGGCCCTCTCCCACTGGAAGACCTCCCCGGCTGCCTCCAAAGGACGGTTTGCAAGTACTCCCGCCCACTGTTCCCGCCAGGCGCGCACAATGCTCCCAAGCCCGGGAGAAAAGCGCTTCGGCGTGGTGGTCTCTCCGGGCCCTTGCCCCTGAGCCTGCGGGCCAGGCAGGGGATCCACAGTCCCAGGCCAAGGCAGAACCACATGCCCACGTCTGTTTCTGCCCCCTCCACCGGCAGAGAGCTGGGGGGAGCCAGAGTCTGTCAGGCAGCTGCTGGGCTGGCCGCCTGTGTGGGAAGGGGCAGAGCCGACCTAGGGGCAAGTTGGGCCTCTTGCTCTCCCTGCTGCCCTGAGGCTGCTGGGCCAAAGAGGTCTTGGGCATCCAGCCCCTTACTGGTCCCTTCCCTCTGACGAGGCCCTCTGAGCTCCAGCACCTTGCAGTGTGGAGACAGCCCCTGCCAGCAACCTCTTCTCCAAGGAGGCCTCAACCGAGGCCTAGGACCAGGGGAAAGGCACCAGCGGGGATGAGCCTGGGGAGGCGACCGGGCATGTCTGGACCCAGTCCCCGCAGCCTGCCCCTTGGTGGGGCAGTACCCCCGGTGGCCAGGAAGGTCTGGGCAAGGCTGGCCAGGGGCAGGGGCCCTGCTGGGTCTTGCCCCTGGCCTGTGGGGCCTCTGAGCACAACCGGCCCTCTCCCACTGGAAGACCTCCGCGGCTGCCTCCAAAGGCCGGTTTGCCAACACTCCCGCCCGCTGTTCCCGCCAGGCACGCACAATTCTCCCAAGCCCGGGAGAAAAGCGCTTCGGGGTGTTGCTCTCTCCGGGCCCTTGCCCCTGAGCGTGGGGGCCAGGCAGTGGGTCCACACTCCCAGGCCAAGGCAGAACCACATGCACACGTCTGTTCCTGACCCCTGCACCGGCAGAGAGCTCGGGGGAGCCAGAGTCTGTCAGGCAGCTGCTGGGCTGGCCGCCTGTGTGGGAAGGGGCAGAGCCGACCTAGGGGCAAGTTGGGCCTCTTGCTCTCCCTGCTGCCCTGAGGCTGCTGGGCCAAAGACGTCTTGGGCATCCAGCCCCTTGATGGTCCATTCCCTCTGACGAGGCCCTCTGAGCTCCAGCACCTTGCAGTGTGGAGACAGCCCCTGCCAGCAACCTCCTCTCCAAGGAGGCCTCAACCGAGGCCTAGGCCCAGGGGAAAGGCACCAGCGGGGATGATCATGGGGAGGCGCACGGACATGTCTGGACCCAGTCCCCGCAGCCTGCCCCTTGGTGGGGCAGTACCCCCAGAGGCCAGGAAGGTCTGGGCAAGGCTGGCCAGGGGCAGGGGCCCTGGTGGGTCCTGCCCCTGGCCTGTGGGGCCTCTGAGCACAACCGGCCCTCTCCCACTGGAAGACCTCTCCGGCTGCCTCCAAAGGCCGGTTTGCAAGCGCTCCCGCCCACTGTTCCCAGCAGGCGTGCACAATGCTCCCAAGCCCGGGAGCAAAGCGCTTCGGGGTGGTGCTCTCTCCGGGCCCTTGCCCCTGAGCCTGGGGGCAAGGCACGGTGTCCACACTCCCAGGCCAAGTCAGAACCACATGCACACCTCTGATCTGCCCCCTGCACGGGCAGAGAGCTCGGGGGAGCCAGAGTATGTCAGGCAGCTGCTGGGCTGGCCGCCTGTGTGGGAAGGTGCAGAGCCGACCTAGGGGCAAGTTGGGCCTCTTGCTCTCCCTGCTGCACTGAGGCTGCTGGGCCAAAGAGGTCTTGGGCATCCAGCCCCTTGCTTGTCCCTTCCCTCTGACGAGGCCCTCTGAGCTCCAGCACCTTGCAGTGTGGAGACAGCCCCTGCCAGCAACCTCCTCTCCAAGGAGGCCTAAACCGAGGCCTAGGCCCAGGGGAAAGGCACCAGTGGGGATGGGCCAGGGGAGGCGCCCGGGCATGTCTGGACCCAGTCCCCGAAGCCTGCCCCTTGGTGGGGCAGTACCCCCTGAGGCCAGAAAGGTCTGGGAAAGGCTGGCCAGGGCCAGGGGACCTTCTGGGTCCTGCCCCTGGCCTGTGGGGCCTCTGAGCACATCCGGCCCTCTCCCGCTAGAAGACCTCCCAGGCTGCCTCCAAAGGCCGGTTTGCCAACGCTCCCGCCCACTGTTCCCACCAGGCGCGCACAATGCTCCCAAGCCCAGGAGAAAAGCGCTTCGGGGTGGTGCTCTCTCCGGGCCCTTGCCCCTGAGCCTGGGGGCCAGGCAGGGGGAACACACTCCCAGGCCAAGGCAGAACGACATGCACACTTCTGTTCTTGCGCCCTGCTCCGGCAAAGAGCTCGGGGGAGCCAGAGACTGCCAGGCTGCTGCTGGGCTGGCTGCCTGTGTGGGACGGGTCAGAGCCGACCTAGGGGCAAGTTTGTCCTCTTGCTCTCCCTGCTGCCCAGAGGCTGCTGGCTCAAAGAGGTCTTGGGCATCCAGCCCTTTGCTGATCCCTTCCCTCTGACGAGGCCCTCTGAGCTCCAGCACCTTGCAGTGTGGAGACAGCCCCTGCCAGCAACCTCCTCTCCAAGGAGGCCTAAACCGAGGCCTAGGCCCAGGGGAAAGGCACCAGCGGGGATGAGCCTGGGGAGTCGCCCGGGCATGTCTGGACCCAGTCCCCGCAGCCTGCCCCTTGGTGGGGCAGTACCCCCTGAGGCCGGGAAGGTCTGGGAAAGGCTGGCCAGGGGCAGGGGACCTGCTGGGTCCTGCCCCTGGCCTGTGGGGCCTCTGAGCACATCCGGCCCTCTCCCACTGGAAGACCTCCCCGGCTGCCTCCAAAGTCCGGTTTGCCAACACTCCCGCCCGCTGTTCCCGCCAGGCACGCACAATGCTCCCAAGCCCGGGAGAAAAGCGCTTCGGGGTGGTGCTCTCTCCGGGCCCTTGCCCCTGAGCCTGGGGGCAAGGCAGGGGGAACACACTCCCAGGCCAAGGCAGAACCATATGCCCACGTCTGTTCCTGTCCCGTGCACCGGCAGAGAGCTTGGGGAAGCCAGAGTCTGTCAGGCAGCTGCTGGGTTGGCCGCCTGTGTGGGAAGGGGCAGAGCCGCCCTAGGGGCAAGTTGGGCCTCTTGCTCTCCCTGCTGCCCTGAGGCTGCTGGGCGAAAGACGTCTTGGGCATCCAGCCCCTTACTGGTCCCTTCCCTCTGACGAGGCCTTCTCAGCTCCAGCACCTTGCAGTGTGGAGACAGCCCCTGCCAGCAACCTCCTCTCCAAGAGGCCTCAACCGAGGCCTAGGCCCAGGGGAAAGGCACCAGCGGGGATGAGCCTGGGGAGGCACCCGGGCATGTCTGGACCCAGTCCCCGCAGCCTGCCCCTTGGTGGGGCAGTACCCCCGGAGGCCAGGAAGGTCTGGGCAAGGCTGGCCAGGGGCAGGGGCCCTGCTGGGTCCTGCCCCTGGCCTGTGGGGCCTCTGAGCACAACCGGCCCTCTCCCACTGGAAGACCTCCCCGGCTGCCTCCAAAGGCCAGTTTTCCAACACTCCTGCCGGCTGTTCCCGCCAGGCACGCACAATGCTCCCAAGCCCGGGAGAAATGCGCTTCGGGGTGGTGCTCTCTCCGGGCCCTTGCCCCTGAGCCTGTGGGCAAGGCAGGGGGAACACACTCCCAGACCAAGGCAGAACCACATGCACACATCTGTTCCTGTCCCCTGCACCGGCAGAGAGCTCGGGGGAGCCAGAGTCTCTCAGGCAGGTGCTGGGCTGGCCGCCTGTGTGGGAAGGGGCAGAGCCGACCTAGGGGCAAGTTGGGCCTCTTCCTCTCCCTGCTGCCCTGAGGCTGCTGGGCCAAAGTGGTCTTGGGCATCCAGCCCCTTACTGGTCCCTTCCCTCTGACGAGGCCCTCTGAGCTCCAGCACCTTGCAGTGTGGAGCCAGCACCTGCCAGCAATCTCCTCTCCAAGGAGGCCTCAGCCGAGGCCTAGGCCCAGGGGAAAGGGACCAGCGGGGTTGAGCCAGCGGAGGCGCCCGGGCAAGTCTGGACCCTGTCCCCGCAGCCTGCCCCTTGGTGGGGCAGTACCCCCGGAGGCCAGGAAGGTCTGGGCAAGGCTGGCCAGGGGCAGGGGCCCTGCTGGGTCCTGCCCCTGGCCTGTGGGGCCTCTGAGCACAACCGGCCCTCTCCCACTGGAAGACCTCCCCGGCTGCCTCCAAAGGCCGGTTTGCAAGCACTCCCGCCCACTGTTCTCGCCAGGCGCGCACAATGCTCCCAAGCCCGGGAGAAAAGCGCTTCGGGGTGGTGGTCTCTCCGGGCCCTTGCCCCTGAGCCTGCGGGTCAGGCAGGGGATCCACATTCCCAGGGCAAGGCAGAACCACATGCCCACGTCTGTTCCTGCCACCTCCACCGGCAGAGAGCTGGGGGGAGCCAGAGTCTGCCAGGCAGCTGCTGGGCTGGCCGCCTGTGTGGGAAGGGGCAGAGCCGACCTAGGGGCAAGTTGGGCCTCTTGCTCTCCCTGCTGCCCTGAGGCTGCTGGACCAAAGAGGTCTTGGGCATCCAGCCCCTTACTGGTCCCTTCCGTCTGACGAGGCCCTCTGAGCTGCAGCACCTTGCAGTGTGGAGACAGCCCCTGCCAGCAACCTCCTCTCCAAGGAGGCCTCAACCGAGGCCTAGGACCAGGGGAAAGGCACCAGCGGGGATGAGCCTGGGGAGGCGCCCGGGCATGTCTGGACCCAGTCCCCGCAGCCTGCTCCTTGGTGGGGCAGTACCCCCGGAGGCCAGGAAGGTCTGGGCAAGGCTGGCCAGGGGCAGGGGCCCTGCTGGGTCCTGCCCCTGGCCTGTGGGGCCTCTGAGCACAACCGGCCCTCTCCCACTGGAAGACCTCCGCGGCTGCCTCCAAAGGCCGGTTTGCCAACACTCCCGCCCGCTGTTCCCGCCAGGCACGCAAAATGCTCCCAAGCCCGGGAGAAAAGCGCTTCGGGGTGTTGCTCTTTCCGGGCCCTTGCCCCTGAGCGTGGGGGCCAGGCAGTGTGTCCACACTCCCAGACCAAGGCAGAACCACATGCACACGTCTCTTCCTGACCCCTGCACCGGCAGAGAGCTCGGGGGAGCCAGAGTCTGTGAGACAGCTGCTGGGCTGGCCGCCTGTGTGGGAAGGGGCAGAGCCGACCTAGGGGCAAGTTGGGCCTCTTGCTCTCCCTGCTGCCCTGAGGCTGCTGGGCCAAAGACGTCTTGGGCATCCAGCCCCTTGCTGGTCGCTTCCCTCTGACGAGGCCCTCTGAGCTCCAGCACCTTGCAGTGTGGAGACAGCCCCTGCCAGCAACCTCCTCTCCAAGGAGGCCTCAACCGAGGCCTAGGCCCAGGGGAAAGGCACCAGCGGGGATGAGCCTGGGGAGGCGCCCGGGCATGTCTGGACCCAGTCCCCGCAGCCTGCCCCTTGGTGGGGCAGTACCCCCGGAGGCCAGGAAGGTCTGGGCAAGGCTGCCAGGGGCAGGGACACTGCTGGGTCCTTCCCCTGGCCTGTGGGGCGTCTGAGCACAACCGGCACTCTCCCGCTGGAAGACCTCCCCGGCTGCCTCCAAAGGCCGGTTTGCAAGCACTCCCGCCCGCTGTTCCCGCCAGGCACGCACAATGCTCCTAAGCCCGGGAGAAAAGCGCTTCAGGGTGGTGCTCTCTCCGGGCCCTTGCCCCTGAGCCTGGGGGCCAGGCAGGGGGAACACACTCCCAGGCCAAGGCAGAACGACATGCACACGTCTGTTCCTGCCCCCTGCACCGGCAGAGAGCTCGGGGGAGCCAGAGACTGCCAGGCTGCTGCTGGGCTGGCTGCCTGTGTGGGACGGGGTAGAGCCGACCTAGGGGCAAGTTGGGCCTCTTGCTCTCCCTGCTGCCCTGAGGCTGCTGGGTCAAAGAGGTCTTGGGTATCCAGCCCTTTGCTTGTCCCTTCCCTTTGACGAGGCCCTCTGAGCTCCAGCACCTTGCAGTGTGGAGACAGCCCCTGCCAGCAACCTCCTCTCCAAGGAGGCCTCAACCGAGGCCTAGGCCCAGGGGAAAGGCACCAGCGGGGATGATCCTGGGGAGGCGCACGGACATGTCTGGACCCAGTCCCCGCAGCCTGCCCCTTGGTGGGGCAGTACCCCCTGAGGCCAGGAAGGTCTGGGCAAGGCTGGCCAGCGGCAGGGGCCCTGGTGGGTCCTGCCCCTGGCCTGTGGGGCCTCTGAGCACAACCGGCCCTCTCCCATTGGAAGACCTCCCCGGCTGCCTCCAAAGGCCGGTTTGCAAGCGCTCCCGCTCACTGTTCCCAGCAGGCGTGCACAATGCTCCCAAGCCCGGGAGAAAAGCGCTTCGGGGTGGTGCTCTCTCCGGGCCCTTGCCCCTGAGCCTGGGGGCCAGGCAGGGGGAACACACTCCCAGGCCAAGGCAGAACGACATGCACACGTCTGTTCCTGCCCCCTGCACCGGCAGAGAGCTCGGGGGAGCCAGAGACTGCCAGGCTGCTGCTGGGCTGGCTGCCTGTGTGGGACGGGTCAGAGCCGACCTAGGGGCAAGTTGGGCCTCTTGCTCTCCCTGCTGCCCTGAGGCTGCTGGGTCAAAGAGGTCTTGGGCATCCAGCCCTTTGCTGGTCCCTTCCCTCTGACGAGGCCCTCTGAGCTCCAGCACCTTGCAGTGTGGAGACAGCCCCTGCCAGCAACCTCCTCTCCAAAGAGGCCTCAACCGAGGCCTACGCCCAGGGGAAATGCACCAGCGGGGATGATCCTGGGGAGGCGCACGGACATGTCTGGACCCAGTCCCCGCAGCCTGCCCCTTGGTGGGGCAGTACCCCCGGAGGCCAGGAAGGTCTGGGCAAGGCTGGCCAGGGGCAGGGGCCATGCTGGGTCCTGCCCCTGGCCTGTGGGGCGTCTGAGCACAACCGGCCCTCTCCCACTGGAAGACCTCCCCGGCTGCCTCCAAAGGCCGGTTTGCAAGCACTCCCGCCCACTGTTCCCGCCAGGCGCGCACAATGCTCCCAAGCCCGGGAGAAAAGCGCTTCGGGGTGTTGCTCTCTCCGGGCCCTTGCCCCTGAGCCTGGGGTCCAGGCAGTTGGTCCACACTCCCAGACCAAGGCAGAACCACATGCACACGTCTGTTCCTGACCCCTGCACCGGCAGAGAGCTCGGGGGAGCCAGAGTCTGTCAGGCAGCTGCTGGGTTGGCTGCCTGTGTGGGAAGGGGCAGAGCCGACCGAGGGGCAAGTTGGGCCTCTTGCTCTCCCTGCTGCCCTGAGGCTGCTGGGCCAAAGAGGTCTTGGGCATCCAGCCCCTTGCTGGTCCCTTCCCTCTGACGAGGCCCTCTGAGCTCCAGCACCTTGCAGTGTGGAGACAGCCCCTGCCGGCAACCTCCTCTCCAAGGAGGCCTCAACCGAGGCCTAGGCCCAGGGGAAAGGCACCACCGGGGATGAGCCTGGGGAGGCGCCCGGGCATGTCTGGACCCAGTCCCCGCAGCCTGACCCTTGGTGGGGTAGTACCCCCGGAGGCCAGGAAGGTCTGTGCAAGGCTGCCAGGGGCAGGGACACTGCTGGGTCCTGCCCCTGGCCTCTGGGGCGTCTGAGCACAACCGGCACTCTCCCGCTGGAAGACCTCCCCGGCTGCCTCCAAAGGCTGGTTGCAAGCACTCAATCCCGCTGTTCCCGCCAGCGCGCACAATGCTCCCAAGCCCGGGAGAAAAGCATTTTGGGGTGGTGCTCACTCCGGGCTCTTGGAAGAACTCCCCGGCTGCCTCCAAAGGCCGGTTTGCAAGCACTCCTGCCCACTGTTCCCGCCACCCGCGCACAATGCTCCCAAGCCCGGGAGAAAAGCGTTTCGGGGTGGTGTTCTCTCTGGACCCAAGAAAGACCTCCCGGGCTGCCCCCAAATGCCGGTTTGCAAGCACTCCCACTCGCTGTTCCCGCCATCCGTGCAAATGCTCCAAGCCCAGGAGAAAAGCGCTTCGGGGTGATGCTCTCTCCCGGCCCTTGGAAGACCTCCCCGGCTGCCTCCAAAGGCTGGTTTGCAAGAACTCCCTCCCGCTGTCCCGCCAGCCACACAAAATGCTCCCAATCACGGGAGAAAAGCGCTTCGGGGTGGTGCTCTCTCCCGGCCCTTGGAAGACCTCCCCGGCTGCCTCCAAAGGCCGGTTTGCAAGCACTCAATCCCGCTGTTCCCGCCAGCCGCGCACAATGCTCCCAAGCCGGGGAGAAAAGCGCTTCGGGGTGGTGCTCTCTCCCGGCCCTTGGAAGACCTCCCCGGCTGCCTCCAAAGGCTGGTTTTCAAGAACTCCCTCCCGCTGACCCGCCAGCCGCACACAATGCTCCCAAGCCCGGGAGAAAAGCATTTTGGGGTGGTGCTCTCTCCGGGCCCTTGTAAGACCTCCCCGGCTGCCTCTAAAGGCCGGTTTGCAAGCACTCATGTCCGCTGTTCCCGACAGCCGCGCACAATGCTCCCAATTCCGTGAGAAAAGTGCTTCGGCATGGTGCTCTCTCCGGGCCCTTGGAAGACCTCCCAAGCTGCCTCCAAAGGCCGGTTTGCAAGCACTCCCGCCCGCTGTTCCCGCCAGCCTCGCACAATGCTCCCAAGCCCGGGAGAAAAGCGCTTTGGGGTGGTGTTCTCTCCGTGCCAATGGAGGACCTCCCTGGCTGCCCCCAAAGGCCGGTTTGCAAGCACTCCCACTCGCTGTTCCCGCCAGCCACGCACAATCCTCCAAAACCCCGGAGAAAAGCGCTTCGGGGTGGTGTTCTCTCCGTGCCCATGGAAGACCTCCCGGGGTGCCCCCAAAGGCCGGTTTGGAAGCACTCCCACTCGCTGTTCCAGCCATCCGCGCAAATGTTCCAAGCCCGGGAGAAAAGCGCTTCTGGGTGGTGCTCTCTCCTGGCCCTTGGAAGACCTCCCCGGCTGCCTCCAAAGGCCGGTTTGCAAGCACTCCCGCCCGCTGTTCCCACCAGCCACGCACAATGCTCCCAAGCCCGGGAGAAAAGCATTTTGGGGTGGTGCTCACACCGGGCCCTGGAAGACCTCCCCGGCTGCCTCCAAAGGACGGTTTTCAAGCACTCCTGCCTGCTGTTCCCGCCACCTGCGCACAATGCTCCCAAGCCCGGGAGAAAAGCGCTTCGGGGTGGTGCTCTCTACAGGCCCTTGGAAGACCTCCCCGGCTGCCTCCAAAGGCCGGTTTGCAAGGACTCCTTCCTGCTGTTCCCGCCAGCCACGCACAATGCTCCAAAGCCCGGGAGAAAAGCATTTTGGGGTGGTGCTCTCTACAGGCCCTTGGAAGACCTCCCCGGCTGCCTCCAATGGCCAGTTTGCAAGCACTCATGCCCGCTGTTCCCACCAGCCACGCACAATGCTCCCAAGCCCGGGAGAAAAGCTTTTTGGGGTGGTGCTCACACCGGGCCCTGGAAGACCTCCCCGGCTGCCTGCAAAGGCCGGTTTTCAAGCACTCCTGCCTGCTGTTCCCGCCACCCGCGCACAATACTCCCAAGCCCGGGAGAAAAGCGCTTCGGGGTGGTGCTCTCTACAGGCCCTTGGAAGACCTCCCCGGCTCCCTCCAAAGGCCGGTTTGCAAGGACTCCATCCTGCTGTTCCCGCCAGCCACGCACAATGCTCCCAAGCCCGGGAGAAAGGTGCTTCGGGGTGGTGCTCTCTCCGGGCCCTTGGAAGACGTCCCCGGCTGCCTCCAAAGGCCGGATTGCAAGCACTCATGCCCGTTGTTCCCACCAGCCGCGCACAATGCTCCCAAGCCCGGGAGAAAAGCATTTTGGGGTGGTGCTCACTCCGGGCCCTTGGAAGACCTCCCCGGCTGCCTCCAAAGGCCAGTTTGCAAGCACTCCTGCCTGCTGTTCCCGCCAGCCGCGCAAAATGCTCCCAAGCCCGGGAGAAAAGCGCTTCGGGGTGGTGCTCTCTCCGGGCACTTTCAAGACCTCCCGGGCTGCCTCCAAAGGCTGGTTTTCAAGAACTCCCTCCCGCTGACCCGCCAGCCGCACACAATGCTCCCAAGCCCGGGAGAAAAGCATTTTGGGGTGGTGCTCTCTCCGGGCCCTTGGAAGACCTCCCCGGCTGCCTCTAAAGGCCGGTTTGCAAGCACTCATGTCCGCTGTTCCCGACAGCCGCGCACAATGCTCCCAATTCCGTGAGAAAAGTGCTTCGGCATGGTGCTCTCTCCGGGCCCTTGGAAGACCTCCCAAGCTGCCTCCAAAGGCCGGTTTGCACGCACTCCCGCCCGCTGTTCCCGCCAGCCTCGCACAATGCTCCCAAGCCCGGGAGAAAAGCGCTTTGGGGTGGTGTTCTCTCCATGCCAATGGAGGACCTCCCTGGCTGCCCCCAAAGGCCGGTTTGCAAGCACTCCCACTCGCTGTTCCCGCCAGCCACGCACAATCCTCCAAAACCCCGGAGGAAAGCGCTTCGGGGTGGTGTTCTCTCCGTGCCCATGGAAGACCTCCCGGGGTGCCCCCAAAGGCCGGTTTGGAAGCACTCCCACTCGCTGTTCCCGCCATCCGCGCAAATGTTCCAAGCCCGGGAGAAAAGCGCTTCTGGGTGGTGCTCTCTCCTGGCCCTTGGAAGACCTCCCCGGCTGCCTCCAAAGGCCGGTTTGCAAGCACTCCCGCCCGCTGTTTCCACCAGCCACGCACAATGCTCCCAAGCACGGGAGAAAAGCATTTTGGGGTGGTGCTCACACCGGGCCCTGGAAGACCTCCCCGGCTGCCTCCAAAGGACGGTTTTCAAGCACTCCTGCCTGCTGTTCCCGCCACCCGCGCACAATGCTCCCAAGCCCGGGAGAAAAGCGCTTCGGGGTGGTGCTCTCTACAGGCCCTTGGAAGACCTCCCCGGCTGCCTCCAAAGGCCGGTTTGCAAGGACTCCTTCCTGCTGTTCCCGCCAGCCACGCACAATGCTCCCAAGCCCGGGAGAAAAGCATTTTGGGGTGGTGCTCACTCCGGGCCCTTGGAAGACCTCCCCAGCTGCCTCCAATGGCCAGTTTGCAAGCACTCATGCCCGCTGTTCCCACCAGCCGCGCACAATGCTCCCAAGCCCGGGAGAAAAGCTTTTTGGGGTGGTGCTCACACCGGGCCCTGGAAGACCTCCCCGGCTGCCTGCAAAGGCCGGTTTTCAAGCACTCCTGCCTGCTGTTCCCGCCACCCGCGCACAATACTCCCAAGCCCGGGAGAAAAGCGCTTCGGAGTGGTGCTCTCTACAGGCCCTTGGAAGACCTCCCCGGCTGCCTCCAATGGCCAGTTTGCAAGGACTCCTTCCTGCTGTTCCCGCCAGCCACGCACAATGCTCCCAAGCCCGGGAGAAAAGTGCTTCGGGGTGGTGCTCTCTCCGGGCCCTTGGAAGACGTCCCCGGCTGCCTCCAAAGGCCGGTTTGCAAGCACTCATGCCCGTTGTTCCCACCAGCCGCGCACAATGCTCCCAAGCCCGGGAGAAAAGCATTTTGGGGTGGTGCTCACTCCGGGCCCTTGGAAGACCTCCCCGGCTGCCTCCAAAGGCCAGTTTGCAAGCACTCCTGCCTGCTGTTCCCGCCAGCCGCGCAAAATGCTCCCAAGCCCGGGAGAAAAGCGCTTCGGGGTGGTGCTCTCTCCGGGCACTTTCAAGACCTCCCCGGCTGCTCCAAAGGCTGGTTTGTAAGTACTCATTCCCGCTGCTTCCGCCAGCCACGCACAATGCTCCCAAGCCCGGGAGAAAAGCATTTTGGTGTGGTGCTCTCTCCGGGCCCTTGGAAGACCTCCCGGGCTGCCTCCAAAGGCCGGTTTGCAAGCACTCATGTCCGCTGTTCCCGACAGCAGCGCACAATGCTCCCAAGCCCGGGAGAAAAGCCCTTCGGGGTGGTGCTCTCTCCGGGCCCTTGCCCCTGAGCCTGGGGGCCAGGCAGGGGGAACACACTCCCAGGCCAAGGCAGAACGACATGCACACGTCTGTTCCTGCCCCCTACACCGGCAGAGAGCTCGGGGGAGCCAGAGACTGCCAGGCTGCTGCTGGGCTGGCTGCCTGTGTGGGACGGGGCAGAGCCGACCTAGGGGCAAGTTGGGCCTCTTGCTCTCCCTGCTGCCCTGAGGCTGCTGGGTCAAAGAGGTCTTGGGCATCCAGCCCTTTGCTGGTCCCTTCCCTCTGACGAGGCCCTCTGAGCTCCAGCACCTTGCAGTGTGGAGACAGCCCCTGCCAGCAACCTCCTCTCCAAAGCGGCCTCAACCGAGGCCTACGCCCAGGGAAAAGGCACCAGCGGGGATGATCCTGGGGAGGCGCACGGACATGTCTGGACCCAGTCCCCGCAGCCTGCCCCTTGGTGGGGCAGTACCCCCGGAGGCCAGGAAGGTCTGGGCAAGGCTGGCCAGGGGCAGGGACCCTGCTGGGTCCTACCCCTGGCCTGTGAGGCCTCTGAGCACAACCGGCCCTCTCCCACTGGAAGACCTCCCCGGCTGCCTCCAAAGTCCTGTTTGCAAACACTCCCGCCCGCTGTTCCCGCCAGGCACGCACAATGCTCCCAAGCCCGGGAGAAAAGCGCTTCGGCATGGTGCTCTCTCCGGGCCCTTGCCCCTGAGCCTGGGGGCCAGGCAGGGGGTCCACACTCCCAGGCCAAGGCAGAACCACATGCACACGTCTGTTCCTGCCCCGTGCACTGGCAGAGAGCTCGGGGGAGCCAGAGTCTGTCAGGCAGCTGGTGGGCTGGCCGCCTGTGTTGGAAGAGGCAGAGCCGACCTAGGGGCAAGTTGGGCCTCTTGCTCTCCCTGCTGCCCTGAGGCTGCTGGGCCAAAGAGGTCTTGGGCATCCAGCCCCTTGCTGGTCCCTTCCCTCTGACGAGGCCCTCTGAGCTCCAGCACCTTGCAGTGTGGAGACAGCCCCTGCCAGCAACCTCCTCTCCAAAGCGGCCTCAACCGAGGCATACGCCCAGGGAAAAGGCACCAGCGGGGATGATCCTGGGGAGGCGCCCGGGCATGTCTGGACCCAGTCCCCGCAGCCTGCCCCTTGGTGGGGCAGTACCCCCGGAGGCCAGGAAGGTCTGGGCAAGGCTGGCCAGGGGCAGGGGCCCTGCTGGGTCCTGCCCCTGGCCTGTGGGGCCTCTGAGCACAACCGGCCCTCTCCCACTGGAAGACCTCCCCGGCTGCCTCCAAAGGCCGGTTTGCCAACACTCCCGCCCGCTGTTCCCGCCAGGCACGCACAATGCTCCCAAGCCCGGGAGAAAAGCGCTTCGGGGTGTTGCTCTCTCCGGGCCCTTGCCCCTGAGCCTGGGGTCCAGGCAGTGGGTCCACACTCCCAGACCAAGGCAGAACCACATGCACACGTCTGTTCCTGACCCCTGCACCGGTAGAGAGCTCGGGGGAGCCAGAGTCTGTCAGGCAGCTGCTGGGCTGGCTGCCTGTGTGGGAAGGGGGAGAGCCGACCTAGGGGCAAGTTGGGCCTCTTGCTCTCCCTGCTGCCCTGAGGCTGCTGGGCCAAAGACGTCTTGGGCATCCAGCCCCTTGCTGGTCCCTTCCCTCTGACGAGGCCCTCTGAGCTCCAGCACCTTGCAGTGTGGAGACAGCCCCTGCCAGCAACCTCCTCTCCAAAGAGGCCTCAACCGAGGCCTACACCCTGGGGAAAGGCACCAGCGGGGATGAGCCTGGGGAGGCACACGGAAATGTCTGGACCCAGTCCCCGCAGCCTGCCCCATGGTGGGGCAGTACCCCCGGAGGCCAGGAAGGTCTGGGCAAGGCTGGCCAGGGGCAGGGGCCCTGCTGGGTCCTGCCCCTGGCCTGTGAGGACTCTGAGCACAACCGGCCCTCTCCCATTGGAAGACCTCCCCGGCTGCCTCCAAATTCCTGTTTGCAAACACTCCCGCCCGCTGTTCACGCCAGGCTGGCACAATGCTCCCAAGCCCGGGAGAAAAGCGCTTCGGGGTGGTGCTCTCTCCGGGCCCTTGCCCCTGAGCCTGGGGGCAAGGCAGGGGGAACACACTCCCAGGCCAAGGCAGAACCACATGCCCACGTCTGTTCCTGTCCCCTGCACCGGCAGAGAGCTTGGGGGAGCCAGAGTCTGTCAGGCAGCTGCTGGGCTGGCCGCCTGTGTGGGAAGGGGCAGAGCCGACCTAGGGGCATGTTGGGCCTCTTGCTCTCCCTGCTGCCCTGATGCTCCTGGGCCAAAGAGGTCTTGGGCATCCAGCCCCTTGCTGGTCCCTTCCCTCTGACGAGGCCCTCTGAGCTCCAGCACCTTGCAGTGTGGAGACAGCCCCTGCCAGCAACCTCCTCTCCAAGGAGGCCTCAACCGAGGCCTAGGCCCAGGGGAAAGGCACCAGCGGGGATGAGCCTGGGGAGGCGCCTGGGCATGTCTGGACCCAGTCCCCGCAGCCTGCGCCTTGGTGGGGCTGTAACCCCGGCGGCAGGAAGGTCTGGGCAAGGCTGCCAGGGGCAGGGGCTCTGCTGGGTCCTCCCCCTGGCCTGTGGGGCCTCTGAGCACAACCGGCCCTCTCCCACTGGAAGACCTCCCCGGCTGCCTCCAAAGGCCGGTTTGCAAGCACTCCCGCCCACTGTTCCCACCAAGCGCGCACAATGCTCCCAAGCCCGGGAGAAAAGCGCTTCGGGTTGGTGCTCTCTCCGGGCCCTTGCCCCTGAGCCTGGGGGCCAGGCAGGGGGTCCACACTCCCAGGCCAAGGCAGAACCACATGCACACGTCTGTTCCTGCCCCCTGCACCGGCAGAGAGCTGGGGGGAGCCAGAGTCTGTCAGGCAGCTGCTGGGCTGGCCGCCTGTGTGGGAAGGGGCAGAGCCGACCTAGGGGCAAGTTGGGCCTCTTGCTCTCCCTGCTGCCCTGAGGCTGCTGGGCCAAAGAGGTCTTGGGCATCCAGCCCCTTGCTGGTCCCTTCCCTCTGACGAGGCCCTCTGAGCTCCAGCACCTTGCAGTGTGGAGACAGCCCCTGCCAGCAACCTCCTCTCCAAGGAGGCCTCAACCGAGGCCTAGGCCCAGGGGAAAGGCACCAGTGGGGATGAGCCAGTGGAGGCGCACGGGCATGTCTGGACCCAGTCCCCGCAGCCTGCCCCTTGGTGGGGCAGTACCCCCGGAGGCCAGGAAGGTCTGGGCAAGGCTGGCCAGGGGCAGGGGCCCTGCTGGGTCCTGCCCCTGGCCTGTGGGGCCTCTGAGCACAACCGGCCCTCTCCCACTGGAAGACCTCCCCGGCTGCCTCCAAAGGCCGGTTTGCAAGCGCTCCCGCCCACTGTTCCCAGCAGGCGTGCACAATGCTCCTAAGCCCGGGAGAAAAGCGCTTCAGTGTGGTGCTCTCTCTGGGCCCTTGCCCCTGAGCCTGGGGGCAAGGCAGGGTGTCCACACTCCCAGGCCAAGGCAGAACCACATGCACACGTCTGATCTGCCCCCTGCACCGGCAGAGAGCTCGGGGGAGCCAGAGTCTGTCAGGCAGCTGCTGGGCTGGCCGCCTGTGTGGGAAGTGGCAGAGCCGACCTAGGGGCATGTTGGGCCTCTTGCTCTCCCTGCTGCCCTGAGGCTGCTGGGCCAAAGAGGTCTTGGGCATCCAGCTCCTTGCTTGTCCCTTCCCTCTGACGAGGCCCTCTGAGCTCCAGCACCTTGCAGTGTGGAGACAGCCCCTGCCAGCAACCTCCTCTCCAAGGAGGCCTCAACCGAGGCCTAGGCCCAGGGGAAAGGCACCAGCGGGGATGAGCCTGGGGAGGCGGCCGGGCATGACTGGACCCAGTCCCCGCAGCCTGCCCCTTGGTGGGGCAGTACCCCCGGAGGCCAGGAAGGTCTGGGCAAGGCTGGCCAGGGGCAGGGGCCCTGCTGGGTCCTGCCCCTGGCCTGTGGGGCCTCTGAGAACAACCGGCCCTCTCCCACTGGAAGACCTCCCCGGCTGCCTCCAAAGGCCGGTTTGCCAACACTCCCGCCCGCTGTTCCCGCCAGGCACGCACAATTCTCCAAAGCCCGGGAGAAAAGCGCTTCGGGGTGTTGCTCTCTCCGGGCCCTTGCCCCTGAGCGTGGGGGCCAGGCAGTGGGTCCACACTCCCAGAAAAGGCAGAACCACATGCACACGTCTGTTCCTGACCCCGCACCGGCAGAGAGCTCGGGTGAGCCAGAGTCTGTCAGGCAGCTGCTGGGCTGGCCGCCTGTGTGGGAAGGGGCAGAGCCGAATAGGGGCAAGTTGAGCCTCTTGCTCTCCCTGCTGCCCTGAGGCTGCTGGGCCAAAGAGGTCTTGGGCATCCAGCCACTTGCTGGTCCCTTCCCTCTGACGAGGCCCTCTGAGCTCCAGCACCTTGCAGTGTGGAGACAGCCCCTGCCAGCAACCTCCTCTCCAAGGAGGCCTCAACCGAGGCCTAGGCCCAGGGGAAAGGCACCAGCGGGGATGAGCCTGGGGAGGCGCCCGGGCATGTCTGGACCCAGTCCCCGCAGCCTGCCCCTTGGCGGGGCTGTAAGCCCGGAGGCAGGAAGGTCTGGGCAAGGCTGGCCAGGGGCAGGGGCTCTGCTGGGTCCTGCCCCTGGCCTGTGGGGCCTCTGAGCACAACCGGCACTCTCCCACTGGAAGACCTCCCCGGCTGCCTCCAAAGGCCGGTTTGCAAGCACTCCCGCCCACTGTTCCCACCAAGCGCGCACAATGCTCCCAAGCCCGGGAGAAAAGCACTTCGGGTTGGTGCTCTCTCCGGGCCCTTGCCCCTGAGCCTGAGGGCCAGGCAGGGGGTCCACACTCCCAGGCCAAGGCAGAACCACATGCACACGTCTGATCCTGCCCTCTGCACCGGCAGAGAGCTGGGGGGAGCCAGAGTCTGTCAGGCAGCTGCTAGGTTTGCCGCCTGTGTGGGAAGGGGCAGAGCCGACCTAGGGGCAAGTTGGGCCTCTTGCTCTCCCTGCTGCCCTGAGGCTGCTGGGCCAAAGAGGTCTTGGGCATCCAGCCTCTTGCTGGTCCCTTCCCTCTGACGAGGCCCTCTGAGCTCCAGCACCTTGCAGTGTGGAGACAGCCCCTGCCAGCCACCTCCTCTCCAAGGAGGCCTAAACCGAGGCCTAGGCCCAGGGGAAAGGCACCAGCGGGGATGAGCCAGTGGAGGCTCACGGGCATGTCTGGACCCAGTCCCCGCAGACTGCCCCTTGGTGGGGCAGTACCCCCGGAGGCCAGGAAGGTCTGGGCAAGGCTGGCCACGGGCAGGGGCCCTGGTGGGTCCTGCCCCTGGCCTGTGGGGCCTCTGAGCACAACCGGCCCTCTCCCACGGGAAGACCTCCCCGTCTGCCTCTAAAGGCCGGTTTGCAAGCACTCTCGCCCGCTGTTCCCGCCAGGCACGCACAATGCTCCCAAGTCCGGGAGAAAAGCGCTTTGGGGTGGTGCTCTCTCCGGGCCCTTGCCCCTGAGCCTGGGGGCCAGGCAGGGGGTCCACACTCCCAGGCCAAGGCAGAACCACATGCACACGTCTGTTCCTGCCCCCTGCACCGGCAGAGAGCTCGGGGGAGCCAGAGTCTGTCAGTCAGCTGCTGGGCTGGCCGCCTGTGTGGGAAGTGGCAGAGCCGACCTAGGGGCAAGTTGGGCCTCTTGCTCTCCCTGCTGCCCTGAGGCTGCTGGGCCAAAGAGGTCTTGGGCATCCAGCCCCTTGCTTGTCCCTTCCCTCTGACGAGGCCCTCTGAGCTCCAGCACCTTGCAGTGTGGAGACAGCCCCTGCCAGCAACCTCCTCTCCAAGGAGGCCTCAACCGAGGCCTAGGCCCAGGGGAAAGGCACCAGCGGGGATGAGCCTGGGGAGGCGCCCGGGCATGACTGGACCCAGTCCCCGCAGCCTGCCCCTTGGTGGGGCAGTACCCCCGGAGGCCAGGAAGGTCTGGGCAAGGCTGGCCAGGGGCAGGGGCCCTGCTGGGTCCTGCCCCTGGCCTGTGGGGCCTCTGAGCACAACCGGCCCTCTCCCACTGGAAGACCTCCCTGGCTGCCTCCAAAGGCCGGTTTGCCAACACTCCCGCCCGCTGTTCCCGCCAGGCACGCACAATTCTCCCAAGCCCGGGAGAAAAGCGCTTCGGGGTGTTGCTCTCTCCGGGTCCTTGCCCCTGAGCGTGGGGGCCAGGCAGTGGGTCCACACTCCCAGACCAAGGCAGAACCACATGCACACGTCTGTTCCTGACCCCGCACCGGCAGAGAGCTCGGGTGAGCCAGAGTCTGTCAGGCAGCTGCTGGGCTGGCCGCCTGTGTGGGAAGGGGCAGAGCCGAATAGGGGCAAGTTGGGCCTCTTGCTCTCCCTGCTGCCCTGAGGCTGCTGGGCCAAAGAGGTCTTGGGCATCCAGCCCCTTGCTGGTCCCTTCCCTCTGACGAGGCCCTCTGAGCTCCAGCACCTTGCAGTGTGGAGACAGCCCCTGCCAGCAACCTCCTCTCCAAGGAGGCCTCAACCGAGGCCTAGGCCCAGGGGAAAGGCACCAGCGGGGATGAGCCTGGGGAGGCGCCCGGGCATGTCTGGACCCAGTCCCCGCAGCCTGCCCCTTGGTGGGGCTGTAAGCCCGGAGGCAGGAAGGTCTGGGAAAGGCTGGCCAGGGGCAGGGGCCCTGCTGGGTCCTGCCCCTGGCCTGTGGGGCCTCTGAGCACAACCGGCCCTGTCCCACTGGAAGACATCCCCGGCTGCCTCCAAAGGCCGGTTTGCAAGCGCTCCCGCCCACTGTTCCCAGCAGGCGTGCACAATGCTCCTAAGCCCGGGAGAAAAGCGCTTCGGGGTGGTGCTCTCTCCGGGCCCTTGCCCCTGAGCCTGGGGGCAAGGCAGGGTGTCCACACTCCCAGGCCAAGGCAGAACCACATGCACACGTCTGATCTGCCCCCTGCACCGGCAGAGAGCTCGGGGGAGCCCGAGTCTGTCAGGCAGCTGCTGGGCTGGCCGCCTGTGTGGGAAGTGGCAGAGCCGACCTAGGGGCAAGTTGGGCCTCTTGCTGTCCCTGCTGCCCTGAGGCTGCTGGGCCAAAGAGGTCTTGGGCATCCAGCCCCTTGCTGGTCCCTTCCCTCTGACGAGGCCCTCTGAGCTCCAGCACCTTGCAGTGTGGAGACAGCCCCTGCCAGCAACCTCCTCTCCAAGGAGGCCTCAACCGAGGCCTAGGCCCAGGGGAAAGGCACCAGCAAGGATGAGCCTGGGGAGGCGCCCGGGCATGTCTGGACCCAGTCCCCGCAGCCTGCCCCTTGGTGGGGCAGTACCCCTGGAGGCCAGGAAGGTCTGGGAAAGGCTGGCCAGGGGCAGGGGACCTGCTGGGTCCTGCCCCTGGCCTGTGGGGCCTCTGAGCACAACCGGCCCTCTCCCACTGAAAGACCTCCCCGGCTGCCTCCAAAGGCCGGTTTGCAAGCACTCCCGCCCACTGTTCCCGCCAGGCGCGCACAATGCTCCCAAGCCCGGGAGAAAAGCGCTTCGGCGTGGTGGTCTCTCCGGGCCCCTGCCCCTGAGCCTGGGGGCCAGGCAGGGGATCCACAGTCCCAGGCCAAGGCAGAACCACATGTACACGTCTGTTCCTGCCCCCTCCACCGGCAGAGAGCTGGGGCGAGCCAGAGTCTGTCAGGCAGCTGCTGGGCTGGCCGCCTGTGTGGGAAGGGGCAGAGCCGCCCTAGGGGCAAGTTGGGCCTCTTGCTCTCCCTGCTGCCCTGAGGCTGCTGGGCCAAAGAGGTCTTGGGCATCCAGCCCCTTGCTGGTCCCTTCCCTCTGACGAGGCCCTCTGAGCTCCAGCACCTTGCAGTGTGGAGACAGCCCCTGCCAGCAACCTCCTCTCCAAGGAGGCCTCAACCGAGGCCTAGGCCCAGGGGAAAGGCACCAGCGGGGATGAGCCTGGGGAGGAGCCCGGGCATGTCTGGACCCAGTCCCCGCAGCCTGCCCCTTGGTGGGACAGTACCCCCTGAGGCCAGGAAGGTCTGGGCAAGGCTGGCCAGGGGCAGGGGCCCTGCTGGGTCCTGCCCCTGGCCTGTGGGGCCTCTGAGCACAACCGGCCCTCTCCCACTGGAAGACCTCCCCGGCTGCCTTCAAAGGCCGGTTTGCCAACACTCCCGCCGGCTGTTCCCGCCAGGCACGCACAATGCTCCCAAGCCCGGGAGAAAAGCGCTTCGGGGTGTTGCCCTCCCCGGGCCCTTGCCCCTGAGCCTGGTGTCCAGGCAGTGGGTCCACACTCCCAGACCAAGGCAGAACCACATGCACACGTCTGTTCCTGACCCCTGCAATGGCAGAGAGCTCGGGGGAGCCAGAGTCTGCCAGGCAGCTGCTGGGCTGGCCGCCTGTGTGGGAAGTGGCAGAGCCGACCTAGGGGCAAGTTGGGCCTCTTGCTCTCCCTGCTGCCCTGAGCCTGCTGGGCCAAAGAGGTCTTGGGCATTCAGCCCCTTGCTTGTCCCTTCCCTCTGACGAGGCCCTCTGAGCTCCAGCACCTTGCAGTGTGGAGACAGCCCCTGCCAGCAACCTCCTCTCCAAGGAGTCCTCAACCGAGGCCTAGGCCCAGGGGAAAGGCACCAGCGGGGATGAGCCTGGGGAGGCGCCCGGGCATGACTGGACCCAGTCCCCGCAGCCTGCCCCTTGGTGGGGCAGTACCCCCGGAGGCCAGGAAGGTCTGGGCAAGGCTGGCCAGGGGCAGGGGCCCTGCTGGCTCCTGCCCCTGGCCTGTGGGGCCTCTGAGCACAACCGGCCCTCTCCCACTGGAAGACCTCCCCGGCTGCCTCCAAAGGCCGGTTTGCAAGCACTCCCGCCCGCTGTTCCCGCCAGGCACGCACAATGCTCCCAAGCCCGGGAGAAAAGCGCTTCGGGGTGGTGCACTCTCCGGGCCCTTTCCCCTGAGCCTGGGGGCCTGGCAGGGGGAACACACTCCCAGGCCAAGGCAGAACGACATGCACACGTCTGTTCCTGCCCCCTACACCGGCAGAGAGCTCGGGGGAGCCAGAGACTGCCAGGCTGCTGCTGGGCTGGCTGCCTGTGTGGGACAGGGCACAGCCGACCTAGGGGCAAGTTGGGCCTCTTGCTCTCCTTGCTGCCCTGAGGCTGCTGGGTCAAAGAGGTCTTGGGCATCCAGCCCTTTGCTGGTCCCTTCCCTCTGACGAGGCCCTCTGAGCTCCAGCACCTTGCAGTGTGGAGACAGCCCCTGCCAGCAACCTGCTCTCCAAAGAGGCCTCAACCGAGGCCTATACCCAGGAAAAAGGCACCATCGGGGATGATCCTGGGGAGGCGCACGGACATGTCTGGACCCAGTCCCCGCAGCCTGCCCCTTGGTGGGGCAGTACCCCCGGAGGCCAGGAAGGTCTGGGCAAGGCTGGCCAGGGGCAGGGGCCCTGCTGGGTCCTGCCCCTCGCCTGTGAGGACTCTGAGCACAACCGGCCCTCTCCCATTGGAAGACCTCCCCGGCTGCCTCCAAAGTCCTGTTTGCAAACACTCCCGCCCGCTGTTCACGCCAGGCTGGCACAATGCTCCCAAGCCCGGGAGAAAAGCGCTTCGGGGTGGTGCTCTCTCCGGGCCCTTGCCCCTGAGCCTGGGGGCAAGGCAGGGGGAACACACTCCCAGGCCAAGGCAGAACCACATGCCCACGTCTGTTCCTGTCCCCTGCACCGGCAGAGAGCTTGGGGGAGCCAGAGTCTGTCAGGCAGCTGCTGGGTTGGCCGCCTGTGTGGGAAGGGGCAGAGCCGCCCTAGGGGCAAGTTGGGCCTCTTGCTCTCCCTGCTGCCCTGAGGCTGCTGGGCCAAAGATGTCTTGGGCATCCAGCCCCTTACTGGTCCCTTCTCTCTGACGAGGCTCTCTGAGCTCCAGCACCTTGCAGTGTGGAGACAGCCCCTGCCAGCAACCTCCTCTCCAAGGAGGCCTCAACCGAGGCCTAGGCCCAGGGGAAAGGCACCAGCGGGGATGAGCCAGGGGAGGCGCCCGAGCATGTCTGGACCCAGTCCCCGCAGCCTGCCCCTTGGTGGGGCAGTACCCCCGGAGGCCAGGAAGGTCTGGGCAAGGCTGGCCAGGGGCAGGGGCCCTGCTGGGTCCTGCCCCTGGCCTGTGGGACCTCTGAGCACAACCGGCCCTCTCCCACTGGAAGACTTCCCCGGCTGCCTCCAAAGGCCGGTTTTCAAGCACTCCTGCCTGCTGTTCCCACCACCTGCGCACAATGCTCCCAAGCCCGGGAGAAAAGCATTTTGGGGTGGTGCTCTCTACAGGCCCTTGGAAGACCTCCCCGGCTGCCTCCAAAGGCCAGTTTGCAAGCACTCATGCCCGCTGTTCCCACCAGCCGCGCACAATGCTCCCAAGCCCGGGAGAAAAGCTTTTTGGGATGGTGCTCACACCGGGCCCTGGAAGACCTCCCCGGCTGCCTGCAAAGGCCGGTTTTCAAGCACTCCTGCCTGCTGTTCCCGCCACCAGCGCACAATACTCCCAAGCCCGGGAGAAAAGCGCTTCGGGCTGGTGCTCTCTACAGGCCCTTGGAAGACCTCCCCGGCTGCCTCCAAAGGCCGGTTTCCTAGCACTCCCGCCCGCTATTCCCGACAGGCACGCACAATGCTCCCAAGCCCGGGAGAAAAGCCCTTCGGGGTGGTGCTCTCTCCGGGCCCTTGCCCCTGAGCCTGGGGGCCAGGCAGGGGGAACACACTCCCAGGCCAAGGCAGAACGACATGCACACGTCTGTTCCTGCCCCCTACACCGGCAGAGAGCTCGGGGGAGCCAGAGACTGCCAGGCTGCTGCTGGGCTGGCTGCCTGTGTGGGACGGGGCAGAGCCGACCTAGGGGCAAGTTGGGCCTCTTGCTCTCCCTGCTGCCCTGAGGCTGCTGGGTCAAAGAGGTCTTGGGCATCCAGCCCTTTGCTGGTCCCTTCCCTCTGACGAGGCCCTCTGAGCTCCAGCAACTTGCAGTGTGGAGACAGCCCCTGCCAGCAACCTCCTCTCCAAAGCGGCCTCAACCGAGGCCTACGCCCAGGGAAAAGGCACCAGCGGGGATGATCCTGGGGAGGCGCACGGACATGTCTGGACCCAGTCCCCGCAGCCTGCCCCTTGGTGGGGCAGTACCCCCGGAGGCCAGGAAGGTCTGGGCAAGGCTGGCCAGGGGCAGGGGCCCTGCTGGGTCCTGCCCCTGGCCTGTGAGGCCTCTGAGCACAACCGGCCCTCTCCCACTGGAAGACCTCCCCGGCTGCCTCCAAAGTCCTGTTTGCAAACACTCCCGCCCGCTGTTCCCGCCAGGCACGCACAATGCTCCCAAGCCCGGGAGAAAAGCGCTTCGGGGTGGTGCTCTCTCCGGGCCCTTGCCCCTGAGCCTGGGGGCCAGGCAGGGGGTCCACACTCCCAGGCCAAGGCAGAACCACATGCACACGTCTGTTCCTGCCCCGTGCACCGGCAGAGAGCTCGGGGGAGACAGAGTCTGTCAGTCAGCTGCTGGGCTGGCCGCCTGTGTTGGAAGAGGCAGAGACGACCTAGGGGCAAGTTGGGCCTCTTGCTCTCCCTGCTGCCCTGAGGCTGCTGGGCCAAAGAGGTCTTGGGCATCCAGCCCCTTGCTGGTCCCTTCCCTCTGACGAGGCCCTCTGAGCTCCAGCACCTTGCAGTGTGGAGACAGCACCTGCAAGCAATCTCTTCTCCAAGGAGGCCTCAACCGAGGCCTAGGCCCAGAGGAAAGGCACCAGCGGGGATGAGCCAGTGGAGGCGCACGGGCATGTCTGGACCCAGTCCCCGCAGCCTGCCCCTTGGTGGGGCAGTACCCCCGGAGGCCAGGAAGGTCTGGGCAAGGCTGGCCAGGGGCAGGGGCCCTGCTGGGTCCTGCCCCTGGCCTGTGGGGCCTCTGAGCACAACCGGCCCTCTCCCACTGGAAGACCTCCCCGGCTGCCTCCAAAGGCCGGTTTGCCAACACTCCCGCCCGCTGTTCCCGCCAGGCACGCACAATGCTCCCAAGCCCGGGAGAAAAGCGCTTCGGGGTGTTGCTGTCTCCGGGCCCTTGCCCCTGAGCCTGGGGTCCAGGCAGTGGGTCCACACTCCCAGACCAAGGCAGAACACATGCACACGTCTGTTCCTGACCCCTGCACCGGCAGAGAGCTCGGGGGAGCCAGAGTCTGTCAGGCAGCTGCTGGGCTGGCTGCCTGTGTGGGAAGGGGCAGAGCCGACCTAGGGGCAAGTTGGGCCTCTTGCTCTCCCTGCTGCCCTGAGGCTGCTGGGCCAAAGAAGTCTTGGGCATCCAGCCCCTTGCTGGTCCCTTCCCTCTGACGAGGCCCTCTGAGCTCCAGCACCTTGCAGTGTGGAGACAGCTCTTGCCAGCAACCTCCTCTCCAAGGAGGCCTCAACCGAGGCCTAGGCCCAGGGGAAAGGCACCAGCGGGGATGAGCCTGGGGAGGCGCCCGGGCATGTCTGGACCCAGTCCCCGCAGCCTGCCCCTTGGTGGGGCAGTACCCCCGGAGGCCAGGAAGGTCTGGGCAAGGCTGCCAGGGGCAGGGACACTGCTGGGTCCTGTCCCTGGCCTGTGGGGCGTCTGAGCACAACCGGCACTCTCCCGCTGGAAGACCTCCCTGGCTGCCTCCAAAGGACGGTTTGCAAGCACTCCCACCCGCTGTTCCCGCCAGGCACGCACAATGCTCCCAAGCCCGGGAGAAAAGCGCTTCGGGGTGGTGGTCTCTCCGGGCCCTTGCCCCTGAGCCTGGGGGCCAGGCAGGTGGAACACACTCCCAGGCCAAGGGAGAACGACATGCACACGTCTGTTCCTGCCCCCTACACCGGCAGAGAGCTCGGGGGAGCCAGAGACTGCCAGGCTGCTGCTGGACTGGCTGCCTGTGTGGTACGGGGCAGAGCCGACCTAGGGGCAAGTTGGGCCTCTTGCTCTCCCTGCTGCCCTGAGGCTGCTGGGCCAAAGAGGTCTTGGGCATCCAGCCCCTTGCTGGTCCCTTCCCTCTGACGAGGCCCTCTGAGCTCCAGCACCTTGCAGTGTGGAGACAGCCCCTGCCACCAACCTCCTCTCCAAGGAGGCCTCAACCAAGGCCTAGGCCCAGGGGAAAGGCACCAGCGGGGATGAGCCTGGGGAGGCGCCCGGGCATGTCTGGACCCAGTCCCCGCAGCCTGCCCCTTGGTGGGGCTGTAACCCCGGAGGCAGGAAGGTCTGGGCAAGGCTGGCCAGGGGCAGGGGCCCTGCTGGGTCCTGCCCATGGCCTGTAGGGCCTCTGAGCACAACCGGCCCTCTCCCACTGGAAAACCTCCCCAGCTGCCTCCAAAGGCCAGTTTTCCAACACTCCTGCCCGCTGTTCCCGCCAGGCATGCACAATGCTCCCAAGCCCGGGAGAAATGCGCTTCGGGGTGGTGCTCTCTCCGGGCCCTTGCCCCTGAGCCTGTGGGCAAGGCAGGGGGAACACACTCCCAGACCAAGGCAGAACCACATGCACACGTCTGTTCCTGTCCCCTGCACCGGCAGAGAGCTCGGGGGAGCCAGAGTCTCTAAGGCAGGTGCTGGGCTGGCCGCCTGTGTGGGAAGGGGCAGAGCCGACCTAGGGGCAAGTTGGGCCTCCTGGTCTCCCTGCTGCCCTGAGGCTGCTGGGCCAAAGACGTCTTGGGCATCCAGCCCCTTGCTGGTCCCTTCCCTCTGTCGAGGCCCTCTGAGCTCCAGCACCTTGCAGTGTGGAGACAGCCCCTGCCAGCAACCTCCTCTCCAAGGAGGCCTCAACCGAAGCCTAGGCCTAGGGGAAAGGCACCAGCGGGGATGAGCCTGGGGAGGCGCCCGGCCATGTCTGTACCCAGTCCCCGCAGCCTGCCCCTTGGTGGGGCAGTACCCCCGGAGGCCAGGAAGGTCTGGGCAAGGCTGCCAGGGGCAGGGACACTGCTGGGTCCTGCCCCTGGCCTGTGGGGCGTCTGAGCACAAGCGGCACTCTCCCGCTGGAAGACCTCCCCGTCTGCCTCCAAAGGACGGTTTGCAAGCACTCCCACCCGCTGTTCCCGCCAGGCACGCACAATGCTCCCAAGCCCGGGAGAAAAGCGCTTCGGGGTGGTGCTCTCTCCGGGCCCTTGCCCCTGAGCCTGGGGGCCAGGCAGGTGGAACACACTCCCAGGCCAAGGGAGAACGACATGCACACGTCTGTTCCTGCCCCCTACACCGGCAGAGAGCTCGGGGGAGCCAGAGACTGCCAGGCTGCTGCTGGGCTGGCTGCCTGTGTGGGACGGGGCAGAGTCGACCTAGGGGCAAGTTGGGCCTCTTGCTCTCCCTGCTGCCCTGAGGATGCTGGGTCAAAGAGGTCTTGGGCATCCAGCCCTTTGCTGGTGCCTTCCCTCTGACGAGGCCCTCTGAGCTCCAGCACCTTGCAGTGTGGAGACAGCCCCTGTCAGCAACCTCCTCTCCAAAGAGGCCTCAACCGAGGCCTACACCCAGGGGAAAGGCACCAGCGGGGATGATCCTGGGGAGGCGCACGGACATGTCTGGACCCAGTCTCCGCAGCCTGCCCCTTGGTGGGGCAGTACCCCCGGAGGCCAGGAAGGTCTGGGCAAGTCTGGCCAGGGGCAGCGGCCCTGCTGGGTCCTGACCCTGGCCTGTGGGGCCTCTGAGCACAACCAGCCCTCTCCCACTGGAAGACCTCCCCGGCTGCCTCCAAAGTCCTGTTTGCAAACACTCCCGCCCGCTGTTCACGTCAAGAATTCACAAAGCTCCCACCGGGGAGAAAAGCGCTTCGGGGTGGTGCTCTCTCCGGGCCCTTGCCCCTGAGCCTGGGGGCAAAGCAGGGGGAACACACTCCCAGGCCAAGGCAGAACCACATGCCCACGTCTGTTCCTGTCCCCTGCACCGGCAGAGAGCTTGGGGGAGCCAGAGTCTGTCAGGCAGCTGCTGGGTTGGCCGCCTGTGTGGGAAGGGGCAGAGCCGCCCTAGGGGCAAGTTGGGCCTCTTGCTCTCCCTGCTGCCCTGAGGCTGCTGGGCCAAAGATGTCTTGGGCATCCAGCCCCTTACTGGTCCCTTCTCTCTGACGAGGCTCTCTGAGCTCCAGCACCTTGCAGTGTGGAGACAGCCCCTGCCAGCAACCTCCTCTCCAAGGAGGCCTCAACCGAGGCCTAGGCCCAGGGGAAAGGCACCAGCGGGGATGAGCCAGGGGAGGCGCCCGAGCATGTCTGGACCTAGTCCCCGCAGCCTGCCCCTTGGTGGGGCAGTACCCCCGGAGGCCAGGAAGGTCTGGGCAAGGCTGGCCAGGCGCAGGGGCCCTGCTGGGTCCTGCCCCTGGCCTGTGGGGCCTCTGAGCACAACCGGCCCTCTCCCACTGGAAGACCTCCCCGGCTGCCTCCAAAGGCCGGTTTTCAAGCACTCCTGCCTGCTGTTCCCGCCACCTGCGCACAATGCTCCCAAGCCCGGGAGAAAAGCGCTTCGGGGTGGTGCTCTCTACAGGCCCTTGGAAGACCTCCTCGGCTGCCTCCAAAGGCCGGTTTGCAAGGACTCCTTCCTGCTGTTCCCGCCAGCCACGCACAATGCTCCCAAGCCCGGGAGAAAAGCATTTTGGGGTGGTGCTCTCTACAGGCCCTTGGAAGACCTCCCCGGCTACCTCCAATGGCCAGTTTGCAAGCACTCATGCCCGCTGTTCCCACCAGCCGCGCACAATGCTCCCAAGCCCGGGAGAAAAGCTTTTTGGGATGGTGCTCACACCGGGCCCTGGAAGACCTCCCCGGCTGCCTGCAAAGGCCGGTTTTCAAGCACTCCTGCCTGCTGTTCCCGCCACCCGCGCACAACACTCCCAAGCCCGGGAGAAAAGCCCTTCGGGGTGGTGCTCTCTACAGGCCCTTGGAAGACCTCCCCGGCTGCCTCCAAAGGCCGGTTTGCAAGCACTCCCGCCCACTGTTCCCGCCAGGCACGCACAATGCTCCCAAGCCCGGGAGAAAAGCCCTTCTGGGTGTTGCCCTCTCCGGGCCCTTGCCCCTGAGCCTGGGGTCAAGGCAGTGGGTCCACACTCCCAGACCAAGGCAGAACCACATGCACACGTCTGTTCCTGACCCCTGCACCGGCAGAGAGCTCGGGGGAGCCAGAGTCTGTCAGGTAGTTGCTGGGTTGGCTGCCTGTGTGGGAAGGGGCAGAGCCGACCTAGGGGCAAGTTGGGCCTCTTCCTCTCCCTGCTGCCCTGAGGCTGCTGGGCCAAAGAGGTCTTGGGCATCCAGCCCCTTGCTGGTTCCTTCCCTCTAACGAGGCCCTCTGAGCTCCAGCACCTTGCAGTGTGGAGACAGCCCCTGCCAGCAATCTCCTCTCCAAGGAGGCCTCAACCGAGGCCTAGGCCCAGGGAAAACTCACCAGCGGGGTTGAGCCAGGGGAGGCGCCCGGGCATGTCTGGACCCAGTCCCCGCAGCCTGCCCCTTGGTGGGGCAGTACCCCCGGAGGCCAGGAAGGTCTGGGCAAGGCTGGCCAGGGGCAGGGGCCCTGCTGGGTCCTGCCCCTGGCCTGTGGGGCCTCTGAGCACAACCGGCCCTCTCCCACTGGAAGACCTCCCCGGCTGCCTCCAAAGGCCGGTTTGCCAACACTCCTGCCCGCTGTTCCCGCCAGGCACGCACAATGCTCCCAAGCCCGGGAGAAAAGCGCTTCTGGGTGTTGCCCTCTCCGGGCCCTTGCCCCTGAGCCTGGGGTCCAGGCAGTGGGTCCACACTCCCAGACCAAGGCAGAACCACATGCACACGTCTGTTCCTGACCCCTGCACCGGCAGAGAGCTCGGGGGAGTCAGAGTCTGTCAGGTAGCTGCTGGGTTGGCTGCCTGTGTGGGACGGGGCAGAGCCGACCTAGGGGCAAGTTGGGGCTCTTCCTCTCCCTGCTGCCCTGAGGCTGCTGGGCCAAAGAGGTCTTGGGCATCCAGCCCCTTGCTGGTCCATTCCCGCTGACGAGGCCCTCTGAGCTCCAGCACCTTGCAGTGTGGAGACAGCCCCTGCCAGCAACCTCCTCTCCAAGGAGGCCTCAACCGAGGCCTAGGACCAGGGGAAAGGCACCAGCGGGGATGAGCCTGGGGAGGCGCCCGGGCATGTCTGGACCCAGTCCCCGCAGCCTGCCCCTTGGTGGGGCTGTAACAACGGAGGCAGGAAGTTCTGGGCAAGGCTGGCCAGGGGCAGGGGCCCTGCTGGGTCCTGCCCCTGGCCTGTAGTGCCTCTGAGCACAACCGGCCCTCTCCCACTGAAAGACCTCCCCAGCTGCCTCCAAAGGCCAGTTTTCCAACACTCCTGCCCGCTGTTCCCGCCAGGCACGCACAATGCTCCCAAGCCCGGGAGAAATGCGCTTCGGGGTGGTGCTCTCTCCGGGCCCTTGCCCATGAGCCTGTGGGCAAGGCAGGGGGAACACACTCCCAGACCAAGGCAGAACCACATGCCCACGTCTGTTCCTGTCCCCTGCACCGGCAGAGAGCTCGGGGGAGCCAGAGTCTCTCAGGCAGGTGCTGGGCTGGCCGCCAGTGTGGGAAGGGGCAGAGCCGACCTAGGGGCAAGTTGGGCCTCCTGCTCTCCCTGCTGCCCTGAGGCTGCTGGGCCAAAGACGTCTTGGGCATCCAACCCCTTACTGGTCCCTTCCCTCTGACGAGGCCCTCTGAGCTCCAGCACCTTGCAGTGTGGAGACAGCACCTGCCAGCAATCTCCTCTCCAAGGAGGCCTCAACCGAGGCCTAGGCCCAGGGGAAAGGCACCAGCGGGCTTGAGCCAGGGGAGGCGCCCGGGCATGTCTGGACCCAGTCCCCGCAGCCTGCCCCTTGGTGGGGCAGTACCCCCGGAGGCCAGGAAGGTCTGGGCAAGGCTGGCCAGGGGCAGGGGCCCTGCTGGGTCCTGCCCCTGGCCTGTGGGGCCTCTGAGCACAACCGGCCCTCTCCCACTGGAAGACCTCCCCGGCTGCCTCCAAAGGCCGGTTTGCAAGCACTCCCGCCCACTGTTCCCGCCAGGCGCGCACAATGCTCCCAAGCCCGGGAGAAAAGCGCTTCGGGGTGGTGGTCTCTCCGGGCCCTTGCCCCTGAGCCTGCGGGCCAGGCAGGGGATCCACAGTCCCCGGCCAAGGCCGAACCACATGCACACGTCTGTTCCTGCCCCCTCCACCGGCAGAGAGCTGGGGGGAGCCAGAGTCTGTCAGGCAGCTGCTGGGCTGGCCGCCTGTGTGGGAAGGGGCAGAGCCGACCTAGGGGCAAGTTGGGCCTCTTGCTCTCCCTGCTGCCCTGAGGCTGCTGGGCCAAAGAGGTCTTGGGCATCCAGCCCCTTACTGGTCCCTTCCCTCTGACGAGGCCCTCTGAGCTCCAGCACCTTGCAGTGTGGAGACAGCCCCTGCCAGCAACCTCCTCTCCAAGGAGGCCTCAACCGAGGCCTAGGACCAGGGGAAAGGCACCAGCGGGGATGAGCCTGGTGAGGCGCCCGGGCATGTCTGGACCCAGTCCCCGCAGCCTGCCCCTTGGTGGGGCAGTACCCCCGGAGGCCAGGAAGGTCTGGGCAAGGCTGGCCAGGGGCAGGGGCCCTGCTGGGTCCTGCCCCTGGCCTGTGGGGCCTCTGAGCACAACCGGCCCTCTCCCACTGGAAGACCTCCGCGGCTGCCTCCAAAGGCCGGTTTTCCAACACTCCTGCCCGCTGTTCCCGCCAGGCACGCACAATTCTCCCAAGCCCGGGAGAAAAGCGCTTCGGGGTGTTGCTCTCTCCGGGCCCTTGCCCCTGAGCCTGGGGGCCAGGCAGGTGGAACACACTCCCAGGCCAAGGGAGAACGACATGCACACGTCTGTTCCTGCCCCCTACACCGGCAGAGAGCTCGGGGGAGCCAGAGACTGCCAGGCTGCTGCTGGGCTGGCTGCCTGTGTGGTACGGGGCAGAGTAGACCTAGGGGCAAGTTGGGCCTCTTGCTCTCCCTGCTGCCCTGAGGATGCTGGGTCAAAGAGGTCTTGGGCATCCAGCCCTTTGCTGGTGCCTTCCCTCTGACGAGGCCCTCTGAGCTCCAGCACCTTGCAGTGTGGAGACAGCCCCTGTCAGCAACCTCCTCTCCAAAGAGGCCTCAACCGAGGCCTACACCCAGGGGAAAGGCACCAGCGGGGATGATCCTGGGGAGGCGCACGGACATGTCTGGACCCAGTCTCCGCAGCCTGCCCCTTGGTGGGGCAGTACCCCCGGAGGCCAGGAAGGTCTGGGCAAGTCTGGCCAGGGGCAGGGGCCCTGCTGGGTCCTGCCCCTGGCCTGTGGGGCCTCTGAGCACAACCGGCCCTCTCCCACTGGAAGACCTCCCCGGCTGCCTCCAAAGTCCTGTTTGCAAACACTCCCGCCCGCTGTTCACGTCAAGAATGCACAAAGCTCCCAAGCCGGGGAGAAAAGCGCTTCGGTGTGGTGCTCTCTCCGGGCCCTTGCCCCTGATCCTGGGGGCAAGGCAGGGGGAACACACTCCCAGGCCAAGGCAGAACCACATGCCCACGTCTGTTCCTGTCCTCTGCACCGGCAGAGAGCTTGGGGGAGCCAGAGTCTGTCAGGCAGCTGCTGGGTTGGCCGCCTGTGTGGGAAGGGGCAGAGCCGCCCTAGGGGCAAGTTGGGCCTCTTGCTCTCCCTGCTGCCCTGAGGCTGCTGGGCCAAAGATGTCTTGGGCATCCAGCCCCTTACTGTTCCCTTCTCTCTGACGAGGCTCTCTGAGCTCCAGCACCTTGCAGTGTGGAGACAGCCCCTGCCAGCAACCTCCTCTCCAAGGAGGCCTCAACCGAGGCCTAGGCCCAAGGGAAAGGCACCAGCGGGGATGAGCCAGGGGAGGCGCCCGAGCATGTCTGGACCCAGTCCCCGCAGCCTGCCCCTTGGTGGGGCAGTACCCCCGGAGGCCAGGAAGGTCTGGGCAAGGCTGGCCAGGGGCAGGGGCCCTGCTGGGTCCTGCCCCTGGCCTGTGGGGCCTCTGAGCACAACCGGCCCTTGCCCACTGGAAGACCTCCCCGGCTGCCTCCAAAGGCCGGTTTGCAAGCACTCCCGCCCGCTGTTCCCGCCAGGCGCGCACAATGCTCCCAAGCCCGGGAGAAAAGCGCTTCGGGGTGGTGCTCTCTCCGGGCCCCTGCCCCTGAGCCTGGGGGCCAGGCAGGGGATCCACAGTCCCAGGCCAAGGCAGAACCACATGTACACGTCTGTTCCTGCCCCCTCCACCGGCAGAGAGCTGGGGGGAGCCAGAGTCTGTCAGGCAGCTGCTGGGCTGGCCGTCTGTGTGGGAACGGCAGAGCCGACCTAGGGGCAAGTTGGGCCTCTTGCTCTCCCTGCTGCCCTGAGGCTGCTGGGCCAAAGAGGTCTTGGTCATCCAGCCCCTTACTGGTCCCTTCCCTCTGACGAGGCCCTCTGAGCTCCAGCACCTTGCAGTGTGGAGACAGCCCCTGCCAGCAACCTCCTCTCCAAGGAGGCCTCAACCGAGGCCTAGGCCCAGGGGAAAGGCACCAGCGGGGATGAGCCAGTGGAGGCTCACGGGCATGTCTGGACCCAGTCCCCGCAGCCTGCCCCTTGGTGGGGCAGTACCCCCGGAGGCCAGGAAGGTCTGGGCAAGGCTGGCCAGGGGCAGGGGCCCTGCTGGGTCCTGCCCCTGGCCTGTGGGGCCTCTGAGCACAACCGGCCCTCTCCCACTGGAAGACCTCCCTGGCTGCCTCCAAAGGCCGGTTTGCCAACACTCCCGCCCGCTGTTCCCGCCAGGCACGCACAATGCTCCCAAGCCCGGGAGAAAAGCGCTTCTGGGTGTTGCCCTCTCCGGGGCCTTGCCCCTGAGCCTGGGGTCCAGGCAGTGGGTCCACACTCCCAGACCAAGGCAGAACCACATGCACACGTCTGTTCCTGACCCCTGCACCGGCAGAGAGCTCGGGGGAGCCAGAGTCTGTCAGGTATCTGCTGGGTTGGCTGCCTGTGTGGGAAGGGGCAGAGCCGACCTAGGGGCAAGTTGGGCCTCTTGCTCTCCCTGCTGCCCTGAGGCTGCTGGGCCAAAGAGGTCTTGGGCATCCAGCCCCTTGCTGGTCCCTTCCCGCTGACGAGGCCCTCTGAGCTCCAGCACCTTGCAGTGTGGAGACAGCCCCTGCCAGCAACCTCCTCTCCAAGGAGGCCTCAAACGAGGCCTAGGCCCAGGGGAAAGGCACCAGCGGGGATGAGCCTGGGGAGGCGCCCGGGCATGTCTGGACCCAGTCCCCGCAGCCTGCCCCTTGGTGGGGTAGTACCCCCGGAGGCCAGGAAGGTCTGGGAAAGGCTGCCAGGGGCAGGGACACTGCTGGGTCCTGCCCCTGGCCTGTGGGGCGTCTGAGCACAACCGGCACTCTCCCGCTGGGAGACCTCCCCGTCTGCCTCTAAAGGCCGGTTTGCAAGCACTCTCGCCCGCTGTTCCCGCCAGGCACGCACAATGCTCCCAAGCCCGGGAGAAAAGCGCTTCGGGGTGGTGCTCTCTCCGGGCCCTTGCCCCTGAGCCTGGGGGCCAGGCAGGGGGTCCACACTCCCAGGCCAAGGCAGAACCACATGCACACGTCTGTTCATGCCCCCTGCACCGGCAGAGAGCTCGGGGGAGCCAGAGTCTGTCAGGCAGCTGCTGGGCTGGCCGCCTGTGTGGGAAGGGGCAGAGCCGACCTAGGGGCAAATTGGGACTCTTGCTCTCCCTGCTGCCCTGAGGCTGCTGGGCCAAAGAGGTCTTGGGCATCCAGCCCCTTGCTGGTCCCTTCCCTCTGACGAGGCCCTCTGAGCTCCAGCACCTTGCAGTGTGGAGACAGCCCCTGCCAGCAACCTCCTCTCCAAGGAGGCCTCAACCGAGGCCTAGGACCAGGGGAAAGGCACCAGCGGGGATGAGCCTGGGGAGGCGCCCGGGCATGTCTGGACCCAGTCCCCGCAGCCTGCCCCTTGGTGGGGCAGTACCCCCGGAGGCCAGGAAGGTCTGGGCAAGGCTGGCCAGGGGCAGGGGCCCTGCTGGGTCCTGCCCCTGACCTGTGAGGCCTCTGAGCACAACCGGCCCTCTCCCACTGGAAGACCTCCCCGGCTGCCTCCAAAGGCCGGTTTGCAAGCACTCCCGCCCACTGTTCCCGCCAGGCGCGCACAATGCTCCCAAGCCCGGGAGAAAAGCGCTTCGGGGTGGAGGTCTCTCCGGGCCCCTGTCCCTGAGCCTGGGGGCCAGGCAGTGTGTCCACACTCCCAGGCCAAGGCAGAACCACATGCACACGTCTGTTCCTGTCCCGTGCACCGGCAAAGAGCTCGGGGGAGCCAGAGTCTGTCACGCAGCTGCTGTGTTGGCTGCCTGTGTGGGAAGGGGCAGAGCCGCCCAAGGGGCAAGTTGGGCCTCTTGCTCTCCCTGCTGCCCTGAGGCTGCTGGGCCAAAGACGTCTTGGGCATCCAGCCCCTTACTGGTCCCTTCCCTCTGACGAGGCCCTCTGAGCTCCAGCACCTTGCAGTGTGGAGACAGCCCCTGCCAGCAACCTCCTCTCCAAGGAGGCCTCAACTGAGGCCTAGGCCCAGGGGAAAGGCACCAGCGGGGATGAGCCTGGGGAGGCGCCCGGGCATGTCTGGACCCAGTCCCCGCAGCCTGCCCCTTGGTGGGGCAGTACCCCCGGAGGCCAGGAAGGTCTGGGCAAGGCTGGCCAGGGGCAGGGGCCCTGCTGGGTCCTGCCCCTGGCCTGTGGGGCCTCTGAGCACAACCGGCCCTCTCCCACTGGAAGACCTCCCCGGCTGCCTCCAAAGGCCGGTTTGCAAGCGCTCCCGCCCGCTGTTCCCAGCAGGCGTGCACAATGCTCCCAAGCCCGGAAGAAAAGCGCTTCAGGGTGCTGCTCTCTCCGGGCCCTTGCCCCTGAGCCTGGGGGCAAGGCAGGGTGTCCCCACTCCCAGGCCAAGGCAGAACCACATGCTCACGTCTGATCTGCCCCCTCCACCGGCAGAGAGCTCGGGGGATCCAGAGTCTGTCAGGCAGCTGCTGGGCTGGCCGCCTGTGTGGGAATGGGCAGAGCCGACCTAGGGGCAAGTTGGGCCTCTTGCTCTCCTTGCTGCCCTGAGGCTGCTGGGCCAAAGAGGTCTTGGGCATCCAGCCCCTTGCTGGTCCCTTCCCTCTGACGAGGCCCTCTGAGCTCCAGCACCTTGCAGTGTGGAGACAGCCCCTGCCAGCAACCTCCTCTCCAAGGAGGCCTCAACCGAGGCCTAGGCCCAGGGGAAAGGCACCAGTGGGGATCAGCCATTGGAGGCGCACGGGCATGTCTGGACCCAGTCCCCGCAGCCTGCCCCTGGGTGGGGCAGTACCCCCGGAGGCCAGGAAGGTCTGGGCTAGGCTGGCCACGGGCAGGGGCCCTGCTGGGTCCTGCCCCTGGCCTTTGGGGCCTCTGAGCACAACCGGCCCTCTCCCACTGGAAGACCTCCCCGGCTGCCTCCAAAGGCCGGTTTGCCAACACTCCCGCCCGCTGTTCCCGCCAGGCACGCACAATGCTCCCAAGCCCGGGAGAAAAGCGCTTCGGGGTGGTGCTCTCTCCGGGCCCTTGCCCCTGAGCCTGGGGTCCAGGCAGTGGGTCCACACTCCCAGACCAAGGCAGAACCACATGCACACGTCTGTTCCTGCCCCCTGCACCGGCAGAGAGCTCGGGGGAGCCAGAGTCTGTCAGGCAGCTGCTGGGTTGGCTGCCTGTGTGGGAAGGGGCAGAGCCGACCTAGGGGCAAGTTGGGCCTCTTCCTCTCCCTGCTGCCCTGAGGCTGCTGGGCCAAAGAGGTCTTGGGCATCCAGCCCCTTGCTGGTCCCTTCCCGCTGACGAGGCCCTCTGAGCTCCAGCACCTTGCAGTGTGGAGACAGCCCCTGCCAGCAACCTCCTCTCCAAGGAGGCCTCAACCGAGGCCTAGGCCCAGGGGAAAGGCACCAGCGGGGATGAGCCTGGGGAGGCGCCCGGGCATGTCTGGACCCAGTCCCCGCATCCTGCCCCTTGGTGGGGTAGTACCCCCGGAGGCCAGGAAGGTCTGGGCAAGGCTGCCAGGGGCAGGGGCCCTGCTGGGTCCTGCCCCTGGCCTGTGGGGCGTCTGAGCACAACCGGCACTCTCCCGCTGGAAGACCTCCCCGTCTGCCTCCAAAGGCCGGTTTGCAAGCACTCCCGCCCGCTGTTCCCGCCAGGCACGCACAATGCTCCCAAGCCCGGGAGAAAAGCGCTTCGGGGTGGTGCTCTCTCCGGGCCCTTGCCCCTGAGCCTGGGGGCCAGGCTGGGGAACACACTCCCAGGCCAAGGCAGAACGACATGCACACGTCTGTTCCTGCCCCCTACACCGGCAGAGAGCTCGGGGGAGCCAGAGACTGCCAGGCTGCTGCTGGGCTGGCTGCCTGTGTGGGACGGGGCAGAGCCGACCTAGGGGCAAGTTGGGCCTCTTGCTCTCCCTGCTGCCCTGAGGCTGCTGGGTCAAAGAGGTCTTGGGCATCCAGCCCTTTGCTGGTCCCTTCCCTCTGACGAGGCCCTCTGAGCTCCAGCACCTTGCAGTGTGGAGACAGCCCCTGCCAGCAACCTCCTCTCCAAAGAGGCCTCAACCGAGGCCTACGCCCAGGGGAAAGGCACCAGCGGGGATGATCCTGGGGAGGCGCACGGACATGTCTGGACCCAGTCCCCGCAGCCTGCCCCTTGGTGGGGCAGAACCCCCGGAGGCCAGGAACGTCTGGGCAAGGCTGGCCAGGGGCAGGGGCCCTGCTGGGTCCTGCCCCTGGCCTGTGAGGCCTCTGAGCACAACCGGCCCTCTCCCACTGGAAGACCTCCCCGGCTGCCTCCAAAGTCCTGTTTGCAAACACTCCCGCCCGCTGTTCATGCCAGGCTCGCACAATGCTCCCAAGCCCGGGAGAAAAGCGCTTCGGGGTGCTTCTCACTCCGGGCCCTTGCCCCTGAGCCTGGGGGCAAGGCAGGGGGAACACACTCCCAGGCCAAGGCAGAACCACATGCCCACGTCTGTTCCTGTCCCGTGCACCGGCAGAGAGCTTGGGGGAGCCAGAGTCTGTCAGGCAGCTGCTGGGTTGGCCGCCTGTGTGGGAAGGGGCAGAGCCGACCTAGGGGCAAGTTGGGCCTCTTGCTCTCCCTGCTGCCCTGAGGCTGCTGGGCCAAAGACGTCTTGGGCATCCAGCCCCTTACTGGTACCTTCCCTCTGACGAGGCCCTCTGAGCTCCAGCACCTTGCAGTGTGGAGACAGCACCTGCCAGCAACCTCCTCTCCAAGGAGGCCTAAACCGAGGCCTAGGCCCAGGGGAAAGGCACCAGCGGGGATGAGCCTGGGGAGGCGCCCGGGCATATCTGGACCCAGTCCCCGCAGCCTGCCCCTTGGTGGGGCAGTACCCCCGGAGGCCAGGAAGGTCTGGGCAAGGCTGGCCAGGGGCAGGGGCCCTGCTGGGTCCTGCCCCTGGCCTGTGGGGCCTCTGAGCACAACCGGCCCTCTCCCACTGGAAGACCTCCCCGGCTGCCTCCAAAGGCCGGTTTGCAAGCGCTGCCGCCCAGTGTTCCCAGCAGGCGTGCACAATGCTCCCAAGCCCGGGAGAAAAGCGCTTCAGGGTGGTGCTCTCTCTGGGCCCTTTGCCCTGAGCCTGGTGTCAAGACAGGGTGTCCACACTCCCAGGCCAAGGCAGAACCACATGCACACGTCTGATCTGCCCCCTGCACCGGCAGAGAGCTCGGGGGAGCCAGAGGCTGTCAGGCAGCTGCTGGGCTGGCCGCCTGTGTGGGAAGGGGCAGAGCCGACCTAGGGGCAAGTTGGGCCTCTTGCTCTCCCTGCTGCCCTGAGGCTGCTGGGCCAAAGAGGTCTTGGGCATCCAGCCCCTTGCTGGTCCCTTCCCTCTAACGAGGCCCTCTGAGCTCCAGCACCTTGCAGTGTGGAGACAGCCCCTGCCAGCAACCTCCTCTCCAAGGAGGCCTCAACCGAGGCCTAGGCCCAGGGGAAAGGCACCAGCGGGGTTGAGCCAGGGGACGCGCCCGGGCATGTCTGGACCCAGTCCCCGCAGCCTGCCCCTTGGTGGGGCAGTACCCCCGGAGGCCAGGAAGGTCTGGGCAAGGCTGGCCAGGGGCAGGGGCCCTGCTGGGTCCTGCCCCTGGCCTGTGGGGCCTCTGAGCACAACCGGCCCTCTCCCACTGGAAGACCTCCCCGGCTGCCTCCAAAGGCCGGTTTGCAAGCGCTCCCGCCCGCTGTTCCCAGCAGGCGTGCACAATGCTCCCAAGCCCGGGAGAAAAGCGCTTCAGGGTGCTGCTCTCTCCGGGCCCTTGCCCCTGAGCCTGGGGGCAAGGCAGGGTGTCCACACTCCCAGGCCAAGGCAGAACCACATGCTCACGTCTGATCTGCCCCCTCCACCGGCAGAGAGCTCTGGGGATCCAGAGTCTGTCAGGCAGCTGCTGGGCTGGCCGCCTGTGTGGGAAGGGGCAGAGCCGACCTAGGGGCAAGTTGGGCCTCTTGCTCTCCTTGCTGCCCTGAGGCTGCTGGGCCAAAGAGGTCTTGGGCATCCAGCCCCTTGCTGGTCCCTTCCCTCTGACGAGGCCCTCTGAGCTCCAGCACCTTGCAGTGTGGAGACAGCCCCTGCCAGCAACCTCCTCTCCAAGGAGGCCTCAACCGAGGCCTAGGCCCAGGGGAAAGGCACCAGTGGGGATGAACCATTGGAGGCGCACGGGCATGTCTGGACCCAGTCCCCGCAGCCTGCCCCTTGGTGGGGCAGTACCCCCGGAGGCCAGGAAGGTCTGGGCAAGGCTGGCCAGGGGCAGGGGCCCTGCTGGGTCCTGCCCCTGGCCTGTGGGGCCTCTGAGCACAACCGGCCCTCTCCCACTGGAAGACCTCCCCGGCTGCCTCCAAAGGCCGGTTTGCCAACACTCCCGCCCGCTGTTCCCGCCAGGCACGCACAATGCTCCCAAGCCCGGGAGAAAAGCGCTTCGGGGTGTTGGCATCTCCGGGCCCTTGCCCCTGAGCCTGGGGTCCAGGCAGTGGGTCCACACTCCCAGACCAAGGCAGAACCACATGCACACGTCTGTTCCTGCCCCCTGCACCGGCAGAGAGCTCGGGGGAGCCAGAGTCTGTCAGGCAGCTGCTGGGTTGGCTGCCTGTGTGGGAAGGGGCAGAGCCGACCTAGGGGCAAGTTGGGCCTCTTCCTCTCCCTGCTGCCCTGAGGCTGCTGGGCCAAAGAGGTCTTGGGCATCCAGCCCCTTGCTGGTCCCTTCCCGCTGACGAGGCCCTCTGAGCTCCAGCACCTTGCAGTGTGGAGACAGCCCCTGCCAGCAACCTCCTCTCCAAGGAGGCCTCAACCGAGGCCTAGGCCCAGGGGAAAGGCACCAGCGGGGATGAGCCTGGGGAGGCGCCCGGGCATGTCTGGACCCAGGCCCCGCATCCTGCCCCTTGGTGGGGTAGTACCCCCGGAGGCCAGGAAGGTCTGGGCAAGGCTGCCAGGGGCAGGGGCCCTGCTGGGTCCTGCCCCTGGCCTGTGGGGCGTCTGAGCACAACCGGCACTCTCCCGCTGGAAGACCTCCCCGTCTGCCTCCAAAGGCCGGTTTGCAAGCACTCCCGCCCGCTGTTCCCGCCAGGCACGCACAATGCTCCCAAGCCCGGGAGAAAAGCGCTTCGGGGTGTTGCTCTCTCCGGGCCCTTGCCCCTGAACCTGGGGGCCAGGCTGGGGAACACACTCCCAGGCCAAGGCAGAACGACATGCACACGTCTGTTCCTGCCCCCTACACCGGCAGAGAGCTCGGGGGAGCCAGAGACTGCCAGGCTGCTGCTGGGCTGGCTGCCTGTGTGGGACGGGGCAGAGCCGACCTAGGGGCAAGTTGGGCCTCTTGCTCTCCCTGCTGCCCTGAGGCTGCTGGGTCAAAGAGGTCTTGGGCATCCAGCCCTTTGCTGGTCCCTTCCCTCTGACGAGGCCCTCTGAGCTCCAGCACCTTGCAGTGTGGAGACAGCCCCTGCCAGCAACCTCCTCTCCAAAGAGGCCTCAACCGAGGCCTACGCCCAGGGGAAAGGCACCAGCGGGGATGATCCTGGGGAGGCGCACGGACATGTCTGGACCCAGTCCCCGCAGCCTGCCCCTTGGTGGGGCAGAACCCCCGGAGGCCAGGAACGTCTGGGCAAGGCTGGCCAGGGGCAGGGGCCCTGCTGGGCCCTGCCCCTGGCCTGTGAGGCCTCTGAGCACAACCGGCCCTCTCCCACTGGAAGACCTCCCCGGCTGCCTCCAAAGTCCTGTTTGCAAACACTCCCGCCCGCTGTTCATGCCAGGCTCGCACAATGCTCCCAAGCCCGGGAGAAAAGCGCTTCGGGGTGCTTCTCACTCCGGGCCCTTGCCCCTAGCCTGGGGGCAAGGCAGGGGGAACACACTCCCAGGCCAAGGCAGAACCACATGCCCACGTCTGTTCCTGTCCCGTGCACCGGCAGAGAGCTTGGGGGAGCCAGAGTCTGTCAGGCAGCTGCTGGGTTGGCCGCCTGTGTGGGAAGGGGCAGAGCCGCCCTAGGGGCAAGTTGGGCCTCTTGCTCTCCCTGCTGCCCTGAGGCTGCTGGGCCAAAGACGTCTTGGGCATCCAGCCCCTTACTGGTCCCTTCCCTCTGACGAGGCCCTCTGAGCTCCAGCACCTTGCAGTGTGGAGACAGCACCTGCCAGCAACCTCCTCTCCAAGGAGGCCTAAACCGAGGCCTAGGCCCAGGGGAAAGGCACCAGCGGGGATGAGCCTGGGGAGGCGCCCGGGCATGTCTGGACCCAGTCCCCGCAGCCTGCCCCTTGGTGGGGCAGTACCCCCGGAGGCCAGGAAGGTCTGGGCAAGGCTGGCCAGGGGCAGGGGCCCTGCTGGGTCCTGCCCCTGGCCTGTGGGGCCTCTGAGCACAACCGGCCCTCTCCCACTGGAAGACCTCCCCGGCTGCCTCCAAAGGCCGGTTTGCAAGCGCTGCCGCCCAGTGTTCCCAGCAGGCGTGCACAATGCTCCCAAGCCCGGGAGAAAAGCGCTTCAGGGTGGTGCTCTCTCTGGGCCCTTGCCCCTGAGCCTGGTGTCAAGACAGGGTGTCCACACTCCCAGGCCAAGGCAGAACCACATGCACACGTCTGATCTGCCCCCTGCACCGGCAGAGAGCTCGGGGGAGCCAGAGGCTGTCAGGCAGCTGCTGGGCTGGCCGCCTGTGTGGGAAGGGGCAGAGCCGACCTAGGGGCAAGTTGGGCCTCTTGCTCTCCCTGCTGCCCTGAGGCTGCTGGGCCAAAGAGGTCTTGGGCATCCAGCCCCTTGCTGGTCCCTTCCCTCTAACGAGGCCCTCTGAGCTCCAGCACCTTGCAGTGTGGAGACAGCCCCTGCCAGCAACCTCCTCTCCAAGGAGGCCTCAACCGAGGCCTAGGCCCAGGGGAAAGGCACCAGCGGGGATGAGCCTGGGGAGGCGCCCGGGCATGTCTGGACCCAGTCCCCGCAGCCTGCCCCTTGGTGGGGCTGTAACCCCGGAGGCAGGAAGGACTTTTCAAGGCTGGCCAGGGGCAGGGGCCTGCTGGGTCCTGTCCCTGGCCTGTAGGGCCTCTGAGCACAACCGGCCCACTCCCACTGGAAGACCTCCCCAGCTGCCTCCAAAGGCCAGTTTTCCAACACTCCTGCCCTCTGTTCCCGCCAGGCACGCACAATGCTCCCAAGCCCGGGAGAAAAGCGCTTCGGGGTGGTGCTCTCTCCGGGCCCTTGCCCCTGAGCCTGTGGGCAAGGCAGGGGGAACACACTCCCAGACCAAGTCAGAACCACATGCACACGTCTGTTCCTGTCCCCTGCACCGGCAGAGAGCTCGGGGGAGCCAGAGTCTCTCAGGCAGGTGCTGGGCTGGCCGCCTGTTTGAAAAGGGGCAGAGCCGACCTAGGGGCAAGTTGGGCCTCCTGATCTCCCTGCTGCCCTGAGGCTGCTGGGCCAAAGACGTCTTGGGCATCCAACCCCTTACTGGTCCCTTCCCTCTGACGAGGCCCTCTGAGCTCCAGCACCTTGCAGTGTGGAGACAGCACCTGCCAGCAATCTCCTCTCCAAGGAGGCCTCAACCGAGGCCTAGGCCCAGGGGAAAGGCACCAGCGGGGTTGAGCCAGGGGAGGCGCCCGGGCATGTCTGGACCCAGTCCCCGCAGCCTGCCCCTTGGTGGGGCAGTACCCCCGGAGGCCAGGAAGGTCTGGGCAAGGCTGGCCAGGGGCAGGGGCCCTGCTGGGTCCTGCCCCTGGCCTGTGGTGCGTCTGAGCACAACCGGCCCTCTCCCACTGGAAGACCTCCCCGGCTGCCTCCAAAGGCCGGTTTGCAAGCACTCCCGCCCACTGTTCCCGCCAGGCGCGCACAATGCTCCCTAGCCCGGGAGAAAAGCGCTTCGGGGTGGTGGTCTCTCCGGGCCCTTGCCCTTGAGACTGGGGGCCAGGCAGGGGATCCACAGTCCCAGACCAAGGCAGAACCACATGCACACGTCTGTTCCTGACCCCTGCACCGGCAGAGAGCTCGGGGGAGCCAGAGTCTGTCAGGCAGCTGCTGGGTTGGCTGCCTGTGTGGGAAGGGGAAGAGCCGACCTAGGGGCAAGTTGGGCCTCTTCCTCTCCCTGCTGCCCTGAGGCTGCTGGGCCAAAGAGGTCTTGGGCATCCAGCCCCTTGCTGGTCCCTTCCCGCTGACGAGGCCCTCTGAGCTCCAGCACCTTGTACTGTGGAGACAGCCCCTGCCAGCAACCTCCTCTCCAAGGAGGCCTCAACCGAGGCCTAGGCCCAGGGAAAAGGCACCAGCGGGGCTGAGCCAGGGGAGGCGCCCGGGCATGTCTGGACCCAGTCCCCGCAGCCTGCCCCTTGGTGGGGTAGTGCCCCCGGAGGCCAGGAAGGTCTGGGCAAGGCTGGCCAGGGTCAGGGGCCCTGCTGGGTCCTTCCCCTGGCCTGTGGGGCCTCTGAGCACCACCGGCCTTCTCCCGCTGGAAGACCTCCCCGGCTGCCTCCAAAGGCCGATTTGCCAACACTCCTGCCCGCTGTTCCCGCCAGGCACGCACAATGCTCCCAAGCCTGGGAGAAAAGCGCTTCGGGGTGGTGCTCTCTCCGAGCCCTTGCCCCTGAGCCTGTGGGCAAGGCAGGGGGAACACACTCCCATACCAAGGCAGAACCACATGCACACGTCTGTTCCTGTCCCCTGCACCGGCAGAGAGCTCGGGGGAGCCAGAGTCTCTCAGGCAGGTGCTGGGCTGGCCGCCTGTGTGGGAAGGGGCAGAGCCGCCCTAGGGGCAAGTTGGGCCTCTTGCTCTCCCTGCTGCCCTGAGGCTGCTGGGGCAAGGACGTCTTGGGCATCCAGCCCCTTACTGGTCCCTTCCCTCTGACGAGGCCCTCTGAGCTCCAGCACCTTGCAGTGTGGAGACAGCCCCTGCCAGCAACCTCCTCTCCAAGGAGGCCTCAACCGAGGCCTAGGCCCAGGGGAAAGGCACCAGCGGGGATGAGCCAGTGGAGGCGCCCGGGCATGTCTGGACTCAGTCCCCGCAGCCTGCCCCTTGGTGGGGCAGTACCCCCGGAGGCCAGGAAGGTCTGGGCAAGGCTGGCCAGGGGCAGGGGCCCTGCTGGGCCCTGCCCCTGGCCTGTGGGGCCTCTGAGCACAACCGGCCCTCTCCCACTGGAAGACCTCCCCGGCTGCCTCCAAAGGCCGGTTTGCAAGCGCTGCCGCCCAGTGTTCCCAGCAGGCGTGCACAATGCTCCCAAGCCCGGGAGAAAAGCGCTTCAGGGTGGTGCTCTCTCCGGGCCCTTGCCCCTGAGCCTGGTGTCAAGGCAGGGTGTCCACACTCCCAGGCCAAGGCAGAACCACATGCACACGTCTGATCTGCCCCCTGCACCGGCAGAGAGCTCGGGGGAGCCAGAGTCTGTCAGGCAGCTGCTGGGCTGGCCGCCTGTGTGGGAAGGGGCAGAATCGACCTAGGGGCAAGTTGGGCCTCTTGCTCTCCCTGCTGCCCGGAGGCTGCTGGGCCAAAGAGGTCTTTGGCATCCAGCCCCTTGCTGGTCCCTTCCCTCTAACGAGGCCCTCTGAGCTCCAGCACCTTGCAGTGTGGAGACAGCCCCTGCCAGCAACCTCCTCTCCAAGGAGGCCTCAACCGAGGCCTAGGCCCAGGGGAAAGGCACCAGCGGGGATGAGCCTGGGGAGGCGCCCGGGCATGTCTGGACCCAGTCCCCGCAGCCTGCCCCTTGGTGGGTCTGTAACCCCGGAGGCAGGAAGGTCTGGGCAAGGCTGGCCAGGGGCAGGGGCCCTGCTGGGTCCTGCCCCTGGCCTGTAGGGCCTCTGAGCACAACCGGCCCTCTCCCAATGGAAGACCTCCCCAGCTGCCTCCAAAGGCCAGTTTTCCAACACTCCTGCCCGCTGTTCCCGCCAGGCACGCACAATGCTCCCAAGCCCGGGAGAAAAGCGCTTCGGGGTGGTGCTCTCTCCGGGCCCTTGCCCCTGAGCCTGTGGGCAAGGCAGGGGGAACACACTCCCAGACCAAGGCAGAACCACATGCACACGTCTGTTCCTGTCCCCTGCACCGGCAGAGAGCTCGGGGGAGCCAGAGTCTCTCAGGCAGGTACTGGGCTGGCCGCCTGTGTGGGAAGGGGCAGAGCCAACCTAGGGGCAAGTTGGGCCTCCTGCTCTCCCTGCTGCCCTGAGGCTGCTGGGCCAAAGACGTCTTGGGCATCCAACCCCTTACTGGTCCCTTCCCTCTGACGAGGCCCTCTGAGCTCCAGCACCTTGCAGTGTGGAGACAGCACCTGCCAGCAATCTCCTCTCCAAGGAGGCCTCAACCGAGGCCTAGGCCCAGGGGAAAGGCACCAGCGGGGTTGAGCCAGGGGAGGCGCCCGGGCATGTCTGGACCCAGTCCCCGCAGCCTGCCCCTTGGTGGGGCAGTACCCCCGGAGGCCAGGAAGGTCTGGGCAAGGCTGGCCAGGGCCAGGGGCCCTGCTGGGCCCTGCCCCTGGCCTGTGGGGCCTCTGAGCACAACCGGCCCTCTCCCACTGGAAGACCTCCCCGGCTGCCTCCAAAGGCCGGTTTGCAAGCAGTCCCGCCCACTGTTCCCACCAAGCGCGCACAATGCTCCCAAGCCCGGGAGAAAAGTGCTTCGCGGTGGTGCTCTCTCCGGGCCCTTGCCCCTGAGCCTGGGGGCCAGGCAGGGGGTCCACACTCCCAGGCCAAGGCAGAACCACATGCACACGTCTGTTCCTGCACCCTACACCGGCAGAGAACTCGGGGGAGCCAGAGACTGCCAGGCTGCTGCTGGGCTGGCTGCATGTGTGGGACGGGGCAGAGCTGACCTAGGGGCAAGTTGGGCCTCTTGCTCTCCTTGCTGCCCTGAGGCTGCTGGGTCAAAGAGGTCTTGGGCATCCAGCCCTTTGCTGGTCCCTTCCCTCTGACGAGGCCCTCTGAGCTCCAGCACCTTGCAGTGTAGAGACAGCCCCTGCCAGCCACCTCCTCTCCAAGGAGGCCTCAACCGAGGCCTACGCCCAGGGGAAAGGCACCAGCGGGGATGATCCTGGGGAGGCGCACGGACATGTCTGGACCCAGTCCCCGCAGCCTGCCCCTTGGTGGGGCAGTACCCCCGGAGGCCAGGAAGGTCTGGGCAAGGCTGGCCAGGGGCAGGGGCCCTGCTGGGTCCTGCCCCTGGCCTGTGGGGCCTCTGAGCACAACAGGCCCTCTCCCACTGGAAGACCTCCCCGGCTGCCTCCAAAGGCCAGTTTTCCAACACTCCTGCCCGCTGTTCCCGCCAGGCACGCACAATGCTCCCAAGCCCGGGAGAAAAGCGCTTCGGGGTGGTGCTCTCTCCGGGCCCTTGCCCCTGAGCCTGTGGGCAAGGCAGGGGGAACACACTCCCAGACCAAGGCAGAACCACATCCACACGTCTGTTCCTGTCCCCTGCACCGGCAGAGAGCTCGGGGGAGCCAGAGTCTCTCAGGCAGGTGCTGGGCTGGCCGCCTGTTTGGGAAGGGGCAGAGCCGACCTAGGGGCAAGTTGGGCCTCCTGATCTCCCTGCTGCCCTGAGGCTGCTGGGCCAAAGACGTCTTGGGCATCCAGCCCCTTGCTGGTCCCTTCCCTCTAACGAGGCCCTCTGAGCTCCAGCACCTTGCAGTGTGGAGACAGCCCCTGCCAGCAACGTCCTCTCCAAGGAGGCCTCAACCGAGGCCTAGGCCCAGGGGAAAGGCACCAGCGGGGTTGAGCCAGGGGAGGCGCCCGGGCATGTCTGGACCCAGTCCCAGCAGCCTGCCCCTTGGTGGGGCAGTACCCCCGGAGGCCAGGAAGGTCTGGGCAAGGCTGGCCAGGGGCAGGGGCCCTGCTGGGTCCTGCCCCTGGCCTGTGGGGCCTCTGAGCACAACCGGCCCTCTCCCACTGGAAGAACTACCCGCCTGCCTCCAAAGGCCGGTTTGCCAACACTCCCGCCCGCTGTTCCCGCCAGGCACGCACAATTCTCCCAAGCCCGGGAGAAAAGCGCTACGGGGTGGTGCTCTCTCCGGGCCCTTGCCCCTGAGCCTGGGGTCCAGGCAGTGGGTCCACACTCCCAGACCAAGGCAGAACCACATGCACACGTCTGTTCCTGCCCCCTGCACCGGCAGAGAGCTCGGGGGAGCCAGAGTCTGTCAGGCAGCTGCTGGGTTGGCTGCCTGTGTGGGAAGAGGCAGAGCCGACCTAGGGGCAAGTTGGGCCTCTTCCTCTCCCTGCTGCCCTGAGGCTGCTGGGCCAAAGAGGTCTTGGGCATCCAGCCCCTTGCTGGTCCCTTCCCGCTGACGAGGCCCTCTGAGTTCCAGCACCTTGCAGTGTGGAGACAGCCCCTGCCAGCAACCTCCTCTCCAAGGAGGCCTCAACCGAGGCCTAGGCCCAGGGGAAAGGCACCAGCGGGGATGAGCCTGGGGAGGCGCCGGGGCATGTCTGTACCCAGTCCCCGCATCCTGCCCCTTGGTGGGGTAGTACCGCCGGAGGCCAGGAAGGTCTGGGCAAGGCTGCCAGGGGCAGGGGCTGCTGGGTCCTGCCCCTGGCCTGTGGGGCGTCTGAGCACAACCGGCACTCTCCCGCTGGAAGACCTCCCCGTCTGCCTCCAAAGGCCGGTTTGCAAGCACTCCCGCCCGCTGTTCCCGCCAGGCACGCACAATGCTCCCAAGCCCGGGAGAAAAGCGCTTCGGGGTGGTGCTCTCTCCGGGCCCTTGCCCCTGAGCCTGGGGGCCAGGCTGGGGAACACACTCCCAGGCCAAGGCAGAAGGACATGCACACGTCTGTTCCTGCCCCCTACACCGGCAGAGAGCTCGGGGGAGCCAGAGACTGCCAGGCTGCTGCTGGGCTGGCTGCCTGTGTGGGACGGGGCAGAGCCGACCTAGGGGCAAGTTGGGCCTCTTGCTCTCCCTGCTGCCCTGAGGCTGCTGGGTCAAAGATGTCTTGGGCATCCAGCCCTTTGCTGGTCCCTTCCCCCTGACGAGGCCCTCTGAGCTCCAGCACCTAGCAGTGTGGAGACAGCCCCTGCCAGCAACCTCCTCTCCAAAGAGGCCTCAACCGAGGCCTACGCCCAGGGGAAAGGCACCAGCGGGGATGATCCTGGGGAGGCGCACGGACATGTCTGGACCCAGTCCCCGCAGCCTGCCCCTTGGTGGGGCAGAACCCCCGGAGGCCAGGAACGTCTGGGCAAGGCTGGCCAGGGGCAGGGGCCCTGCTGGGTCCTGCCCCTGGCCTGTGAGGCCTCAGAGCACAACCGGCCCTCTCCCACTGGAAGACCTCCCCGGCTGCCTCCAAAGTCCTGTTTGCAAACACTCCCGCCTGCTGTTCATGCCAGGCTCGCACAATGCTCCCAAGCCCGGGAGAAAAGCGCTTCGGGGTGGTGCTCACTCCGGGCCCTTGCCCCTGAGCCTGGGGGCAAGGCAGGGGGAACACACTCCCAGGACAAGGCAGAACCACATGCACACGTCTGTTCCTGTCCCGTGCACCGGCAGAGAGCTTGGGGGAGCTAGAGTCTGTCAGGCAGCTGCTGGGTTGGCCGCCTGTGTGGGAAGGGCAGAGCCGCCCTAGGGGCAAGTTGGGCCTCTTGCTCTCCCTGCTGCCCTGAGGCTGCTGGGCCAAAGACATCTTGGGCATCCAGCCCCTTACTGGTCCCTTCCCTCTGACGAGGCCCTCTGAGCTCCAGCACCTTGCAGTGTGGAGACAGCCCCTGCCAGCAACCTCCTCTCCAAGGAGGCCTAAACCGAGGCCTAGGCCCAGGGGAAAGGCACCAGCGGGGATGAGCCTGGGGAGGCGCCCGGGCATGTCTGGACCCAGTCCCCGCAGCCTGCCCCTTGGTGGGGCAGTACCCCCGGAGGCCAGGAAGGTCTGGGCAAGGCTGGCCAGGGGCAGGGGCCCTGCTGGGTCCTGCCCCTGGCCTGTGGGGCCTCTGAGCACAACAGGCCCTCTCCCACTGGAAGACCTCCCCGGCTGCCTCCAAAGGCCGGTTTGCAAGCGCTCCCGCCCGCTGTTCCCAGCAGGCGTGCACAATGCTCCCAAGACCGGGAGAAAAGCGCTTCAGGGTGCTGCTCTCTCCGGGCCCTTGCCCCTGAGCCTGGGGGCAAGGCAGGGTGTCCACACTCCCAGGCCAAGGCAGAACCACATGCACACGTCTGATCTGCCCCCTCCACCGGCAGAGAGCTCGGGGGATCCAGAGTCTGTCAGTCAGCTGCTGGGCTGGCCGCCTGTGTGGGAAGGGGCAGAGCCGACCTAGGGGCAAGATGGGCCTCTTGCTCTCCTTGCTGCCCTGAGGCTGCTGGGCCAAAGAGGTCTTGGCCATCCAGCCCCTTGCTGGTCCCTTCCCTCTGACGAGGCCCTCTGAGCTCCAGCACCTTGCAGTGTGGAGACAGCCCCTGCCAGCAACCTCCTCTCCAAGGAGGCCTCAACCGAGGCCTAGGCCCAGGGGAAAGGCACCAGCGGGGATGAGCCATTGGAGGCGCACGGGCATGTCTGGACCCAGTCCCCGCAGCCTGCCCCTTGGTGGGGCAGTACCCCCGGAGGCCAGGAAGGTCAGGGCAAGGCTGGCCAGGGGCAGGGGCCCTGCTGGGTCCTGCCCCTGGCCTGTGGGGCCTCTGAGCACAACCGGCCCTCTCCCACTGGAAGACCTCCCCGGCTGCCTCCAAAGGCCGGTTTGCCAACACTCCCGCCCGCTGTTCCCGCCAGGCACGCACAATGCTCCCAAGCCCGGGAGAAAAGCGCTTCGGGGTGGGGCTCTCTCCGGGCCCTTGCCCCTGAGCCTGGGGTCCAGGCAGTGGGTCCACACTCCCAGACCAAGGCAGAACCACATGCACACGTCTGTTCCTGCCCCCTGCACCGGCAGAGAGCTCGGGGGAGCCAGAGGCTGTCAGGCAGCTGCTGTGTTGGCTGCCTGTGTGGGAAGGGGCAGAGCCGCCCAAGGGGCAAGTTGGGCCTCTTGCTCTCCCTGCTGCCCTGAGGCTGCTGGGCCAAAGACGTCTTGGGCATCCAGCCCCTTACTGGTCCCTTCCCTCTGACGAGGCCCTCTGAGCTCCAGCACCTTGCAGTGTGGAGACAGCCCCTGCCAGCAACCTCCTCTCTAAGGCGGCCTCAACCGAGGCCTAGGCCCAGGGGAAAGGCACCAGCGGGGATGAGCCTGGGGAGGCGCCCGGGCATGTCTGGACCCAGTCCCCGCAGCCTGCCCCTTGGTGGGGCAGTACCCCCGGAGGCCAGGAAGGTCTGGGCAAGGCTGGCCAGGGGCAGGGGCCCTGCTGGGTCCTTCCCCTGGCCTGTGGGGCCTCTGAGCACAACCGGCCCTCTCCCACTGGAAGACCTCCCCGGCTGCCTCCAAAGGCCGGTTTGCAAGCGCTGCCGCCCAGTGTTCCCAGCAGGCGTGCACAATGCTCCCAAGCCCGGGAGAAAAGCGCTTCAGGGTGGTGCTCTCTCCGGGCCCTTGCCCCTGAGCCTGGGGTCAAGGCAGGGTGTCCACACTCCCAGGCCAAGGCAGAACCATATGCACACGTCTGATCTGCCCCCTGAACCGGCAGAGAGCTCGGGGGAGCCAGAGTCTGTCAGGCAGCTGCTGGGCTGGCCGCCTGTGTGGGAAGGGGCAGAGCCGACCTAGGGGCAAGTTGGGCCTCTTGCTCTCCCTGCTGCCCTGAGGCTGCTGGGCCAAAGAGGTCTTGGGCATCCAGCCCCTTGCTGGTCCCTTCCCTCTAACGAGGCCCTCTGAGCTCCAGCACCTTGCAGTGTGGAGACAGCCCCTGCCAGCAACCTCCTCTCCAAGGAGGCCTCAACCGAGGCCTAGGCCCAGGGGAAAGGCACCAGCGGGGATGAGCCTGGGGAGGCGCCCGGGCATGTCTGGACCCAGTCCCCGCAGCCTGCCCCTTGGTGGGGCTGTAACCCCGAAGGCAGGAAGGTCTTTTCAAGGCTGGCCAGGGGCAGGGGCCCTGCTGGGTCCTGCCCCTGGCCTGTAGGGCCTCTGAGCACAACCGGCCCTCTCCCACTGGAAAACCTCCCCAGCTGCCTCCCAAGGCCAGTTTTCCAACACTCCTGCCCGCTGTTCCCGCCAGGCACGCACAATGCTCCCAAGCCCGGGAGAAAAGCGCTTCGGGGTGGTGCTCTCTCCGGGCCCTTGCCCCTGAGCCTGTGGGCAAGGCAGAGGGAACACACTCCCAAACCAAGGCAGAACCACATGCACACGTCTGTTCCTGTCCCCTGTACCGGCAGAGAGCTCGGGGGAGCAAGAGTCTCTCAGGCAGGTGCTGGGCTGGCCGCCTGTGTGGGAAGGGGCAGAGCCGACCTAGGGGCAAGTTGGGCCTCCTGATCTCCCTGCTGCCCTGAGGCTGCTGGGCCAAAGACGTCTTGGGCATCCAACCCCTTACTGGTCCCTTCCCTCTGACGAGGCCCTCTGAGCTCCAGCACCTTGCAGTGTGGAGAGAGCACCTGCCAGCAATCTCCTCTCCAAGGAGGCCTCAACCGAGGCCTAGGCCCAGGGGAAAGGCACCAGCGGGGTTGAGCCAGGGGAGGCGCCCGGGCATGTCTGGACCCAGTCCCCGCAGCCTGCCCCTTGGTGGGGCAGTACCCCCGGAGGCCAGGAAGGTCTGGGCAAAGCTGGCCAGGGGCAGGGGCCCTGCTGGGTCCTGCCCCTGGCCTGTGGGGCCTCTGAGCACAACCGGCCCTCTCCCACTGGAAGACCTCACCGGCTGCCTCTAAAGGCCGGTTTGCAAGCACTCCCGCCCACTGTTCCCGCCAGGCGCGCACAATGCTCCCAAGCCCGGGAGAAAAGCGCTTCGGGGTGGTGGTCTCTCCGGGCCCTTGCCCCTGAGACTGGGGGCCAGGCAGGGGATCCACAGTCCCAGGCCAAGGCAGAACCACATGCACACGTCTGTTCCTGCCCCCTCCATCGGCAGAGAGCTGGGGGGAGCCAGAGTCTGTCAGGCAGCTGCTGGGCTGGCCGCCTCTGTGGGAAGGGGCAGAGCCGACCTAGGGGCAAGTTGGGCCTCTTGCTCTCCCTGCTGCCCTGAGGCTGCTGGGCCAAAGAGGTCTTGGGCATCCAGCCCCTTGCTGGTCCCTTCCCTCTGACGAGGCCCTCTGAGCTCCAGCACCTTGCAGTGTGGAGACAGCCCCTGCCAGCAACCTCCTCTCCAAGGAGGCCTCAACCGAGGCCTAGGCCCAGGGGAAAGGCACCAGCGGGGATGAGCCAGTGGAGGCGCACGGGCATTACTGGACCCAGTCCCCGCAGCCTGCCCCTTGGTGGGGCAGTACCCCTGGAGGCCAGGAAGGTCTCGGCAAGGCTGGCCAGGGGCAGGGACCCTGCTGGGTCCTGCCCCTGGCCTGTGGGTCCTCTGAGCACAACCGGCCCTCTCCCACTGGAAGACCTCCCCGGCTGCCTCCAAAGGCCGGTTTGCCAACACTCCCGCCCGCTGTTCCCGCCAGGCACGCACAATGCTCCCAAGCCCGGGAGAAAAGCGCTTCGGGGTGTTGCTCTCTCCGGGCCCTTCCCCTGAGCCTGGGGTCCAGGCAGTGGGTCCACACTCCCAGACCAAGGCAGAACCACATGCACACGTCTGTTCCTGACCCCTGCACCGGCAGAGAGCTCGGGGGAGCCAGAGTCTGTCAGGCAGCTGCTGGGTTGGCTGCCTGTGTGGGAAGGGGAAAAGCCGACCTAGGGGCAAGTTGGGCCTCTTCCTCTCCCTGCTGCCCTGAGGCTGCTGGGCCAAAGAGGTCTTGGGCATCCAGCCCCTTGCTGGTCCCTTCCCGCTGACGAGGCCCTCTGAGCTCCAGCACCTTGCAGTGTGGAGACAGCCCCTGCCAGCAACCTCCTCTCCAAGGAGGCCTCAACCGAGGCCTAGGCCCAGGGGAAAGGCACCAGCGGGGATGAGCCTGGGGAGGCGCCCGGGCATGTCTGGACCCAGTCCCCGCAGCCTGCCCCTTGGTGGGGTAGTACCCCCGGAGGCCAGGAAGGTCTGGGCAAGGCTGGCCAGGGGCAGGGGCCCTGCTGGGTCCTTCCCCTGGCCTGTGGGGCCTCTGAGCACAACCGGCCCTCTCCCACTGGAAGACCTCCCCGCCTGCCTCCAAAGGCCGATTTGGCAACATTCCCGCCCGCTGTTCCCGCCAGGCACGCACAATGCTCCCAAGCCCGGGAGAAAAGCGCTTCGGGGTGGTGCTCTCACTGGACCCTTGCCCCTGAGCCTGGGGGCAATGCAGGAGAAACACACTCCCAGGCCAAGGCAGAACCACATGCACACGTCTGTTCCTGCCCCCTGCACCGGCAGAGAGCTCGGCGGAGCCAGAGTCTGCCAGGCAGCTGCTGGGCTGGCCGCCTGTGTGGGAAGGGGCAGAGCCGAACGAGGGGCAAGTTGGGCCTCTTGCTCTCCCTGCTGCCCTGAAGCTGCTGGGCCAAAGAGGTCTTGGGCATCCAGCCCCTTGCTGGTCGCTTCCCGCTGACGAGGCCCTCTGAGCTCCAGCACCTTGCAGTGTGGAGACAGCCGCTGCCAGCAACATCCTCTCCAAGGAGGCCTAAACCGAGGCCTAGGCCCAGGGGAAAGGCACCAGGGGGGATGAGCCAGGGGAGGCGCCCGGGCATGTCTGGACCCAGTCCCCGCAGCCTGCCCCTTGGTGGGGCAGTACCCCCGGAGGCCAGGAAGGTCTGGGCAAGGCTGGCCAGGGGCAGGGGCCCTGCTGGGTCCTGCCCCTGGCCTGTGAGGCCTCTGAGCACAACCGGCCCTCTCCCGCTGGAAGACCTCCCCGGCTGCCTCCACAGGCCAGTTTGCCAACACTCCTGCCCGCTGTTCCCGCCAGGCACGCACAATGCTCCCAAGCCCAGGAGAAAAGCGCTTCAGGGTGGTGCTCTCTCCGGGCCCTTGCCCCTGAGCCTGTGGGCAAGGCAGGGGGAACACACTCCCAGACCAAGGCAGAACCACATGCACACGTCTGTTCCTGACCCCTGCACTGGCAGAGAGCTCGGGGGAGCCAGAGTCTGTCAGGCAGCTGCTGGGTTGGCTGCCTGTGTGGGAAGGGGCAGAGCCGACCTAGGGGCAAGTTGGGCCTCTTGCTCTCCCTGCTGCCCTGAGGCTGCTGGGCCAAAGAGGTCTTGGCCATCCAGCCCCTTGCTGGTCCCTTCCCTCTGACGAGGCCCTCTGAGCTCCAGCACCTTGCAGTGTGGAGACAGCCCCTGCCAGCAACCTCCTCTCCAAGGAGGCCTCAACCGAGGCCTAGGCCCAGGGGAAAGGCACCAGCGGGGATGAGACTGGGGAGGCGCCCGGGCATGACTGGACCCAGTCCCCGCAGCCTGCCCCTTGGTGGGGCAGTACCCCCGGAGGCCAGGAAGGTCTGGGCAAGGCTGGCCAGGGGCAGGGGCCCTGCTGGGTCCTGCCCCTGGCCTGTGGGGCCTCTGAGCACAACCGGCCCTCTCCCACTGGAAGACCTCCCCGGCTGCCTCCAAAGGCCGGTTTGCCAACACTCCCGCCCGCTGTTCTCGCCAGGCACGCACAATTCTCCCAAGCCCGGGAGAAAAGCGCTTCGGTGTGCTGCTCTATCCGGGCCCTTGCCCCTGAGTGTGGGGGCCAGGCAGTGGTTCCACACTCCCACACCAAGGCAGAACCACATGCACACGTCTGTTCCTGACCCCTGCACCGGCAGAGAGCTCGGGGGAGCCAGAGTCTGTCAGGCAGCTGCTGGGCTGGCCGCCTGTGTGGGAAGGGGCAGAGCCGACCTAGGGGCAAGTTGGGCCTCTTCCTCTCCCTGCTGCCCTGAGGCTGCTGGGCCAAAGAGGTCTTGGGCATCCAGCCCCTTGCTGGTCCCTTCCCTCTGACGAGGCCCTCTGAGCTCCAGCACCTTGCAGTGTGGACACAGCCCCTGCCAGCAACCTCCTCTCCAAGGAGGCCTAAACCGAGGCCTAGGCCCAGGGGAAAGGCACCAGCGGGGATGAGCCAGTGGAGGCGCACGGGCATGTCTGGACCCAGTCCCCGCAACCTGCCCCTTGGTGGGGCAGTACCCCCGGAGGCCAGGAAGGTCTGGGCAAGGCTGCCAGGGGCAGGGGCCCTGCTGGGTCCTGCTCCTGGCCTGTGGGGCGTCTGAGCACAACCGGCACTCTCCCGCTGGAAGACCTGCCCGGCTGCCTCCAAAGGCCGGTTAACAAGCGCTCCCGCCCACTGTTCCCAGCAGGCGTGCACAATGCTCGCAAGCCCGGGAGAAAAGCGCTTCGGGGTGGTGCTCTCTCCGGGCCCTTGCCCCTGAGCCTGGGGGCAAGGCAGGTGGTCCACACTCCCAGGACAAGGCAGAACCACATGCACACGTCTGATCTGCCCCCTGCACCGGCAGAGAGCTCGGGGGAGCCAGAGTCTGTCAGGCAGCTGCTGGGCTGGCCGCCTGTGTGGGAAGGGGCAGAGCCGACCTAGGGGCAAGTTGGGCCTCTTGCTCTCCCTGCTGCCCTGAGGCTGCTGGGCCAAAGAGGTCTTGGGCATCCAGCCCCTTGCTTGTCCCTTCCCTCTGACGAGGCCCTCTGAGCTCCAGCACCTTGCAGTGTGGAGACAGCACCTGCCAGCAATCTCCTCTCCAAGGAGGCCTCAACCGAGGCCTAGGCCCAGGGAAAAGGCACCAGCGGGGTTGAGCCAGGGGAGGCGCCCGGGCATGTCTGGACCCTGTCCCGGCAGCCTGCCCCTTGGTGGGGCAGTACCCCCGGAGGCCAGTAAGGTCTGGGCAAGGCTGGCCAGGGGCAGGGGCCCTGCTGGGTCCTGCCCCTGGCCTGTGGGGCCTCTGAGCACAACCGACCCTTGCCCACTGGAAGACCTCCCCGGCTGCCTCCAAAGGCCGGTTTGCAAGCACTCCCGCCCACTGTTCCCGCCAGGCGCGCACAATGCTCCCAAGCCCGGGAGAAAATCGCTTCGGGGTGGTGGTCTCTCCGGGCCCCTGCCCCTGAGCCTGGGGGCCAGGCAGGGGATCCACAGTCCCAGGCCAAGGCAGAACCACATGCACACGTCTGTTCCTGCCCCCTCCACCGGCAGAGAGCTGGGGGGAGCCAGAGTCTGTCAGGCAGCTGCTGGGCTGGCCGCCTGTGTGGGAAGGGGCAGAGCCGACCTAGGGGCAAGTTGGGCCTCTTGCTCTCCCTGCTGCCCTGAGGCTGCTGGGCCAAAGAGGTCTTGGGCATCCAGCCCCTTGCTGGTCCCTTCCCTCTGACGAGGCCCTCTGAGCTCCAGCACCTTGCAGTGTGGAGACAGCCCCTGCCAGCAACCTCCTCTCCAAGGAGGCCTCAACCGAGGCCTAGGCCCAGGGGAAAGGCACCAGCGGGGATGAGCCAGTGGAGGCGCACGGGCATGTCTGGACCCAGTCCCCGCAGCCTGCCCCTTGGTGGGGCAGTACCCCCGGAGGCCAGGAAGGTCTGGGCAAGGCTGGCCAGGGGCAGGGGCCCTGCTGGGTCCTGCCCCTGGCCTGTGGGGCCTCTGAGCACAACCGGCCCTCTCCCACTGGAAGACCTCCCCGGCTGCCTCCAAAGGCCGGTTTGCAAGCACTCCCGCCCGCTGTTCCCGCCAGGCACGCACAATGCTCCCAAGCCCGGGAGAAAAGCGCTTCGGGGTGTTGCCCTCTCCGGGCCCTTGCCCCTGAGCCTGGGGTCCCTGCAGTGGGTCCACACTCCCAGGGCAAGGCAGAACCACATGCACACGTCTGTTCCTGACCCCTGCACCGGCAGAGAGCTCGGGGGAGCCAGAGTCTGTCAGGCAGCTGCTGGGTTGGCTGCCTGTGTGGGAAGGGGCAGAGCCGACCTAGGGGCAAGTTGGGCCTCTTCCTCTCACTGCTGCCCTGAGGCTGCTGGGCCAAAGACGTCTTGGGCATCCAGCCCCTTACTGGTCCCTTCCCTCTGACGAGGCCCTCTAAGCTCCAGCACCTTGCAGTGTGGAGACAGCCCCTGCCAGCAACCTCCTCTCCAAGGAGGCCTCAACCGAGGCCTAGGCCCAGGGGAAAGGCACCAGCGGGGATGAGCCAGTGGAGGCGCACGGGCATGTCTGGACCCAGTCCCCGCAGCCTGCCCCTTGGTGGGGCAGTACCCCCGGAGGCCAGGAAGGTCTGGGCAAGGCTGCGAGGGGCAGGGGCCCTGCTGGGTCGTGCCCCTGGCCTGTGGGGCGACTGAGCACAACCGGCACTCTCCCGCTGGAAGACCTCCCCGTCTGCCTCCAAAGGCCGGTTTGCAAGCACTCCCGCCCGCTGTTCCCGCCAGGCAGGCACAATGCTCCCAAGCCCGGGAGAAAAGCGCTTCGGGGTGGTGCTCTCTGCGGGCCCTTGCCCCTGAGCCTGGGGGCCAGGCAGTTGGAACACACTCCCAGGCCAAGGCAGAACGACATGCACACGTCTGTTCCTGCCCCCTACACCGGCAGAGAGCTCGGGGGAGCCAGAGACTGCCAGGCTGCTGCTGGGCTGGCTGCCTGTGTGGGACGGGGCAGAGCCGACCTAGGGGCAAGTTGGGCCTCTTGCTCTCCCTGCTGCCCTGAGGCTGCTGGGTCAAAGATGTCTTGGGCATCCAGCCCTTTGCTGGTCCCTTCCCTCTGACGAGGCCCTCTGAGCTCCAGCACCTTGCAGTGTGGAGACAGCCCCTGCCAGCAACCTCCTCTCCAAAGAGGCCTCAACCGAGGCCTACGCCCAGGGGAAAAGCACCAGCGGGGATGATCCTGGGGAGGCGCACGGACATGTCTGGACCCAGTCCCCGCAGCCTGCCCCTTGGTGGGGCAGTACCCCCGGAGGCCAGGAAGGTCTGGGCAAGGCTGGCCAGGGGCAGGGGCCCTGCTGGGTCCTGCCCCTGGCCTGTGAGGCCTCTGAGCACAACCGGCCCTCTCCCACTGGAAGATCTCCCCAGCTGCCTCCAAAGTCCTGTTTGCAAACACTCCCGCCCGCTGTTCACGCCAGGCTCGCACAATGCTCCCAAGCCCGGGAGAAAAGCGCTTCGGGGTGGTGCTCTCTCCGGGCCCTTGCCCCTGAGCCTGGGGGCCAGGCAGTGGGTCCACACTCCCAGACCAAGGCAGAACCACATGCACACGTCTGTTCCTGACCCCTGCACCGGCAGAGAGCTCGGGGGAGCCAGAGTCTCTCAGGCAGGTGCTGGGCTGGCCGCCTGTGTGGGAAGGGGCAGAGCCGACCTAGGGGCAAGTTGGGCCTCTTCCTCTCCCTGCTGCCCTGAGGCTGCTGGGCCAAAGAGGTCTTGGGCATCCAGCCCCTTGCTGGTCCCTTCCCTCTGACGAGGCCCTCTGAGCTCCAGCACCTTGCAGTGTGGAGACAGCCCCTGCCAGCAACCTCCTCTCCAATGAGGCCTCAACCGAGGCCTAGGCCCAGGGGAAAGGCACCAGCGGGGATGAGCCTGGGGAGGCGCCCGGGCATGTCTGGACCCAGTCCCCGCAGCCTGCCCCTTGGTGGGGCAGTACCCCCGGAGGCCAGGAAGGTCTGTGCAAGGCTGCCAGGGGCAGGGACAGCGCTGGGTCCTGCCCCTGGCCTGTGGGACGTCTGAGCACAACCGGCACTCTCCCGCTGGAAGACCTCCCCGTCTGCCTCCAAAGGCCGGTTTGCAAGCACTCCCGCCCGCTGTTCCCGCCAGGCACGCACAATGCTCCCAAGCCCGGGAGAAAAGCGCTTCGGGGTGGTCCTCTCTCCGGGCCCTTGCCCCTAAGCCTGCGGGCCAGGCAGGGGGAACACACTCCCAGGCCAAGACAGAACGACATGAACACGTCTGTTCCTGCCCCCTACACCGGCAGAGAGCTCGGGGGAGCCAGAGTCTCTCAGGCAGGTGCTGGGCTGGCCGCCTGTGTGGGAAGGGGCAGAGCCGACCTAGGGGCAAGTTGGGCCTCTTGCTCTCCCTGCTGCCCTGAGGCTGCTGGGCCAAAGACGTCTTGGGCATCCAGCCCTTTGCTGGTCCCTTCCCTCTGACGAGGCCCTCTGAGCTCCAGCACCTTGCAGTGTGGAGACAGCACCTGCCAGCAATCTCCTCTCCAAGGAGGCCTCAACCGAGGCCTAGGCCCAGGGGAAAGGCACCAGCGGGGATGAGCCTGGGGAGGCGCCCGGGCATGTCTGGACCCAGTCCCCGCAGCCTGCCCCTTGGTGGGGCAGTACCCCTGGAGGCCAGGAAGGTCTGGGCAAGGCTGACCAGGGGCAGGGGACCTGCTGGGTCCTGCCCCTGGCCTGTGGGGCCTCTGAGCACAACCGGCCCTCTCCCACTGGAAGACCTCCCCGGCTGCCTCCAAAGGCCTGTTTGCCAACACTACCACCCGCTGTTCACGCCAGACTTGCACAATGCTCCCAAGCCCGGGAGAAAAGCGTTTCGGGGTGGTGCTCTCTCCGGGCCCTTGCCCCTGAACCTGGGGGCAAGGCATGGGGAACACACTCCCAGGCCAAGGCAGAACCACATGCCCACGTCTGTTCCTGTCCCCTGCACCGGCAGAGAGCTTGGGGGAGCCAGAGACTGTCAGGCAGCTGCTGGGTTGGCCGCCTGTGTGGGAAGGGTCAGAGCCGCCCTAGGGGCAAGTTGGGCCTCTTGCTCTCCCTGCTGCCCTGAGGCTGCTGGGCCAAAGACGTCTTGGGTATCCAGCCCCTTACTGGTCCCTTCCCTCTGACGAGGCCCTCTGAGCTCCAGCACCTTGCAGTGTGGAGACAGCCCCTGCCAGCAACCTCCTCTCCAAGGAGGCCTCAACCGAGGCCTAGGCCCAGGGGAAAGGCACCAGCGGGGATGAGCCTGGGGAGGCGCCCGGGCATGTCTGGACCCAGTCCCCGCAGCCTGCCCCTTGGTGGGGCAGTACCCCCGGAGGCCAGGAAGGTCTGGGCAAGGCTGGCCAGGGTCAGGGGCCCTGCTGGGTCCTGCCCCTGGCCTGTGGGGCCTCTGAGCACAACCGGCCCTCTCCCACTGGAAGACCTCCCCGGCTGCCTCCAAAGTCCTGTTTGCAAACACTCCCGCCCGCTGTTCACGCCAGCCTCGCACAATGCTCCCAAGCCCGGGAGAAAAGCGCATTGGGGTGGTTCTCTCTCCGGGCCCTTGCCCCTGAGCCTGGGGGCAAGGCACGGGGAACACACTCCCTGGCCAAGGCAGAACCACAGGCCCACGTCTGTTCCTGTCCCCTGCACCGGCAGAGAGCTCGGGGGAGCCAGAGTCTCTCAGGCAGGTGCTGGGCTGGCCGCCTGTGTGGGAAGGGGCAGAGCCGACCTAGGGGCAAGTTGGGCCTCTTGCTCTCCCTGCTGCCCTGAGGCTGCTGGGCCAAAGAGGTCTTGGGCATCCAGCCCCTAACTGGTCCCTTCCCTCTGACGAGGCCCTCTGAGCTCCAGCACCTTGCAGTGTGGAGACAGCCCCTGCCAGCAACCTCCTCTCCAAGGAGGCCTCAACCGAGGCCTAGGCCCAGGGGAAAGGCACCAGCGGGGATGAGCCTGGGGAGGCGCCCGGGCATGTCTGGACCCAGTCCCCGCAGCCTGCCCCTTGGTGGGGCAGTACCCCTGGAGGCCAGGAAGGTCTGGGCAAGGCTGACCAGGGGCAGGGGACCTGCTGGGTCCTGCCCCTGGCCTGTGGGGCCTCTGAGCACAACCGGCCCTCTCCCACTGGAAGACCTCCCCGGCTGCCTCCAAAGGCCGTTTTGCACGCACCTCCGCCCACTGTTCCCACCAAGCGCAAACAATGCTCCCAAGCCCGGGAGAAAAGCGCTTCGGGGTGGTGCTCTCTCGGGGCCCTTGCCCCTGAGCCTGGGGGCCAGGAAGGGGGTCCACACTCCCAGACCAAGGCAGAACCACATGCACACGTCTGTTCCTGACCCCTGCACCGGCAGAGAGCTCGGGGGAGCCAGAGTCTGTCAGGCAGCTGCTGGGTTGGCTGCCTGTGTGGGAAGGGGCAGAGCCGACCTAGGGGCAAGTTGGGCCTCTTGCTCTCCCTGCTGCCCTGAGGCTGCTGGGCCAAAGAGGTCTTGGGCATCCAGCCCCTTGCTGGTCCCTTCCCGCTGACGAGGCCCTCTGAGCTCCAGCACCTTGCAGTGTGGAGACAGCCCCTGCCAGCAACCTCCTCTCCAAGGAGGCATCAACCGAGGCCTATGCCCAGGGGAAAGGCACCAGCGGGGATGAGCCTGGGGAGGCGCCCAGGCATGTCTGGACCCAGTCCCCGCAGCCTGCCCTTTGGTTGGGCAGTACCCCCGGAGGCCAGGAAGGTCTGGGCAAGGCTGGCCAGGGGCAGGGGACCTGCTGGGTCCTGCCCCTGGCCTGTGAGGCCTCTGAGCACAACCGGCCCTCTCCCACTGGTAGACCTCCACGGCTGCCTCCAAAGTCCTGTTTGCAAACACTCCCGCCCGCTGTTCACGCCAGGCTCGCACAATGCTCCCAAGCCCGGGAGAAAAGCGCATTGGGGTGGTGCTCTCTCCGGGCCCTTGCCCCTGAGCCTGGGGGCAAGGCAGGGGGAACACACTCCCAGGCCAAGGCAGAACCACATGCCCACGTCTGTTCCTGTCCCCTGCACCTGCAGAGAGCTTGGGGGAGCCAGAGTCTGTCAGGCAGCTGCTGGGTTGGCCGCCTGTGTGGGAAGGGGCAGAGCCGCCCTAGGGGCAAGTTGGGCCTCTTGCTCTCCCTGCTGCCCTGAGGCTGCTGGGCCAAAGACGTCTTGGGCATCCAGCCCCTTACTGGTCCCTTCCCTCTGACGAGGCCCTCTGAGCTCCAGCACCTTGCAGTGTGGAGACAGCCCCTGCCAGCAACCTCCTCTCCAAGGAGGCCTCAACCGAGGCCTAGGCCCAGGGGAAAGGCACCAGCGGGGATGAGCCTGGGGAGGCGCCCGGGCATGTCTGGACCCAGGCCCCGCAGCCTGCCCCTTGGTGGGGCAGTACCCCCGGAGGCCAGGAAGGTCTGGGCAAGGCTGGCCAGGGGCAGGGGCCCTGCTGCGTCCTGCCCCTGGCCTGTGGGTCCTCTGAGCACAACCGGCCCTCTCCCACTGGAAGACCTCCCCGGCTGCCTCCAAAGGCCGGTTTGCAAGCGCTCCCGCCCACTGTTCCCAGCAGGCGTGCACAATGCTCCCAAGCCCGGGAGAAAAGCGCTTCAGGGTGGTGATCTCTCCGGGCCCTTGCCCCTGAGCCTGGGGGCAAGGCAGGGTGTCCACACTCCCAGGACAAGGCAGAACCACATGCACACGTCTGATCTGCCCCCTGCACCGGCAGAGAGCTCGGGGGAGCCAGAGTCTGTCAGGCAGCTGCTGGGCTGGCCGCCTGTGTGGGAAGGGGCAGAGCCGACCTAGGGGCAAGTTGGGCCTCTTGCTCTCCCTGCTGCCCTGAGGCTGCTGGGCCGAAGAGGTCTTGGGCATCCAGCCCCTTGCTGGTCCCTTCCCTCTGACGAGGCCCTCTGAGCTCCAGCACCTTGCAGTGTGGAGACAGCCCCTGCCAGCAACCTCCTCTCCAAGGAGGCCTCAACCGAGGCCTAGGCCCAGGGGAAAGGCACCAGCGGGGATGAGCCTGGGGAGGCGCCCGGGCATGTCTGGACCCTGTCCCCGCAGCCTGCCCCTTGGTGGGGCAGTACCCCCGGAGGCCAGGAAGGTCTGGGCAAGGCTGCCAGGGGCAGGGACACTGCTGGGTCCTGCCCCTGGCCTGTGGGGCGTCTGAGCACAACCGGCACTCTCCCGCTGGAAGACCTCCCCGTCTGCCTCGAAAGGCCGGTTTGCAAGCACTTCCGCCCGCTGTTCCCACCAGGCACGCACAATGCTCCCAAGCCCGGGAGAAAAGCGCTTCGGGGTGGTGCTCTCACCGGGCCCTTGCCCCTGAGCCTGGGGGCCAGGCAGGGGGAACACACTCCCAGGCCAAGGCAGAACGACATGCACACGTCTGTTCCTGCCCCCTACACCGGCAGAGAGCTCGGGGGAGCCAGAGACTGCCAGGCTGCTGCTGGGCTGGCCGCCTGTGTGGGACGGGGCAGAGCCGACCTAGGGGCAAGTTGGGCCTCTTGCTCTCCCTGCTGCCCTGAGGCTGCTGGGTCAAAGAGGTCTTGGGCATCCAGCCCTTTGCTGGTCCCTTCCCTCTGACGAGGCCCTCTGATCTCCAGCACCTTGCAGTGTGGAGACAGCCCCTGCCAGCAACCTCCTCTCCAAGGAGGCCTCAACCGAGGCCTAGGCCCAGGGGAAAGGCACCAGCGGGGATGAGCCTGGGGAGGCGCCTGGGCATGTCTGGACCCAGTCCCCGCAGCCTGCCCCTTGGTGGGGCAGTACCCCCGGAGGCCAGGAAGGTCTGGGCAAGGCTGGCCAGGGTCAGGGGCCCTGCTGGGTCCTGCCCCTGGCCTGTGGGGCCTCTGAGCACAACCGGCCCTCTCCCACTGGAAGACCTCCCCGGCTGCCTCCAAAGTCCTGTTTGCAAACACTCCCGCCCGCTGTTCACGCCAGGCTCGCACAATGCTCCCAAGCCCGGGAGAAAAGCGCTTCGGGGTGGTGCTCTCTCCGGGCCCTTGCCCCTGAGCCTGGGGGCCAGGCAGTGGTTCCACACTCCCAGACCAAGGCAGAACCACATGCACACGTCTGTTCCTGACCCCTGCACCGGCAGAGAGCTCGGGGGAGCCAGAGTCTGTCAGTCAGCTGCTGGGCTGGCCGCCTGTGTGGGAAGGGGCAGAGCCGACCTAGGGGCAAGTTGGGCCTCTTGCTCTCCCTGCTGCCCTGAGGCTGCTGGGCCAAAGAGGTCTTGGGCATCCAGCCCCTTGCTGGTCCCTTCCCTCTGACGAGGCCCTCTGAGCTCCAGCACCTTGCAGTGTGGAGACAGCCCCTGCCAGCAACCTCCTCTCCAAGGAGGCCTCAACCGAGGCCTAGGCCCAGGGGAAAGGCACCAGCGGGGATGAGCCAGGGGAGGCGCCCGAGCATGTCTGGACCCAGTCCCCGCAGCCTGCCCCTTGGTGGGGCAGTACCCCCGGAGGCCAGGAAGGTCTGGGCAAGGCTGGCCAGGGGCAGGGGCCCTGCTGCGTCCTGCCCCTGGCCTGTGTGGCCTCTGAGCACAACCGGCCCTCTCCCACTGGAAGACCTCCCCGGCTGTCTCCAAAGGCCGGTTTGCAAGCGCGCCCGCCCACTGTTCCAGCAGGCGTGCACAATGCTCCCAAGCCCGGGAGAAAAGCGCTTCAGGGTGGTGCTCTCTCCGGGCCCTTGCCCCTGAGCCTGGGGGCAAGGCAGGGTGTCCACACTCCCAGGCCAAGGCAGAACCACATGCACACGTCTGATCTGCCCCCTGCACCGGCAGAGAGCTCGGGGGAGCCAGAGTCTGTCAGGCAGCTGCTGGGTTGGCCGCCTGTGTGGGAAGGGGCAGAGCCGACCTAGGGGCAAGTTGGGCCTCTTGCTCTCCCTGCTGCCCTGAGGCTGCTGGGCCAAAGTGGTCTTGGCCATCCAGCCCCTTGCTGGTCCCTTCCCTCTGACGAGGCCCTCTGAGCTCCAGCACCTTGCAGTGTGGAGACAGCCCCGGCCAGCAACCTCCTCTCCAAGGAGGCCTCAACCGAGGCCTAGGCCCAGGGGAAAGGCACCAGCGGGGATGAGCCTGGGGAGGCGCCCGGGCATGACTGCACCCAGTCCCCGCAGCCTGCCCCTTGGTGGGGCAGTACCCCCGGAGGCCAGGAAGGTCTGGGCAAGGCTGCCAGGGGCAGGAACACTGCTGGGGCTGCCCCTGGCCTGTGGGGCGTCTGAGCACAACCGGCACTCTCCCGCTGGAAGACCTGCCCGGCTGCCTCCAAAGGCCGGTTAACAAGCGCTCCCGCCCACTGTTCCCAGCAGGCGTGCACAATGCTCCCAAGCCCGGGAGAAAAGCGCTTCGCGGTGGTGCTCTCTCCGGGCCCTTGCCCCTGAGCCTGGGGGCCAGGCAGTTGGAACACACTCCCAGGCCAAAGCAGAACGACATGCACACGTCTGTTCCTGCCCCCTACACCGGCAGAGAGCTCGGGGGAGCCAGAGACTGCCAGGCTGCTGCTGGGCTGGCTGCCTGTGTGGGACGGGGCAGAGCCGACCTAGGGGCAAGTTGGGCCTCTTGCTCTCCCTGCTGCCCTGAGGCTGCTGGGTCAAAGAGGTCTTGGGCATCCAGCCCTTTGCTGGTCCCTTCCCTCTGACGAGGCCCTCTGAGCTCCAGCACCTTGCAGTGTGGAGATAGCCCCTGCCAGCAACCTCCTCTCCAAAGAGGCCTCAACCGAGGCCTACGCCCAGGGGAAAAGCACCAGCGGGGTTGATCCTGGGGAGGCGCACGGACATGTCTGGACCCAGTCCCCGCAGCCTTCCCCTTGGTGGGGCAGTACCCCCGGAGGCCAGGAAGGTCTGGGCAAGGCTGGCCAGGGGCAGGGGCCCTGCTGGGTCCTGCCCCTGGCCTGTGGGGCCTCTGAGCACAACCGGCCCTCTCCCACTGGAAGACCTCCCCAGCTGCATCCAAAGTCCTGTTTGCAAACACTCCCGCCCGCTGTTCACGCCAGGCTCGCACAATGCTCCCAAGCCCGGGAGAAAAGCGCTTCGGGGTGGTGCTCTCTCCGGGCCCTTGCCCCTGAGCCTGGGGGCCAGGCAGTGGTTCCACACTCCCAGACCAAGGCAGAACCACATGCACACGTCTGTTCCTGACCCCTGCACCGGCAGAGAGCTCGGGGGAGCCAGAGTCTGTCAGGCAGCTGCTGGGCTGGCCGCCTGTGTGGGAAGGGGCAGAGCCGACCTAGGGGCAAGTTGGGCCTCTTGCTCTCCCTGCTGCCCTGAGGCTGCTGGGCCAAAGAGGTCTTGGGCATCCAGCCCCTTGCTGGTCCCTTCCCTCTGACGAGGCCCTCTGAGCTCCAGCACCTTGCAGTGTGGAGACAGCCCCTGCCAGCAACCTCCTCTCCAAGGAGGCCTCAACCGAGGCCTAGGCCCAGGGGAAAGGCACCAGCGGGGATGAGCCAGGGGAGGCGCCCGAGCATGTCTGGACCCAGTCCCCGCAGCCTGCCCCTTGGTGGGGCAGTACCCCCGGAGGCCAGGAAGGTCTGGGCAAGGCTGGCCAGGGGCAGGGGCCCTGCTGCGTCCTGCCCCTGGCCTGTGGGGCCTCTGAGCACAACCGGCCCTCTCCCACTGGAAGACCTCCCCGGCTGTCTCGAAAGGCCGGTTTGCAAGCGCGCCCTCCCACTGTTCCCAGCAGGCGTGCACAATGCTCCCAAGCCCGGGAGAAAAGCGCTTCAGGGTGGTGCTCTCTCCGGGCCCTTGCCCCTGAGCCTGGGGGCAAGGCAGGGTGTCCACACTCCCAGGCCAAGGCAGAACCACATGCACACGTCTGTTCCTGACCCCTGCACCGGCAGAGAGCTCGGGGGAGCCAGAGTCTGTCAGGCAGATGCTGGGCTGGCCGCCTGTGTGGGAAGGGGCAGAGCCGACCTAGGGGCAAGTTGGGCCTCTTCCTCTCCCTGCTGCCCTGAGGCTGCTGGGCCAAAGAGGTCTTGGGCATCCAGCCCCTTGCTGGTCCCTTCCCTCTGACGAGGCCCTCTGAGCTCCAGCACCTTGCAGTGTGGAGACAGCCCCTGCCAGCAACCTCCTCTCCAAGGAGGCCTCAACCGAGGCCTAGGCCCAGGGGAAAGGCACCAGCGGGGATGAGCCTGGGGAGGCGCCCGGGCATGTCTGGACCCAGTCCCCGCAGCCTGCCCCTTGGTGGGGCAGTACCCCCGGAGGCCAGGAAGGTCTGTGCAAGGCTGTCCAGGGGCAGGGGACCTGCTGGGTCCTGCCCCTGGCCTGTGGGGCCTCTGAGCACAACCGGCCCTCTCCCACTGGAAGACGTCCCCGGCTGCCTCGAAAGGCCGGTTTGCAAGCACTCCCGCCCACTGTTCCAACCAAGGGCGCACAATGCTCCCAAGCCCGGGAGAAAATCGCCTCGGGGTGGTGCTCTCTCCGGGCCCTTTCCCCTGAGCCTGGGGGCCAGGAAGGGGGTCCACACTCCCAGGCCATGGCAGAACGACATGCACACGTCTGTTCCTGCCCCATGCACCGGCAGAGAGCTCGGGGGAGCCAGAGTCTGTCAGGCAGCTGCTGGGCTGGCCGCCTGTGTGGGAAGGGGCAGAGCCGACCTAGGGGCAAGTTGGGCCTCTTGCTCTCCCTGCTGCCCTGAGGCTGCTGGGCCAAAGAGATCTTGGGCATCCAGCCCCTTGCTTGTCCCTTCCCTCTGAGGAAGCCCTCTGAGCTCCAGCACCTTGCAGTGTGGAGACAGCCCCTGCCAGCAACCTCCTCTCCAAGGAGGCCTCGACCGAGGCCTAGGACCAGGGGAAAGGCACCAGCGGGGATGAGCCTGGGGAGGCGCCCGGGCATGTCTGGACCCAGTCCCCGCAGCCTGCCCCTTGGTGGGGCAGTACCCCCGGAGGCCAGGAAGGTCTGGGCAAGGCTGGCCACGGGCAGGGGCCCTGCTGGGTCCTGCCCCTGGCCTGTGGGGCGTCTGAGCACAACCGGCACTCTCCCGCTGGAAGACCTCCCCGGCTGCCTCCAAAGGCCGGTTTGCAAGCACTCCCGCCCGCTGTTCCCGCCAGGCACGCACAATGCTCCCAAGCCCGGGAGAAAAGCGCTTCGGGGTGGTGCTCTCTCCGGGCCCTTGCCCCTGAGCCTGGGGGACAGGCAGGGGGAACACACTCCCAGGCCAAGGCAGAACGACATGCACACGTCTGTTCCTGCCCCCTACACCGGCAGAGAGTTCGGGGGAGCCAGAGACTGCCAGGCTGCTGCTGGGCTGGCTGCCTGTGTGGGACGGGGTAGAGCCGACCTAGGGGCAAGTTGGGCCTCTTCCTCTCCCTGCTGCCCTGAGGCTGCTGGGTCAGAGAGGTCTTGGGCATCCAGCCCTTTGCTGGTCCTTTCCCTCTGACGAGGCCCTCTGAGCTCCAGCACCTTGCAGTGTGCAGACAGCCCCTGCCGGCAACCTCCTCTCCAAGGAGGCCTCAACCGAGGCCTAGGCCCAGGGGAAAGGCACCAGCGGGGATGAGCCTGGGGAGGCGCCCGGGCATGTCTGGACCCAGGCCCCGCAGCCTGCCCCTTGGTGGGGTAGTACCCCCGGAGGCCAGGAAGGTCTGGGCAAGGCTGCCAGAGGCAGGGACACTGCTGGGTCCTGCCCCTGGCCTGTGGGGCCTCTGAGAACAACTGGCACTCTCCCGCTGGAAGACCTCCCCGGCTGCCTCCAAAGGCTGGTTTGCAAGCACTCAATCCCGCTGTTCACGCCAGCTGCGCACAATGCTCCCAAGCCCGGGAGAAAAGCATTTTGGGGTGGTGCTCACTCCGGGCTTTGGAAGACCTTCCCGGCTGCCTCCAAGGCCGGTTTGCAAGCACTTCTGCCTGCTGTTCCCGCCACCCGCGCACAATGCTCCCAAGCCCGGGAGAAAAGCGTTTCGGGGTGGTGTTCTCTCTGGGCCCAAGAAAGACCTCCCGGGCTGCCCCCAAATTCCGGTTTGCAAGCACTCCCACTCGCTGTTCCCGCCATCCGTGCAAATGCTCCAAGCCCAGGAGAAAAGCCCTTCAGGGTGGTGCTCTCTCCCGGCCCTTGGAAGACCTCCCCGGCTGCCTCCAAAGGCTGGATTTCAAGTACTCCCTCCCGCTGTCCCGCCAGCCGCACACAATGCTCCCAATCACGGGAGAAAAGCGCTTCGGGGTGGTGCTCTCTACGGGCCCTTGGAAGACCTCCCCGTTTGTCTCCAAAGGCCGGTTTGCAAGCACTCATGCCCGCTGTTCCCGCCAGCCTCGCACAATGCTCCCAAGCCTAGGAGAAAAGCGCTTCGGGGTGGTGCTCTCTCCCGGCCCTTGGAAGACCTCCCCGGCTGCCTCCAAAGGCCGGTTTGCAAGCACTCAATCCCGCTGTTCCCGCCAGCCGCGCACAATGCTCCCAAGCCCGGGAGAAAAGCGCTTCGGGGTGGTGCTCTCTCCCGGCCCTTGGAAGACCTCCCCGGCTGCCTCCAAAGGCTGGTTTTCAAGAACTCCCTCCCGCTGACCCGCCAGCCGCACACAATGCTCCCAAGCCCGGGAGAAAAGCATTTTGGGGTGGTCTCTCTCCGGGCCCTTGGAAGACTCCCCGGCTGCCTCTAAAGGCCGGTTTGCAAGCACTCCTTCCTGCTGTTCCCGCCAGCCACGCACAATGCTCCCAAGCCCGGGAGAAAAGCTTTTTGGGGTGGTGCTCTCTCCGGGCCCTTGGAAGACCTCCCCGGCTGCCTCCAAAGGCCAGTTTGCAAGCAGTCCTGCCTGCTGTTCCCGCCAGCCGCGCACAATGCTCCCAAGCCCGGGAGAAAAGCTTTTTGGGGTGGTGCTCTCTCCGGGCCCTTGGAAGATGTCCCCGGCTGCCTCCAAAGGCCGGTTTGCAAGCACTCATGCCCGTTGTTCCCAACAGCCGCGCACAATGCTCCCAAGCCCGGGAGAAAAGCATTTTGGGGTGGTGCTCACTCCGGGCCCTTGGAAGACCTCCCCGGCTGCCTCCAAAGGCCAGTTTGCAAGCAGTCCTGCCTGCTGTTCCCGCCAGCCGCGCACAATGTTCCCAAGCCCGGGAGAAAAGCGCTTCGGGGTGGTGCTCTCTCCGGGCACTTTCAAGACCTCCCCGGCTGCCTCCAAGGCCGGTTTGCAAAGACTCATGCCCGCTGTTCCCGCCAGCCGCGCACAATGCTCCCAAGCCCGGGAGAAAAGCTTTTTGGGGTGGTGCTCACACCGGGCCCTGGAAGACCTCCCCGGCGGCCTCCAAAGGCCGGTTTTCAAGCACTCCTGCCTGCTGTTCCCGCCACCTGCGCACAATGCTCCCAAGCCCGGGAGAAACGCGCTTCGGGATGGTGCTCTCTACAGGCCCTTGGAAGACCTCCCCGGCTGCCTCCAAAGGCCGGTTTGCAAGGACTCCTTCCTGCTGTTCCCGCCAGCCACGCACAATGCGCCCAAGCCCGGGAGAAAAGCATTTTGGGGTGGTGCTCTCTACAGGCCCTTTGAAGACCTCCCCGGCTGCCTCCAATGGCCAGTTTGCAAGCACTCATGCCCGCTGTTCCCACCAGCCGCGCACAATGCTCCCAAGCCCGGGAGAAAAGCTTTTTGGGGTGGTGCTCACACCGGGCCCTGGAAGACCTCCCCGGCTGCCTGCAAAGGCCGGTTTTCAAGCACTCCTGCCTGCTGTTCCCGCCACCCGCGCACAATGCTCCCAGGCCCGGGAGAAAAGCGCTTCGGGGTGGTGCTCTCTACAGGCCCTTGGAAGACCTCCCCGGCTGCCTTCAAAGGCCGGTTTGCAAGGACTCCTTCCTGCTGTTCCCGCCAGCCACGCACAATGCTCCCAAGCCCGGGAGAAAAGTGCTTCGGGGTGGTGCTCTCTCCGGGCCCTTGGAAGACGTCCCCGGCTGCCTCCAAAGGCCGGTTTGCAAGCACTCATGCCCGTTGTTCCCACCAGCCGCGCACAATGCTCCCAAGCCCGGGAGAAAAGCATTTTGGGGTGGTGCTCACTCCGGGCCCTTGGAAGACCTCCCCGGCTGCCTCCAAAGGCCAGTTTGCAAGCACTCCTGCCTGCTGTTCCCCCCAGCCGCGCACAATGCTCCCAAGCCCGGGAGAAAAGCGCTTCGGGGTGGTGCTCTCTCCGGGCACTTTCAAGAACTCCCCGGCTGCCTCCAAAGGCCGGTTTGTAAGTACTCATTCCCGCTGCTTCCGCCAGCCACGCACAATGCTCCCAAGCCCGGGAGAAAAGCATTTTGGGGTGGTGCTCTCTCCGGGCCCTTGGAAGACCTCCCGGGCTGCCTCCAAAGGCCGGTTTGCAAGCACTCATGTCCGCTGTTCCCGACAGCCGCGCACAATGCTCCCAAGCCCGGGAGAAAAGCATTTTGGGGTGGTGATCAGTCCGGGCCCTTGGAAGACCTCCCCGGCTGCCTCCAAAGGACAGTTTGCAAGCACTCAATCCCGCTGTTCCCGCCAGCCGCGCACAATGCTCCCAAGCCCGGGAGAAAAGCGCTTCGTGGTGGTGCTCTCTCCCGGCCCTTGGAAGACCTCCCCGGCTGCCTCCAAAGGCTGGTTTTCAAGAACTCCCTCCCGCTGACCCGCCAGCCGCACACAATGCTCCCAAGCCCGGGAGAAAAGCATTTTGGGGTGGTCTCTCTCCGGGCCCTTGGAAGACTCCCCGGCTGCCTCTAAAGGCCGGTTTGCAAGCACTCATGTCCTCTGTTCCCGACAGCCGCGAACAATGCTCCCAATTCCGTGAGAAAAGTGCTTCGGGATGGTGCTCTCTCCGGGCCCTTGGAAGACCTCCCAAGCTGCCTCCAAAGGCAGGTTTGCAAGCACTCCCGCCCGCTGTTCCCGCCAGCCTCGCACAATGCTCCCAAGACCGGGAGAAAAGCGCTTCGGGGTGGTGTTCTCTCCGTGCCAATGGAGGACCTCCCTGGCTGCCCCCAAAGGCCGGTTTGCAAGCACTCCCACTCGCTGTTCCCGCCATTCGCGCACAATGCTCCCAAGCCCGGGAGAAAAGCTTTTTGGGGTGGTGCTCACACCGGGCCCTGGAAGACCTCCCCGGCTGCCTGCAAAGGCCGGTTTTCAAGCACTCCTGCCTGCTGTTCCCGCCACACGCGCACAATGCTCCCAGGCCCGGGAGAAAAGCGCTTCGGGGTGGTGCTCTCTACAGGCCCTTGGAAGACCTCCCCGGCTGCCTTCAAAGGCCGGTTTGCAAGGACTCCTTCCTGCTGTTCCCGCCAGCCACGCACAATGCTCCCAAGCCCGGGAGAAAAGTGCTTCGGGGTGGTGCTCTCTCCGGGCCCTTGGAAGACGTCCCCGGCTGCCTCCAAAGGCCGGTTTGCAAGCACTCATGCCCGTTGTTCCCACCAGCCGCGCACAATGCTCCCAAGCCCGGGAGAAAAGCATTTTGGGGTGGTGCTCACTCCGGGCCCTTGGAAGACCTCCCCGGCTGCCTCCAAAGGCCAGTTTGCAAGCACTCCTGCCTGCTGTTCCCCCCAGCCGCGCACAATGCTCCCAAGCCCGGGAGAAAAGCGCTTCGGGGTGGTGCTCTCTCCGGGCACTTTCAAGACCTCCCCGGCTGCCTCCAAAGGCCGGTTTGTAAGTACTCATTCCCGCTGCTTCCGCCAGCTACGCACAATGCTCCCAAGCCCGGGAGAAAAGCATTTTGGGGTGGTGCTCTCTCCGGGCCCTTGGAAGACCTCCCGGGCTGCCTCCAAAGGCCGGTTTGCAAGCACTCATGTCCGCTGTTCCCGACAGCCGCGCACAATGCTCCCAATTCCGTGAGAAAAGTGCTTCGGGATGGTGCTCTCTCCGGGCCGTTGGAAGACCTCCCCGGCTGCCTCCAAAGGCTGGTTTTCAAGAACTCCCTCCCACTGACCCGCCAGCCGCACACAATGCTCCCAAGCCCGGGAGAAAAGCATTTTGGGGTGGTCTCTCTCCGGGCCCTTGGAAGACTCCCCGGCTGCCTCTAAAGGCCGGTTTGCAAGCACTCATGTCCTCTGTTCCCGACAGCCGCGAACAATGCTCCCAATTCCGTGAGAAAAGTGCTTCGGGATGGTGCTCTCTCCGGGCCCTTGGAAGACCTCCCAAGCTGCCTCCAAAGGCCGGTTTGCAAGCACTCCCGCCCGCTGTTCCCGCCAGCCTCGCACAATGCTCCCAAGACCGGGAGAAAAGCGCTTCGGGGTGGTGTTCTCTCCGTGCCAATGGAGGACCTCCCTGGCTGCCCCCAAAGGCCGGTTTGCAAGCACTCCCACTCGCTGTTCCCGCCAGCCACGCACAATCCTCCAAAACCCCGGAGAAAAGCGCTTCGGGGTGGTGTTCTCTCCGTGCCCATGGAAGACCTCCCGGGGTGCCCCCAAAGGCCGGTTTGGAAGCACTCCCACTCGCTGTTCCCGCCATCCGCGCACAATGCTCCCAAGCCCGGGAGAAAAGCATTTTGGGGTGGTGCTCACACCGGGCCCTGGAAGACCTCCCCGGCTGCCTCCAAAGGACGGTTTTCAAGCACTCCTGCCTGCTGTTCCCGCCACCCGCGCAGAATGCTCCCAAGCGCGGGAGAAAAGCGCTTCGGGGTGGTGCTCTCTACAGGCCCTTGGAAGACCTCCCCGGCTGCCTCCAAAGGCCGGTTTGCAAGGACTCCTTCCTGCTGTTCCCGCCAGCCACGCACAATGCTCCCAAGCCCGGGAGAAAAGCATTTTGGGGTGGTGCTCACTCCGGGCCCTTGGAAGACCTCCCCGGCTGCCTCCAAAGGCCAGTTTGCAAGCAGTCCTGCCTGCTGTTCCCGCCAGCCGCGCACAATGCTCCCAAGCCCGGGAGAAAAGCGCTTCGGGGTGGTGCTCTCTCCGGGCCCTTGGAAGACGTCCCCGGCTGCCTCCAAAGGCCGGTTTGCAAGCACTCATGCCCGTTGTTCCCACCAGCCGCGCACAATGCTCCCAAGCCCGGGAGAAAAGCATTTTGGGGTGGTGCTCACTCCGGGCCCTTGGAAGACCTCCCCGGCTGCCTCCAAAGGCCAGTTTGCAAGCAGTCCTGCCTGCTGTTCCCGCCAGCCGCGCACAATGTTCCCAAGCCCGGGAGAAAAGCGCTTCGGGGTGTTGCTCTCTCCGGGCACTTTCAAGACCTCCCCGGCTGCCCCCAAAGGCCGGTTTGTAAGTACTCATTCCCGCTGCTTCCGCCAGCCACGCACAATGCTCCCAAGCCCGGGAGAAAAGCATTTTGGGGTGGTGCTCTCTCCGGGCCCTTGGAAGACCTCCCGGGCTGCCTCCAAAGGCCGGTTTGCAAGCATTCATGTCCGTTGTTCCCGACAGCCGCGCACAATGCTCCCAAGCCCGAGAGAAAAGCATTTTGGGGTGGTGATCAGTCCGGCCCTTGGAAGACCTCCCCGGCTGCCTCCAAAGGACAGTTTGCAAGCACTCATGCCCGCTGTTCCCGCCAGCCACGCACAATGCTCCCAAGACCGTGAGAAAAGCGCTTCGGGGTGGTGTTCTCTCAGGGACCATGGAGGACCTCACCGGCTGCCCCCAAAGGCCGGTTTGCAAGCATTCCCACTCGCTGTTCCCGCCAGGCACACACAATGTTCCAAAACCCCGGAGAAAAGCGCTTCGTGGTGGTGCTCTCTCCGGGCCCTTGGAAGACTTCTCTGGCTGCCTCCAAAGGCCGGTTTGCAAGAATTCCCTCCCGCTGTCCCACCAGCCGCACACAATGCTCCAAAACCCGAGAGAAAAGCGCTTCGAGGTGGTGCTCTCTCCGGGCCCTTGGAAGACCTCCCCGGCTGCCTCCAAAGGCCGGTTTGCAAGCACTCCTGCCTGCTGTTCCCGCCACGCGCGCACAATGCTCCCAAGCCCGGAAGAAAAGCATTTTGGGGTAGTGTTCTCTCCGGGCGCTTGGAAGACCTCCCGGGCGGCCTCCAAAGGCCGGTTTGCAAGCACTCATGTCCGCTGTTCCCGACAGCCGCACACAATGCTCCCAAGCCCGGGAGAAAAGCATTTTGGGGTGGTGATCAGTCCGGGCCCTTGGAAGACCTCCCCGGCTGCCTCCAAAGGACAGTTTGCAAGAACTCATGCCCGCTGTTCCTGCCAGGCACGCACAATGCTCCCAAGCCCGGGAGAAAAGCGCTTCGGGGTGGTGCTCTCACCGGTCCCTTGCCCCTGAGCCTGGGGGCAATGCAGGGGGAACACACTCCCAGGCCAAGGCAGAACCACATGCAAACGTCTGTTCCTGGTCCCTGCACCGGCAGAGAGCTCGGGGGAGCCAGAGTATGCCAGGCAGCTGCTGGGTTGGCGGCCTGTGTGGAAAGGGGCAGAGCCGACCTAGGGGCAAGTTGGGCCTCTTGCTCTCCCTGCTGCCCTGAGGCTGCTGGGCCAAAGAGGTCTTGGGCATCCAGCCCCTTGCTGGTCCCTAACCTCTAATGAGGCCCTCTGAGCTCCAGCACCTTGCAGTGTGGAGACAGCCCCTGCCAGCAACCTCCTCTCCAAGGCGGCCTCAACCGAGGCCTAGGCCCAGGGGAAAGGCACCAGCGGGGATGAGCCTGGGGAGGCGCCCGGGCATGTCTGGACCCAGTCCCCGCAGCCTGCCCCTTGGTGGGGCAGTACCCCCGGAGGCCAGGAAGGTCTGGGCAAGGCTGCCAGGGGCAGGGACACTGCTGGGTCCTGCCCCTGGCCTGTGGGGCGTCTGAGCACAACCAGCACCCTCCCGCTGGAAGACCTCCCCGTCTGCCTCCAAAGGCCTGTTTGCAAGCACTCCCACCCGCTGTTCCCGCCAGGCACGCACAATGCTCCCAAGCCCGGGAGAAAAGCGCTTCGGGGTGGTGCTCTCTCCGGGCCCTTGCCCATGAGCCTGGGGGCAAGGCAGGGAGGACACACTCCCAGGCCAAGGCAGAACCACATGCCCACGTCTGTTCCTGTCCCCTGCACCGGCAGAGAGCTTGGGGGAGCCAGAGTCTGTCAGGCAGCTGCTGGGTTGGCCGCCTGTGTGGGAAGGGGCAGAGCCGAATAGGGGCAAGTTGGGCCTCTTGCTCTCCCTGCTGCCCTGAGGCTGCTGGGCCAAAGATGTCTTGGGCATCCAGCCCTTTACTGGTCGCTTCTCTCTGACGAGGCTCTCTGAGCTGCAGCACCTTGCAGTGTGGAGACAGCCCCTGCCAGCAACCTCCTCTCCAAGGAGGCCTCAACCGAGGCCTAGGCCCAGGGGAAAAGGCACCAGCGGGGATGAGCCAGGGGAGGCGCCCGAGCATGTCTGGACCCAGTCCCCGCAGCCTGCCCCTTGGTGGGGCAGTACCCCCGGAGGCCAGGAAGGTCTGGGCAAGGCTGGCCAGGGGCAGGGGCCCTGCTGGGTCCTGCCCCTGGCCTGTGGGGCCTCTGAGCACAACCGGCCCTCTCCCACTGGAAGACCTCCCCGGCTGCCTCCAAAGGCCGGTTTGCAAGCGCTCCCGCCCACTGTTCCCAGCAGGCGTGCACAATGCTCCTAAGCCCGGGAGAAAAGCGCTTCGGGGTGGTGCTCTCTCCGGGCCCTTGCCCCTGAGCCTGGGCGCAAGGCAGGGTGTCCACACTCCCAGGCCAAGGCAGAACCACATGCACACGTCTGATCTGCCCCCTGCACCGGCAGAGAGCTCGGGGGAGCCAGAGTCTGTCAGGCAGCTGCTGGGCTGGTCGCCTGTGTGGGAAGGGGCAGAGCCGACCTAGGGGCAAGTTGGGCCTCTTGCTCTCCCTGCTGCCCTGAGGCTGCTGGGCCAAAGAGGTCTTGGGCATCCAGCCCCTTGCTTGTCCCTTCCCTCTGACGAGGCCCTCTGAGCTCCAGCACCTTGCAGTGTGGAGACAGCACCTGCCAGCAATCTCCTCTCCAAGGAGGCCTCAACCGATGCCTAGGCCCAGGGAAAAGGCACCAGCGGGGTTGAGCCAGGGGAGGCGCCCGGGCATGTCTGGACCCTGTCCCCGCAGCCTGCCCCTTGGTGGGGCAGTACCCGCGGAGGCCAGGAAGGTCTGGGCAAGGCTGGCCAGGGGCAGGGGCCCTGCTGGGTCCTGCCCCTGGCCTGTGGGGCCTCTGAGCACAACCGGCCCTTGCCCACTGGAAGACCTCCCCGGCTGCCTCCAAAGGCCCGTTTGCAAGCCCTCCCGCCCACTGTTCCCGCCAGGCGCGCACAATGCTCCCAAGCCCGGGAGAAAAGCGCTTCGGGGTGGTGGTCTCTCCGGGCCCCTGCCCCTGAGCCTGGGGGCCAGGCAGGGGATCCACAGTCCCAGGCCAAGGCAGAATCACATGCACACGTCTGTTCCTGCCCCCTCCACCGGCAGAGAGCTGGGGGGAGCCAGAGTCTGTCAGGCAGCTGCTGGGCTGGCCGCCTGTGTGGGAAGGGGCAGAGCCGACCTAGGGGCAAGTTGGGCCTCTTGCTCTCCCTGCTGCCCTGAGGCTGCTGGGCCAAAGAGGTCTTGGGCATCCAGCCCCTTGCTGGTCCCTTCCCTCTGACGAGGCCCTCTGAGCTCCAGCACCTTGCAGTGTGGAGACAGCCCCTGCCAGCAACCTCCTCTCCAAGGAGGCCTCAACCGAGGCCTAGGCCCAGGGGAAAGGCACCAGCGGGGATGAGCCAGTGGAGGCGCAAGGGCATGTCTGGACCCAGTCCCCGCAGCCTGCCCCTTGGTGGGGCAGTAACCCCGGAGGCCAGGAAGGTCTGGGCAAGGCTGGCCAGGGGCAGGGGCCCTGCTGGGTCCTGCCCCTGGGCTATGGGGCCTCTGAGCACAACCGGCCCTCTCCCACTGGAAGACCTCCCCGGCTGCCTCCAAAGGCCGGTTGGCCAACACTCCCGCCCCCTGTTCCCGCCAGGCACGCACAATGCTCCCAAGCCCGGGAGAAAAGCGCTTCGGGGTGTTGCCCTCTCCGGACCCTTGCCCCTGAGCCTGGGGTCCAGGCAGTGGGTCCACACTCCCAGACCAAGGCAGAACCACATGCACTCGTCTGTTCCTGACCCCTGCACCGGCAGAGAGCTCGGGGGAGCCAGAGTCTGTCAGGCAGCTGCTGGGCTGGCTGCCTGTGTGGGAAGGGGCAGAGCCGACCTAGGGGCAAGTTGGGCCTCTTCCTCTCCCTGCTACCCTGAGGCTGCTGGGCCAAAGACGTCTTGGGCATCCAGCCCCTTACTGGTCCCTTCCCTCTGACGAGGTCCTCTGAGCTCCAGCACCTTGCAGTGTGGAGACAGCCCCTGCTAGCAACCTCCTTCCAAGGAGGCCTCAACCGAGGCCTAGGCCCAGGGGAAAGGCACCAGCGGGGATGAGCCAGTGGAGGCGCAAGGGCATGTCTGGACCCAGTCCCCGCAGCCTGCCCCTTGGTGGGGCAGTACCCCCGGGGGCCAGGAAGGTCTGGGCAAGGCTGCGAGGGGCAGGGGCCCTGCTGGGTCGTGCCACTGGCCTGTGGGGCGTCTGAGCACAACCGGCACTCTCCCGCTGGAAGACCTCCCCGTCTGCCTCCAAAGGCCGGTTTGCAAGCACTCCCGCCCGCTGTTCCCGCCAGGCAGGCACAATGCTCCCAAGCCCGGGAGAAAAGCGCTTCGGGGTGGTGCTCTCCTCGGGCCCTTGCCCCTGAGCCTGGGGGCCAGGCAGTTGGAACACACTCCCAGGCCAAGGCAGAACGACATGCACACGTCTGTTCCTGCCCCCTAAACCGGCAGAGAGCTCGGGGGAGCCAGAGACTGCCAGGCTGCTGCTGGGCTGGCTGCCTGTCTGGGACGGGGCAGAGCCGACCTAGGGGCAAGTTGGGCCTCTTGCTCTCCCTGCTGCCCTGAGGCTGCTGGGTCAAAGAGGTCTTGGGCATCCAGCCCTTTGCTGGTCCCTTCCCTCTGACGAGGCCCTCTGAGCTCCAGCACCTTGCAGTGTGGAGACAGCCCCTGCCAGCAACCTCCTCTCCAAAGAGGCCTCAACCGAGGCCTACGCCCAGGGGAAAAGCACCAGCGGGGATGATCCTGGGGAGGCGCACGGACATGTCTGGACCCAGTCCCCGCAGCCTGCCCCTTGGTGGGGCAGTACCCCCGGAGGCCAGGAAGGTCTGGGCAAGGCTAGCCAGGGGCAGGGGCCCTGCTGGGTCCTGCCCCTGGCCTGTGAGGCCTCTGAGCACAACCGGCCCTCTCCCACTGGAAGACCTCCCCGGCTGCCTCCAAAGTCCTCTTTGCAAACACTCCCGCCCGCTGTTCACGCCAGGCTCGCACAATGCTCCCAAGCCCGGGAGAAAAGCGCTTCGGGGTGGTGCTCTCTCCGGGCCCTTGCCCCTGAGCCTGGGGGCCAGGCAGTGGGTCCACACTCCCAGACCAAGGCAGAACCACATGCACACGTCTGTTCCTGACCCCTGCACCGGCAGAGAGCTCGGGGGAGCCAGAGTCTGTCAGGCAGGTGCTGGGCTGGCCGCCTGTGTGGGAAGGGGCAGAGCCGACCTAGGGGCAAGTTGGGCCTCTTCCTCTCCCTGCTGCCCTGAGGCTGCTGGGCCAAAGAGGTCTTGGGCATCCAGCCCCTTGCTGGTCCCTTCCCTCTGACGAGGCCCTCTGAGCTCCAGCACCTTGCAGTGTGGAGACAGCCCCTGCCAGCAACCTCCTCTCCAATGAGGCCTCAACCGAGGCCTAGGCCCAGGGGAAAGGCACCAGCGGGGATGAGCCTGGGGAGGCGCCCGGGCATGTCTGGACCCAGTCCCCGCAGCCTGCCCCTTGGTGGGGCAGTACCCCCGGAGGCCAGGAAGGTCTGGGCAAGGCTGCCAGGGGCAGGGACAGCGCTGGGTCCTGCCCCTGGCCTGTGGGACGTCTGAGCACAACCGGCACTCTCCCGCTGGAAGACCTCCCCGTCTGCCTCCAAAGGCCGGTTTGCAAGCACTCCCGCCCACTGTTCCCGCCAGGCACGCACAATGCTCCCAAGCCCGGTAGAAAAGCGCTTCGGGGTGGTGCTCTCTCCGGGCCCTTGCCCATAAGCCTGCGGGCCAGGCAGGGGGAACAAACTCCCAGGCCAAGACAGAACGACATGAACACGTCTGTTCCTGCCCCCTACACCGGCAGAGAGCTCGGGGGAGCCAGAGTCTCTCAGGCAGGTGCTGGGCTGGCCGCCTGTGTGGGAAGGGGCAGAGCCGACCTAGGGGCAAGTTGGGCCTCTTGCTCTCCCTGCTGCCCTGAGGTTGCTGGGCCAAAGACGTCTTGGGCATCCAGCCCTTTGCTGGTCCCTTCCCTCTGACGAGGCCCTCTGAGCTCCAGACCTTGCAGTGTGGAGACAGCACCTGCCAGCAATCTCCTCTCCAAGGAGGCCTCAACCGAGGCCTAGGCCCAGGGGAAAGGCACCAGCGGGGATGAGCCTGGGGAGGCGCCCGGGCATGTCTGGACCCAGTCCCCGCAGCCTGCCCCTTGGTGGGGCAGTACCTCTGGAGGCCAGGAAGGTCTGGGCAAGGCTGACCAGGGGCAGGGGACCTGCTGGGTCCTGCCCCTGGCCTGTGGGGCCTCTGAGCACAACCGGCCCTCTCCCACTGGAAGACCTCCCCGGCTGCCTCCAAAGGCCGTTTTGCACGCACTCCAGCCCACTGTTCCCACCAAGCGCGCACAATGCTCCCAAGCCCGGTAGAAAAGCGCTTCGGGGTGGTGCTCTCTCCGGGCCCTTGCCCCTAAGCCTGCGGGCCAGGCAGGGGGAACACACTCCCAGGCCAAGACAGAACGACATGAACACGTCTGTTCCTGCCCCCTACACCGGCAGAGAGCTCGGGGGAGCCAGAGTCTGTCAGGCAGCTGCTGGGCTGGCCGCCTGTGTGGGAAGGGGCAGAGCCGACCTAGGGGCGAGTTGGGCCTCTTCCTCTCCCTGCTGCCCTGAGGCTCCTGGGCCAAAGAGGTCTTGGGCATCCAGCCCCTTGCTGGTCCCTTCCCGCTGACGAGGCCCTCTGAGCTCCAGCACCTTGCAGTGTGGAGACAGCCCCTGCCAGCAACCTCCTCTCCAAGGAGGCCTCAACCGAGGCCTAGGCCCAGGGGAAAGGCACCAGCGGGGATGAGCCTGGGGAGGCGCCCGGGCATCTCTGGACCCAGGCCCCGCAGCCTGCCCCTTAGTGGGGCAGTACCCCCGGAGGCCAGGAAGGTCTGGGCAAGGCTGGCCAGGGGCAGGGGCCCTGCTGCGTCCTGACCCTGGCCTGTGGGGCCTCTGAGCACAACCGGCCCTCTCCCACTGGAAGACCTCCCCGGCTGCCTCCAAGGCCGGTTTGCAAGCGCTCCCGCCCACTGTTCCCGGCAGGCGTGCACAATGCTCCCAAGCCCGGGAGAAAAGCGCTTCAGGGTGGTGCTCTCTCCGGGCCCTTGCCCCTGAGCCTGGGGGCAAGGCAGGGTGTCCACACTCCCAGGACAAGGCAGAACCACATGCACACATCTGATCTGCCCCCTGCACCGGCAGAGAGCTCGGGGGAGCCAGAGTCTGTCAGGCAGCTGCTGGGCTGGCCGCCTGTGTGGGAAGGGGCAGAGCCGACCTAGGGGCAAGTTGGGCCTCTTGCTCTCCCTGCTGCCCTGAGGCTGCTGGGCCAAAGAGGTCTTGGGCATCCAGCCCCTTGCTGGTCCCTTCCCTCTGACGAGGCCCTCTGAGCTCCAGCACCTTTCAGTGTGGAGACAGCCCCTGCCAGCAACCTCCTCTCCAAGGAGGCCTCAACCGAGGCCTAGGCCCAGGGGAAAGGCACCAGCGGGGATGAGCCTGGGGAGGCGCCCGGGCATGTCTGGACCCAGTCCCCGCAGCCTGCCCCTTGGTGGGGCAGTACCCCCGGAGGCCAGGAAGGTCTGGGCAAGGCTGCCAGTGGCAGGGACACTGCTGGGTCCTGCCCCTGGCCTGTGGGGCGTCTGAGCACAACCGGCACTCTCCCGCTGGAAGACCTCCCCGTCTGCCTCGAAAGGCCGGTTTGCAAGCACTCCCGCCCGCTGTTCCCGCCAGGCACGCACAATGCTCCCAAGCCCGGGAGAAAAGCGCTTCGGGGTGGTGCTCTCTCCGGGCCCTTGCCCCTGAGCCTGGGGGCAAGGCATGGGGAACACACTCCCAGGCCAAGGCAGAACCACATGCCCACGTCTGTTCCTGTCCCCTGCACCGGCAGAGAGCTCGGGGGAGCCAGAGTCTGTCAGGCAGCTGCTTGGCTGGCCGCCTGTGTGGGAAGGGGCAGAGCCGACCTAGGGGCAAGTTGGGCCTCTTCCTCTCCCTGCTGCCCTGAGGCTGCTGGGCCAAAGAGGTCTTGGGCATCCAGCCCCTTGCTGGTCCCTTCCCTCTGACGAGGCCCTCTGAGCTCCAGCACCTTGCAGTGTGGAGACAGCCCCTGCCAGCAACCTCCTCTCCAAGGAGGCCTCAACCGAGGCCTAGGCCCAGGGGAAAGGCACCAGCGGGGATGAGCCAGTGGAGGCGCACGGGCATGTCTGGACCCAGTCCCCGCAGCCTGCCCCTTGGTGGGGCAGTACCCCCGGAGGCCAGGAAGGTCTGGGCAAGGCTGCCAGGGGCAGGGACACTGCTGGGTCCTGCCCCTGGCCTGTGGGGCGTCTGAGCACAACCGGCACTCTCCCGCTGGAAGACCTGCCCGGCCGCCTCCAAAGGCCGGTTAACAAGCGCTCCCGCCCACTGTTCCCAGCAGGCGTGCACAATGCTCCCAAGCCCGGGAGAAAAGCGCTTCGGGGTGGTGCTCTCTCCGGGCCCTTGCCCCTGAGCCTGGGGGCAAGGCAGGGTGTCCACACTCCCAGGCCAAGGCAGAACCACATGCACACGTCTGATCTGCCCCCTGCACCGGCAGAGAGCTCGGGGGAGCCAGAGTCTGTCAGGCAGCTGCTGGGCTGGCCGCCTGTGTGGGAAGGGGCAGAGCCGACCTAGGGGCAAGTTGGGCCTCTTGCTCTCCCTGCTGCCCTGAGGCTGCTGGGCCAAAGAGGTCTTGGGCATCCAGCCCCTTGCTTGTCCCTTCCCTCTGACGAGGCCCTCTGAGCTCCAGCACCTTGCAGTGTGGAGACAGCCCCTGCCAGCAATCTCCTCTCCAAGGAGGCCTCAACCGAGGCCTAGGCCCAGGGAAAAGGCACCAGCGGGGTTGAGCCAGGGGAGGCGCCCGGGCATGTCTGGACCCTGTCCCCGCAGCCTGCCCCTTGGTGGGGCAGTACCCCCGGAGGCCAGGAAGGTCTGGGCAAGGCTGGCCAGGGGCAGGGGCCCTGCTGGGTCCTGCCCCTGGCCTGTGGGGCCTCTGAGCACAACCGGCCCTTGCCCACTGGAAGACCTCCCCGGCTGCCTCCAAAGGCCGGTTTGCAAGCACTCCCGCCCACTGTTCCCGCCAGGCGCGCACAATGCTCCCAAGCCCGGGAGAAAAGCGCTTCGGGGTGGTGGTCTCTCCGGGCCCCTGCCCCTGAGCCTGGGGGCCAGGCAGGGGATCCACAGTCCCAGGCCAAGGCAGAACCACATGCACACGTCTGTTCCTGCCCCCTCCACCGGCAGAGAGCTGGGGGGAGCCAGAGTCTGTCAGGCAGGTGCTGGGCTGGCCGCCTGTGTGGGAAGGGGCAGAGCCGACCTAGGGGCAAGTTGGGCCTCTTGCTCTCCCTGCTGCCCTGAGGCTGCTGGGCCAAAGAGGTCTTGGGCATCCAGCCCCTTGCTGGTCCCTTCCCTCTGACGAGGCCCTCTGAGCTCCAGCACCTTGCAGTGTGGAGACAGCCCCTGCCAGCAACCTCTTCTCCAAGGAGGCCTCAACCGAGGCCTAGGCCCAGGGGAAAGGCACCAGCGGGGATGAGCCAGTGGAGGCGCACGGGCATGTCTGGACCCAGTCCCCGCAGCCTGCCCCTTGGTGGGGCAGTACCCCCGGAGGCCAGGAAGGTCTGGGCAAGGCTGCGAGGGGCAGGGGCCCTGCTGGGTCGTGCCCCTGGCCTGTGGGGCGTCTGAGCACAACCGGCACTCTCCCGCTGGAAGACCTCCCCGTCTGCCTCCAAAGGCCGGTTTGCAAGCACTCCCGCCCGCTGTTCCCGCCAGGCAGGCACAATGCTCCCAAGCCCGGGAGAAAAGCGCTTCGGGGTGGTGCTCTCTCCGGGCCCTTGCCCCTGAGCCTGGGGGCCAGGCAGTGGGTCCACACTCCCAGACCAAGGCAGAACCACATGCACACGTCTGTTCCTGACCCCTGCACCGGCAGAGAGCTCGGGGGAGCCAGAGTCTGTCAGGCAGCTGCTGGGCTGGCCGCCTGTGTGGGAAGGGGCAGAGCCGACCTAGGGGCAAGTTGGGCCTCTTCCTCTCCCTGCTGCCCTGAGGCTGCTGGGCCAAAGAGGTCTTGGGCATCCAGCCCCTTGCTGGTCCCTTCCCTCTGACGAGGCCCTCTGAGCTCCAGCACCTTGCAGTGTGGAGACAGCCCCTGCCAGCAACCTCCTCTCCAATGAGGCCTCAACCGAGGCCTAGGCCCAGGGGAAAGGCACCAGCGGGGATGAGCCTGGGGAGGCGCCCGGGCATGTCTGGACCCAGTCCCCGCAGCCTGCCCCTTGGTGGGGCAGTACACCCGGAGGCCAGGAAGGTCTGTGCAAGGCTGCCAGGGGCAGGGACAGCGCTGGGTCCTGCCCCTGGCCTGTGGGACGTCTGAGCACAACCGGTACTCTCCCGCTGGAAGACCTCCCCGTCTGCCTCCAAAGGCCGGTTTGCAAGCACTCCCGCCCTCTGTTCCCGCCAGGCACGCACAATGCTCCCAAGCCCGGGAGAAACGCGCTTCGGGGTGGTGCTCTCTCCGGGCCCTTGCCCCTAAGCCTGCGGGCCAGGCAGGGGGAACACACTCCCAGGCCAAGACAGAACGACATGAACACGTCTGTTCCTGCCCCCTACACCGGCAGAGAGCTCGGGGGAGCCAGAGTCTCTCAGGCAGGTGCTGGGCTGGCCGCCTGTGTGGGAAGGGGCAGAGCCGACCTAGGGGCAAGTTGGGCCTCTTGCTCTCCCTGCTGCCCTGAGGCTGCTGGGCCAAAGACGTCTTGGGCATCCAGCCCTTTGCTGGTCCCTTCCCTCTGACGAGGCCCTCTGAGCTCCAGCACCTTGCAGTGTGGAGACAGCACCTGCCAGCAATCTCCTCTCCAAGGAGGCCTCAACCGAGTCCTAGGCCCAGGGGAAAGGCACCAGCGGGGATGAGCCTGGGGAGGCGCCCGGGCATGTCTGGACCCAGTCCCCGCAGCCTGCCCCTGGTGGGGCAGTACCCCTGGAGGCCAGGAAGGTCTGGGCAAGGCTGACCAGGGGCAGGGGACCTGCTGGGTCCTGCCCCTGGCCTGTGGGGCCTCTGAGCACAACCGGCCCTCTCCCACTGGAAGACCTCCCCGGCTGCCTCCAAAGGCCGGTTTGCCAACACTCCCGCCCGCTGTTCCCGCCAGGCACGCACAATGCTCCCAAGCCCGGGAGAAAAGCGCTTCGGGGTGGTGCTCTCTCCGGGCCCTTGCCCCTAAGCCTGCGGGCCAGGCAGGGGGAACACACTCCCAGGCCAAGACAGAACGACATGAACACGTCTGTTCCTGCCCCCTCCACCGGCAGAGAGCTCGGGGGAGCCAGAGTCTGTCAGGCAGGTGCTGGGCTGGCCGCCTGTGTGGGAAGTGGCAGAGCCGACCTAGGGGCATGTTGGGCCTCTGCTCTCCCTGCTGCCCTGAGGCTGCTGGGCCAAAGAGGTCTTGGGCATCCAGCCCCTTGCTGGTCCCTTCCCTCTGACGAGGCCCTCTGAGCTCCAGCACCTTGCAGTGTGGAGACAGCCCCTGCCAGCAACCTCCTCTCCAAGGAGGCCTCAACCGAGGCCTAGCCCCAGGGGAAAGGCACCAGCTGGGAAGAGCCTGGGGAGGCGCCCGGGCATGTCTGGACCCAGTCCCCGCAGCCTGCCCCTTGGTGAGGCAGTACCCCCGGAGGCCAGGAAGGTCTGGGCAAGGCTGGTCAGGGGCAGGGGCCCTGCTGGGCCCTGCCCCTGGCCTGTGGGGCCTCTGAGCACAACCGGCCCTCTCCCACTGGAAGACCTCCCCGGGTGCCTCCAAAGGCCGGTTTGCCAACACTCCCGCCCGCTGTTCCCGCCAGGCACGCACAATTCTCCCAAGCCCGGGAGAAAAGCGCTTCGGGGTGGTGCTCTCTACAGGCCATTCGAAAACCTCCCCGGCTGCCTCCAAAGGCCGGTTTGCAAGGACTCCTTCCTGCTGTTCCCGCCAGCCACGCACAATGCTCCCAAGCCCGGGAGAAAAGCATTTTGGGGTGGTGCTCACTCCGGGCCCTTGGAAGACTTCCCCGGCTGCCTCCAATGGCCAGTTTGCAAGCACTCATGGCCGCTGTTCCCACCAGCCGCGCACAATGCTCCCAAGCCCGGGAGAAAAGCTTTTTGGGGTGGTGCTCACACCGGGCCCTGGAAGACCTCCCCGGGTGCCTCCAAAGGCCGGTTTTCAAGCACTCCTGCCTTCTGTTCCCGCCACCTGCGCACAATGCTCCCAAGCCCGGGAGAAAAGCGCTTCGGGGTGGTGCTCTCTACAGGCCCTTGGAAGACCTCCCCGGCTGCCTCCAAAGGCCGGTTTGCAAGGACTCCTTCCTGCTGTTCCCGCCAGCCACGCACAATGCTCCCAAGCCCGGGAGAAAAGCATTTTGGGGTGGTGCTCTCTACAGGCCCTTGGAAGACCTCCCCGGCTGCCTCCAATGGCCAGTTTGAAAGCACTCATGCCCGCTGTTCCCACCAGCCGCGCACAATGCTCCCAAGCCCGGGAGAAAAGCTTTTTGGGGTGGTGCTCACACCGGGCCCTGGAAGACCTCCCCGGCTGCCTCCAAAGGCCGGTTTTCAAGCACTCCTGCCTGCTGTTCCCGCCACCTGCGCACAATGCTCCCAAGCCCGGGAGAAAAGCGCTTCGGGGTGGTGCTCTCTACAGGCCCTTGGAAGACCTCCCCGGCTGCCTCCAATGGTCAGTTTGCAAGCACTCATGCCCGTTGTTCCCACCAGCCGCGCACAATGCTCCAAAGCCCGAGAGAAAAGCTTTTTGGGGTGGTGCTCACACCGGGCCCTGGAAGACCTCCCCGGCTGCCTGCAAAGGCCGGTTTTCAAGCACTCCTGCCTGCTGTTCCCGCCACCCGCGCACAATACTCCCAAGCCCGGGAGAGAAGCGCTTCGGGGTGGTGCTCTCTACAGGCCCTTGGAAGACCTCCCCGGCTGCCTCCAAAGGCCGGTTTGCAAGGACTCCTTCCTGCTGTTCCCGCCAGCCACGCACAATGCTCCCAAGCCCGGGAGAAAAGCATTTTGGGGTGGTGCTCTCTACAGGCCCTTGGAAGACCTCCCCTGCTGCCTCCAATGGCCAGTTTGCAAGCACTCATGCCCGCTGTTCCCACCAGCCGCGCACAATGCTCCCAAGCCCGGGAGAAAAGCTTTTTGGGGTGGTGCTCACACCGGGCCCTGGAAGACCTCCCCGGCTGCCTGCAAAGGCCGGTTTTCAAGCACTCCTGCCTGCTGTTCCCGCCACCCGCGCACAACGCTCCCAAGCCCGGGAGAAAAGCGCTTCGGGGTGGTGCTCTCTACAGGCCCTTGGAAGACCTCCCCGGCTGCCTCCAAAGGCCGGTTTGCAAGGACTCCTTCCTGCTGTTCCCGCCAGCCACGCACAATGCTCCCAAGCCCGGGAGAAAAGTGCTTCGGGGTGGTGCTCTCTCCGGGCCCTTGGAAGACGTCCCCGGCTGCCTCCAAAGGCCGGTTTGCAAGCACTCATGCCCGTTGTTCCCACCAGCCGCGCACAATGCTCCCAAGCCCGGGAGAAAAGCATTTTGGGGTGGTGCTCACTCCGGGCCCTTGGAAGACCTCCCCGGCTGCCTCCAAAGGCCAGTTTGCAAGCACTCCTGCCTGCTGTTCCCCCCAGCCGCGCACAATGCTCCCAAGCCCGGGAGAAAAGCGCTTCGGGGTGGTGCTCTCTCCGGGCACTTTCAAGACCTCCCCGGCTGCCTCCAAAGGCCGGTTTGTAAGTACTCATTCCCGCTGCTTCCGCCAGCCACGCACAATGCTCCCAAGACCGGGAGAAAAGCATTTTGGGGTGGTGCTCTCTCCGGGCCCTTGGAAGACCTCCCGGGCTGCCTCCAAAGGCCGGTTTGCAAGCACTCATGTCCGCTGTTCCCGACAGCCGCGTACAATGCTCCCAAGCCCGGGAGAAAAGCATTTTGGGGTGGTGATCAGTCCGGGCCCTTGGAAGACCTCCCCGGCTGCCTCCAAAGGACAGTTTGCAAGCACTCATGCCCGCTGTTCCCGCCAGCCGCGCACAATGCTCCCAAGACCGTGAGAAAAGCGCTTCGGGGTGGTGGTCTCTCCGGGACCATGGAGGACCTCCCCGGCTGCCCCCAAAGGCCGGTTTGCAAGCACTCCCACTCGCTGTTCCCGCCAGCCACACACAATGTTCCAAAACCCCAGAGAAAAGCGCTTCGGGGTGGTGCTCTCTCCGGGCCCTTGGAAGACTTCTCTGGCTGCCTCCAAAGGCCGGTTTGCAAGAATTCCCTCCCGCTGTCCCACCAGCCGCACACAATGCTCCAGAACCCGAGAGAAAAGCGCTTCGAGGTGATGCTCTCTCCGGGCCCTTGGAAGACCTCCCCGGCTGCCTCCAATGGGCGGTATGCAAGCACTCATGCCCGCTGTTCCCACCAGCTATGCACAATGCTCCCAAGCATGGGAGAAAAGCATTTTGGGGTGGTGCTCACTCCTTGCCCTTGGAAGACCTCCGCGCCTGCCTCCAAAGGCCGGATTGCAAGCACTCCTGCCTGCTGTTCCCGCCACACGCGCACACTGCTCCCAAGCCCGGGAGAAAAGCGCATCGGGGTGGTGTTCTCTCCGGGCCCATGGAGGACCTCCCCGGCTGCCCCCAAAGGCCGGTTTGCAAGCATTCCCACTAGCTGTTCCCGCCAGCCACGCAAATGCTCCCAAGCCCGGGAGAAAAGCATTTTGGGGTGGTGCTCTCTCCGGGCCCTTGCCCCTGTGCCTCGGGGCCAGGCAGGGGGTCCACACGTCCAGGCAAAGTCAGAACCACATGCACACGTCTGTTCCTGTCCCCTGCACCGGAAGAGAGCTCGGGGGAGCCAGAGTCTGTCAGGCAGCTGCTGGGCTGCCGGCCTGTGTGGGAAGGGGCAGAGCCGACCTAGGGGCAAGTTGGGCCTCTTGCTCTCCCTGCTGCCCTGAGGCTGCTGGGCCAAAGAGGTCTTGGACATCCAGCCCCTTGCTGGTCCCTTCCATCTGAGGAGGCCCTCTGAGCTCCAACACCTTGCAGTGTGGAGACAGCCCCTGCCAGCAACCTCCTCTCCAAGGAGGCCTCAACCGAGGCCTAGTCCCAGGGAAAGGCACCAGCGGGGATGAACCTGGGGAGGCGCCCGGGAATGTCTGGACCCAGTCCCCGCAGCCTGCCCCTTGGTGGGGCAGTACCCCCGGAGGCCAGGAAGGTCTGGGCAAGGTTGGCCTGGGGCAGGGGCCCTGCTGGGTCCTGCCCCTGGCCTGTGGGGCCTCTGAGCATGAGCGGCCCTCTCCCGCTGGAAGACCTCCCCGGCTGCCTCCAAAGGCCGATTTGCCAACACTCGCGCCCGCTGTTCCCGCCAGGCACGCACAATGCTCCCAAGCCCGGGAAAAAAGCGCTTCGGGGTGGTGGTCTCTCCGGGCCCCTGCCCCTGAGCCTGGGGGCCAGGCAGGGGATCCACAGTCCCAGGCCAAGGCAGAACCACATGCACACGTCTGTTCCTGCCCCCTTCACCGGCAGAGAGCTTGGGGGAGCCAGAGTCTGTCAGGCAGCTGCTGGGCTGGCCGCCTGTGTGGGAAGGGGCAGAGCCGACCTAGGGGCAAGTTGGGCCTCTTGCTCTCCCTGCTGCCCTGAGGCTGCTGGGCCAAAGAGGTCTTGGCCATCCAGCCTCTTGCTGGTCCCTTCCCTCTGACGAGGCCCTCTGAGCTCCAGCACCTTGCAGTGTGGAGACAGCCCCTGCCAGCAACCTCCTCTCCAATGAGGCCTCAACCGAGGGCTAGGCCCAGGGGAAAGGCACCAGCGGGGATGAGACTGGGGAGGCGCCCGGGCATGACTGGACCCAGTCCCCGCAGCCTGCCCCTTGGTGGGGCAGTACCCCCGGAGGCCAGGAAGGTCTGGGCAAGGCTGGCCAGGGGCAGGGGCCCTCCTGGGTCCTGCCCCTGTCCTGTGGGGCCTCTGAGCACAACCGGCCCTCTCCCACTGGAAGACCTCCCCGGCTGCCTCCAAAGGACGGTTTGCCAACACTCCCGCCCGCTGTTCTCGCCAGGCACGCACAATTCTCCCAAGCCCGGGAGAAAAGCGCTTCGGTGTGTTGCTCTCTCCGGGCCCTTGCCCCTGAGTGTGGGGGCCAGGCAGTGGTTCCACACTCCCAGACCAAGGCAGAACCACATGCACACGTCTGTTCCTGACCCCTGCACCGGCAGAGAGCTCGGGGAAGCCAGAGTCTGTCAGGCAGCTGCTGGGCTGGCCGCCTGTGTGGGAAGGGGCAGAGCCGACCTAGGGGCAAGTTGGGCCTCTTCCTCTCCCTGCTGCCCTGAGGCTGCTGGGCCAAAGAGGTCTTGGGCATCCAGCCCCTTGCTGGTCCCTTCCCTCTGACGAGGCCCTCTGAGCTCCAGCACCTTGCAGTGTGGACACAGCCCCTGCCAGCAACCTCCTCTCCAAGGAGGCATCAACCGAGGCCTAGGCCCAGGGGAAAGGCACCAGTGGGGATGAGCCTGGGGAGGCGCCCAGGCATGTCTGGACCCAGTCCCCGCAGCCTGCCCCTTGGTGGGGCAGTACCCCCGGAGGCCAGGAAGGTCTGGGCAAGGCTGGCCAGGGGCAGGGGACCTGCTGGGTCCTGCCCCTGGCCTGTGAGGCCTCTGAGCACAACCGGCCCTCTCCCACTGGAAGACCTCCACGGCTGCCTCCAACGTCCTGTTTGCAAACACTCCCGCCCGCTGTTCACGCCAGGCTCGCACAATGCTCCCAAGCCCGGGAGAAAAGCGCTTCGGGGTGGTGCTCTCTCCGGGCCCTTGCCCCTGAGCCTGGGGGCAAGGCAGTGGGTCCACACTCCCAGACCAAGGCAGAACCACATGCTCACTTCTGATCTGCCCCCTGCACCGGCAGAGAGCTCGGGGGAGCCAGAGTCTGTCAGGCAGCTGCTGGGCTGGCCGCCTGTGTGGGAAGGGGCAGAGCCGACCTAGGGGCAAGTTGGGCCTCTTGCTCTCCCTGCTGCCCTGAGGCTGCTGGGCCAAAGAGGTCTTGGGCATCCAGCCCCTTGCTGGTCCCTTCCCTCTGACGAGGCCCTCTGAGCTCCAGCACCTTGCAGTGTGGAGACAGCCCCTGCCAGCAACCTCCTCTCCAAGGAGGCCTCAACCGAGGCCTAGGCCCAGGGGAAAGGCACCAGCGGGGATGAGCCTGGGGAGGCGCCCGGGCATGTCTGGACCCAGTCCCCGCAGCCTGCCCCTTGGTGGGGCAGTACCCCCGGAGGCCAGGAAGGTCTGGGCAAGGCTGCCAGGGGCAGGGACACTGCTGGGTCCTGCCCCTGGCCTGTGGGGCGTCTGAGCACAACCGGCACTCTCCCGCTGGAAGACCTCCCCGTCTGCCTCGAAAGGCCGGTTTGCAAGCACTCCCGCCCGCTGTTCCCGCCAGGCACGCACAATGCTCCCAAGCCCGGGAGAAAAGCGCTTCGGGGTGTTGCCCTCTCCGGGCCCTTGCCCCTGAGCCTGGTGTCCAGGCAGTGGGTCCACACTCCCAGACCAAGGCAGAACCACATCCACACGTCTGTTCCTGACCCCTGCACCGGCAGAGAGCTCGGGGGAGCCAGAGTCTGTCAGGCAGCTGCTGGGTTGGCTGCCTGTGTGGGAAGGGGCAGAGCCGACCTAGGGGCAAGTTGGGCCTCTTCCTCTCCCTGCTGCCCTGAGGCTGCTGGGCCAAAGACGTCTTGGGCATCCAGCCCCTTACTGGTCCCTTCCCTCTGACGAGGCCCTCTGAGCTCCAGCACCTTGCAGTGTGGAGACAGCCCCTGCCAGCAACCTCATCTCCAAGGAGGCCTCAACCGAGGCCTAGGCCCAGGGGAAAGGCACCAGCGGGGATGAGCCAGTGGAGGCGCACGGGCATGTCTGTACCCAGTCCCCGCAGCCTGGCCCTTGGTGGGGCAGTACCCCCGGAGGCCAGGTAGGTCTGGGCAAGGCTGCGAGGGGCAAGGGCCCTGCTGGGTCGTGCCCCTGGCCTGTGGGGCGTCTGAGCACAACCGGCACTCTCCCGCTGGAAGACCTCCCCGTCTGCCTCCAAAGGCCGGTTTGCAAGCACTCCCGCCCGCTATTCCCGCCAGGCACGCACAATGCTCCCAAGCCCGGGAGAAAAGCGCTTCGGGGTGGTGCTCTCTCCGGGCCCTTGCCCCTGAGCCTGGGGGCCAGGCAGTTGGAGCACACTCCCAGGCCAAGGCAGAACGACATGCACACGTCTGTTCCTGCCCCCTACACCGGCAGAGAGCTCGGGGGAGCCAGAGACTGCCAGGCTGCTGCTGGGCTGGCTGCCTGTGTGGGATGGGGCAGAGCCGACCTAGGGGCAAGTTGGGCCTCTTGCTCTCCCTGCTGCCCTGAGGCTGCTGGGTCAAAGAGGTCTTGGGCATCCAGCCCTTTGCTGGTCCCTTCCCTCTGACGAGGCCCTCTGAGCTCCAGCACCTTGCAGTGTGGAGACAGCCCCTGCCAGCAACCTCCTCTCCAAAGAGGCCTCAACCGAGGCCTACGCCCAGGGGAAAGGCACCAGCGGGGATGATCCTGGGGAGGCGCACGGACATGTCTGGACCCAGTCCCCGCAGCCTGCCCCTTGGTGGGGCAGTACCCCCGGAGGCCAGGAAGGTCTGGGCAAGGCTGGCCAGGGGCAGGGGCCCTGCTGGGTCCTGCCCCTGGCCTGTGAGGCCTCTGAGCACAACCGGCCCTCTCCCACTGGAAGACCTCCCCAGCTGCCTCCAAAGTCCTGTTTGCAAACACTCCCGCCCGCTGTTCACGCCAGGCTCGCACAATGCTCCCAAGCCCGGGAGAAAAGCGCTTCGGGGTGGTGGTCTCTCCGGGCCCTTGCCCCTGAGCCTGGGGGCCAGGCAGGCGATCCACAGTCCCAGGCCAAGGCACAACAACATGCACACGTCTGTTCCTGCCCCCTCCACTGGCAGAGAGCTGGGGGGAGCCAGAGTCTGTCAGGCAGCTGCTGGGCTGGCCGCCTGTGTGGGAAGGGGCAGAGCCGACCTAGGGGCAAGTTGGGCCTCTTGCTCTCCCTGCTGCCCTGAGGCTGCTGGGCCAAAGAGGTTTTGGGCATCCAGCCCCTTGCTGGTCCCTTCCCGCTGACGAGGCCCTCTGAGCTCCAGCACCTTGCAGTGTGGAGACAGCCCCTGCCAGCAACCTCCTCTCCAAGGAGGCCTCAACCGAGGCCTAGGCCCAGGGGAAAGGCACCAGCGGGGATGAGCCAGGTGAGGCGCACGGGCATATCAGGACCCAGTCCCCGCAGCCTGCCCCTTGGTGGGGCAGTACCCCCGGAGGCCAGGAAGGTCTGGGCAAGGCTGGCCAGGGGCAGGGTCCCTGCTCGGTCCTGCCCCTGGCCTGTGGGGCCTCTGAGCACAACCGGCCCTCTCCCACTGGAAGACCTCCCCGGTTGCCTCCAAAGGCGGGTTTGCCAACACTCCCGCCCGCTGTTCCCGCCAGGCACGCAACGCTCCCAAGGCCAGGAGAAAAGCGCTTCGGGGTGTTGCTCTCTCCGGGCCCTTGCCCCTGAGCCTGGGGTCCAGGCAGTGGGTCCACACTCCCAGACCAAGGCAGAACCACATGCACACGTCTGTTCCTGACCCCTGCACCGGCAGAGAGCTCGGGGGAGCCAGAGTCTCTCAGGCAGGTGCTGGGCTGGCCGCCTGTGTGGGAAGGGGCAGAGCCGACCTAGGGGCAAGTTGGGCCTCTTGCTCTCCCTGCTGCCCTGAGGCTGCTGGGCCAAAGAGGTCTTGGGCATCCAGCCCCTAACTGGTCCCTTCCCTCTGACGAGGCCCTCTGAGCTCCAGCACCTTGCAGTGTGGAGACAGCCCCTGCCAGCAACCTCCTCTCCAAGGAGGCCTCAACCGAGGCCTAGGCCCAGGGGAAAGGCACCAGCGGGAATGAGCCTGGGGAGGCGCCCGGGCATGTCTGGACCCAGTCCCCGCAGCCTGCCCCTTGGTGGGGCAGTACCCCTGGAGGCCAGGAAGGTCTGGGCAAGGCTGACCAGGGGCAGGGGACCTGCTGGGTCCTGCCCCTGGCCTGTGGGGCCTCTGAGCACAACCGGCCCTCTCCCACTGGAAGACCTCCCCGGCTGCCTCCAAAGGCCGTTTTGCACGCACCTCCGCCCACTGTTCCCACCAAGCGCGCACAATGCTATCAAGCCCGGGAGAAAAGCGCTTCGGGGTGGTGCTCTCTCCGGGCCCTTGTCCCTGAGCCTGGGGGCCAGGAAGGGGGTCCACACTCCCAGACCAAGGCAGAACCACATGCACACGTCTGTTCCTGACCCCTGCACCGGCAGAGAGCTCGGGGGAGCCAGAGTCTGTCAGGCAGCTGCTGGGTTGGCTGCCTGTGTGGGAATGGGCAGAGCCGACCTAGGGGCAAGTTGGGCCTCTTGCTCTCCCTGCTGCCCTGAGGCTGCTGGGCCAAAGAGGTCTTGGGCATCCAGCCCCTTGCTGGTCCCTTCCCGCTGACGAGGCCCTCTGAGCTCCAGCACCTTGCAGTGTGGAGACAGCCCCTGCCAGCAACCTCCTCTCCAAGGAGGCATCAACCGAGGCCTATGCCCAGGGGAAAGGCACCAGCGGGGATGAGCCTGGGGAGCCGCCCAGGCATGTCTGGACCCAGTCCCCGCAGCCTGCCCCTTGGTGGGGCAGTACCCCCGGAGGCCAGGAAGGTCTGGGCAAGGCTGGCCAGGGGCAGGGGACCTGCTGGGTCCTGCCCCTGGCCTGTGAGGCCTCTGAGCACAACCGGCCCTCTCCCACTGGTAGACCTCCACGGCTGCCTCCAAAGTCCTGTTTGCAAACACTCCCGCCCGCTGTTCACGCCAGGCTCGCACAATGCTCCCAAGCCCGGGAGAAAAGCGCATTGGGGTGGTGCTCTCTCCGGGCCCTTGCCCCTGAGCCTGGGGGAAAGGCAGGGGGAACACACTCCCAGGCCAAGGCAGAACCACATGCCCACGTCTGTTCCTGTCCCCTGCACCGGCAGAGAGCTTGGGGGAGCCAGAGTCTGTCAGGCAGCTGCTGGGTTGGCCGCCTGTGTGGGAAGGGGCAGAGCCGCCCTAGGGGCAAGTTGGGCCTCTTGCTCTCCCTGCTGCCCTGAGGCTGCTGGGCCAAAGACGTCTTGGGCATCCAGCCCCTTACTGGTCCCTTCCCTCTGACGAGGCCCTCTGAGCTCCAGCACCTTGCAGTGTGGAGACAGCCCCTGCCAGCAACCTCCTCTCCAAGGAGGCCTCAACCGAGGCCTAGGCCCAGGGGAAAGGCACCAGCGGGGATGAGCCTGGGGAGGCGCCCGGGCATGTCTGGACCCAGGCCCCGCAGCCTGCCCCTTGGTGGGGCAGTACCCCCGGAGGCCAGGAAGGTCTGGGCAAGGCTGGCCAGGGGCAGGGGCCCTGCTGCGTCCTGCCCCTGGCCTGTGGGTCCTCTGAACACAACCGGCCCTCTCCCACTGGAAGACCTCCCCGGCTGCCTCCAAAGGCCGGTTTGCAAGCGCTCCCGCCCACTGTTCCCAGCAGGCGTGCACAATGCTCCCAAGCCCGGGAGAAAAGCGCTTCAGGGTGGTGCTCTCTCCGGGCCCTTGCCCCTGAGCCTGGGGGCAAGGCAGGGTGTCCACACTCCCAGGACAAGGCAGAACCACATGCACACGTCTGATCTGCCCCCTGCACCGGCAGAGAGCTCGGGGGAGCCAGAGTCTGTCAGGCAGCTGCTGGGCTGGCCGCCTGTGTGGGAAGGGGCAGAGCCGACCTAGGGGCAAGTTGGGCCTCTTGCTCTCCCTGCTGCCCTGAGGCTGCTGGGCCAAAGAGGTCTTGGGCATCCAGCCCCTTGCTGGTCCCTTCCCTCTGACGAGGCCCTCTGAGCTCCAGCACCTTGCAGTGTGGAGACAGCCCCTGCCAGCAACCTCCTCTCCAAGGAGGCCTCAACCGAGGCCTAGGCCCAGGGGAAAGGCACCAGCGGGGATGAGCCTGGGGAGGCGCCCGGGCATGTCTGGACCCAGTCCCCGCAGCCTGCCCCTTGTTGGGGCAGTACCCCCGGAGGCCAGGAAGGTCTGGGCAAGGCTGCCAGGGGCAGGGACACTGCTGGGTCCTGCCCCTGGCCTGTGGGGCGTCTGAGCACAACCGGCACTCTCCCGCTGGAAGACCTCCCCGTCTGCCTCGAAAGGCCGGTTTGCAAGCACTCCCGCCCGCTGTTCCCGCCAGGCACGCACAATGCTCCCAAGCCCGGGAGAAAAGCGCTTCGGGGTGGTGCTCTCACCGGGCCCTTGCCCCTGAGCCTGGGGGCCAGGCAGGGGGAACACACTCCCAGGCCAAGGCAGAACGACATGCACAGGTCTGTTCCTGCCCCCTACACCGGCAGAGAGCTCGGGGGAGCCAGAGACTGCCAGGCTGCTGCTGGGCTGGCCGCCTGTGTGGGACGGGGCAGAGCCGACCTATGGGCAAGTTGGGCCTCTTGCTCTCCCTGCTACCCTGAGGCTGCTGGGTCAAAGAGGTCTTGGGCATCCAGCCCTTTGCTGGTCCCTTCCCTCTGACGAGGCCCTCTGATCTCCAGCACCTTGCAGTGTGGAGACAGCCCCTGCCAGCAACCTCCTCTCCAAGGAGGCCTCAACCGAGGCCTAGGCCCAGGGGAAAGGCACCAGCGGGGATGAGCCTGGGGAGGCACCCGGGCATGTCTGGACCCAGTCCCCGCAGCCTGCCCCTTGGTGGGGCAGGACCCCCGGAGGCCAGGAAGGTCTGGGCAAGGCTGGCCAGGGTCAGGGGCCCTGCTGGGTCCTGCCCCTGGCCTGTGGGGCCTCTGAGCACAACCGGCCCTCTCCCACTGGAAGACCTCCCCGGCTGCCTCCAAAGTCCTGTTTGCAAACACTCCCGCCCGCTGTTCACGCCAGGCTCGCACAATGCTCCCAAGCCCGGGAGAAAAGCGCATTGGGGTGGTTCTCTCTCCGGGCCCTTGCCCCTGAGCCTGGGGGCAAGGCACGGGGAACACACTCCCTGGCCAAGGCAGAACCACATGCCCACGTCTGTTCCTGTCCCCTGCAACGGCAGAGAGCTCGGAGGAGCCAGAGTCTCTCAAGCAGGTGCTGGGCTGGCCGCCTGTGTGGGAAGGGGCAGAGCCGACCTAGGGGCAAGTTGGGCCTCTTACTCTCCCTGCTGCCCTGAGGCTGCTGGGCCAAAGACGTCTTGGGCATCCAGCCCCTTACTGGTCCCTTCCCTCTGACGAGGCCCTCTGAGCTCCAGCACCTTGCAGTGTGGAGACAGCCCCTGCCAGCAACCTCCTCTCCAAGGAGGCCTCAACCGAGGCCTAGGCCCAGGGGAAAGGCACCAGCGGGGATGAGCCAGGGGAGGCGTCCGAGCATGTCTGGACCCAGTCCCCGCAGCCTGCCCCTTGGTGGGGCAGTACCCCCGGAGGCCAGGAAGGTCTGGGCAAGGCTGGCCAGGGGCAGGGGCCCTGCTGCGTCGTGCCCCTGGCCTGTGGGGCCTCTGAGCACAACCGGCCCTCTCCCACTGGAAGACCTCCCCGGCTGTCTCCAAAGGCCGGTTTGCAAGCGCGCCCGCCCACTGTTCCCAGCAGGCGTGCACAATGCTCCCAAGCCCGGGAGAAAAGCGCTTCAGGGTGGTGCTCTCTCCGGGCCCTTGCCCCTGAGCCTGGGGGCAAGGCAGGGTGTCCACACTCCCAGGCCAAGGCAGAACCACATGCACACGTCTGATCTGCCCCCTGCACCGGCAGAGAGCTCGGGGGAGCCAGAGTCTGTCAGGCAGCTGCTTGGTTGGCCGCCTGTGTGGGAAGGGGCAGAGCCGACCTAGGGGCAAGTTGGGCCTCTTGCTCTCCCTGCTGCCCTGAGGCTGCTGGGCCAAAGAGGTCTTGGCCATCCAGCCCCTTGCTGGTCCCTTCCCTCTGACGAGGCCCTCTGAGCTCCAGCACCTTGCAGTGTGGAGACAGCCCCTGCCAGCAACCTCCTCTCCAAGGAGGCCTCAACCGAGGCCTAGGCCCAGGGGAAAGGCACCAGCGGGGATGAGCCTGGGGAGGCGCCCGGGCATGACTGGACCCAGTCCCCGCAGCCTGCCCCTTGGTGGGGCAGTACCCCTGGAGGCCAGGAAGGTCTGGGCAAGGCTGGCCAGGGTCAGCGGCCCTGCTGGGTCCTGCCCCTGGCCTGTGGGGCCTCTGAGCACAACCGGCCCTCTCCCACTGGAAGACCTCCCCGGCTGCCTCCAAAGGCCGGTTTGCCAACACTCCCGCCCGCTGTTCTCGCCAGGCACGCACAATTCTCCCAAGCCCGGGAGAAAAGCGCTTCGGTGTGTTGCTCTCTCCGGGCCCTTGCCCCTGAGTGTGGGGGCCAGGCAGTGGTTCCACACTCCCAGACCAAGGCAGAACCACATGCACACGTCTGTTCCTGACCCCTGCACCGGCAGAGAGCTCGGGGGAGCCAGAGTCTGTCAGGCAGCTGCTGGGCTGGCCGCCTTTGTGGGAAGGGGCAGAGCCGACCTAGGGGCAAGTTGGGCCTCTTGCTCTCCCTGCTGCCCTGAGGCTGCTGGGCCAAAGAGGTCTTGGGCATCCAGCCCCTTGCTGGTCCCTTCCCTCTGACGAGGCCCTCTGAGCTCCAGCACCTTGCAGTGTGGAGACAGCCCCTGCCAGCAACCTCCTCTCCAAGGAGGCCTCAACCGAGGCCTAGGCCCAGGGGAAAGGCACCAGCGGGGATGAGCCTGGGGAGGCGCCCGGGCATGTCTGGACCCAGTCCCCGCAGCCTGCCCCTTGGTGGGGCAGTACCCCCGGAGGCCAGGAAGGTCTGGGCAAGGCTGGCCAGGGTCAGGGGCCCTGCTGGGTCCTGCCCCTGGCCTGTGGGGCCTCTGAGCACAACCGGCCCTCTCCCACTGGAAGACCTCCCCGGCTGCCTCCAAAGTCCTGTTTGCAAACACTCCCGCCCGCTGTTCACGCCAGGCTCGCACAATGCTCCCAAGCCCGTGAGAAAAGCGCATTGGGGTGGTTCTCTCTCCGGGCCCTTGCCCCTGAGCCTGGGGGCAAGGCACGGGGAACACACTCCCTGGCCAAGGCAGAACCACATGCCCACGTCTGTTCCTGTCCCCTGCACCGGCAGAGAGCTCGGGGGAGCCAGAGTCTCTCAGGCAGGTGCTGGGCTGGCCGCCTGTGTGGGAAGGGGCAGAGCCGACCTAGGGGCAAGTTGGGCCTCTTGCTCTCCCTGCTGCCCTGAGGCTGCTGGGCCAAAGACGTCTTGGACATCCAGCCCTTTGCTGGTCCCTTCCCTCTGACGAGGCCCTCTGAGCTCCAGCACCTTGCAGTGTGGAGACAGCACCTGCCAGCAATCTCCTCTCCAAGGAGGCCTCAACAGAGGCCTAGGCCCAGGGGAAAGGCACCAGCGGGGATGAGCCTGGGGAGGCGCCCGGGCATGTCTGGACCCAGTCCCCGCAGCCTGCCCCTTGGTGGGGCAGTACCCCTGGAGGCCAGGAAGGTCTGGGCAAGGCTGACCAGGGGCAGGGGACCTGCTGGGTCCTGCCCCTGGCCTTTGGGGCCTCCGAGCACAACCGGCCCTCTCCCACTGGAAGACCTCCCCGGCTGCCTCCAAAGGCCGTTTTGCACGCACTCCCGCCCACTGTTCCCACCAAGCGCGCACAATGCTCCCAAGCCCGGGAGAAAAGCGCTTCGGGGTGGTGCTCTCTCCGGGCCCTTGCCCCTGAGCCTGGGGGCCAGGAAGGGGGTCCACACTCCCAGGGCAAGGCAGAACCACATGCACACGTCTGTTCCTGATCCCTGCACCGGCAGAGAGCTCGGGGGAGCCAGAGTCTGTCAGGCAGCTGCTGGGCTGGCCGCCTTTGTGGGAAGGGGCAGAGCCGACCTAGGGGCAAGTTGGGCCTCTTGCTCTCCCTGCTGCCCTGAGGCTGCTGGGCCAAAGAGGTCTTGGGCATCCAGCCCTTTGCTTGTCCCTTCCCTCTGACGAGGCCCTCTGAGCTCCAGCACCTTGCAGTGTGGAGACAGCCCCTGCCAGCAACCTCCTCTCCAAGGAGGCCTCAACCGAGACCTAGGACCAGGGGAAAGGCACCAGCGGGGATGAGCCTGGGGAGGCGCCCGGGCATGTCTGGACCCAGTCCCCGCAGCCTGCCCCTTGGTGGGGCAGTACCCCCGGAGGCCAGGAAGGTCTGGGAAAGGCTGGCCAGGGGCAGGGGACCTGCTGGGTCCTGCCCCTGGCCTGTGGGGCCTCTGAGCACAACCGGCCCTCTCCCACTGGAAGACCTCCCCGGCTGCTTCCAAAGTCCTGTTTGCCAACACTCCCACCCGCTGTTCACGCCAGACTTGCACAATGCTCCCAAGCCCGGGAGAAAAGCGCTTCGGGGTGGTGCTCTCTCCGGGCCCTTGCCCCTGAGCCTGGGGGCAAGGCATGGGGAACACACTCCCAGGCCAAGGCAGAACCACATGCCCACGTCTGTTCCTGTCCCCTGCACCGGCAGAGAGCTTGGGGGAGCCAGAGTCTGTCAGGCAGCTGCTGGTTTGGCCGCCTGTGTGGGAAGGGGCAGCACCGCCCTAGGGGCAAGTTGGGCCTCTTGCTCTCCCTGCTGCCCTGAGGCTGCTGGGCCAAAGACGTCTTGGGCATCCAGCCCCTTACTGGTCCCTTCCCTCTGACGAGGCCCTCTGAGCTCCAGCACCTTGCAGTGTGGAGACAGCCCCTGCCAGCAACCTCCTCTCCAAGGAGGCCTCAACCGAGGCCTAGGCCCAGGGGAAAGGCACCAGCGGGGATGAGCCAGGGGAGGCGCCCGAGCATGTCTGGACCCAGTCCCCGCAGCCTGCCCCTTGGTGGGGCAGTACCCCCGGAGGCCAGGAAGGTCTGGGCAAGGCTGGCCAGGGGCAGGGGCCCTGCTGCGTCCTGCCCCTGGCCTGTGGGGCCTCTGAGCACAACCGGCCCTCTCCCACTGGAAGACCTCCCCGGCTGTCTCCTAAGGCCGATTTGCAAGCGCGCCCGCCCACTGTTCCCAGCAGGCGTGCACAATGCTCCCAAGCCCGGGAGAAAAGCGCTTCAGGGTGGTGCTCTCTCCGGGCCCTTGCCCCTGAGCCTGGGGGCAAGGCAGGGTGTCCACACTCCCAGGCCAAGGCAGAACCACATGCACACGTCTGATCTGCCCCCTGCACCGGCAGAGAGCTCGGGGGAGCCAGAGTCTGTCAGGCAGCTGCTGGGCTGGCCGCCTGTGTGGGAAGGGGCAGAGCCGACCTATGGGCAAGTTGGGCCTCTTGCTCTCCCTGCTGCCCTGAGGCTGCTGGGCCAAAGAGGTCTTGGCCATCCAGCCCCTTGCTGGTCCCTTCCCTCTGACGAGGCCCTCTGAGCTCCAGCACCTTGCAGTGTGGAGACAGCCCCGGCCAGCAACCTCCTCTCCAAGGAGGCCTCAACCGAGGCCTAGGCCCAGGGGAAAGGCACCAGCGGGGATGAGCCTGGGGAGGCGCCCGGGCATGACTGGACCCAGTCCCCGCAGCCTGCCCCTTGGTGGGGCAGTACCTCCGGAGGCCAGGAAGGTCTGGGCAAGGCTGGCCAGGGTCAGGGGCCCTGCTGGGTCCTGCCCCTGGCCTGTGGGGCCTCTGAGCACAACCGGCCCTCTCCCACTGGAAGACCTCCCCGGCTCCCTCCAAAGGCCGGTTTGCCAACACTCCCGCCCGCTGTTCTCGCCAGGCACGCACAATTCTCCCAAGCCCGGGAGAAAAGCGCTTCGGTGTGTTGCTCTCTCCGGGCCCTTGCCCCTGAGTGTGGGGGCCAGGCAGTGGTTCCACACTCCCAGACCAAGGCAGAACCACATGCACACGTCTGTTCCTGACCCCTGCACCGGCAGAGAGCTCGGGGGAGCCAGAGTCTGTCAGGCAGCTGCTGGGCTGGCCGCCTGTGTGGGAAGGGGCAGAGCCGACCTAGGGGCAAGTTGGGCCTCTTGCTCTCCCTGCTGCCCTGAGGCTGCTGGGCCAAAGAGGTCTTGGGCATCCAGCCCCTTGCTGGTCCCTTCCCTCTGACGAGGCCCTCTGAGCTCCAGCACCTTGCAGTGTGGAGACAGCCCCTGCCAGCAACCTCCTCTCCAAGGAGGCCTCAACCGAGGCCTAGGCCCAGGGGAAAGGCACCAGCGGGGATGAGCCAGTGGAGGCACACGGGCATGTCTGGACCCAGTCCCCGCAGCCTGCCCCTTGGTGGGGCAGTACCCCCGGAGGCCAGGAAGGTCTGGGCAAGGCTGCCAGGGGCAGGGACACTGCTGGGGCTGCCCCTGGCCTGTGGGGCGTCTGAGCACAACCGGCACTCTCCCGCTGGAAGACCTCCCCGGCTGCCTCCAAAGGCCGGTTAACAAGCGCTCCCGCCCACTGTTCCCAGCAGGCGTGCACAATGCTCCCAAGCCCGGGAGAAAAGCGCTTCGGGGTGGTGCTCTCTCCGGGCCCTTGCCCCTGAGCCTGGGGGCCAGGCAGTTGGAACACACTCCCAGGCCAAAGCAGAACGACATGCACACGTCTGTTCCTGCCCCCTACACCGGCAGAGAGCTCGGGGGAGCCAGAGACTGCCAGGCTGCTGCTGGGCTGGCTGCCTGTGTGGGACGGGGCAGAGCCGACCTAGGGGCAAGTTGGGCCTCTTGCTCTCCCTGCTGCCCTGAGGCTGCTGGGTCAAAGAGGTCTTGGGCATCCAGCCCTTTGCTGGTCCCTTCCCTCTGACGAGGCCCTCTGAGCTCCAGCACCTTGCAGTGTGGAGATAGCCCCTGCCAGCAACCTCCTCTCCAAAGAGGCCTCAACCGAGGCCTACGCCCAGGGGAAAAGCACCAGCGGGGTTGATCCTGGGGAGGCGCATGGACATGTCTGGACGCAGTCCCCGCAGCCTGCCCCTTGGTGGGGCAGTACCCCCGGAGGCCAGGAAGGTCTGGGCAAGGCTGGCCAGGGGCAGGGGCCCTGCTGGGTCCTGCCCCTGGCCTGTGAGGCCTCTGAGCACAACCGGCCCTCTCCCACTGGAAGACCTCCCCAGCTGCATCCAAAGTCCTGTTTGCAAACACTCCCGCCCGCTGTTCACGCCAGGCTCGCACAATGCTCCCAAGCCCGGGAGAAAAGCGCTTCGGGGTGGTGCTCTCTCCGGGCCCTTGCCCCTAAGCCTGCGGGCCAGGCAGGGGGAACACACTCCCAGGCCAAGACAGAACGACATGAACACGTCTGTTCCTGCCCCCTACACCGGCAGAGAGCTCGGGGGAGCCAGAGTCTCTCAGGCAGGTGCTGGGCTGGCCGCCTGTGTGGGAAGGGGCAGAGCCGACCTAGGGGCAAGTTGGGCCTCTTGCTCTCCCTGCTGCCCTGAGGCTGCTGGGCCAAAGACGTCTTGGGCATCCAGCCCTTTGCTGGTCCCTTCCCTCTGACGAGGCCCTCTGAGCTCCAGCACCTTGCAGTGTGGAGGCAGCACCTGCCAGCAATCTCCTCTCCAAGGAGGCCTCAACCGAGGCCTAGGCCCAGGGGAAAGGCACCAGCGGGGATGAGCCTGGGGAGGCACCCGGGCATGTCTGGACCCAGTCCCCGCAGCCTGCCCCTTGGTGGGGCAGTACCCCTGGAGGCCAGGAAGGTCTGGGCAAGGCTGACCAGGGGCAGGGGACCTGCTGGGTCCTGCCCCTGGCCTGTGGGGCCTCTGAGCACAACCGGCCCTCTCCCACTGGAAGACCTCCCCGGCTGCCTCCAAAGGCCGTTTTGCACGCACTCCCGCCCACTGTTCCCACCAAGCGCGCACAATGCTCCCAAGCCCGGGAGAAAAGCGCTTCGGGGTGGTGCTCTCTCCGGGCCCTTGCCCCTGAGCCTGGGGGCCAGGCAGGGGGTCCACACTCCCAGGGCAAGGCAGAACCACATGCACACGTCTGTTCCTGACCCCTGCACCGGCAGAGAGCTCGGGGGAGCCAGAGTCTGTCAGGCAGCTGCTGGGCTGGCCGCCTTTGTGGGAAGGGGCAGAGCCGACCTAGGGGCAAGTTGGGCCTCTTGCTCTCCCTGCTGCCCTGAGGCTGCTGGGCCAAAGAGGTCTTGGGCATCCAGCCCTTGGCTTGTCCCTTCCCTCTGACGAGGCCCTCTGAGCTCCAGCACCTTGCAGTGTGGAGACAGCCCCTGCCAGCAACCTCCTCTCCGAGGAGGCATCAACCGAGGCCTAGGCCCAGGGGAAAGGCACCAGCGGGGATGAGCCTGGGGAGGCGCCCAGGCATGTCTGGACCCAGTCCCCGCAGCCTGCCCCTTGGTGGGGCAGTACCCCCGGAGGCCAGGAAGGTCTGGGCAAGGCTGGCCAGGGGCAGGGGACCTGCTGGGTCCTGCCCCTGGCCTGTGAGGCCTCTGAGCACAACCGGCCCTCTCCCACTGGAAGACTTCCACGGCTGCCTCCAAAGTCCTGTTTGCAAACACTCCCGCCCGCTGTTCACGCCAGGCTCGCACAGTGCTCCCAAGCCCGGGAGAAAAGCGCTTCGGGGTGGTGCTCTCTCCGGGCCCTTGCCCCTGAGCCTGGGGGCAAGGCAGGGGGAACACACTCCCAGGACAAGGCAGAACCACATGCCCACGTCTGTTCCTGTCCCCTGCACCGGCAGAGAGCTTGGGGGAGCCAGAGTCTGTCAGGCAGCTGCTGGGTTGGCCGCCTGTGTGGGAAGGGGCAGAGCCGCCCTAGGGGCAAGTTGGGCCTCTTGCTCTCCCTGCTGCCCTGAGGCGGCTGGGCCAAAGACGTCTTGGGCATCCAGCCCCTTACTGGTCCCTTCCCTCTGACGAGGCCCTCTGAGCTCCAGCACCTTGCAGTGTGGAGACAGCCCCTGCCAGCAACCTCCTCTCCAAGGAGGCCTCAACCGAGGCCTAGGCCCAGGGGAAAGGCACCAGCGGGGATGAGCCTGGGAGGCGCCCGGGCATGTCTGGACCCAGGCCCCGCAGCCTGCCCCTTGGTGGGGCAGTACCCCCGGAGGCCAGGAAGGTCTGGGCAAGGCTGGCCAGGGGCAGGGGCCCTGCTGCGTCCTGCCCCTGGCCTGTGGGGCCTCTGAGCACAACCGGCCCTCTCCCACTGGAAGACCTCCCCGGCTGCCTCCAAAGGCCGGTTTGCAAGCGCTCCCGCCCACTGTTCCCAGCAGGCGTGCACAATGCTCCCAAGCCCGGGAGAAAAGCGCTTCAGGGTGGTGCTCTCTCCGGGCCCTTGCCCCTGAGCCTGGGGGCAAGGCAGGGGGAACACACTCCCAGACCAAGTCAGAACCACATGCACACGTCTGATCTGTCCCCTGCAACGGCAGAGAGCTCGGGGGAGCCAGAGTCTGTCAGGCAGCTGCTGGGCTGGCCGCCTGTGTGGGTAGGGGCAGAGCCGACCTAGGGGCAAGTTGGGCCTCTTGCTCTCCCTGCTGCCCTGAGGCTGCTGGGCCAAAGAGGTCTTGGGCATCCAGCCCCTTGCTTGTCCCTTCCCTCTGACGAGGCCCTCTGAGCTCCAGCACCTTGCAGTGTGGAGACAGCCCCTGCCAGCAACCTCCTCTCCAAGGAGGCCTCAACCGAGGCCTAGGCCCAGGGGAAAGGCACCAGCGGGGATGAGCCTGGGGAGGCGCCCGGGCATGTCTGGACCCAGTCCCCGCAGCCTGCCCCTTGGTGGGGCAGTAACCCCGGAGGCCAGGAAGGTCTGGGCAAGGCTGCCAGGGGCAGGGACACTGCTGGGTCCTGCCCCTGGCCTGTGGGGCGTCTGAGCACAACCGGCACTCTCCCGCTGGAAGACCTCCCCGTCTGCCTCGAAAGGCCGGTTTGCAAGCACTCCCGCCCGCTGTTCCCGCCAGGCACGCACAATGCTCCCAAGCCCGGGAGAAAAGCGCTTCGGGGTGGTGCTCTCTCCGGGCCCTTGCCCCTGAGCCTGGGGGCCAGGAAGGGGGTCCACACTCCCAGGGCAAGGCAGAACCACATGCACACGTCTGTTCCTGACCCCTGCACCGGCAGAGAGCTCGGGGGAGCCAGAGTCTGTCAGGCAGCTGCTGGGCTGGCCGCCTTTGTGGGAAGGGGCAGAGCCGACCTAGGGGCAAGTTGGGCCTCTTGCTCTCCCTGCTGCCCTGAGGCTGCTGGGCCAAAGAGGTCTTGGGCATCCAGCCCTTTGCTTGTCCCTTCCCTCTGACGAGGCCCTCTGAGCTCCAGCACCTTGCAGTGTGGAGACAGCCCCTGCCAGCAACCTCCTCTCCAAGGAGGCCTCAACCGAGACCTAGGACCAGGGGAAAGGCACCAGCGGGGATGAGCCTGGGGAGGCGCCCGGGCATGTCTGGACCCAGTCCCCGCAGCCTGCCCCTTGGTGGGGCAGTACCCCCGGAGGCCAGGAAGGTCTGGGAAAGGCTGGCCAGGGGCAGGGGACCTGCTGGGTCCTGCCCCTGGCCTGTGGGGCCTCTGAGCACAACCGGCCCTCTCCCACTGGAAGACCTCCCCGGCTGCTTCCAAAGTCCTGTTTGCCAACACTCCCACCCGCTGTTCACGCCAGACTTGCACAATGCTCCCAAGCCCGGGAGAAAAGCGCTTCGGGGTGGTGCTCTCTCCGGGCCCTTGCCCCTGAGCCTGGGGGCAAGGCATGGGGAACACACTCCCAGGCCAAGGCAGAACCACATGCCCACGTCTGTTCCTGTCCCCTGCACCGGCAGAGAGCTTGGGGGAGCCAGAGTCTGTCAGGCAGCTGCTGGTTTGGCCGCCTGTGTGGGAAGGGGCAGCACCGCCCTAGGGGCAAGTTGGGCCTCTTGCTCTCCCTGCTGCCCTGAGGCTGCTGGGCCAAAGACGTCTTGGGCATCCAGCCCCTTACTGGTCCCTTCCCTCTGACGAGGCCCTCTGAGCTCCAGCACCTTGCAGTGTGGAGACAGCCCCTGCCAGCAACCTCCTCTCCAAGGAGGCCTCAACCGAGGCCTAGGCCCAGGGGAAAGTCACCAGCGGGGATGAGCCAGGGGAGGCGCCCGAGCATGTCTGGACCCAGTCCCCGCAGCCTGCCCCTTGGTGGGGCAGTACCCCCGGAGGCCAGGAAGGTCTGGGTAAGGCTGGCCAGGGGCAGGGGACCTGCTGGATTCTGCCCCTGGCCTGTGGGGCCTCTGAGCACAACCGGCCCTCTCCCACTGGAAGACTTCCCCGGCTGCCTCCAAAGGCCGGTTTGCCAACACTCCCGCCCGCTGTTCCCGCCAGGCACGCACAATTCTCCCAAGCCCGGGAGAAAAGCGCTTCGGGGTGTTGCTCTCTCCGGGCCCTTGCCCCTGAGTGTGGGGGCGAGGCAGTGGGACCACACTCCCAGACCAACGCAGAACCACATGCACACGTCTGTTTCTGACCCCTGCACCGGCAGAGAGCTCGGGGGAGCCAGAGTCTGTCAGGCAGCTGCTGGGCTGGACGCCTGTGTGGGAAGGGGCAGAGCCGACCTAGGGGCAAGTTGGGCCTCTTCCTCTCCCTGCTGCCCTGAGGCTGCTGGGCCAAAGAGGTCTTGGGCATCCAGCCCCTTGCTGGTCCCTTCCCTCTGACGAGGCCCTCTGAGCTCCAGCACCTTGCAGTGTGGAGACAGCACCTGCCAGCAACCTCCTCTCCAAGGAGGCCTCAACCGAGGCCTAGGCCCAGGGGAAAGGCACCAGCGGGGATGAGCCTGGGGAGGCGCCCGGGCATGTCTGGACCCAGTCCCCGCAGCCTGCCCCTTGGTGGGGCAGTACCCCCGGAGGCCAGGAGGGTCTGGGCAAGGCTGCCAGGGGCAGGAACACTGCTGGGTCCTGCCCCTGGCCTGTGGGGCGTCTGAGCACAACCGGCACTCTCCCGCTGGAAGACCTCCCCGGCTGCCTCCAAAGGCCGGTTTGCAAGCTCTCCCGCCCGCTGTTCCCGCCAGGCACGCACAATGCTCCCAAGCCCGGGAGAAAAGCGCTTCGGGGTGGTGCTCTCTCCGGGCCCTTGCCCCTGAGCCTGGGGGACAGGCAGGGGGAACACACTCCCAGGCCAAGGCAGAACGACATGCACACGTCTGTTCCTGCCCCCTACACCGGCAGAGAGTTCGGGGGAGCCAGAGACTGCCAGGCTGCTGCTGGGCTGGCTGCCTGTGTGGGACGGGGTAGAGCCGACCTAGGGGCAAGTTGGGCCTCTTGCTCTCCCTGCTGCCCTAGGCTGCTGGGTCATAGAGGTCTTGGGCATCCAGCCCTTTGCTGGTCCTTTCCCTCTGACGAGGCCCTCTGAGCTCCAGCACCTTGCAGTGTGCAGACAGCCCCTGCCGGCAACCTCCTCTCCAAGGAGGCCTCAACCGAGGCCTAGGACCAGGGGAAAGGCACCAGCGGGGATGAGCCTGGGGAGGCGCCCGGGCATGTCTGGACCCAGGCCCCGCAGCCTGCCCCTTGGTGGGGTAGTACCCCCGGAGGCCAGGAAGGTCTGGGCAAGGCTGCCAGAGGCAGGGACACTGCTGGGTCCTGCCCCTGGCCTGTGGGGCCTCTGAGAACAACTGGCACTCTCCCGCTGGAAGACCTCCCCGGCTGCCTCCAAAGGCTGGTTTGCAAGCACTCAATCCCGCTGTTCACGCCAGCTGCGCACAATGCTCCCAAGCCCGGGAGAAAAGCATTTTGGGGTGGTGCTCACTCCGGGCTTTGGAAGACCTCCCCGGCTGCCTCCAAGGCCGGTTTGCAAGCACTTCTGCCTGCTGTTCCCGCCACCCGCGCACAATGCTCCCAAGCCCGGGAGAAAAGCGTTTCGGGGTGGTGTTCTCTCTGGGCCCAAGAAAGACCTCCCGGGCTGCCCCCAAATGCCAGTTTGCAAGCACTCCCACTCGCTGTTCCCGCCATCCGTGCAAATGCTCCAAGCCCAGGAGAAAAGCCCTTCAGGGTGGTGCTCTCTCCCGGCCCTTGGAAGACCTCCCCGGCTGCCTCCAAAGGCCGGTTTGCAAGCACTCAATCCCGCTGTTCCCGCCAGCCGCGCACAATGCTCCCAAGCCCGGGAGAAAAGCGTTTCGGGGTGGTGTTCTCTCTGGGCCCAAGAAAGACCTCCCGGGCTGCCCCCAAATGCCGGTTTGCAAGCACTCCCACTCGCTGTTCCCGCCATCCGTGCAAATGCTCCAAGCCCAGGAGAAAAGCCCTTCAGGGTGGTGCTCTCTCCCGGCACTTGGAAGACCTCCCCGGCTGCCTCCAAAGGCTGGTTTTCAAGAACTCCCTCCCGCTGACCCGCCAGCCGCACACAATGCTCCCAAGCCCGGGAGAAAAGCATTTTGGGGTGGTCTCTCTCCGGGCCCTTGGAAGACTCCCCGGCTGCCTCTAAAGGCCGGTTTGCAAGCACTCATGTCCTCTGTTCCCGACAGCCGCGAACAATGCTCCCAATTCCGTGAGAAAAGTGCTTCGGGATGGTGCTCTCTCCGGGCCCTTGGAAGACCTCCCAAGCTGCCTCCAAAGGCCGGTTTGCAAGCAGTCCCGCCCGCTGTTCCCGCCAGCCTCGCACAATGCTCCCAAGACCGGGAGAAAAGCGCTTCGGGGTGGTGTTCTCTCCGTGCCAATGGAGGACCTCCCTGGCTGCCCCCAAAGGCCGGTTTGCAAGCACTCCCACTCGCTGTTCCCGCCAGCCACGCACAATCCTCCAAAACCCCGGAGAAAAGCGCTTCGGGGTGGTGTTCTCTCCGTGCCCATGGAAGACCTCCCGGGGTGCCCCCAAAGGCCGGTTTGGAAGCACTCTCACTCGCTGTTCCCGCCATCCGCGCACAATGCTCCCAAGCCCGGGAGAAAAGCATTTTGGGGTGGTGCTCACAGCGGGCCCTGGAAGACCTCCCCGGCTGCCTCCAAAGGACGGTTTTCAAGCACTCCTGCCTGCTGTTCCCGCCACCCACGCAGAATGCTCCCAAGCGCGGGAGAAAAGCGCTTCGGGGTGGTGCTCTCTACAGGCCCTTGGAAGACCTCCCCGGCTGCCTCCAAAGGCCCGTTTGCAAGGACTCCTTCCTGCTGTTCCCGCCATCCGCGCACAATGCTCCCAAGCCCGGGAGAAAAGCATTTTGGGGTGGTGCTCACACCGGGCCCTGGAAGACCTCCCCGGCTGCCTCCAAAGGACGGTTTTCAAGCACTCCTGCCTGCTGTTCCCGCCACCCACGCAGAATGCTCCCAAGCGCGGGAGAAAAGCGCTTCGGGGTGGTGCTCTCTACAGGCCCTTGGAAGACCTCCCCGGCTGCCTCCAAAGGCCCGTTTGCAAGGACTCCTTCCTGCTGTTCCCGCCAGCCACGCACAATGCTCCCAAGCCCGGGAGAAAAGCATTTTGGGGTGGTGCTCACTCCGGGCCCTTGGAAGACCTCCCCGGCTGCCTCCAAAGGCCAGTTTGCAAGCAGTCCTGCCTGCTGTTCCCGCCAGCCGCGCACAATGCTCCCAAGCCCGGGAGAAAAGCGCTTCGGGGTGGTGCTCTCTCCGGGCCCTTGGAAGACATCCCCGGCTGCCTCCAAAGGCCGGTTTGCAAGCACTCATGCCCGTTGTTCCCACCAGCCGTGCACAATGCTCCCAAGCCCGGGAGAAAAGCATTTTGGGGTGGTGCTCACTCCGGGCCCTTGGAAGACCTCCCCGGCTGCCTCCAAAGGCCAGTTTGCAAGCAGTCCTGCCTGCTGTTCCCGCCAGCCGCGCACAATGTTCCCAAGCCCGGGAGAAAAGCGCTTCGGGGTGGTGCTCTCTCCAGGCCCTTGGAAGACCTCCCGGGCTGCCTCCAAAGGCCGGTTTGCAAGCATTCATGTCCGTTGTTCCCGACAGCCGCGCACAATGCTCCCAAGCCCGAGAGAAAAGCATTTTGGGGTGGTGATCAGTCCGGGCCCTTGGAAGACCTCCCCGGCTGCCTCCAAAGGACAGTTTGCAAGAACTCATGCCCGCTGTTCCCGCCAGGCACGCACAATGCTCCCAAGCCCGGGAGAAAAGCGCTTCGGGGTGGTGCTCTCACCGGGCCCTTGCCCCTGAGCCTGGGGGCACTGCAGGGGGAACACACTCCCAGGCCAAGGCAGAACCACATGCAAACGTCTGTTCCTGGTCCCTGCACCGGCAGAGAGCTCGGGGGAGCCAGAGTATGCCAGGCAGCTGCTGGGTTGGCGGCCTGTGTGGAAAGGGGCAGAGCCGACCTAGGGGCAAGTTGGGCCTCTTGCTCTCCCTGCTGCCCTGAGGCTGCTGGGCCAAAGAGGTCTTGGGCATCCAGCCCCTTGCTGGTCCCTTCCCTCTGATGAGGCCCTCTGAGCTCCAGCACCTTGCAGTGTGGAGACAGCCCCTGCCAGCAACCTCGTCTCCAAGGAGGCCTCAACCGAGGCCTAGGCCCAGGGGAAAGGCACCAGCGGGGATGAGCCTGGGGAGGCGCCCGGGCATGTCTGGACCCAGTCCCCGCAGCCTGCCCCTTGGTGGGGCAGTACCCCCGGAGGCCAGGAAGGTCTGGGCAAGGCTGCCAGGGGCAGGAAACTGCTGGGTCCTGCCCCTGGCCTGTGGGGCGTCTGAGCACAACCGGCACTCTCCCGCTGGAAGACCTCCCCGTCTGCCTCGAAAGGCCGGTTTGCAAGCACTCCTTCCTGCTGTTCCCGCCAGCCACGCACAATGCTCCCAAGCCCGGGAGAAAAGCTTTTTGTGGTGGTGCTCTCTCCGGGCCCTTGGAAGACCTCCCCGGCTGCCTCCAAAGGCCAGTTTGCAAGCAGTCCTGCCTGCTGTTCCCGCCAGCCGCGCACAATGCTCCCAAGCCCGGGAGAAAAGCTTTATGGGGTGGTGCTCTCTCCGGGCTCTTGGAAGACGTCCCCGGCTGCCTCCAAAGGCCGGTTTGCAAGCACTCATGCCCGTTGTTCCCACCAGCCGCGCACAATGCTCCCAAGCCCGGGAGAAAAGCATTTTGGGGTGGTGCTCATTCCGGGCCCTTGGAAGACCTCCCCGGCTGCCTCCAAAGGCCAGTTTGCAAGCAGTCCTGCCTGCTGTTCCCGCCAGCCGCGCACAATGTTCCCAAGCCCGGGAGAAAAGCGCTTCGGGGTGGTGCTCTCTCCGGGCCCTTGGAAGACCTCCCGGGCTGCCTCCAAAGGCCGGTTTGCAAGCATTCATGTCCGTTGTTCCCGACAGCCGCGCACAATGCTCCCAAGCCCGGGAGAAAAGCGCTTCGGGGTGGTGTTCTCTCAGGGACCATGGAGGACCTCCCCGGCTGCCCCCAAAGGCCGGTTTGCAAGCATTCCCACTCGCTGTTCCCGCCAGGCACACACAATGTTCCAAAACCCCAGAGAAAAGCGCTTCGGGGTGGTGCTCTCTCCGCGCCCTTGGAAGACTTCTCTGGCTGCCGCCAAAGGCCGGTTTGCAAGAATTCCCTCCCGCTGTCCCACCAGCCGCACACAATGCTCCAAAACCCGAGAGAAAAGCGCTTCGAGGTGGTGCTCTCTCCGGGCCCTTGGAAGACCTCCCCGGCTGCCTCCAAAGGCCGGTTTGCAAGCACTCCTGCCTGCTGTTCCCGCCACGCGCGCACAATGCTCCCAAGCCCGGAAGAAAAGCATTTTGGGGTAGTGCTCTCTCCGGGCCCTTGGAAGACCTCCCGGGCTGCCTCCAAAGGCCGGTTTGCAAGCACTCATGTCCGCTGTTCCCGACAGCCGCGCACAATGCTCCCAAGCCCGGGAGAAAAGCATTTTGGGGTGGTGATCAGTCCGGGCCCTTGGAAGACCTCCCCGGCTGCCTCCAAAGGCCGGTTTGCAAGCATTCCCACTAGCTGTTGCCGACAGCCACGCAAATGCTCCCAAGCCCGGGAGAAAAGCATTTTGGGGTGGTGCTCTCTCCGGGCCCATGGAGGACCTCCCCGGCTGCCCCCAAAGGCCGGTTTGCAAGCATTCCCACTAGCTGTTGCCGACAGCCACGCAAATGCTCCCAAGCCCGGGAGAAAAGCATTTTGGGGTGGTGCTCTCTCCGGGCCCTTGCCCCTGTGCCTCGGGGCCAGGCAGGGGGTCCACACTCCCAGGCAAAGTGAGAACCACATGCACATGTCTGTTCCTGTCCCCTGCACCGGAAGAGAGCTCGGGGGAGCCAGAGTCTGTCAGGCAGCTGCTGGGCTGGTGGCCTGTGTGGGAAGGGGCCGAGCCGACCTAGGGGCAAGTTGGGCCTCTTGCTCTCCCTGCTGCCCTGAGGCTGCTGGGCCAAAGAGGTCTTGGACATCCAGCCCCTTGCTGGTCCCTTCCATCTGAGGAGACCCTCTGAGCTCCAGCACCTTGCAGTGTGGAGACAGCCCCTGCCAGCAACCTCCTCTCCAAGGAGGCCTCAACCGAGGCCTAGCCCCAGGGAAAGGCACCAGCGGGGATGAACCTGGGGAGGCGCCCGGGAATGTCTGGACCCAGTCCCCGCAGCCTACCCCTTGGTGGGGCAGTACCCCCGGAGGCCAGGAAGGTCTGGGCAAGGCTGGCCTGGGGCAGGGGCCCTGCTGGGTCCTGCCCCTGGCCTGTGGGGCCTCTGAGCATGAGCGGCCCTCTCCCGCTGGAAGACCTCCCCGGCTGCCTCCAAAGGCCGATTTGCCAACATTCGCGCCTGCTGTTCCCGCCAGGCACGCACAATGCTCCCAAGCCCGGGAAAAAAGCGCTTCGGAGTGGTGCTCTCACCGGGCCCTTGCCCCTGAGCCTGGGGGCAATGCAGGGGGAACACACTCCCAGGCCAAGGCAGAACCAAATGCACACGTCTGTTCCTGGTCCCTGCACCGGCAGAGAGCTCGAGGGAGCCAGAGTATGCCAGGCAGCTGCTGGGCTGGCGGCCTGTGTGGAAAGGGGCAGAGCCGAACTAGGGGCAAGTTGGGCCTCTTGCTCTCCCTGCTGCCCTGAGGCTGCTGGGCCAAAGAGGTCTTGGGCATCCAGCCCCTTGCGGGTCCCTTCCCTCTGATGAGGCCCTCTGAGCTCCAGCACCTTGCAGTGTGGAGACAGCCCCTGCCAGGAACCTCCTCTCCAAGGAGGCCTCAACCGAGGCCTAGGCCTAGGGGAAAGACACCAGCGGGGATGAGCCTGGGGAGGCGCCCGGCCATGTCTGGACCCAGTCCCCGCAGCCTGCCCCTTGGTGGGGCAGTACCCCCGGAGGCCAGGAAGGTCTGGGCAAGGCTGGCCAGGGGCAGGGGCCCTGTTGGGTCCTGCCCCTGGCCTGTAGGGCCTCTGAGCACAACCGGCCCTCTCCCGCTGGAAGACCTCCCCGGCTGCCTCCAAAGGCCAGTTTACCAACACTCCTGCCCGCTGTTCCCGCCAGGCACGCACAATGCTCCCAAGCCCAGGAGAAAAGCGCTTCAGGGTGGTGCTCTCTCCGGGCCCTTGCCCCTGAGCCTGTGGGCAAGGCAGGGGGAACACACTCCCAGGCCAAGGCAGAACCACATGCACACGTCTGTTCCTGTCCCCTGCACCGGCAGAGAGCTCGGGGGAGCCAGAGTCTCTCAGGCAGGTGCTGGGCTGGCCGCCTGTGTGGGAAGGGGCAGAGCCGACCTAGGGGCAAGTTGGGCCTCTTGCTCTCCCTGCTGCCCTGAGGCTGCTGGGCCAAAGAGGTCTTGGGCATCCAGCCCCTAACTGGTCCCTTCCCTCTGACGAGGCCCTCTGAGCTCCAGCACTTTGCAGTGTGGAGACAGCCCCTGCCAGCAATCTCCTCTCCAAGGAGGCCTCAACTGAGGCCTAGGCCCAGGGAAAAGGCACCAGCGGGGTTGATCCAGGGGAGGCGCCCGGGCATGTCTGGACCCTGTCCCCGCAGCCTGCCCCTTGGTGGGGCAGTACCCCCGGAGGCCAGGAAGGTCTGGGCAAGGCTGGCCAGGGGCAGGGGCCCTGCTGTGTCCTGCCCCTGGCCTGTGGGGCCTCTGAGCACAACCGGCCCTCTCCCACTGGAAGACCTCCCCGGCTGCCTCCAAAGGCCGGTTTGCAAGCACTCCCGCCCACTGTTCCCGCCAGGCGCGCACAATGCTCCCAAGCCCGGGAGAAAAGCGCTTCGGGGTGGTGGTCTCTCCGGGCCCCTGCCCCTGAGCCTGGGGGCCAGGCAGGGGATCCACAGTCCCAGGCCAAGGCAGAACCACATGCACACGTCTGTTCCTGCCCCCTCCACCGGCAGAGAGCTGGGGGGAGCCAGAGTCTGTCAGGCAGCTGCTGGGCTGGCCGCCTGTGTGGGAAGGGGCAGAGCCGACCTAGGGGCAAGTTGGGCCTCTTGCTCTCCCTGCTGCCCTGAGGCTGCTGGGCCAAAGAGGTCTTGGGCATCCAGCCCCTTGCTGGTCCCTTCCCTCTGACGAGGCCCTCTGAGCTCCAGCACCTTGCAGTGTGGAGACAACCCTTGCCAGCAACCTCCTCTCCAAGAGGCCTCAACCGAGGCCTAGGCCCAGGGGAAAGGCACCAGCGGAGATGAGCCAGTGGAGGCGCACGGGCATGTCTGGACCCAGTCCCCGCAGCCTGCCCCTTGGTGGGGCAGTACCCCCGGAGCCCAGGAAGGTCTGGGCAAGGCTGGCCAGGGGCAGGGGCCCTGCTGGGTCCTGCCCCTGGCCTGTGGGGCCTCTGAGCACAACCGGCCCTCTCCCACTGGAAGACCTCCCCGGCTGCCTCCAAAGGCCGGTTTGCCAACACTCCCGCCCGCTGTTCCCGCCAGGCACGCACAATGCTCCCAAGACCGGGAGAAAAGCGCTTCGGGGTATTGCTCTCTCCGGGCCCTTGCCCCTGAGCCTGGGGTCCAGGCAGTGGGTCCACACTCCCAGACCGAGGCAGAACCACATGCACACGTCTGTTCCTGACCCCTGCACCGGCAGAGAGCTCGGGGGAGCCAGAGTCTGTCAGGCAGCTGCTGGGTTGGCTGCCTGTGTGGGAAGGGGCAGAGCCGACCTAGGGGCAAGTTGGGCCTCTTCCTCTCCCTGCTGCCCTGAGGCTGCTGGGCCAAAGAGGTCTTGGGCATCCAGCCCCTTGCTGGTCCCTTCCCGCTGACGAGGCCCTCTGAGCTCCAGCACCTTGCAGTGTGGAGACAGCCCCTGCCAGCAACCTCCTCTCCAAGGAGGCATCAACCGAGGCCTATGCCCAGGGGAAAGGCACCAGCGGGGATGAGCCTGGGGAGGCGCCCAGGCATGTCTGGACCCAGTCCCCGCAGCCTGCCCCTTGGTGGGGCAGTACCCCCGGAGGCCAGGAAGGTCTGGGCAAGGCTGGCCAGGGGCAGGGGACCTGCTGCGTCCTGCCCCTGGCCTGTGAGGCCTCTGAGCACAACCGGCCCTCTCCCACTGGAAGACCTCCACGGCTGCCTCCAACGTCCTGTTTGCAAACACTCCCGCCCGCTGTTCACGCCAGGCTCGCACAATGCTCCCAAGCCCGGGAGAAAAGCGCTTCGGGGTGGTGCTCTCTCCGGGCCCTTGCCCCTGAGCCTGGGGGCAAGGCAGGGGGAACACACTCCCAGGCCAAGGCAGAACCACATGCCCACGTCTGTTCCTGTCCCCTGCACCGGCAGAGAGCTTGGGGGAGCCAGAGTCTGTCAGGCAGCTGCTGGGTTGGCCGCCTGTGTGGGAAGGGGCAGAGCCGCCCTAGGGGCAAGTTGGGCCTCTTGCTCTCCCTGCTGCCCTGAGGCTGCTGGGCCAAAGACGTCTTGGGCATCCAGCCCCTTACTGGTCCCTTCCCTCTGACGAGGCCCTCTGAGATCCAGCACCTTGCAGTGTGGAGACAGCCCCTGCCAGCAACCTCCTCTCCAAGGAGGCCTCAACCGAGGCCTAGGCCCAGGGGAAAGGCACCAGCGGGGATGAGCCTGGGGAGGCGCCCGGGCATGTCTGGACCCAGTCCCCGCAGCCTGCCCCTTGGTGGGGCAGTACCCCCGGAGGCCAGGAAGGTCTGGGCAAGTCTGCCAGGGGCAGGGACACTGCTGGGTCCTGCCCCTGGCCTGTGGGGCGTCTGAGCACAACCGGCACTCTCCCGCTGGAAGACCTCCCCGTCTGCCTTGAAAGGCCGGTTTGCAAGCACTCCCGCCCGCTGTTCCCGCCAGGCACGCACAATGCTCCCAAGCCCGGGAGAAAAGCGCTTCGGGGTGGTGCTCTCACCGGGCCCTTGCCCCTGAGCCTGGGGGCCAGGCAGGGGGAACACACTCCCAGGCCAAGGCAGAACGACATGCACACGTCTGTTCCTGCCCCCTACACCGGCAGAGAGCTCGGGGGAGCCAGAGACTGCCAGGCTGCTGCTGGGCTGGCCGCCTGTGTGGGACGGGGCAGAGCCGACCTAGGGGCAAGTTGGGCCTCTTGCTCTCCCTGCTGCCCTGAGGCTGCTGGGTCAAAGAGGTCTTGGGCATCCAGCCCTTTGCTGGTCCCTTCCCTCTGACGAGGCCCTCTGATCTCCAGCACCTTGCAGTGTGGAGACAGCCCCTGCCAGGAACCTCCTCTCCAAGGAGGCCTCAACCGAGGCCTAGGCCCAGGGGAAAGGCACCAGCGGGGATGAGCCTGGGGAGGCGCCCGGGCATGTCTGGACCCAGTCCCCGCAGCCTGCCCCTTGGTGGGGCAGTACCCCCGGAGGCCAGGAAGGTCTGGGCAAGGCTGGCCAGGGGCAGGGGACCTGCTGCGTCCTGCCCCTGGCCTGTGAGGCCTCTGAGCACAACCGGCCCTCTCCCACTGGAAGACCTCCACGGCTGCCTCCAACGTCCTGTTTGCAAACACTCCCGCCCGCTGTTCACGCCAGGCTCGCACAATGCTCCCAAGCCCGGGAGAAAAGCGCTTCGGGGTGGTGCTCTCTCCGGGCCCTTGCCCCTGAGCCTGGGGGCAAGGCAGGGGGAACACACTCCCAGGCCAAGGCAGAACCACATGCCCACGTCTGTTCCTGTCCCCTGCACCGGCAGAGAGCTTGGGGGAGCCAGAGTCTGTCAGGCAGCTGCTGGGTTGGCCGCCTGTGTGGGAAGGGGCAGAGCCGCCCTAGGGGCAAGTTGGGCCTCTTGCTCTCCCTGCTGCCCTGAGGCTGCTGGGCCAAAGACGTCTTGGGCATCCAGCCCCTTACTGGTCCCTTCCCTCTGACGAGGCCCTCTGAGCTCCAGCACCTTGCAGTGTGGAGACAGCCCCTGCCAGCAACCTCCTCTCCAAGGAGGCCTCAACCGAGGCCTAGGCCCAGGGGAAAGGCACCAGCGGGGATGAGCCTGGGGAGGCGCCCGGGCATGTCTGGACCCAGTCCCCGCAGCCTGCCCCTTGGTGGGGCAGTACCCCCGGAGGCCAGGAAGGTCTGGGCAAGGCTGCCAGGGGCAGGGACACTGCTGGTCCTGCCCCTGGCCTGTGGGGCGTCTGAGCACAACCGGCACTCTCCCGCTGAAAGACCTCCCCGTCTGCCTTGAAAGGCCGGTTTGCAAGCACTCCCGCCCGCTGTTCCCGCCAGGCACGCACAATGCTCCCAAGCCCGGGAGAAAAGCGCTTCGGGGTGGTGCTCTCACCGGGCCCTTGCCCCTGAGCCTGGGGGCCAGGCAGGGGGAACACACTCCCAGGCCAAGGCAGAACCACATGCACACGTCTGTTCCTGCCCCCTACACCGGCAGAGAGCTCGGGGGAGCCAGAGACTGCCAGGCTGCTGCTGGGCTGGCCGCCTGTGTGGGACGGGGCAGAGCCGAACTAGGGGCAAGTTGGGCCTCTTGCTCTCCCTGCTGCCCTGAGGCTGCTGGGTCAAAGAGGTCTTGGGCATCCAGCCCTTTGCTGGTCCCTTCCCTCTGACGAGGCCCTCTGATCTCCAGCACCTTGCAGTGTGGAGACAGCCCCTGCCAGCAACCTCCTCTCCAAGGAGGCCTCAACCGAGGCCTAGGCCCAGGGGAAAGGCACCAGCGGGGATGAGCCTGGGGAGGCGCCCGGGCATGTCTGGACCCAGTCCCCGCAGCCTGCCCCTTGGTGGGGCAGTACCCCCGGAGGCCAGGAAGGTCTGGGCAAGGCTGGCCAGGGTCAGGGGCCCTGCTGGGTCCTGCCCCTGGCCTGTGGGGCCTCTGAGCACAACCGGCCCTCTCCCACTGGAAGACCTCCCCGGCTGCCTCCAAAGTCCTGTTTGCAAACACTCCCGCCCGCTGTTCACGCCAGGCTCGCACAATGCTCCCAAGCCCGGGAGAAAAGCGCATTGGGGTGGTTCTCTCTCCGGGCCCTTGCCCCTGAGCCTGGGGACAAGGCACGGGGAACACACTCCCTGGCCAAGGCAGAACCACATGCCCACGTCTGTTCCTGTCCCCTGCACCGGCAGAGAGCTCGGGGGAGCCAGAGTCTCTCAGGCAGGTGCTGGGCTGGCTGCCTGTGTGGGAAGGGGCAGAGCCGACCTAGGGGCAAGTTGGGCCTCTTGCTCTCCCTGCTGCCCTGAGGCTGCTGAGCCAAAGAGGTCTTGGCCATCCAGCCCCTTGCTGGTCCCTTCCCTCTGACGAGGCCCTCTGAGCTCCAGCACCTTGCAGTGTGGAGACAGCCCCGGCCAGCAACCTCCTCTCCAAGGAGGCCTCAACCGAGGCCTAGGCCCAGGGGAAAGGCACGAGCGGGGATGAGCCTGGGGAGGCGCCCGGGCATGACTGGACCCAGTCCCCGCAGCCTGCCCCTTGGTGGGGCAGTACCCCCGGAGGCCAGGAAGGTCTGGGCAAGGCTGGCCAGGGTCAGGGGCCCTGCTGGGTCCTGCCCCTGGCCTGTGGGGCCTCTGAGCACAACCGGCCCTCTCCCACTGGAAGACCTCCCCGGCTGCCTCCAAAGGCCGGTTTGACAACACTCCCGCCCGCTGTTCTCGCCAGGCACGCACAATTCTCCCAAGCCCGGGAGAAAAGCGCTTCGGTGTGTTGCTCTCTCCGGGCCCTTGCCCCTGAGTGTGGGGGCCAGGCAGTGGTTCCACACTCCCAGACCAAGGCAGAACCACATGCACACGTCTGTTCCTGACTCCTGCACCGGCAGAGAGCTCGGGGGAGCCAGAGTCTGTCAGGCAGCTGCTGGGCTGGCCGCCTGTGTGGGAAGGGGCAGAGCCGACCTAGGGGCAAGTTGGGCCTCTTGCTCTCCCTGCTGCCCTGAGGCTGCTGGGCCAAAGAGGTCTTGGGCATCCAGCCCCTTGCTGGTCCCTTCCCTCTGACGAGGCCCTCTGAGCTCCAGCACCTTGCAGTGTGGAGACAGCCCCTGCCAGCAATCTCCTCTCCAAGGAGGCCTCAACCGAGGCCTAGGCCCAGGGGAAAGGCACCAGCGGGGATGAGCCAGTGGAGGCGCACGGGCATGTCTGGACCCAGTCCCCGCAGCCTGCCCCTTGGTGGGGCAGTACCCCCGGAGGCCAGGAAGGTCTGGGCAAGGCTGCCAGGGGCAGGGACACTGCTGGGTCCTGCCCCTGGCCTGTGGGGCGTCTGAGCACAACCGGCACTCTCCCGCTGGAAGACCTGCCCGGCTGCCTCCAAAGGCCGGTTAACAAGCGCTCCCGCCCACTGTTCCCAGCAGGCGTGCACAATGCTCCCAAGCCCGGGAGAAAAGCGCTTCGGGGTGGTGCTCTCTCCGGGCCCTTGCCCCTGAGCCTGGGGGCCAGGCAGTTGGAACACACTCCCAGGCCAAAGCAGAACGACATGCACACGTCTGTTCCTGCCCCCTACACCGGCAGAGAGCTCGGGGGAGCCAGAGACTGCCAGGCTGCTGCTGGGCTGGCTGCCTGTGTGGGACGGGGCAGAGCCGACCTAGTGGCAAGTTGGGCCTCTTGCTCTCCCTGCTGCCCTGAGGCTGCTGGGTCAAAGAGGTCTTGGGCATCCAGCCCTTTGCTGGTCCCTTCCCTCTGACGAGGCCCTCTGAGCTCCAGCACCTTGCAGTGTGGAGACAGCCCCTGCCAGCAACCTCCTCTCCAAAGAGGTCTCAACCGAGGCCTACGCCCAGGGGAAAAGCACCAGCGGGGATGATCCTGGGGAGGCGCACGGACATGTCTGGACCCAGTCCCCGCAGCCTGCCCCTTGGTGGGGCTGTACCCCCGGAGGCCAGGAAGGTCTGGGCAAGGCTGGCCAGGGGCAGGGGCCCTGCTGGGTCCTGCCCCTGGCCTGTGAGGCCTCTGAGCACAACCGGCCCTCTCCCACTGGAAGACCTCCCCAGCTGCATCCAAAGTCCTGTTTGCAAACACTCCCGCCCGCTGTTCACGCCAGGCTCGCACAATGCTCCCAAGCCCGGGAGAAAAGCGCTTCGGGGTGGTGCTCTCTCCGGGCCCTTGCCCATGAGCCTGGGGGCCAGGCAGGGGGAACACACTCCCAGGCCAAGGCAGAACCACATGCCCACGTCTGTTCCTGTCCCCTGCACCGGCAGAGAGCTTGGGGGAGCCAGAGTCTGTCAGGCAGCTGCTGGGTTGGCCGCCTGTGTGGGAAGGGGCAGAGCCGACCTAGGGGCAAGGTGGGCCTCTTGCTCTCCCTGCTGCCCTGAGGCTGCTGGGCCAAAGACGTCTTGGGCATCCAGCCCCTTACTGGTCCCTTCCCTCTGACGAGGCCCTCTGAGCTCCAGCACCTTGCAGTGTGGAGACAGCCCCTGCCAGCAACCTCCTCTCCAAGGAGGCCTCAACCGACCTAGGCCCAGGGGAAAAGCACCAGCGGTGATGAGCCTGGGGAGGCGCCCGGGCATGTCTGGACCCAGGCCCCGCAGCCTGCCCCTTGGTGGGGCAGTACCCCCGGAGGCCAGGAAGGTCTGGGCAAGGCTGGCCAGGGGCAGGGGCCCTGCTGCGTCCTGCCCCTGGCCTGTGGGGCTTCTGAGCACAACCGGCCATCTCCCACTGGAAGACCTCCCCGGCTGCCTCCAAAGGCCAGTTTGCAAGCGCTCCCGCCCGCTGTTCCCGCCAGGCACGCACAATGCTCCCAAGCCCGGGAGAAAAGCGCTTCGGGGTGGTGCTCTCACCGGGCCCTTGCCCCTGAGCCTGGGGGCCAGGCAGGGGGAACACACTCCCAGGCCAAGGCAGAACGACATGCACACGTCTGTTCCTGCCCCCTGCACCGGCAGAGAGCTCGGGGGAGCCAGAGTCTCTCAGGCAGGTGCTGGGCTGGCCGCCTGTGTGGGAAGGGGCAGAGCCGACCTAGGGGCAAGTTGGGCCTCTTGCTCTCCCTGCTGCCCTGAGGCTGCTGGGCCAAAGACGTCTTGGGCATCCAGCCCTTTGCTGGTCCCTTCCCTCTGACGAGGCCCTCTGAGCTCCAGCACCTTGCAGTGTGGAGACAGCACCTGCCAGCAATCTCCTCTCCAAGGAGGCCTCAACCGAGGCCTAGGCCCAGGGGAAAGGCACCAGCGGGGATGAGCCTGGGGAGGCGCCCGGGCATGTCTGGACCCAGTCCCCGCAGCCTGCCCCTTGGTGGGGCAGTACCCCTGGAGGCCAGGAAGGTCTGGGCAAGGCTGGCCAGGGGCAGGGGCCCTGCTGCGTCCTGCCCCTGGCCTGTGGGGCCTCTGAGCACAACCGGCCCTCTCCCACTGGAAGACCTCCCCGGCTGCCTCCAAAGGCCGGTTTGCAAGCGCTCCCGCCCACTGTTCCCAGCAGGCGTGCACAATGCTCCCAAGCCCGGGAGAAAAGCGCTTCAGGGTGGTGCTCTCTCCGGGCCCTTGCCCCTGAGCCTGGGGGCAAGGCAGGGTGTCCACACTCCCAGACCAAGGCAGAACCACATGCACACGTCTGATCTGCCCCCTGCACCGGCAGAGAGCTCGGGGGAGCCAGAGTCTGTCAGGCAGCTGCTGGGCTGGCCGCCTGTGTGGGAAGGGGCAGAGCCGACCTAGGGGCAAGTTGGGCCTCTTGCTCTCCCTGCTGCCCTGAGGCTGCTGGGCCAAAGAGGTCTTGGGCATCCATCCCGTTGCTGGTCCCTTCCCTCTGACGAGGCCCTCTGAGCTCCAGCACCTTGCAGTGTGGAGACAGCCCCTGCCAGCAACCTCCTCTCCAAGGAGGCCTCAACCGAGGCCTAGGCCCAGGGGAAAGGCACCAGCGGGGATGAGCCTGGGGAGGCGCCCGGGCATGTCTGGACCCAGTCCCCGCAGCCTGCCCCTTGGTGGGGCAGTACCCCCGGAGGCCAGAAAGGTCTGGGCAAGGCTGCCAGGGGCAGGGACACTGCTGGGTCCTGCCCCTGGCCTGTGGGGCGTCTGAGCACAACCGGAACTCTCCCGCTGGAAGACCTCCCCGTCTGCCTCGAAAGGCCGGTTTGCAAGCACTCCCGCCCGCTGTTCCCGCCAGGCACGCACAATGCTCCCAAGCCCGGGAGAAAAGCGCTTCGGGGTGGTGCTCTCACCGGGCCCTTGCCCCTGAGCCTGGGGGCCAGGCAGGGGGAACACACTCCCAGGCCAAGGCAGAACGACATGCACACGTCTGTTCCTGCCCCCTACACCGGCAGAGAGCTCGGGGGAGCCAGATACTGCCAGGCTGCTGCTGGGCTGGCCGCCTGTGTGGGACGGGGCAGAGCCGACCTAGGGGCAAGTTGGGCCTCTTGCTCTCCCTGCTGCCCTGAGGCTGCTGGGTCAAAGAGGTCTTGGGCATCCAGCCCTTTGCTGGTCCCTTCCCTCTGACGAGGCCCTCTGAGCTCCAGCACCTTGCAGTGTGGAGACAGCCCCTGCCAGCAACCTCCTCTCCAAGGAGGCCTCAACCGAGGCCTAGGCACAGGGGAAAGGCACCAGCGGGGATGAGCCTGGGGAGGCGCCCGGGCATGTCTGGACCCAGTCCCCGCAGCCTGCCCCTTGGTGGGGCAGTACCCCCGGAGGCCAGAAAGGTCTGGGCAAGGCTGGCCAGGGGCAGGGGCCCTGCTGGGTCCTGCCCCTGGCCTGTGGGGCCTCTGAGCACAACCGGCCCTCTCCCACTGGAAGACCTCCCCGGCTGCCTCCAAAGTCCTGTTTGCAAACACTCCCGTCCGCTGTTCACGCCAGGCTCGCACAATGCTCCCAAGCCCGAGAGAAAAGCGCTTCAGGGTGGTGCTCTCTCCGGGCCCTTGCCCCTGAGCCTGGGGTCAAGGCAGGGTGTCCACACTCCCAGGCCAAGGCAGAACCACATGCACACGTCTGATCTGCCCCCTGCACCGGCAGAGAGCTCGGGGGAGCCAGAGTCTGTCAGGCAGCTGCTGGGCTGGCCGCCTGTATGGGAAGGGGCAGAGCCGACCTAGGGGCAAGTTGGGCCTCTTGCTCTCCCTGCTGCCCTGAGGCTGCTGGGCCAAAGAGGTCTTGGGCATCCAGCCCCTTGCTGGTCCCTTCCCTCTGACGAGGCCCTCTGAGCTCCAGCACCTTGCAGTGTGGAGACAGCCCCTGCCAGCAACCTCCTCTCCAAGGAGGCCTCAACCGAGGCCTAGGCCCAGGGGAAAGGCACCAGCGGGGATGAGCCAGTGGAGGCGCACGGGCATATCAGGACCCAGTCCCCGCAGCCTGCCCCTTGGTGGGGCAGTACCCCCGGAGGCCAGGAAGGTCTGGGCAAGGCTGCCAGGGGCAGGGACACTGCTGGGTCCTGCCCCTGGCCTGTGGGGCGTCTGAGCACAACCGGCACTCTCCCGCTGGAAGACCTGCCCGTCTGCCTCGAAAGGCCGGTTTGCAAGCACTCCCGCCCGCTGTTCCCGCCAGGCACGCACAATGCTCCCAAGCCCGGGAGAAACGCGCTTCGGGGTGGTGCTCTCACCGGGCCCTTGCCCCTGAGCCTGGGGGCAAGGCAGGGGGAACACACTCCCAGGCCAAGGCAGAACGACATGCACACGTCTGTTCCTGCCCCCTATACCGGCAGAGAGCTCGGGGGAGCCAGAGACTGCCAGGCTCCTGCTGGGCTGGCCGCCTGTGTGGGACGGGGCAGAGCCGACCTAGGGGCAAATTGGGCCTCTTGCTCTCCCTGCTGCCCTGAGGCTGCTGGGTCAAAGTGGTCTTGGGCATCCAGCCCTTTGCTGGTCCCTTCCCGCTGACGAGGCCCTCTGATCTCCAGCACCTTGCAGTGTGGAGACAGCCCCTGCCAGCAACCTCCTCTCCAAGGAGGCCTCAACCGAGGCCTAGGCCCAGGGGAAAGGCACCAGCGGGGATGAGCCTGGGGAGGCGCCCGGGCATGTCTGGACCCAGTCCCCGCAGCCTGCCCCTTGGTGGAACAGTACCCCCGGAGGCCAGGAAGGTCTGGGCAAGGCTGGCCAGGGGCAGGGGCCCTGCTGCGTCCTGCCCCTGGCCTGTGGGGCCTCTGAGCACAACCGGCCCTCTCCACTGGAAGACCTCCCCGGCTGCCTCCAAAGGCCGGTTTGCAAGCGCTCCCGCCCACTGTTCCCAGCAGGCATGCACAATGCTCCCAAGCCCGGGAGAAAAGCGCTTCAGGGTGGTGCTCTCTCCGGGCCCTTGCCCCTGAGCCTGGGGGCAAGGCAGGGGGTCCACACTCCCAGGACAAGGCAGAACCACATGCACACGTCTGATCTGCCCCCTGCACCGGCAGAGAGCTCGGGGGAGCCAGAGTCTGTCAGGCAGCTGCTGGGCTGGCCGCCTGTGTGGGAAGGGGCAGAGCCGACCTAGGGGCAAGTTGGGCCTCTTGCTCTCCCTGCTGCCCTGAGGCTGCTGGGCCAAAGAGGTCTTGGGCATCCAGCCCCTTGCTGGTCCCTTCCCTCTGACGAGGCCCTCTGAGCTCCAGCACCTTACAGTGTGGAGACAGCCCCTGCCAGCAACCTCCTCTCCAAGGAGGCCTCAACCGAGGCCTAGGCCCAGGGGAAAGGCACCAGCGGGGATGAGCCTGGGGAGGCGCCCGGGCATGTCTGGACCCAGTCCCCGCAGCCTGCCCCTTGGTGGGGCAGTACCCCCGGAGGCCAGGAAGGTCTCGGCAAGGCTGCCAGGGGCAGGGACACTGCTGGGTCCTGCCCCTGGCCTGTGGGGCGTCTGAGCACAACCGGCACTCTCCCGCTGGAAGACCTCCCCGTCTGCCTTGAAAGGCCGGTTTGCAAGCACTCCCGCCCGCTGTTCCCGCCAGGCACGCACAACGCTCCCAAGGCCAGGAGAAAAGCGCTTCGGGGTGTTGCTCTCTCCGGGCCCTTGCCCCTGAGCCTGGGGTCCAGGCAGTGGGTCCACACTCCCAGACCAAGGCAGAACCACATGCACACGTCTGTTCCTGACCCCTGCACCGGCAGAGAGCTCGGGGGAGCCAGAGTCTGTCAGGCAGCTGCTGGGTTGGCTGCCTGTGTGGGAAGGGGCAGAGCCGACCTAGGGGCAAGTTGGGCCTCTTGCTCTCCCTGCTGCCCTGAGGCTGCTGGGCCAAAGAGGTCTTGGGCATCCAGCCCCTTGCTGGTCCCTTCCCGCTGACGAGGCCCTCTGAGCTCCAGCACCTTGCAGTGTGGAGACAGCCCCTGCCAGCAACCTCCTCTCCAAGGAGGCATCAACCGAGGCCTATGCCCAGGGGAAAGGCACCAGCGGGGATGAGCCTGGGGAGGCGCCCAGGCATGTCTGGACCCAGTCCCCGCAGCCTGCCCCTTGGTGGGGCAGTACCCCCGGAGGCCAGGAAGGTCTGGGAAAGGCTGGCCAGGGGCAGGGGACCTGCTGGGTCCTGCCCCTGGCCTGTCGGGCCTCTGAGCACAACCGGCCCTCTCCCACTGGAAGACCTCCCCGGCTGCCTCCAAAGTCCTGTTTGCCAACACTCCCACCCGCTGTTCACGCCAGACTTGCACAATGCTCCCAAGCCCGGGAGAAAAGCGCTTCGGGGTGGTGCTCTCTCCGGGCCCTTGCCCCTGAGCCTGGGGTCAAGGCAGGGTGTCCACACTCCCAGGCCAAGGCAGAACCACATGCACACGTCTGATCTGCCCCCTGCACCGGCAGAGAGCTCGGGGGAGCCAGAGTCTGTCAGGCAGCTGCTGGGCTGGCCGCCTGTGTGGGAAGGGGCAGAGCCGACCTAGGGGCAAGTTGGGCCTCTTGCTCTCCCTGCTGCCCTGAGGCTGCTGGGCCAAAGAGGTCTTGGGCATCCAGCCCCTTGCTGGTCCCTTCCCTCTGACGAGGCCCTCTGAGCTCCAGCACCTTGCAGTGTGGAGACAGCCCCTGCCAGCAACCTCCTCTCCAAGGAGGCCTCAACCGAGGCCTAGGCCCAGGGGAAAGGCACCAGCGGGGATGAGCCAGTGGAGGCGCACGGGCATATCAGGACCCAGTCCCCGCAGCCTGCCCCTTGGTGGGGCAGTACCCCCGGAGGCCAGGAAGGTCTCGGCAAGGCTGCCAGGGGCAGGGACACTGCTGGGTCCTGCCCCTGGCCTGTGGGGCGTCTGAGCACAACCGGCACTCTCCCGCTGGAAGACCTGCCCGTCTGCCTCGAAAGGCCGGTTTGCAAGCACTCCCGCCCGCTGTTCCCGCCAGGCACGCACAATGCTCCCAAGCCCGGGAGAAACGCGCTTCGGGGTGGTGCTCTCACCGGGCCCTTGCCCCTGAGCCTGGGGGCAAGGCAGGGGGAACACACTCCCAGGCCAAGGCCGAACGACATGCACACGTCTGTTCCTGCCCCCTATACCGGCAGAGAGCTCGGGGGAGCCAGAGACTACCAGGCTCCTGCTGGGCTGGCCGCCTGTGTGGGACGGGGCAGAGCCGACCTAGGGGCAAATTGGGCCTCTTGCTCTCCCTGCTGCCCTGAGGCTGCTGGGTCAAAGTGGTCTTGGGCATCCAGCCCTTTGCTGGTCCCTTCCCGCTGACGAGGCCCTCTGATCTCCAGCACCTTGCAGTGTGGAGACAGCCCCTGCCAGCAACCTCCTCTCCAAGGAGGCCTCAACCGAGGCCTAGGCCCAGGGGAAAGGCACCAGCGGGGATGAGCCTGGGGAGGCGCCCGGGCATGTCTGGACCCAGTCCCCGCAGCCTGCCCCTTGGTGGAGCAGTACCCCCGGAGGCCAGGAAGGTCTGGGCAAGGCTGGCCAGGGGCAGGGGCCCTGCTGCGTCCTGCCCCTGGCCTGTGGGGCCTCTGAGCACAACCGGCCCTCTCCACTGGAAGACCTCCCCGGCTGCCTCCAAAGGCCGGTTTGCAAGCGCTCCCGCCCACTGTTCCCAGCAGGCATGCACAATGCTCCCAAGCCCGGGAGAAAAGCGCTTCAGGGTGGTGCTCTCTCCGGGCCCTTGCCCCTGAGCCTGGGGGCAAGGCAGGGGGTCCACACTCCCAGGACAAGGCAGAACCACATGCACACGTCTGATCTGCCCCCTGCACCGGCAGAGAGCTCGGGGGAGCCAGAGTCTGTCAGGCAGCTGCTGGGCTGGCCGCCTGTGTGGGAAGGGGCAGAGCCGACCTAGGGGCAAGTTGGGCCTCTTGCTCTCCCTGCTGCCCTGAGGCTGCTGGGCCAAAGAGGTCTTGGGCATCCAGCCCCTTGCTGGTCCCTTCCCTCTGACGAGGCCCTCTGAGCTCCAGCACCTTGCAGTGTGGAGACAGCCCCTGCCAGCAACCCCCTCTCCAAGGAGGCCTCAACCGAGGCCTAGGCCCAGGGGAAAGGCACCAGCGGGGATGAGCCTGGGGAGGCGCCCGGGCATGTCTGGACCCAGTCCCCGCAGCCTGCCCCTTGGTGGGGCAGTACCCCCGGAGGCCAGGAAGGTCTCGGCAAGGCTGCCAGGGGCAGGGACACTGCTGGGTCCTGCCCCTGGCCTGTGGGGCGTCTGAGCACAACCGGCACTCTCCCGCTGGAAGACCTCCCCGTCTGCCTTGAAAGGCCGGTTTGCAAGCACTCCCGCCCGCTGTTCCCGCCAGGCACGCACAACGCTCCCAAGGCCAGGAGAAAAGCGCTTCGGGGTGTTGCTCTCTCCGGGCCCTTGCCCCTGAGCCTGGGGTCCAGGCAGTGGGTCCACACTCCCAGACCAAGGCAGAACCACATGCACACGTCTGTTCCTGACCCCTGCACCGGCAGAGAGCTCGGGGGAGCCAGAGTCTGTCAGGCAGCTGCTGGGTTGGCTGCCTGTGTGGGAAGGGGCAGAGCCGACCTAGGGGCAAGTTGGGCCTCTTGCTCTCCCTGCTGCCCTGAGGCTGCTGGGCCAAAGAGGTCTTGGGCATCCAGCCCCTTGCTGGTCCCTTCCCGCTGACGAGGCCCTCTGAGCTCCAGCACCTTGCAGTGTGGAGACAGCCCCTGCCAGCAACCTCCTCTCCAAGGAGGCATCAACCGAGGCCTATGCCCAGGGGAAAGGCACCAGCGGGGATGAGCCTGGGGAGGCGCCCAGGCATGTCTGGACCCAGTCCCCGCAGCCTGCCCCTTGGTGGGGCAGTACCCCCGGAGGCCAGGAAGGTCTGGGCAAGGCTGGCCAGGGGCAGGGGACCTGCTGGGTCCGGCCCCTGGCCTGTGAGGCCTCTGAGCACAACCGGCCCTCTCCCACTGGAAGACCTCCACGGCTGCCTCCAAAGTCCTGTTTCCAAACACTCCCGCCCGCTGTTCACGCCAGGCTCGCACAATGCTCCCAAGCCCGTGAGAAAAGCGTTTCGGGGTGGTGCTCTCTCCGGGCCCTTGCCCCTGAGCCTGGGGGCAAGGCAGGGGGAACACACTCCCAGGCCAAGGCAGAACCACATGCCCACGTCTGTTCCTGTCCCTTGCACCGGCAGAGAGCTTGGGGGAGCCAGAGTCTGTCAGGCAGCTGCTGGGTTGGCCGCCTGTGTGGGAAGGGGCAGAGCCGCCCACGGGCAAGTTGGGCCTCTTGCTCTCCCTGCTGCCCTGAGGCTGCTGGGCCAAAGACGTCTTGGGCATCCAGCCCCTTACTGGTCCCTTCCCTCTGACGAGGCCCTCTGAGCTCCAGCACCTTGCAGTGTGGAGACAGCCCCTGCCAGCAACCTCCTCTCCAAGGAGGCCTCAACCGAGGCCTAGGCCCAGGGGAAAGGCACCAGCGGGGATGAGCCTGGGGAGGCGCCCGGGCATGTCTGGACCCAGGCCCCGCAGCCTGCCCCTTGGTGGGGCAGTACCCCCGTAGGCCAGGAAGGTCTGGGCAAGGCTGGCCAGGGGCAGGGGCCCTGCTGCGTCCTGCCCCTGGCCTGTGGGGCCTCTGAGCACAACCGGCCCTCTCCCACTGGAAGACCTCCCCGGCTGCCTCCAAAGGCCGGTTTGCAAGCGCTCCCGCCCACTGTTCCCAGCAGGCGTGCACAATGCTCCCAAGCCCGGGAGAAAAGCGCTTCAGGGTGGTGCTCTCTCCGGGCCCTTGCCCCTGAGCCTGGGGGCAAGGCAGGGTGTCCACACTCCCAGGACAAGGCAGAACCACATGCACACATCTCATCTGCCCCCTGCACCGGCAGAGAGCTCGGGGGAGCCAGAGTCTGTCAGGCAGCTGCTGGGCTGGCCGCCTGTGTGGGAAGGGGCAGAGCCGACCTAGGGGCAAGTTGGGCCTCTTGCTCTCCCTGGTGCCCTGAGGCTGCTGGGCCAAAGAGGTCTTGGGCATCCAGCCCCTTGCTGGTCCCTTCCCTCTGACGAGGCCCTCTGAGCTCCAGCACCTTGCAGTGTGGAGACAGCCCCTGCCAGCAACCTCCTCTCCAAGGAGGCCTCAACCGAGGCCTAGGCCCAGGGGAAAGGCACCAGCGGGGATGAGCCCGGGGAGGCGCCCGGGCATGTCTGGACCCAGTCCCCGCAGCCTGCCCCTTGGTGGGGCAGTACCCCCGGAGGCCAGGAAGGTCTGGGCAAGGCTGCCAGGGGCAGGGACACTGCTGGGTCCTGCCCCTGGCCTGTGGGGCGTCTGAGCACAACCGGCACTCTCCCGCTGGAAGACCTCCCCGTCTGCCTCGAAAGGCCGGTTTGCAAGCACTCCCGCCCGCTGTTCCCGCCAGGCACGCATAATGCTCCCAAGCCCGGGAGAAAAGCGCATCGGGGTGGTGCTCTCACCGGGCCCTTGCCCCTGAGCCTGGGGGCCAGGCAGGGGGAACACACTCCCAGGCCAAGGCAGAACGACATGCACACGTCTGTTCCTGCCCCCTGCACCGGCAGAGAGCTCGGGGGAGCCAGAGTCTGTCAGGCAGCTGCTGGGCTGGCCGCCTGTGTGGGAAGGGGCAGAGCCGACCTAGGGGCAAGTTGGGCCTCTTCCTCTCCCTGCTGCCCTGAGGCTGCTGGGCCAAAGAGGTCTTGGGCATCCAGCCCCTTGCTGGTCCCTTCCCTCTGATGAGGCCCTCTGAGCTCCAGCACCTTGCAGTGTGGAGACAGCCCCTGCCAGCAACCTCCTCTCCAAGGAGGCCTCAACCGAGGCCTAGGCCTAGGGGAAAGGCACCAGCGGGGATGAGCCTGGGGAGGCGCCCGGCCATGTCTGGACCCAGTCCCCGCAGCCTGCCCCTTGGTGGGGCAGTACCCCCGGAAGCCAGGAAGGTCTGGGCAAGGCTGCCAGGGGCAGGGACACTGCTGGGTCCTGCCACTGGCCTGTTGGGCGTCTTAGCACAACCGGCAGTCTCCCGCTGGAAGACCTCCCTGTCTGCCTCCAAAAGACGGTTTGCAAGCACTCCCACCCGCTGTTCCCCCAGGCACGCACAATGCTCCCAAGCCCGGGAGAAAAGCGCTTCGGGGTGGTGCTCTCTCCGGGCCCTTGCCCCTGAGCCTGGGGCCAGGCAGGGGGAACACACTCCCAGGCCAATGGAGAACAACATGCACACGTCTGTTCCTGCCCCCTACACCGGCAGAGAGCTCGGGGGAGCCAGAGACTGCCAGGCTGCTGCTGGGCTGGCTGCCTGTGTGGGACGGGGCAGAGCCGTCCTAGGGGCAAGTTGGGCCTCTTGCTCTCCCTGCTGCACTGAGGCTGCTGGGTCAAAGACGTCTTGGGCATCCAGCCCTTTGCTGGTGCCTTCCCTCTGACGAGGCCCTCTGAGCTCCAGCACCTTGCAGTGTGGAGACAGCCCCTGCCAGCAACCTCCTCTCCAAAGAGGCCTCAACCGAGGACTACACCCAGGGGAAAGGCACCAGCGGGGATGATCCTGGGGAGGCGCACGGACATGTCTGGACCCAGTCTCCGCAGCCTGCCCCTTGGTGGGGCAGTACCCCCGGAGGCCAGGAAGGTCTGGGCAAGTCTGGCCAGGGGCAGGGGCCCTGCTGGGTCCTGCCCCTGGCCTGTGGGGCCTCTGAGCACAACCGGCCCTCTCCCGCTGGAAGACCTCCCCGGCTGCCTCCAAATTCCTGTTTGCAAACACTCCCGCCCGCTGTTCACGTCAGGCTCGCACAATGCTCCCAAGCCCGGGAGAAAAGGACTTCGGAGTGGTGCTCTCTCCGGGCCCTTGCCCCTGAGCCTGGGGGCAAGGCAGGGGAACACACTCCCAGGCCAAGGCAGAACCACATGCCCACGTCTGTTCCTGTCCCCTGCACCGGCAGAGAGCTTGGGGGAGCCAGAGTCTGTCAGGCACGTGCTGGGTTGGCCGCCTCTGTGGGAAGGGGCAGAGCCGACCTAGGGGCAAGTTGGGACTCTTGCTCTCCCTGCTGCCCTGAGGCTGCTGGGCCAAAGAGGTCTTGGGCATCCAGCCCCTTGCTGGTCCCTTCCCTCTGACGAGGCCCTCTGAGCTCAAGCACCTTGCAGTGTGGAGACAGCCCCTGCCAGCAACCTCCTCTCCAAGGAGGCCTCAACCGAGGCCTAGGCACAGGGGAAAGGCACCAGCGGGGATGAGCCAGTGGAGGCGCACGGGCATATCAGGACCCAGTCCCCGCAGCCTGCCCCTTGGTGGGGCCGTACCCCCGGAGGCCAGGAAGGTCTGGGCAAGGCTGGCCAGGGGCAGGGTCCCTGCTGGGTCCTGCCCCTGGCCTGTGGGGCCTCTGAGCACAACCGGCCCTCTCCCACTGGAAGACCTCCCCGGCTGCCTCCAAAGGCGGGTTTGCCAACACTCCCGCCCGCTGTTCCCGCCAGGCACGCACAACGCTCCCAAGGCCAGGAGAAAAGCGCTTCGGGGTGTTGCTCTCTCCGGGCCCTTGCCCCTGAGCCTGGGGTCCGGGCAGTGGGTCCACACTCCCAAACCAAGGCAGAACCACATGCACACGTCTGTTCCTGACCCCTGCACCGGCAGAGAGCTCGGGGGACCCAGAGTCTGTCAGGCAGCTGCTGGGTTGGCTGCCTGTGTGGGAAGGGGCAGAGCCGACCTAGGGGCAAGTTGGGCCTCTTGCTCTCCCTGCTGCCCTGAGGCTGCTGGGCCAAAGAGGTCTTGGGCATCCAGCCCCTTGCTGGTCCCTTCCCGCTGACGAGGCCCTCTGAGCTCCAGCACCTTGCAGTGTGGAGACAGCCCCTGCCAGCAACCTCCTCTCCAAGGAGGCATCAACCGAGGCCTATGCCCAGGGGAAAGGCACCAGCGGGGATGAGCCTGGGGAGGCGCCCAGGCATGTCTGGACCCAGTCCCCGCAGCCTGCCCCTTGGTGGGGCAGTACCCCCAGAGGCCAGGAAGGTCTGGGCAAGGCTGGCCAGGGGCAGGGGCCCTACTGGGTCCTGCCCCTGGCCTGTAGGGCCTCTGAGCCCAACCGGCCCTCTCCCACTCGAAGAACTCCCCGGCTGCCTCCAAAGGCCAGTTTGCCAACACTCCCGCCCGCTGTTCCCGCCAGGCACGCACAATGCTCCCAAGCCCGGGAGAAAAGCACTTCGGGGTGGTGCTCTCCTCGGGCCCTTGCCCCTGAGCCTGGGGGCCAGGCAGTTGGTCCACACTCCCAGACCAAGGCAGAACCACATGCACACGTCTGTTCCTGACCCCTGCACCGACAGAGAGCTCGGGGGAGCCAGAGTCTGTCAGGCAGCTGCTGGGCTGGCCGCCTGTGTGGGAAGGGGCAGAGCCGACCTAGGGGCAAGTTGGGCCTCTTCCTCTCCCTGCTGCCCTGAGGCTGCTGGGCCAAATAGGTCTTGGGCATCCATCCCCTTGCTGGTCCCTTCACTCTGACGAGGCCCTCTGAGCTCTAGCACCTTGCAGTGTGGAGACAGCCCCTGCCAGCAACATCCTCTCCAAGGAGGCCTCAACCGAGGCCTAGGCCCAGGGGAAAGGCACCAGCGGGGATGAGCCTGGGGAGGCGCCCGGGCATGTCTGGACCCAGTCCCCGCAGCCTGCCCCTTGGTGGGGCAGTACCCCCGGAGGCCAGGAAGATCTGGGCAAGGCTGGCCAGGGGCAGGGGCCCTGCTGGGTCCTCCCCATGGCCTGTGGGGCCTCTGAGCACAACCGGCCCTCTCCCACTGGAAGACCTCCCCGGCTGCCTCCAAAGGCCAGTTTGCCAACACTCCTGCCCGCTCTTCCCGCCAGGCACGCAGAATGCTCCCAAGCCCGGGAGAAAAGCGCTTCGGGGTGGTGCTCTCTCCGGGCCCTTGCCCCTGAGCCTGTGGGCAAGGCAGGGGGAACACACTCCCAGACCAAGGCAGAAACACATGCACACGTCTGGTCCTGTCCCCTGCACCGGCAGAGAGCTCGGGGGAGCCAGAGTCTCTCAGGCAGGTGCTGGGCTGGCCGCCTGTGTGGGAAGGGGCAGAGCCGACCTAGGGGCAAGTTGGGACTCTTGCTCTCCCTGCTGCCCTGAGGCTGCAGGGCCAAAGACGTCTTGGGCATCCAGCCCCATACTGGTCCCTTCCCTCTGACGAGGCCCTCTGAGCTCCAGCACCTTGCAGTGTGGAGACAGCCCCTGCCAGCAATCTCCTCTCCAAGGAGGCCTCAACCGAGGCCTAGGCCCAGGGGAAAGGCACCAGCGGGGTTGAGCCAGGGGAGGCGCCCGGGCATGTCTGGACCCAGTTCCCGCAGCCTGCCCCTTGGTGGGGCAGTAACCCCGGAGGCCAGGAAGGTCTGGGCAAGGCTGGCCAGGGGCAGGGGCCCTGCTGGGTCCTGCCCCTGGCCTGTGGGGCCTCTGAGCACAACCGGCCCTCTCCCACTGGAAGACCTCCCCGGCTGCCTCCAAAGTCCTGTTTGCAAGCACTCCCGCCCACTGTTCCCGCCAGGCGCGCACAATGCTCCCAAGCCCGGGAGAAAAGCGCTTCGGGGTGGTGGTCTCTCCGGGCCCTTGCCCCTGAGCCTGGGGGCCAGGCAGGGGATCCACAGTCCCAGGCCAAGGCACAACAACATGCACACGTCTGTTCCTGCCCCCTCCACCGGCAGAGAGCTCGGGGGAGCCAGAGTCTGTCAGGCAGCTGCTGGGCTGGCCGCCTGTGTGGGAAGGGGCAGAGCCGACCTAGGGGCAAGTTGGGCCTCTTGCTCTCCCTGCTGCCCTGAGGCTGCTGGGCCAAAGAGGTCTTGGGCATCCAGCCCCTTGCTGGTCCCTTCCCTCTGACGAGGCCCTCTGAGCTCCAGCACCTTGCAGTGTGGAGACAGCCCCTGCCAGCAACCTCCTCTCCAAGGAGGCCTCAACCGAGGCCTAGGCACAGGGGAAAGGCACCAGCAGGGATGAGCCAGTGGAGGCGCACGGGCATATCAGGACCCAGTCCCTGCAGCCTGCCCCTTGGTGGGGCAGTACCCCCGGAGGCCAGGAAGGTCTCGGCAAGGCTGCCAGGGGCAGGGACACTGCTGGGTCCTGCCCCTGGCCTGTGGGGCGTCTGAGCACAACCGGCACTCTCCCGCTGGAAGACCTCCCCGTCTGCCTTGAAAGGCCGGTTTGCAAGCACTCCCGCCCGCTGTTCCCGCCAGGCACGCACAACGCTCCCAAGGCCAGGAGAAAAGCGCTTCGGGGTGTTGCTCTCTCCGGGCCCTTGCCCCTGAGCCTGGGGTCCAGGCAGTGGGTCCACACTCCCAGACCAAGGCAGAACCACATGCACACGTCTGTTCCTGACCCCTGCACCGGCAGAGAGCTCGGGGGAGCCAGAGTCTGTCAGGCAGCTGCTGGGTTGGCTGCCTGTGTGGGAAGGGGCAGAGCCGACCTAGGGGCAAGTTGGGCCTCTTGCTCTCCCTGCTGCCCTGAGGCTGCTGGGCCAAAGAGGTCTTGGGCATCCAGCCCCTTGCTGGTCCCTTCCCGCTGACGAGGCCCTCTGAGCTCCAGCACCTTGCAGTGTGGAGACAGCCCCTGCCAGCAACCTCCTCTCCAAGGAGGCATCAACCGAGGCCTATGCCCAGGGGAAAGGCACCAGCGGGGATGAGCCTGGGGAGGCGCCCAGGCATGTCTGGACCCAGTCCCCGCAGCCTGCCCCTTGGTGGGGCAGTACCCCCGGAGGCCAGGAAGGTCTGGGCAAGGCTGGCCAGGGGCAGGGGACCTGCTGGTCCTGCCCCTGGCCTGTGAGGCCTCTGAGCACAACCGGCCCTCTCCCACTGGAAGACCTCCACGGCTGCCTCCAAAGTCCTGTTTGCAAACACTCCCGCCCGCTGTTCACGCCAGGCTCGCACAATGCTCCCAAGCCCGTGAGAAAAGCGTTTCGGGGTGGTGCTCTCTCCGGGCCCTTGCCCCTGAGCCTGGGGGCAAGGCAGGGGGAACACACTCCCAGGCCAAGGCAGAACCACATGCACACGTCTGTTCCTGTCCCTTGCACCGGCAGAGAGCTTGGGGGAGCCAGAGTCTGTCAGGCAGCTGCTGGGTTGGCCGCCTGTGTGGGAAGGGGCAGAGCTGCCCACGGGCAAGTTGGGCCTCTTGCTCTCCCTGCTGCCCTGAGGCTGCTGGGCCAAAGAAGTCTTCGGCATCCAGCCCCTTACTGGTCCCTTCCCTCTGACGAGGCCCTCTGAGCTCCAGCACCTTGCAGTGTGGAGACAGCCCCTGCCAGCAACCTCCTCTCCAAGGAGGCCTCAACCGAGGCCTAGGCCCAGGGGAAAGGCACCAGCGGGGATGAGCCTGGGGAGGCGCCCGGGCATGTCTGGACCCAGGCCCCGCAGCCTGCCCCTTGGTGGGGCAGTACCCCCGGAGGCGAGGAAGGTCTGGGCAAGGCTGGCCAGGGGCAGGGGCCCTGCTGCGTCCTGCCCCTGGCCTGTGGGGCCTCTGAGCACAACCGGCCCTCTCCCACTGGAAGACCTCCCCGGCTGCCTCCAAAGGCCGGTTTGCAAGCGCTCCCGCCCACTGTTCCCAGCAGGCGTGCACAATGCTCCCAAGCCCGGGAGAAAAGCGCTTCAGGGTGGTGCTCTCTCCGGGCCCTTTCCCCTGAGCCTGGGGGCAAGGCAGGGTGTCCACACTCCCAGGACAAGGCAGAACCACATGCACACGTCTGATCTGCCCCCTGCACCGGCAGAGAGCTCGGGGGAGCCAGAGTCTGTCAGGCAGCTGCTGGGCTGGCCGCCTGTGTGGGAAGGGGCAGAGCCGACCTAGGGGCAAGTTGGGCCTCTTGCTCTCCCTGCTGCCCTGAGGCTGCTGGGCCAAAGAGGTCTTGGGCATCCAGCCCCTTGCTGGTCCCTTCCCTCTGACGAGGCCCTCTGAGCTCCAGCACCTTGCAGTGTGGAGACAGCCCCTGCCAGCAACCTCCTCTCCAGGGAGGCCTCAACCGAGGCCTAGGCCCAGGGGAAAGGCACCAGCGGGAATGAGCCCGGGGAGGCGCCCGGGCATGTCTGGACCCAGTCCCCGCAGCCTGCCCCTTGGTGGGGCAGTACCCCCGGAGGCCAGGAAGGTCTGGGCAAGGCTGCCAGGGGCAGGGACACTGCTGGGTCCTGCCCCTGGCCTGTGGGGCGTCTGAGCACAACCGGCACTCTCCCGCTGGAAGACCTCCCCGTCTGCCTCGAAAGGCCGGTTTGCAAGCACTCCCGCCCGCTGTTCCCGCCAGGCACGCATAATGCTCCCAAGCCCGGGAGAAAAGCGCTTCGGGGTGGTGCTCTCACCGGGCCCTTGCCCCTGAGCCTGGGGGCCAGGCAGGGGGAACACACTCCCAGGCCAAGGCAGAACGACATGCACACGTCTGTTCCTGCCCCCTACACCGGCAGAGAGCTCGGGGGAGCCAGAGACTGCCAGGCTGCTGCTGGGCTGGCCGCCTGTGTGGGACGGGGCAGAGCCGACCTAGGGGCAAGTTGGGCCTCTTGCTCTCCCTGCTGCCCTGAGGCTGCTGGGTCAAAGAGGTCTTGGGCATCCAGCCCATTGCTGGTCCCTTCCCTCTGACGAGGCCCTCTGATCTCCAGCACCTTGCAGTGTGGAGACAGCCCCAGCCAGCAACCTCCTCTCCAAGGAGGCCTCAACCGAGGCGTAGGCCCAGGGGAAAGGCACCAGCGGGGATGAGCCTGGGGAGGCGCCCGGGGATGTCTGGACCCAGTCCCCGCAGCCTGCCCCTTGGTGGGGCAGTACCCCCGGAGGCCAGGAAGGTCTGGGCAAGGCTGGCCAGGGTCAGGGGCCCTGCTGGGTCCTGCCCCTGGCCTGTGGGGCCTCTGAGCACAACCGGCCCTCTCCCACTGGAAGACCTCCCCGGCTGCCTCCAAAGTCCTGTTTGCAAACACTCCCGCCCGCTGTTCACGCCAGGCTCGCACAATGCTCCCAAGCCCGGGAGAAAAGCGCATTGGGGTGGTTCTCTCTCCGGGCCCTTGCCCCTGAGCCTGGGGGCAAGGCACGGGGAACACACTCCCTGGCCAAGGCAGAACCACATGCCCACGTCTATTCCTGTCCCCTGCACCGGCAGAGAGCTTGGGGGAGCCAGAGTCTGGCAGGCAGCTGCTGGGTTGGCCGCCTGGGTGGGAAGGGGCAGAGCCGACCTAGGGGCAAGTTGGGCCTCTTGCTCTCCCTGCTGCCCTGAGGCTACTGGGCCAAAGACGTCTTGGGCATCCAGCCCCTTACTGGTCCCTTCCCTCTGACGAGGCCCTCTGAGCTCCAGCACCTTGCAGTGTGGAGACAGCCCCTGCCAGCAACCTCCTCTCCAAGGAGGCCTCAACCGAGGCCTAGGCCCAGGGGAAAGGCACCAGCGGGGATGAGCCAGGGGAGGCACCCGAGCATGTCTGGACCCAGTCCCCGCAGCCTGCCCCTTGGTGGGGCAGTACCCCCGGAGGCCAGGAAGGTCTGGGCAAGGCTGGCCAGGGGCAGGGGCCCTGCTGCGTCCTGCCCCTGGCCTGTGGGGCCTCTGAGCACAACCGGCCCTCTCCCACTGGAAGACCTCCCCGGCTGCCTCCAAAGGCCGGTTTGCAAGCGCTCCCGCCCACTGTTCCCAGCAGGCGTGCACAATGCTCCCAAGCCCGGGAGAAAAGCGCTTCAGGGTGGTGCTCTCTCCGGGCCCTTGCCCCTGAGCCTGGGGTCAAGGCACGGTGTCCACACTCCCAGGCCAAGTCAGAACCACATGCACACGTCTGTTCCTGCCCCCTGCACCGGCAGAGAGCTCGGGGGAGCCAGAGTCTGTCAGGCAGCTGCTGGGCTGGCCGCCTGTGTGGGAAGGGGCAGAGCCGACCTAGGGGCAAGTTGGGCCTCTTGCTCTCCCTGCTGCCCTGAGGGTGCTGGGCCAAAGAGGTCTAGGGCATCCATCCCGTTGCTGGTCCCTTCCCTCTGACGAGGCCCTCTGAGCTCCAGCACCTTGCAGTGTGGAGACAGCCCCTGCCAGCAACCTCCTCTCCAAGGAGGCCTCAACCGAGGCCTAGGCCCAGGGGAAAGGCACCAGCGGGGATGAGCCTGGGGAGGCGCCCGGGCATGTCTGGACCCATTCCCCGCAGCCTACCCCTTGGTGGGGCTGTAACCCCGGAGGCAGGAAGGTCTGGGCAAGGCTGGCCAGGGGCAGGGGCCCTGCTGGGTCCTGCCCCTGGCCTGTGGGGCCTCTGAGCACAACCGGCCCTCTCCCACTGGAAGACCTCCCCGGCTGCCTCCAAAGGCCGGTTTGCAAGCACTCCCGCCCACTGTTCCCACCAAGCGCGCACAATTCTCCCAAGCCCGGGAGAAAAGCGCTTCGGGGTGGTGCTCTCTCCGGGCCCTTGCCCCTGAACCTGGGGGCCAGGCAGTTGGTCCACACTCGGAGACCAAGGCAGAACCACATGCACACGTCTGTTCCTGACCCCTGCACCGGCAGAGAGCTCGGGGGAGCCAGAGTCTGTCAGGCAGCTGCTGGGCTGGCCGCCTGTGTGGGAAGGGGCAGAGCCGACCTAGGGGCAAGTTGGGCCTCTTCCTCTCCCTGCTGCCCTGAGGCTGCTGGGCCAAAGAGGTCTTGGGCATCCAGCCCCTTGCTGGTCCCTTCCCTCTGACGAGGCCCTCTTAGCTCCAGCACCTTGCAGTGTGGAGACAGCCCCTGCCAGCAACCTCCTCTCCAAGGAGGCCTAAACCGAGGCCTAGGCACAGGGGAAAGGCACCAGCGGGGATGAGCCTGGGGAGGCGCCCGGGCATGTATGGACCCAGTCCCCGCAGCCTGCCCCTTGGTGGGGCAGTACCCCCGGAGGCGAGGAAGGTCTGGGCAAGGCTGGCCAGGGGCAGGGGACCTGCTGGGTCCTGCCCCTGGCCTGTGGGGCCTCTGAGCACAACCGGCCCTCTACCACTGGAAGACTTCCCCGGCTGCCTCCAAAGGCCGGTTTGCCAACACTCCCGCCCGCTGTTCCAACCAAGGGCGCACAATGCTCCCAAGCCCGGGAGAAAATCGCCTCGGGGTGGTGCTCTCTCCGGGCCCTTTCCCCTGAGCCTGGGAGCCAGGCAGGGGGTCCACACTCCCAGGCCAAGGCAGAACGACATGCACACGTCTGTTCCTGCCCCATGCACCGGCAGAGAGCTCGGGGGAGCCAGAGTCTGTCAGGCAGCTGCTGGGCTGGCCGCCTGTGTGGGAAGGGGCAGAGCCGACCTAGGGGCAAGTTGGGCCTCTTGCTCTCCCTGCTGCGCTGAGGCTGCTGGGCCAAAGAGATCTTGGGCATCCAGCCCCTTGCTTGTCCCTTCCCTCTGACGAGGCCCTCTGAGCTCCAGCACCTTGCAGTGTGGAGACAGCCCCTGCCAGCAACCTCCTCTCCAAGGAGGCCTCAACCGAGGCCTAGGACCAGGGGAAAGGCACCAGCGGGGATGAGCCTGGGGAGGCGCCCGGGCATGTCTGGACCCAGTCCCCGCAGCCTGCCCCTTGGTGGGGCAGTACCCCCGGAGGCCAGGAAGGTCTGGGCAAGGCTGGCCACGGGCAGGGGCCCTGCTGGGTCCTGCCCCTGGCCTATGGGGCCTCTGAGCACAACCGGCCCTCTCCCACTGGAAGACTTCCCCGGCTGCCTCCAAAGGCCGGTTTGCCAACACTCCCGCCCGCTGTTCCCGCCAGGCGCGCACAATTCTCCCAAGCCCGGGAGAAAAGCGCTTCGGGGTGGTGCTCTCTCCGGGCCCTTGCCCCTGAGCCTGGGGGACAGGCAGGGGGAACACACTCCCAGGCCAAGGCAGAACGACATGCACACGTCTGTTCCTGCCCCCTACACCGGCAGAGAGTTCGGGGGAGCCAGAGACTGCCAGGCTGCTGCTGGGCTGGCTGCCTGTGTGGGACGGGGTAGAGCCGACCTAGGGGCAAGTTGGGCCTCTTGCTCTCCCTGCTGCCCTGAGGCTGCTGGGTCAAAGAGGTCTTGGGCATCCAGCCCTTTGCTGGTCCTTTCCCTCTGACGAGGCCCTCTGAGCTCCAGCACCTTGCAGTGTGCAGACAGCCCCTGCCGGCAACCTCCTCTCCAAGGAGGCCTCAACCGAGGCCTAGGCCCAGGGGAAAGGCACCAGCGGGTATGAGCCTGGGGAGGCGCCCGGGCATGTCTGGACCCAGGCCCCGCAGCCTGCCCCTTGGTGGGGTAGTACCCCCGGAGGCCAGGAAGTTCTGGGCAAGGCTGCCAGAGGCAGGGACACTGCTGGGTCCTGCCCCTGGCCTGTGGGGCCTCTGAGAACAACTGGCACTCTCCCGCTGGAAGACCTCCCCGGCTGCCTCCAAAGGCTGGTTTTTCAAGCACTCAATCCCGCTGTTCACGCCAGCTGCGCACAATGCTCCCAAGCCCGGGAGAAAAGCATTTTGGGGTGGTGCTCACTCCGGGCTTTGGAAGACCTCCCCGGCTGCCTCCAAGGCCGGTTTGCAAGCACTTCTGCCTGCTGTTCCCGCCACCCGCGCACAATGCTCCCAAGCCCGGGAGAAAAGCGTTTCGGGGTGGTGTTCTCTCTGGGCCCAAGAAAGACCTCCCGGGCTGCCCCCAAATGCCGGTTTGCAAGCACTCCCACTCGCTGTTCCCGCCATCCGTGCAAATGCTCCAAGCCCAGGAGAAAAGCCCTTCAGGGTGGTGCTCTCTCCCGGCCCTTGGAAGACCTCCCCGGCTGCCTCCAAAGGCTGGATTTCAAGTACTCCCTCCCGCTGTCCCGCCAGCCGCACACAATGCTCCCAATCACGGGAGAAAAGCGCTTCGGGGTGGTGCTCTCTACGGGCCCTTGGAAGACCTCCCCGTTTGTCTCCAAAGGCCGGTTTGCAAGCACTCATGCCCGCTGTTCCCGCCAGCCGCGCACAATGCTCCCAAGCCTAGGAGAAAAGCGCTTCGGGGTGGTGCTCTCTCCCGGCCCTTGGAAGACCTCCCCGGCTGCCTCCAAAGGCCGGTTTGCAAGCACTCAATCCCGCTGTTCCCGCCAGCCGCGCACAATGCTCCCAAGCCCGGGAGAAAAGCGCTTCGGGGTGGTGCTCTCTCCCGGCCCTTGGAAGACCTCCCCGGCTGCCTCCAAAGGCTGGTTTTCAAGAACTCCCTCCCGCTGACCCGCCAGCCGCACACAATGCTCCCAAGCCCGGGAGAAAAGCATTTTGAGGTGGTCTCTCTCCGGGCCCTTGGAAGACTCCCCGGCTGCCTCTAAAGGCCGGTTTGCAAGCACTCATGTCCTCTGTTCCCGACAGCCGCGAACAATGCTCCCAATTCCGTGAGAAAAGTGCTTCGGGATGGTGCTCTCTCCGGGCCCTTGGAAGACCTCCCAAGCTGCCTCCAAAGGCCGGTTTGCAAGCACTCCCGCCCGCTGTTCCCGCCAGCCTCGCACAATGCTCCCAAGACCGGGAGAAAAGCGCTTCGGGGTGGTGTTCTCTCCGTGCCAATGGAGGACCTCCCTGGCTGCCCCCAAAGGCCGGTTTGCAAGCACTCCCACTCGCTGTTCCCGCCAGCCACGCACAATCCTCCAAAACCCCGGAGAAAAGCGCTTCGGGGTGGTGTTCTCTCCGTGCCCATGGAAGACCTCCCGGGGTGCCCCCAAAGGCCGGTTTGGAAGCACTCCCACTCGCTGTTTTCGCCATCCGCGCACAATGCTCCCAAGCCCGGGAGAAAAGCATTTTGGGGTGGTGCTCACACCGGGCCCTGGAAGACCTCCCCGGCTGCCTCCAAAGGACGGTTTTCAAGCACTCCTGCCTGCTGTTCCCGCCACCCGCGCACAATGCTCCCAAGCCCGGGAGAAAAGCGCTTCGGGGTGGTGCTCTCTACAGGCCCTTGGAAGACCTCCCCGGCTGCCTCCAAAGGCCGGTTTGCAAGGACTCCTTCCTGCTGTTCCCGCCATCCGCGCACAATGCTCCCAAGCCCGGGAGAAAAGCATTTTGGGGTGGTGCTCACACCGGGCCCTGGAAGACCTCCCCGGCTGCCTCCAAAGGACGGTTTTCAAGCACTCCTGCCTGCTGTTCCCGCCACCCGCGCAGAATGCTCCCAAGCGCGGGAGAAAAGCGCTTCGGGGTGGTGCTCTCTACAGGCGCTTGGAAGACCTCCCCGGCTGCCTCCAAAGGCCGGTTTGCAAGGACTCCTTCCTGCTGTTCCCGCCAGCAACGCACAATGCTCCCAAGCCCGGGAGAAAAGCATTTTGGGGTGGTGCTCACTCCGGGCCCTTGGAAGACCTCCTCGGCTGCCTCCAAAGGCCAGTTTGCAAGCAGTCCTGCCCGCTGTTCCTGCCAGCCGCGCACAATGCTCCCAAGCCCGGGAGAAAAGCGCTTCGGGGTGGTGCTCTCTCCGGGCCCTTGGAAGACGTCCCCGGCTGCCTCCAAAGGCCGGTTTGCAAGCACTCAGGCCCGTTGTTCCCACCAGCCGCGCACAATGCTCCCAAGCCCGGGAGAAAAGCATTTTGGGGTGGTGCTCACTCCGGGCCCTTGGAAGACCTCCCCGGCTGCCTCCAAAAGCCAGTTTGCAAGCAGTCCTGCCTGCTGTTCCCGCCAGCCGCGCACAATGTTCCCAAGCCCGGGAGAAAAGCGCTTCGGGGTGGTGCTCTCTCCGGGCCCTTGGAAGACCTCCCGGGCTGCCTCCAAAGGCCGGTTTGCAAGCATTCATGTCCGTTGTTCCCGACAGCCGCGCACAATGCTCCCAAGCCCGAGAGAAAAGCATTTTGGGGTGGTGCTCTCTCCGGGCCCTTGGAAGACCTCCCGGGCTGCCTCCAAAGGCCGGTTTGCAAGCATTCATATCCGTTGTTCCCGACAGCCGCGCACAATGCTCCCAAGCCCGAGAGAAAAGCATTTTGGGGTGGTGCTCTCTCCGGGCCCTTGGAAGACCTCCCGGGCTGCCTCCAAAGGCCGGTTTGCAAGCATTCATGTCCGTTGTTCCCGACAGCCGCGCACAATGCTCCCAAGCCCGAGAGAAAAGCATTTTGGGGTGGTGCTCTCTCCGGGCCCTTGGAAGACCTCCCGGGCTGCCTGCAAAGGCCGGTTTGCAAGCATTCATGTCCGTTGTTCCCGACAGCCGCGCACAATGCTCCCAAGCCCGGGAGAAAAGCGCTTCGGGGTGGTGTTCTCTCAGGGACCATGGAGGACCTCCCCGGCTGCCCCCAAAGGCCGGTTTGCAAGCATTCCCACTCGCTGTTCCCGCCAGGCACACACAATGTTCCAAAACCCCGGAGAAAAGCGCTTCGGGGTGGTGCTCTCTCCGCGCCCTTGGAAGACTTCTCTGGCTGCCGCCAAAGGCCGGTTTGCAAGAATTCCCTCCCGCTGTCCCACCAGCCGCACACAATGCTCCAAAACCCGAGAGAAAAGCGCTTCGAGGTGGTGCTCTCTCCGGGCCCTTGGAAGACCTCCCCGGCTGCCTCCAAAGGCCGGTTTGCAAGCACTCCTGCCTGCTGTTCCCGCCACGCGCGCACAATGCTCCCAAGCCCGGAAGAAAAGCATTTTGGGGTAGTGCTCTCTCCGGGCCCTTGGAAGACCTCCCGGGCTGCCTCCAAAGGCCGGTTTGCAAGCACTCATGTCCGCTGTTCCCGACAGCCGCGCACAATGCTCCCAAGCCCGGGAGAAAAGCATTTTGGGGTGCTGATCAGTCCGGGCCCTTGGAAGACGTCCCCGGCTGCCTTCAAAGGCCGGTTTGCAAGCACTCATGTCCGCTGTTCCCACCAAGCGCGCACAATGCTCCCATCCCGGGAGAAAAGCGCTTCGGGGTGGTGCTCTCTCCGGGCCCTTGCCCCTGAGACTGGGGGCCAGGCAGGGGGTCCACACTCCCAGGCCAAGGCAGAACCACATGCACACGTCTGTTCCTGACCCCTGCACCGGCAGAGAGCTCGGGGGAGCCAGAGTCTGTCAGGCAGCTGCTGGGTTGGCCGCCTGTGTGGGAAGGGGCAGAGCCGCCCTAGGGGCAAGTTGGGCCTCTTGCTCTCCCTGCTTCCCTGAGGCTGCTGGGCCAAAGACGTCTTGGGCATCCAGCCCCTTACTGGTCCCTTCCCTCTGACGAGGCCCTCTGAGCTCCAGCACCTTGCAGTGTGGAGACAGCCCCTGCCAGCAACCTCCTCTCCAAGGAGGCCTCAACCGAGGCCTAGGCCCAGGGGAAAGGCACCAGCGGGGATGAGCCAGGGGAGGCGCCCGAGCATGTCTGGACCCAGTCCCCGCAGCCTGCCCCTTGGTGGGGCAGTACCCCCGGACGCCAGGAAGGTCTGGGCAAGGCTGGCCAGGGGCAGGGGCCCTGCTGCGTCCTGCCCCTGACCTGTGGGGCCTCTGAGCACAACCGGCCCTCTCCCACTGGAAGACCTCCCCGGCTGCCTCCAAAGGCCGGTTTGCAAGCGCTCCCGCACACTGTTCCCAGCAGGCGTGCACAATGCTCCCAAGCCCGGGAGAAAAGCGCTTCAGGGTGGTGCTCTCTCCGGGCCCTTGCCCCTGAGCCTGGGGTCAAGGCACGGTGTCCACACTCCCAGGCCAATTCAGAACCACATGCACACGTCTGTTCCTGCCCCCTGCACCGGCAGAGAGCTCGGGGGAGCCAGAGTCTGTCAGGCAGCTGCTGGGCTGGCCGCCTGTGTGGGAAGGGGCAGAGCCGACCTAGGGGCAAGTTGGGCCTCTTGCTCTCCCTGCTGCCCTGAGGCTGCTGGGCCAAAGAGGTCTTGGGCATCCATCCCGTTGCTGGTCCCTTCCCTCTGACGAGGCCCTCTGAGCTCCAGCACCTTGCAGTGTGGAGACAGCCCCTGCCAGCAACCTCCTCTCCAAGGAGGCCTCAACCGAGGCCTAGGCCCAGGGGAAAGGCACCAGCGGGGATGAGCCTGGGGAGGCGCCCGGGCATGTCTGGACCCATTCCCCGCAGCCTACCCCTTGGTGGGGCTGTAACCCCGGAGGCAGGAAGGTCTGGGCAAGGCTGGCCAGGGGCAGGGGCCCTGCTGGGTCCTGCCCCTGGCCTGTGGGGCCTCTGAGCACAACCGGCCCTCTCCCACTGGAAGACCTCCCCGGCTGCCTCCAAAGGCCGGTTTGCAAGCACTCCCGCCCACTGTTCCCACCAAGCACGCACAATTCTCCCAAGCCCGGGAGAAAAGCGCTTCGGGGTGGTGCTCTCTCCGGGCCCTTGCCCCTGAACCTGGGGGCCAGGCAGTTGGTTCACACTCGGAGACCAAGGCAGAACCACATGCACACGTCTGTTCCTGACCCCTGCACCGGCAGAGAGCTCGGGGGAGCCAGAGTCTGTCAGGCAGCTGCTGGGCTGGCCGCCTGTGTGGGAAGGGGCAGAGCCGACCTAGGGGCAAGTTGGGCCTCTTCCTCTCCCTGCTGCCCTGAGGCTGCTGGGCCAAAGAGGTCTTGGGCATCCAGCCCCTTGCTGGTCCCTTCCCTCTGATGAGGCCCTCTGAGCTCCAGCACCTTGCAGTGTGGAGACAGCCCCTGCCAGCAACCTCCTCTCCAAGGAGGCCTCAACCGAGGCCTAGGCCTAGGGGAAAGGCACCAGCGGGGATGAGCCTGGGGAGGCGCCCGGCCATGTCTGGACCCAGTCCCCGCAGCCTGCCCCTTGGTGGGGCAGTACCCCCGGAAGCCAGGAAGGTCTCGGCAAGGCTGCCAGGGGCAGGGACACTGCTGGGTCCTGCCCCTGGCCTGTTGGGCGTCTGAGCACAACCGGCACTCTCCCGCTGGAAGACCTCCCCGTCTGCCTCCAAAAGACGGTTTGCAAGCACTCCCACCCGCTGTTCCCCCAGGCACGCACAATGCTCCCAAGCCCGGGAGAAAAGCGCTTTGGGGTGGTGCTCTCTCCGGGACCTTGCCCCTGAGCCTGGGGCCAGGCAAGGGGAACACTCTCCCAGGCCAAGGGAGAACGACATGCACACGTCTGTTCCTGCCCCCTACACCGGCAGAGAGCTCGGGGGAGCCAGAGACTGCCAGGCTGCTGCTGGGCTGGCTGCCTGTGTGGGACGGGGCAGAGCCGACCTAGGGGCAAGTTGGGCCTCTTGCTCTCCCTGCTGCCCTGAGGCTGCTGGGTCAAAGAGGTCTTGGGCATCCAGCCCTTTGCTGGTGCCTTCCCTCTGACGAGGCCCTCTGAGCTCCAGCACCTTGCAGTGTGGAGACAGCCCCTGCCAGCAACCTACTCTCCAAAGAGGCCTCAACCGAGGACTACACCCAGGGGAAAGGCACCAGCGGGGATGATCCTGGGGAGGCGCACGGACATGTCTGGACCCAGTCTCCGCAGCCTGCCCCTTGGTGGGGCAGTACCCCCGGAGTCCAGGAAGGTCTGGGCAAGTCTGTCCATGGGCAGGGGCCCTGCTGGGTCCTGACCCTGGCCTGTGGGGCCTCTGAGCACAACCGGCCCTCTCCCACTGGAAGACCTCCCCGGCTGCCTCCAAAGTCCTGTTTGCAAACACTCCCGCCCGCTGTTCACGTCAGGCTCGCACAATGCTCCCAAGCCCGGGAGAAAAGCACTTCGGAGTGGTGCTCTCTCCGGGCCCTTGCCCCTGAGCCTGGGGGCAAGGCAGGGGGAACACACTCCCAGGCCAAGGCAGAAACACATGCCCACGTCTGTTCCTGTCCCCTGCACCGGCAGAGAGCTTGGGGGAGCCAGAGTCTGTCAGGCAGGTGCTGGGTTGGCCGCCTGTGTGGGAAGGGGCAGAGCCGACCTAGGGGCAAGTTGGGCCTCTTGCCCTCCCTGTTGCCCTGAGGCTGCTGGGCCAAAGAGGTCTTGGGCATCCAACCCCTTGCTGGTCCCTTCCCTCTGACGAGGCCCTCTGAGCTCCAGCACCTTGCAGTGTGGAGACAGCCCCTGCCAGCAACCTCCTCTCCAAGGAGGCCTAAACCGAGGCCTAGGCACAGGGGAAAGGCACCAGCGGGGATGAGCCTGGGGAGGCGCCCGGGCATGTATGGACCCAGTCCCCGCAGCCTGCCCCTTGGTGGGGCAGTACCCCCGGAGGCGAGGAAGGTCTGGGCAAGGCTGGCCAGGGGCAGGGGACCTGCTGGGTCCTGCTCCTGGCCTGTGGGGCCTCTGAGCACAACCGGCCCTCTCCCACTGGAAGACTTCCCCGGCTGCCTCCAAAGGCCGGTTTCCCAACACTCCCGCCCGCTGTTCCAACCAAGGGCGCACAACGCTCCCAAGCCCCGGAGAAAATCGCCTCGGGGTGGTGCTCTCTCCGGGCCCTTTCCCCTGAGCCTGGGGGCCAGGCAGGGGGTCCACACTCCCAGGCCAAGGCAGAACGACATGCACACGTCTGTTCCTGCCCCATGCACCGGCAGAGAGCTCGGGGGAGCCAGAGTCTGTCAGGCAGCTGCTGGGCTGGCCGCCTGTGTGGGAAGGGGCAGAGCCGACCTAGGGGCAAGTTGGGCCTCTTGCTCTCCCTGCTGCCCTGAGGCTGCTGGGCCAAAGAGATCTTGGGCATCCAGCCCCTTGCTTGTCCCTTCCCTCTGACGAGGCCCTCTGAGCTCCAGCACCTTGCAGTGTGGAGACAGCCCCTGCCAGCAACCTCCTCTCCAAGGAGGCCTCAACCGAGGCCTAGGCCCAGGGGAAAGGCACCAGCGGGGATGAGCCTGCGGAGGCGCCCGGGCATGTCTGGACCCAGTCCCCGCAGCCTGCCCCTTGGTGGGGCAGTACCCCCGGAGGCCAGGAAGGTCTGGGCAAGGCTGGCCACGGGCAGGGGCCCTGCTGGGTCCTGCCCCTGGCCTGTGGGTCCTCTGAGCACAACCGGCCCTCTCCCACTGGAAGACTTCCCCGGCTGCCTCCAAAGGCCGGTTTGCCAACACTCCCGCCCGCTGTTCCCGCCAGGCACGCACAATTCTCCCAAGCCCGGGAGAAAAGCGCTTTGGGGTGTTGCTCTCTCCGGGCCCTTGCCCCTGAGCGTGGGGGCGAGGCAGTGGGTCCACACTCCCAGACCAACGCAGAACCACATGCACACGTCTGTTCCTGACCCCTGCACCGGCAGAGAGCTCGGGGGAGCCAGAGTCTGTCAGGCAGCTGCTTTGCTGGCCGGCTGTGTGGGAAGGGGCAGAGCCGACCTAGGGGCAAGTTGGGCCTCTTGCTCTCCCTGCTGCCCTGAGGCTGCTGGGCCAAAGAGGTCTTGGGCATCCAGCCCCTTGCTGGTCCCTTCCCTCTGACGAGGCCCTCTGAGCTCCAGCACCTTGCAGTGTGGAGACAGCCCCTGCCAGCAACCTCCTCTCCAATGAGGCCTCAACCGAGGCCTAGGCCCAGGGGAAAGGCACCAGCGGGGATGAGCCTGGGGAGGCGCCCGGGCATGTCTGGACCCAGTCCCCGCAGCCTGCCCCTTGGTGGGGCAGTACCCCCGGAGGCCAGGAAGGTCTGGGCAAGGCTGGCCAGGGGCAGGGGCCCTGCTGTGTCCTGCCCCTGACCTGTGGGGCCTCTGAGCACAACCGGCCCTCTCCCACTGGAAGACCTCCCCGGCTGCCTCCAAAGGCCGGTTTGCAAGCGCTCCCGCCCACTGTTCCCAGCAGGCGTGCACAATGCTCCCAAGCCCGGGAGAAAAGCGCTTCAGGGTGGTGCTCTCTCCGGGCCCTTGCCCCTGAGCCTGGGGTCAAGGCACGGTGTCCACACTCCCAGGCCAATTCAGAACCACATGCACACGTCTGTTCCTGCCCCCTGCACCGGCAGAGAGCTCGGGGGAGCCAGAGTCTGTCAGGCAGCTGCTGGGCTGGCCGCCTGTGTGGGAAGGGGCAGAGCCGACCTAGGGGCAAGTTGGGCCTCTTGCTCTCCCTGCTGCCCTGAGGCTGCTGGGCCAAAGAGGTCTTGGGCATCCATCCCGTTGCTGGTCCCTTCCCTCTGACGAGGCCCTCTGAGCTCCAGCACCTTGCAGTGTGGAGACAGCCCCTACCAGCAACCTCGTCTCCAAGGAGGCCTCAACCGAGGCCTAGGCCCAGGGGAAAGGCACCAGCGGGGATGAGCCTGGGGAGGCGCCCGGGCATGTCTGGACCCATTCCCCGCAGCCTACCCCTTGGTGGGGCTGTAACCCCGGAGGCAGGAAGGTCTGGGCAAGGCTGGCCAGGGGCAGGGGCCCTGCTGGGTCCTGCCCCTGGCCTGTGGGGCCTCTGAGCACAACCGGCCCTCTCCCACTGGAAGACCTCCCCGGCTGCCTCCAAAGGCCGGTTTGCAAGCACTCCCGCCCACTGTTCCCACCAATCACGCACAATTCTCCCAAGCCCGGGAGAAAAGCGCTTCGGGGTGGTGCTCTCTCCGGGCCCTTGCCCCTGAACCTGGGGGCCAGGCAGTTGGTTCACACTCGGAGACCAAGGCAGAACCACATGCACACGTCTGTTCCTGACCCCTGCACCGGCAGAGAGCTCGGGGGAGCCAGAGTCTGTCAGGCAGCTGCTGGGCTGGCCGCCTGTGTGGGAAGGGGCAGAGCCGACCTAGGGGCAAGTTGGGCCTCTTCCTCTCCCTGCTGCCCTGAGGCTGCTGGGCCAAAGAGGTCTTGGGCATCCAGCCCCTTGCTGGTCCCTTCCCTCTGATGAGGCCCTCTGAGCTCCAGCACCTTGCAGTGTGGAGACAGCCCCTGCCAGCAACCTCCTCTCCAAGGAGGCCTCAACCGAGGCCTAGGCCTAGGGGAAAGGCACCAGCGGGGATGAGCCTGGGGAGGCGCCCGGCCATGTCTGGACCCAGTCCCCGCAGCCTGCCCCTTGGTGGGGCAGTACCCCCGGAAGCCAGGAAGGTCTCGGCAAGGCTGCCAGGGGCAGGGACACTGCTGGGTCCTGCCCCTGGCCTGTTGGGCGTCTGAGCACAACCGGCACTCTCCCGCTGGAAGACCTCCCCGTCTGCCTCCAAAAGACGGTTTGCAAGCACTCCCACCCGCTGTTCCCCCAGGCACGCACAATGCTCCCAAGCCCGGGAGAAAAGCGCTTTGGGGTGGTGCTCTCTCCGGGCCCTTGCCCCTGAGCCTGGGGCCAGGCAAGGGGAACACTCTCCCAGGCCAAGGGAGAACGACATGCACACGTCTGTTCCTGCCCCCTACACCGGCAGAGAGCTCGGGGGAGCCAGAGACTGCCAGGCTGCTGCTGGGCTGGCTGCCTGTGTGGGACGGGGCAGAGCCGACCTAGGGGCAAGTTGGGCCTCTTGCTCTCCCTGCTGCCCTGAGGCTGCTGGGTCAAAGAGGTCTTGGGCATCCAGCCCTTTGCTGGTGCCTTCCCTCTGACGAGGCCCTCTGAGCTCCAGCACCTTGCAGTGTGGAGACAGCCCCTGCCAGCAACCTCCTCTCCAAAGAGGCCTCAACCGAGGACTACACCCAGGGGAAAGGCACCAGCGGGGATGATCCTGGGGAGGCGCACGGACATGTCTGGACCCAGTCTCCGCAGCCTGCCCCTTGGTGGGGCAGTACCCCCGGAGGCCAGGAAGGTCTGGGCAAGTCTGTCCATGGGCAGGGGCCCTACTGGATCCTGACCCTGGCCTGTGGGGCCTCTGAGCACAACCGGCCCTCTCCCACTGGAAGACCTCCCCGGCTGCCTCCAAAGGCCGGTTTGCAAGCGATCCCGCCCACTGTTTCCAGCAGGCGTGCACAATGCTCCCAAGCCCGGGAGAAAAGCGCTTCAGGGTGGTGCTCTCTCTGGGCCCTTGCCCCTGAGCCTGGGGGCAAGGCAGGGTGTCCACACTCCCAGGCCAAGGCAGAACCACATGCACACGTCTGATCTGCGCCCTGCACCGGCAGAGAGCTCGGGGGAGCCAGAGTCTGTCAGGCAGCTGCTGGGCTGGCCGCCTGTGTGGGAAGGGGCAGAGCCGACCTAGGGGCAAGTTGGGCCTCTTGCTCTCCCTGCTGCCCTGAGGCTGCTGGGCCAAAGAGGTCTTGGCCATCCAGCCCCTTGCTGGTCCCTTCCCTCTGACGAGGCCCTCTGAGCTCCAGCACCTTGCAGTGTGGAGACAGCCCCTGCCAGCAACCTCCTCTCCAAGGAGGCCTAAACCGAGGCCTAGGCACAGGGGAAAGGCACCAGCGGGGATGAGCCTGGGGAGGCGCCCGGGCATGTATGGACCCAGTCCCCGCAGCCTGCCCCTTGGTGGGGCAGTACCCCCGGAGGCGAGGAAGGTCTGGGCAAGGCTGGCCAGGGGCAGGGGACCTGCTGGGTCCTGCCCCTGGCCTGTGGGGCCTCTGAGCACAACCGGCCCTCTCCCACTGGAAGACCTCCCCGGCTGCCTCCAAAGTCCTGTTTGCAAACACTCCCGCCCGCTGTTCACGTCAGGCTCGCACAATGCTCCCAAGCCCGGGAGAAAAGCACTTCGGAGTGGTGCTCTCTCCGGGCCCTTGCCCCTGAGCCTGGGGGCAAGGCAGGGGGAACACACTCCCAGGCCAAGGCAGAAACACATGCCCACGTCTGTTCCTGTCCCCTGCACCGGCAGAGAGCTTGGGGGAGCCAGAGTCTGTCAGGCAGGTGCTGGGTTGGCCGCCTGTGTGGGAAGGGGCAGAGCCGACCTAGGGGCAAGTTGGGCCTCTTGCTCTCCCTGCTGCCCTGAGGCTGCTGGGCCAAAGACGTCTTGGGCATCCAGCCCCTCGCTGGTCCCTTCACTCTGACGAGGCCCTCTGAGCTCCAGCACCTTGCAGTGTGGAGACAGCCCCTGCCAGCAACCTCCTCTCCAAGGAGGCCTCAACCGAGGCCTAGGCCCAGGGGAAAGGCACCAGCGGGGATGAGCCAGGGGAGGCGCCCGAGCATGTCTGGACCCAGTTCCCGCAGCCTGCCCCTTGGTGGGGCAGTACCCCCGGAGGCCAGGAAGGTCTGGGCAAGGCTGGCCAGGGGCAGGGGCCCTGCTGGGTCCTGCCCCTGGCCTGTGGGGCCTCTGAGCACAACCGGCCCTCTCCCACTGAAAGACCTCCCCGGCTGCCTCCAAAGGCCGGTTTGCAAGCGCTACCGCCCACTGTTCCCAGCAGGCGTGCACAATGCTCCTAAGCCCGGGAGAAAAGCGCTTCAGGGTGGTGCTCTCTCTGGGCCCTTGCCCCTGAGCCTGGGGGCAAGGCAGGGTGTCCACACTCCCAGGCCAAGGCAGAACCACATGCACACGTCTGATCTGCCCCCTGCACCGGCAGAGAGCTCGGGGGAGCCAGAGTCTGTCAGGCAGCTGCTGGGCTGGCCGCCTGTGTGGGAAGTGGCAGAGCCGACCTAGGGGCAAGTTGGGCCTCTTGCCCTCCCTGCTGCCCTGAGGCTGCTGGGCCAAAGAGGTCTTGGGCATCCAACCCCTTGCTGGTCCCTTCCCTCTGACGAGGCCCTCTGAGCTCCAGCACCTTGCAGTGTGGAGACAGCCCCTGCCAGCAACCTCCTCTCCAAGGAGGCCTAAACCGAGGCCTAGGCACAGGGGAAAGGCACCAGCGGGGATGAGCCTGGGGAGGCGCCCGGGCATGTATGGACCCAGTCCCCGCAGCCTGCCCCTTGGTGGGGCAGTACCCCCGGAGGCGAGGAAGGTCTGGGCAAGGCTGGCCAGGGGCAGGGGACCTGCTGGGTCCTGCCCCTGGCCTGTGGGGCCTCTGAGCACAACCGGCCCTCTCCCACTGGAAGACTTCCCCGGCTGCCTCCAAAGGCCGGTTTGCCAACACTCCCGCCCGCTGTTCCAACCAAGGGCGCACAATGCTCCCAAGCCCGGGAGAAAATCGCCTCGGGGTGGTGCTCTCTCCGGGCCCTTTCCCCTGAGCCTGGCGGCCAGGCAGGGGGTCCACACTCCCAGGCCAAGGCAGAACGACATGCACACGTCTGTTCCTGCCCCATGCACCGGCAGAGAGCTCGGGGGAGCCAGAGTCTGTCAGGCAGCTGCTGGGCTGGCCGCCTGTGTGGGAAGGGGCAGAGCCGACCTAGGGGCAAGTTGGGCCTCTTGCTCTCCCTGCTGCGCTGAGGCTGCTGGGCCAAAGAGATCTTGGGCATCCAGCCCCTTGCTTGTCCCTTCCCTCTGACGAAGCCCTCTGAGCTCCAGCACCTTGCAGTGTGGAGACAGCCCCTGCCAGCCACCTCCTCTCCAAGGAGGCCTCAACCGAGGCCTAGGACCAGGGGAAAGGCACCAGCGGGGATGAGCCTGGGGAGGCGCCCGGGCATGTCTGGACCCAGTCCCCGCAGCCTGCCCCTTGGTGGGGCAGTACCCCCGGAGGCCAGGAAGGTCTGGGCAAGGCTGGCCACGGGCAGGGGCCCTGTTGGGTCCTGCCCCTGGCCTATGGGGCCTCTGAGCACAACCGGCCCTCTCCCACTGGAAGACTTCCCCGGCTGCCTCCAAAGGCCGGTTTGCCAACACTCCCACCCGCTGTTCCCACCAGGCGCGCACAATTCTCCCAAGCCCGGGAGAAAAGCGCTTCGGGGTGGTGCTCTCTCCGGGCCCTTGCCCCGAGCGTGGGGGCGAGGCAGTGGGTCCACACTCCCAGACCAACGCAGAACCACATGCACACGTGTGTTCCTGACCCCTGCACCGGCAGAGAGCTCGGGGAGCCAGAGTCTGTCAGGCAGCTGCTGGGCTGGCCGCCTGTGTGGGAAGGGGCAGAGCCGACCTAGGGGCAAGTTGGGCCTCTTCCTCTCCCTGCTGCCCTGAGGCTGCTGGGCCAAAGAGGTCTTGGGCATCCAGCCCCTTGCTGGTCCCTTCCCTCTGACGAGGCCCTCTGAGCTCCAGCACCTTGCAGTGTGGAGACAGCCCCTGCCAGCAACCTCCTCTCCAAGGAGGCCTCAACCGAGGCCTAGGCCCAGGGGAAAGGCACCAGCGGGGATGAGCCTGGGGAGGCGCCCGGCCATGTCTGGACCCAGTACCCGCAGCCTGCCCCTTGGTGGGGCAGTACCCCCGGAGGCCAGGAGGGTCTGGGCAAGGCTGCCAGGGGCAGGGACACTGCTGGGTCCTGCCCCTGGCCTGTGGGGCGTCTGAGCACAACCGGCACTCTCCCGCTGGAAGACCTCCCCGGCTGCCTCCAAAGGCCGGTTTGCAAGCACTCCCGCCCGCTGTTCCCGCCAGGCACGCACAATGCTCCCAAGCCCGGGAGAAAAGCGCTTCGGGGTGGTGCTCTCTCCGGGCCCTTGCCCCTGAGCCTGGGGGACAGGCAGGGGGAACACACTCCCAGGCCAAGGCAGAACGACATGCACACGTCTGTTCCTGCCCCCTACACCGGCAGAGAGTTCGGGGGAGCCAGAGACTGCCAGGCTGCTGCTGGGCTGGCTGCCTGTGTGGGACGGGGTAGAGCCGACCTAGGGGCAAGTTGGGCCTCTTGCTCTCCCTGCTGCCCTGAGGCTGCTGGGTCAAAGAGGTCTTGGGCATCCAGCCCTTTGCTGGTCCTTTCCCTCTGACGAGGCCCTCTGAGCTCCAGCACCTTGCAGTGTGCAGACAGCCCCTGCCGGCAACCTCCTCTCCAAGGAGGCCTCAACCGAGGCCTAGGCCCAGGGGAAAGGCACCAGCGGGTATGAGCCTGGGGAGGCGCCCGGGCATGTCTGGACCCAGGCCCCGCAGCCTGCCTCTTGGTGGGGTAGTACCCCCGGAGGCCAGGAAGGTCTGGGCAAGGCTGCCAGAGGCAGGGACACTGCTGGGTCCTGCCCCTGGCCTGTGGGGCCTCTGAGAACAACTGGCACTCTCCCGCTGGAAGACCTCCCCGGCTGCCTCCAAAGGCTGGTTTTTCAAGCACTCAATCCCGCTGTTCACGCCAGCTGCGCACAATGCTCCCAAGCCCGGGAGAAAAGCATTTTGGGGTGGTGCTCACTCCGGGCTTTGGAAGACCTCCCCGGCTGCCTCCAAGGCCGGTTTGCAAGCACTTCTGCCTGCTGTTCCCGCCACCCGCGCACAATGCTCCCAAGCCCGGGAGAAAAGCGTTTCGGGGTGGTGTTCTCTCTGGGCCCAAGAAAGACCTCCCGGGCTGCCCCCAAATGCCGGTTTGCAAGCACTCCCACTCGCTGTTCCCGCCATCCGTGCAAATGCTCCAAGCCCAGGAGAAAAGCCCTTCAGGGTGGTGCTCTCTCCCGGCCCTTGGAAGATCTCCCCGGCTGCCTCCAAAGGCTGGATTTCAAGTACTCCCTCCCGCTGTCCCGCCAGCCGCACACAATGCTCCCAATCACGGGAGAAAAGCGCTTCGGGGTGGTGCTCTCTACGGGCCCTTGGAAGACCTCCCCGTTTGTCTCCAAAGGCCGGTTTGCAAGCACTCATGCCCGCTGTTCCCGCCAGCCGCGCACAATGCTCCCAAGCCTAGGAGAAAAGCGCTTCGGGGTGGTGCTCTCTCCCGGCCCTTGGAAGACCTCCCCGGCTGCCTCCAAAGGCCGGTTTGCAAGCACTCAATCCCGCTGTTCCCGCCAGCCGCGCACAATGCTCCCAAGCCCGGGAGAAAAGCGCTTCGGGGTGGTGCTCTCTCCCGGCCCTTGGAAGACCTCCCCGGCTGCCTCCAAAGGCTGGTTTTCAAGAACTCCCTCCCGCTGACCCGCCAGCCGCACACAATGCTCCCAAGCCCGGGAGAAAAGCATTTTGAGGTGGTCTCTCTCCGGGCCCTTGGAAGACTCCCCGGCTGCCTCTAAAGGCCGGTTTGCAAGCACTCATGTCCTCTGTTCCCGACAGCCGCGAACAATGCTCCCAATTCCGTGAGAAAAGTGCTTCGGGATGGTGCTCTCTCCGGGCCCTTGGAAGACCTCCCAAGCTGCCTCCAAAGGCCGGTTTGCAAGCACTCCCGCCCGCTGTTCCCGCCAGCCTCGCACAATGCTCCCAAGACCGGGAGAAAAGCGCTTCGGGGTGGTGTTCTCTCCGTGCCAATGGAGGACCTCCCTGGCTGCCCCCAAAGGCCGGTTTGCAAGCACTCCCACTCGCTGTTCCCGCCAGCCACGCACAATCCTCCAAAACCCCGGAGAAAAGCGCTTCGGGGTGGTGTTCTCTCCGTGCCCATGGAAGACCTCCCGGGGTGCCCCCAAAGGCCGGTTTGGAAGCACTCCCACTCGCTGTTCCCGCCATCCGCGCACAATGCTCCCAAGCCCGGGAGAAAAGCATTTTGGGGTGGTGCTCACACCGGGCCCTGGAAGACCTCCCCGGCTGCCTCCAAAGGACGGTTTTCAAGCACTCCTGCCTGCTGTTCCCGCCACCCGCGCACAATGCTCCCAAGCCCGGGAGAAAAGCGCTTCAGGGTGGTGCTCTCTACAGGCCCTTGGAAGACCTCCCCGGCTGCCTCCAAAGGCCGGTTTGCAAGGACTCCTTCCTGCTGTTCCCGCCATCCGCGCACAATGCTCCCAAGCCCGGGAGAAAAGCATTTTGGGGTGGTGCTCACACCGGGCCCTGGAAGACCTCCCCGGCTGCCTCCAAAGGACGGTTTTCAAGCACTCCTGCCTGCTGTTCCCGCCACCCGCGCAGAATGCTCCCAAGCGCGGGAGAAAAGCGCTTCGGGGTGGTGCTCTCTACAGGCGCTTGGAAGACCTCCCCGGCTGCCTCCAAAGGCCGGTTTGCAAGGACTCCTTCCTGCTGTTCCCGCCAGCCACGCACAATGCTCCCAAGCCCGGGAGAAAAGCATTTTGGGGTGGTGCTCACTCCGGGCCCTTGGAAGACCTCCTCGGCTGCCTCCAAAGGCCAGTTTGCAAGCAGTCCTGCCTGCTGTTCCCGCCAGCCGCGCACAATGCTCCCAAGCCCGGGAGAAAAGCGCTTCGGGGTGGTGCTCTCTCCGGGCCCTTGGAAGACGTCCCCGGCTGCCTCCAAAGGCCGGTTTGCAAGCACTCATGCCCGTTGTTCCCACCAGCCGCGCACAATGCTCCCAAGCCCGGGAGAAAAGCATTTTGGGGTGGTGCTCACTCCGGGCCCTTGGAAGACCTCCCCGGCTGCCTCCAAAAGCCAGTTTGCAAGCAGTCCTGCCTGCTGTTCCCGCCAGCCGCGCACAATGTTCCCAAGCCCGGGAGAAAAGCGCTTCGGGGTGGTGCTCTCTCCGGGCACTTTCAAGACCTCCCCGGCTGCCTCCAAAGGCCGGTTTGTAAGTACTCATGCCCGCTGCTTCCGCCAGCCACGCACAATGCTCCCAAGCCCGGGAGAAAAGCATTTTGGGGTGGTGCTCTCTCCGGGCCCTTGGAAGACCTCCCGGGCTGCCTCCAAAGGCCGGTTTGCAAGCATTCATGTCCGTTGTTCCCGACAGCCGCGCACAATGCTCCCAAGCCCGAGAGAAAAGCATTTTGGGGTGGTGCTCTCTCCGGGCCCTTGGAAGACCTCCCGGGCTGCCTGCAAAGGCCGGTTTGCAAGCATTCATGTCCGTTGTTCCCGACAGCCGCGCACAATGCTCCCAAGCCCGGGAGAAAAGCGCTTCGGGGTGGTGTTCTCTCAGGGACCATGGAGGACCTCCCCGGCTGCCCCCAAAGGCCGGTTTGCAAGCATTCCCACTCGCTGTTCCCGCCAGGCACACACAATGTTCCAAAACCCCGGAGAAAAGCGCTTCGGGGTGGTGCTCTCTCCGCGCCCTTGGAAGACTTCTCTGGCTCCCGCCAAAGGCCGGTTTGCAAGAATTCCCTCCCGCTGTCCCACCAGCCGCACACAATGCTCCAAAACCCGAGAGAAAAGCGCTTCGAGGTGGTGCTCTCTCCGGGCCCTTGGAAGACCTCCCCGGCTGCCTCCAAAGGCCGGTTTGCAAGCACTCCTGCCTGCTGTTCCCGCCACGCGCGCACAATGCTCCCAAGCCCGGAAGAAAAGCATTTTGGGGTAGTGCTCTTTCCGGGCCCTTGGAAGACCTCCCGGGCTGCCTCCAAAGGCCGGTTTGCAAGCACTCATGTCCGCTGTTCCCGACAGCCGCGCACAATGCTCCCAAGCCCGGGAGAAAAGCATTTTGGGGTGCTGATCAGTCCGGGCCCTTGGAAGACGTCCCCGGCTGCCTCCAAAGGCCGGTTTGCAAGCACTCATGTCCGCTGTTCCCACCAAGCGCGCACAATGCTCCCATCCCGGGAGAAAAGCGCTTCGGGGTGGTGCTCTCTCCGGGCCCTTGCCCCTGAGACTGGGGGCCAGGAAGGGGGTCCACACTCCCAGGCCAAGGCAGAACCACATGCACACGTCTGTTCCTGACCCCTGCACCGGCAGAGAGCTCGGGGGAGCCAGAGTCTGTCAGGCAGCTGCTGGGTTGGCCGCCTGTGTGGGAAGGGGCAGAGCCGCCCTAGGGGCAAGTTGGGCCTCTTGCTCTCCCTGCTTCCCTGAGGCTGCTGGGCCAAAGACGTCTTGGGCATCCAGCCCCTTACTGGTCCCTTCCCTCTGACGAGGCCCTCTGAGCTCCAGCACCTTGCAGTGTGGAGACAGCCCCTGCCAGCAACCTCCTCTCCAAGGAGGCCTCAACCGAGGCCTAGGCCCAGGGGAAAGGCACCAGCGGGGATGAGCCAGGGGAGGCGCCCGAGCATGTCTGGACCCAGTCCCCGCAGCCTGCCCCTTGGTGGGGCAGTACCCCCGGAGGCCAGGAAGGTCTGGGCAAGGCTGGCCAGGGGCAGGGGCCCTGCTGCGTCCTGCCCCTGACCTGTGGGGCCTCTGAGCACAACCGGCCCTCTCCCACTGGAAGACCTCCCCGGCTGCCTCCAAAGGCCGGTTTGCAAGCGCTCCCGCCCACTGTTCCCAGCAGGCGTGCACAATGCTCCCAAGCCCGGGAGAAAAGCGCTTCAGGGTGGTGCTCTCTCCGGGCCCTTGCCCCTGAGCCTGGGGTCAAGGCACGGTGTCCACACTCCCAGGCCAATTCAGAACCACATGCACACGTCTGTTCCTGCCCCCTGCACCGGCAGAGAGCTCGGGGGAGCCAGAGTCTGTCAGGCAGCTGCTGGGCTGGCCGCCTGTGTGGGAAGGGGCAGAGCCGACCTAGGGGCAAGTTGGGCCTCTTGCTCTCCCTGCTGCCCTGAGGCTGCTGGGCCAAAGAGGTCTTGGGCATCCATCCCGTTGCTGGTCCCTTCCCTCTGACGAGGCCCTCTGAGCTCCAGCACCTTGCAGTGTGGAGACAGCCCCTGCCAGCAACCTCCTCTCCAAGGAGGCCTCAACCGAGGCCTAGGCCCAGGGGAAAGGCACCAGCGGGGATGAGCCTGGGGAGGCGCCCGGGCATGTCTGGACCCATTCCCCGCAGCCTACCCCTTGGTGGGGCTGTAACCCCGGAGGCAGGAAGGTCTGGGCAAGGCTGGCCAGGGGCAGGGGCCCTGCTGGGTCCTGCCCCTGGCCTGTGGGGCCTCTGAGCACAACCGGCCCTCTCCCACTGGAAGACCTCCCCGGCTGCCTCCAAAGGCCGGTTTGCAAGCACTCCCGCCCACTGTTCCCACCAAGCACGCACAATTCTCCCAAGCCCGGGAGAAAAGCGCTTCGGGGTGGTGCTCTCTCCGGGCCCTTGCCCCTGAACCTGGGGGCCAGGCAGTTGGTTCACACTCGGAGACCAAGGCAGAACCACATGCACACGTCTGTTCCTGACCCCTGCACCGGCAGAGAGCTCGGGGGAGCCAGAGTCTGTCAGGCAGCTGCTGGGCTGGCCGCCTGTGTGGGAAGGGGCAGAGCCGACCTAGGGGCAAGTTGGGCCTCTTCCTCTCCCTGCTGCCCTGAGGCTGCTGGGCCAAAGAGGTCTTGGGCATCCAGCCCCTTGCTGGTCCCTTCCCTCTGATGAGGCCCTCTGAGCTCCAGCACCTTGCAGTGTGGAGACAGCCCCTGCCAGCAACCTCCTCTCCAAGGAGGCCTCAACCGAGGCCTAGGCCTAGGGGAAAGGCACCAGCGGGGATGAGCCTGGGGAGGCGCCCGGCCATGTCTGGACCCAGTCCCCGCAGCCTGCCCCTTGGTGGGGCAGTACCCCCGGAAGCCAGGAAGGTCTCGGCAAGGCTGCCAGGGGCAGGGACACTGCTGGGTCCTGCCCCTGGCCTGTTGGGCGTCTGAGCACAACCGGCACTCTCCCGCTGGAAGACCTCCCCGTCTGCCTCCAAAAGACGGTTTGCAAGCACTCCCACCCGCTGTTCCCCCAGGCACGCACAATGCTCCCAAGCCCGGGAGAAAAGCGCTTTGGGGTGGTGCTCTCTCCGGGCCCTTGCCCCTGAGCCTGGGGCCAGGCAAGGGGAACACTCTCCCAGGCCAAGGGAGAACGACATGCACACGTCTGTTCCTGCCCCCTACACAGGCAGAGAGCTCGGGGGAGCCAGAGACTGCCAGGCTGCTGCTGGGCTGGCTGCCTGTGTGGGACGGGGCAGAGCCGACCTAGGGGCAAGTTGGGCCTCTTGCTCTCCCTGCTGCCCTGAGGCTGCTGGGTCAAAGAGGTCTTGGGCATCCAGCCCTTTGCTGGTGCCTTCCTTCTGACGAGGCCCTCTGAGCTCCAGCACCTTGCAGTGTGGAGACAGCCCCTGCCAGCAACCTCCTCTCCAAAGAGGCCTCAACCGAGGACTACACCCAGGGGAAAGGCACCAGCGGGGATGATCCTGGGGAGGCGCACGGACATGTCTGGACCCAGTCCCCGCAGCCTGCCCCTTGGTGGGGCAGTACCCCCGGAGTCCAGGAAGGTCTGGGCAAGTCTGTCCATGGGCAGGGGCCCTGCTGGGTCCTGACCCTGGCCTGTGGGGCCTCTGAGCACAACCGGCCCTCTCCCACTGGAAGACCTCCCCGGCTGCCTCCAAAGTCCTGTTTGCAAACACTCCCGCCCGCTGTTCACGTCAGGCTCGCACAATGCTCCCAAGCCCGGGAGAAAAGCACTTCGGAGTGGTGCTCTCTCCGGGCCCTTGCCCCTGAGCCTGGGGGCAAGGCAGGGGGAACACACTCCCAGGCCAAGGCAGAAACACATGCCCACGTCTGTTCCTGTCCCCTGCACCGGCAGAGAGCTTGGGGGAGCCAGAGTCTGTCAGGCAGGTGCTGGGTTGGCCGCCTGTGTGGGAAGTGGCAGAGCCGACCTAGGGGCAAGTTGGGCCTCTTGCCCTCCCTGCTGCCCTGAGGCTGCTGGGCCAAAGAGGTCTTGGGCATCCAACCCCTTGCTTGTCCCTTCCCTCTGACGAGGCCCTCTGAGCTCCAGCACCTTGCAGTGTGGAGACAGCCCCTGCCAGCAACCTCCTCTCCAAGGAGGCCTCAACCGAGGCCTAGGACCACGGGAAAGGCACCAGCGGGGATGAGCCTGGGGAGGCGCCCGGGCATGTCTGGACCCAGTCCCCGCAGCCTGCCCCTTGGTGGGGCAGTACCCCCGGAGGCCAGGAAGGTCTGGGCAAGGCTGGCCACGGGCAGGGGCCCTGCTGGGTCCTGCCCCTGGCCTGTGGGTCCTCTGAGCACAACCGGCCCTCTCCCACTGGAAGACTTCCCCGGCTGCCTCCAAAGGCCGGTTTGCCAACACTCCCGCCCGCTGTTCCCGCCAGGCACGCACAATTCTCCCAAGCCCGGGAGAAAAGCGCTTTGGGGTGTTGCTCTCTCCGGGCCCTTGCCCCTGAGCGTGGGGGCGAGGCAGTGGGTCCACACTCCCAGACCAACGCAGAACCACATGCACACGTCTGTTCCTGACCCCTGCACCGGCAGAGAGCTCGGGGGAGCCAGAGTCTGTCAGGCAGCTGCTGGGCTGGCCGCCTGTGTGGGAAGGGGCAGAGCCGACCTAGGGGCAAGTTGGGCCTCTTCCTCTCCCTGCTGCCCTGAGGCTGCTGGGCCAAAGAGGTCTTGGGCATCCAGCCCCTTGCTGGTCCCTTCCCTCTGACGAGGCCCTCTGAGCTCCAGCACCTTGCAGTGTGGAGACAGCCCCTGCCAGCAACCTCCTCTCCAATGAGGCCTCAACCGAGGCCTAGGCCCAGGGGAAAGGCACCAGCGGGGATGAGCCTGGGGAGGCGCCCGGGCATGTCTGGACCCAGTCCCCGCAGCCTGCCCCTTGGTGGGGCAGTACCCCCGGAGGCCAGGAAGGTCTGGGCAAGGCTGGCCAGGGGCTGGGGCCCTGCTGCGTCCTGCCCCTGACCTGTGGGGCCTCTGAGCACAACCGGCCCTCTCCCACTGGAAGACCTCCCCGGCTGCCTCCAAAGGCCGGTTTGCAAGCGCTCCCGACCACTGTTCCCAGCAGGCGTGCACAATGCTCCCAAGCCCGGGAGAAAAGCGCTTCAGGGTGGTGCTCTCTCCGGGCCCTTGCCCCTGAGCCTGGGGTCAAGGCACGGTGTCCACACTCCCAGGCCAATTCAGAACCACATGCACACGTCTGTTCCTGCCCCCTGCACCGGCAGAGAGCTCGGGGGAGCCAGAGTCTGTCAGGCAGCTGCTGGGCTGGCCGCCTGTGTGGGAAGGGGCAGAGCCGACCTAGGGGCAAGTTGGGCCTCTTCCTCTCCCTGCTGCCCTGAGGCTGCTGGGCCAAAGAGGTCTTGGGCATCCATCCCGTTGCTGGTCCCTTCCCTCTGACGAAGCCCTCTGAGCTCCAGCACCTTGCAGTGTGGAGACAGCCCCTGCCAGCAACCTCCTCTCCAAGGAGGCCTCAACCGAGGCCTAGGCCCAGGGGAAAGGCACCAGCGGGGATGAGCCTGGGGAGGCGCCCGGGCATGTCTGGACCCATTCCCCGCAGCCTACCCCTTGGTGGGGCTGTAACCCCGGAGGCAGGAAGGTCTGGGCAAGGCTGGCCAGGGGCAGGGGCCCTGCTGGGTCCTGCCCCTGGCCTGTGGGGCCTCTGAGCACAACCGGCCCTCTCCCACTGGAAGACCTCCCCGGCTGCCTCCAAAGGCCGGTTTGCAAGCACTCCCGCCCACTGTTCCCACCAAGCACGCACAATTCTCCCAAGCCCGGGAGAAAAGCGCTTCGGGGTGGTGCTCTCTCCGGGCCCTTGCCCCTGAACCTGGGGGCCAGGCAGTTGGTTCACACTCGGAGACCAAGGCAGAACCACATGCACACGTCTGTTCCTGACCCCTGCACCGGCAGAGAGCTCGGGGGAGCCAGAGTCTGTCAGGCAGCTGCTGGGCTGGCCGCCTGTGTGGGAAGGGGCAGAGCCGACCTAGGGGCAAGTTGGGCCTCTTCCTCTCCCTGCTGCCCTGAGGCTGCTGGGCCAAAGAGGTCTTGGGCATCCAGCCCCTTGCTGGTCCCTTCCCTCTGATGAGGCCCTCTGAGCTCCAGCACCTTGCAGTGTGGAGACAGCCCCTGCCAGCAACCTCCTCTCCAAGGAGGCCTCAACCGAGGCCTAGGCCTAGGGGAAAGGCACCAGCGGGGATGAGCCTGGGGAGGCGCCCGGCCATGTCTGGACCCAGTCCCCGCAGCCTGCCCCTTGGTGGGGCAGTACCCCCGGAAGCCAGGAAGGTCTCGGCAAGGCTGCCAGGGGCAGGGACACTGCTGGGTCCTGCCCCTGGCCTGTTGGGCGTCTGAGCACAACCGGCACTCTCCCGCTGGAAGACCTCCCCGTCTGCCTCCAAAAGACGGTTTGCAAGCACTCCCACCCGCTGTTCCCCCAGGCACGCACAATGCTCCCAAGCCCGGGAGAAAAGCGCTTTGGGGTGGTGCTCTCTCCGGGCCCTTGCCCCTGAGCCTGGGGCCAGGCAAGGGGAACACTCTCCCAGGCCAAGGGAGAACGACATGCACACGTCTGTTCCTGCCCCCTACACCGGCAGAGAGCTCGGGGGAGCCAGAGACTGCCAGGCTGCTGCTGGGCTGGCTGCCTGTGTGGGACGGGGCAGAGCCGACCTAGGGGCAAGTTGGGCCTCTTGCTCTCCCTGCTGCCCTGAGGCTGCTGGGTCAAAGAGGTCTTGGGCATCCAGCCCTTTGCTGGTGCCTTCCCTCTGACGAGGCCCTCTGAGCTCCAGCACCTTGCAGTGTGGAGACAGCCCCTGCCAGCAACCTCCTCTCCAAAGAGGCCTCAACCGAGGACTACACCCAGGGGAAAGGCACCAGCGGGGATGATCCTGGGGAGGCGCACGGACATGTCTGGACCCAGTCTCCGCAGCCTGCCCCTTGGTGGGGCAGTACCCCCGGAGGCCAGGAAGGTCTGGGCAAGTCTGTCCATGGGCAGGGGCCCTGCTGGGTCCTGACCCTGGCCTGTGGGGCCTCTGAGCACAACCGGCCCTCTCCCACTGGAAGACCTCCCCGGCTGCCTCCAAAGGCCGGTTTGCAAGCGATCCCGCCCACTGTTTCCAGCAGGCGTGCACAATGCTCCCAAGCCCGGGAGAAAAGCGCTTCAGGGTGGTGCTCTCTCTGGGCCCTTGCCCCTGAGCCTGGGGGCAAGGCAGGGTGTCCACACTCCCAGGCCAAGGCAGAACCACATGCACACGTCTGATCTGCGCCCTGTACCGGCAGAGAGCTCGGGGGAGCCAGAGTCTGTCAGGCAGCTGCTGGGCTGGCCGCCTGTGTGGGAAGGGGCAGAGCCGACCTAGGGGCAAGTTGGGCCTCTTGCTCTCCCTGCTGCCCTGAGGCTGCTGGGCCAAAGAGGTCTTGGGCCTCCAGCCCCTTGCTTGTCCCTTCCCTCTGACGAGGCCCTCTGAGCTCCAGCACCTTGCGGTGTGGAGACAGCACCTGCCAGCAATCTCCTCTCCAAGGAGGCCTCAACCGAGGCCTAGGCCCAGGGAAAAGGCACCAGCGGGGTTGAGCCAGGGGAGGCGCCCGGGCATGTCTGGACCCTGTCCCCGCAGCCTGCCCCTTGGTGGGGCAGTACCCCCGGAGGCCAGGAAGGTCTGGGCAAGGCTGGCCAGGGGCAGGGGCCCTGCTGGGTCCTGCCCCTGGCCTGTGGGGCCTCTGAGCACAACCGGCCCTTGCCCACTGGAAGACCTCCCCGGCTGCCTCCAAAGGCCGGTTTGCAAGCACTCCCGCCCACTGTTCCCGCCAGGCACGCACAATGCTCCCAAGCTCGGGAGAAAAGCGCTTCGGGGTGGTGGTCTCTCCGGGCCCCTGCCCCTGAGCCTGGGGGCCAGGCAGGGGATCCACAGTCCCAGGCCAAGGCAGAACCACATGCACACGTCTGTTCCTGCCCCCTCCACCGGCAGAGAGCTGGGGGGAGCCAGAGTCTGTCAGGCAGCTGCTGGGCTGGCCGCCTGTGTGGGAAGGGGCAGAGCCGACCTAGGGGCAAGTTGGGCCTCTTGCTCTCCCTGCTGCCCTGAGGCTGCTGGGCCAAAGAGGTCTTGGGCATCCAGCCCCTTGCTGGTCCCTTCCCTCTGATGAGGCCCTCTGAGCTCCAGCACCTTGCAGTGTGGAGACAGCCCCTGCCAGCAACCTCCTCTCCAAGGAGGCCTCAACCGAGGCCTAGGCCCAGGGGAAAGGCACCAGCGGGGATGAGCCAGTGGAGGCGCACGGGCATGTCTGGACCCAGTCCCCGCAGCCTGCCCCTTGGTGGGGCAGTACCCCCGGAGGCCAGGAAGGTCTGGGCAAGGCTGGCCAGGGGCAGGGGCCCTGCTGGGTCCTGCCCCTGGGCTGTGGGGCCTCTGAGCACAACCGGCCCTCTCACACTGGAAGACCTCCCCGGCTGCCTCCAAAGGCCGGTTTGCCAACACTCCCGCTCGCTGTTCCCGCCAGGCACGCACAATGCTCCCAAGCCCGGGAGAAAAGCGCTTCGGGGTGTTGCCCTCTCCGGGCCCTTGCCCCTGAGCCTGGGGTCCAGGCAGTGGGTCCACACTCCCAGACCAAGGCAGAACCACATGCACTCGTCTGTTCCTGACCCCTGCACCGGCAGAGAGCTCGGGGGAGCCAGAGTCTGTCAGGCAGCTGCTGGGTTGGCTGCCTGTGTGGGAAGGGGCAGAGCCGACCTAGGGGCAAGTTGGGCCTCTTCCTCTCCCTGCTGCCCTGAGGCTGCTGGGCCAAAGACGTCTTGGGCATCTAGCCCATTACTGGTCCCTTCCCTCTGACGAGGCCCTCTGAGCTCCAGCACCTTGCAGTGTGGAGACAGCCCCTGCTAGCAACCTCCTCTCCAAGGAGGCCTCAACCGAGGCCTAGGCCCAGGGGAAAGGCACCAGCGGGGATGAGCCAGTGGAGGCGCAAGGGCATGTCTGGACCCAGTCCCCGAAGCCTGCCCCTTGGTGGGGCAGTACCCCCGGAGGCCAGGAAGGTCTGTGCAAGGCTGCCAGGGGCAGGGACAGCGCTGGGTCCTGCCCCTGGCCTGTGGGACGTCTGAGCACAACCGGCACTCTACCGCTGGAAGACCTCCCCGTCTGCCTCGAACGGCCGGTTTGCAAGCACTCCCGCCCGCTGTTCCCACCAGGCACGCACAATGCTCCCAAGCCCGGTAGAAAAGCGCTTCGGGGTGGTGCTCTCTCCGGGCCCTTGCCCCTAAGCCTGCGGGCCAGGCAGGGGGAACACACTCCCAGGCCAAGACAGAACGACATGAACACGTCTGTTCCTGCCCCCTACACCGGCAGAGAGCTCGGGGGAGCCAGAGTCTCTCAGGCAGGTGCTGGGCTGGCCGCCTGTGTGGGAAGGGGCAGAGCCGACCTAGGGGCAAGTTGGGCCTCTTGCTCTCCCTGCTGCCCTGAGGCTGCTGGGCCAAAGACGTCTTGGGCATCCAGCCCTTTGCTGGTCCCTTCCCTCTGACGAGGCCCTCTGAGCTCCAGCACCTTGCAGTGTGGAGACAGCACCTGCCAGCAATCTCCTCTCCAAGGAGGCCTCAACCGAGGCCTAGGCCCAGGGGAAAGGCACCAGCGGGGATGAGCCTGGGGAGGCGCCCGGGCATGTCTGGACCCAGTCCCCGCAGCCTGCCCCTTGGTGGGGCAGTACCCCTGGAGGCCAGGAAGGTCTGGGCAAGGCTGACCAGGGGCAGGGGACCTGCTGGGTCCTGCCCCTGGCCTGTGGGGCCTCTGAGCACAACCGGCCCTCTCCCACTGGAAGACCTCCCCGGCTGCCTCCAAAGGCCGGTTTGCAAGCGCTCCCGGCCACTGTTACCAGCAGGCGGGCACAATGCTCCTAAGCCCGGAAGAAAAGCGCTTCAGGGTGGTGCTCTCTCTGGGCCCTTGCCCCTGAGCCTGGGGGCAAGTCAGGGTGTCCACACTCCCAGGCCAAGGCAGAACCACATGCACACGTCTGACCTGCCCCCTGCACCGGCAGAGAGCTCGGGGGAGCCAGAGTCTGTCAGGCAGCTGCTGGGCTGGCCGCCTGTGTGGGAAGTGGCAGAGCCGACCTAGGGGCAAGTTGGGCCTCTTGCTCTCCCTGCTGCCCTGAGGCTGCTGGGCCAAAGAGGTCTTGGGCATCCAGCCCCTTGCTGGTCCCTTCCCTCTGACGAGGCCCTCTGAGCTCCAGCACCTTGCAGTGTGGAGACAGCCCCTGCCAGCAACCTCCTCTCCAAGGAGGCCTCAACCGAGGCCTAGGCCCAGGGGAAAGGCACCAGCGGGGATGAGCCTGGGGAGGCGCCCGGGCATGTCTGGACCCAGTCCCCGCAGCCTGCCCCTTGGTGGGGCAGTACCCCCGGAGGCCAGGAAGGTCTGGGCAAGGCTGGCCAGGGGCAGGGGCCCTGCTGGGTCCTGCCCCTGGCCTGTGGGGCCTCTGAGCACAACCGGCCCTCTCCCACTGGAAGAACTCCCCGGCTGCCTCCAAAGGCCAGTTTGCCAACACTCCCGCCCGCTGTTCCCGCCAGGCACGCACAATGGTCCCAAGCCCGGGAGAAAAGCACTTTGGTGTGGTGCTCTCCTCGGGCCCTTGCCCCTGAGCCGGGGGGCCAGGCAGTTGGTCCACACTCCCAGACCAAGGCAGAACCACATGCACACGTCTGTTCCTGACCCCTGCACCGGCAGAGAGCTCGGGGGAGCCAGAGTCTGTCAGGCAGCTGCTGGGCTGGCCGCCTGTGTGGGAAGGGGCAGAGCCGACCTAGGGGCAAGTTGGGCCTCTTCCTCTCCCTGCTGCCCTGAGGCTGCTGGCCCAAAGAGGTCTTGGGCATCCAGCCCCTTGCTGGTCCCTTCCCTCTGACGAGGCCCTCTGAGCTCCAGCACCTTGCAGTGTGGAGACAGCCCCTGCCAGCAACCTCCTCTCCAATGAGGCCTCAACCGAGGCCTAGGCCCAGGGGAAAGGCACCAGCGGGGATGAGCCTGGGGAGGCGCCCGGGCATGTCTGGACCCAGTCCGCGCAGCCTGCCCCTTGGTGGGGCAGTACCCCCGGAGGCCAGGAAGGTCTGTGCAAGGCTGCCAGGGGCAGGGACAGCGCTGGGTCCTGCCCCTGGCCTGTGGGACGTCTGAGCACAACCGGCACTCTCCCGCTGGAAGACCTCCCCGTCTGCCTCGAAAGGCCGGTTTGCAAGCACTCCCGCCCGCTGTTCCCGCCAGGCACGCACAATGCTCCCAAGCCCGGTAGAAAAGCGCTTCGGGGTGGTGCTCTCTCCGGGCCCTTGCCCCTAAGCCTGCGGGCCAGGCAGGGGGAACACACTCCCAGGCCAAGACAGAACGACATGAACACGTCTGTTCCTGCCCCCTACACCGGCAGAGAGCTCGGGGGAGCCAGAGTCTCTCAGGCAGGTGATGGGCTGGCCGCCTGTGTGGGAAGGGGCAGAGCCGACCTAGGGGCAAGTTGGGCCTCTTGCTCTCCCTGCTGCCCTGAGGCTGCTGGGCCAAAGACGTCTTGGGCATCCAGCCCTTTGCTGGTCCCTTCCCTCTGACGAGGCACTCTGAGCTCCAGCACCTTGCAGTGTGGAGACAGCACCTGCCAGCAATCTCCTCTCCAAGGAGGCCTCAACCGAGGCCTAGGCCCAGGGGAAAGGCACCAGCGGGGATGAGCCTGGAGAGGCGCCCGGGCATGTCTGGACCCAGTCCCCGCAGCCTGCCCCTTGGTGGGGCAGTACCCCTGGAGGCCAGGAAGGTCTGGGCAAGGCTGACCAGGGGCAGGGGACCTGCTGGGTCCTGCCCCTGGCCTGTGGGGCCTCTGAGCACAACCGGCCCTCTCCCACTGGAAGACCTCCCCGGCTGCCTCCAAAGGCCGTTTTGCACGCACTCCCGCCCACTGTTCCCACCAAGCGCGCACAATGCTCCCATCCCGGGAGAAAAGCGCTTCGGGGTGGTGCTCTCTCCGGGCCCTTGCCCCTGAGCCTGGGGGCCAGGCAGGGGATCCACAGTCCCAGGCCAAGGCACAACAACATGCACACGTCTGTTCCTGCCCCCTCCACCGGCAGAGAGCTCGGGGGAGCCAGAGTCTGTCAGGCAGCTGCTGGGCTGGCCGCCTGTGTGGGAAGGGGCAGAGCCGACCTAGGGGCAAGTTGGGCCTCTTGCTCTCCCTGCTGCCCTGAGGCTGCTGGGCCAAAGAGGTCTTGGGCATCCAGCCCCTTGCTGGTCCCTTCCCTCTGACGAGGCCCTCTGAGCTCCAGCACCTTGCAGTGTGGAGACAGCTCCTGCCAGCAACCTCCTCTCCAAGGAGGCCTCAACCGAGGCCTAGGCACAGGGGAAAGGCACCAGCGGGGATGAGCCAGTGGAGGCGCACGGGCATATCAGGACCCAGTCCCCGCAGCCTGCCCCTTGGTGGGGCAGTACCCCCGGAGGCCAGGAAGGTCTGGGCAAGGCTGGCCAGGGGCAGGGTCCCTGCTGGGTCCTGCCCCTGGCCTGTGGGGCCTCTGAGCACAACCGGCCCTCTCCCACTGGAAGACCTCCCCGGCTGCCTCCAAAGGCGGGTTTGCCAACACTCCCGCCCGCTGTTCCCGCCAGGCACGCACAACGCTCCCAAGGCCAGGAGAAAAGCGCTTCGGGGTGTTGCTCTCTCCGGGCCCTTGCCCCTGAGCCTGGGGTCCAGGCAGTGGGTCCACACTCCCAGACCAAGGCAGAACCACATGCACACGTCTGTTCCTGACCCCTGCACCGGCAGAGAGCTCGGGGGAGCCAGAGTCTGTCAGGCAGCTGCTGGGTTGGCTGCCTGTGTGGGAAGGGGCAGAGCCGACCTAGGGGCAAGTTGGGCCTCTTGCTCTCCCTGCTGCCCTGAGGCTGCTGGGTCAAAGAGGTCTTGGGCATCCAGCCCCTTGCTGGTCCCTTCCCGCTGACGAGGCCCTCTGAGCTCCAGCACCTTGCAGTGTGGACACAGCCCCTGCCAGCAACCTCCTCTCCAAGGAGGCATCAACCGAGGCCTATGACCAGGGGAAAGGCACCAGCGGGGATGAGCCTGGGGAGGCGCCCAGGCATGTCTGGACCCAGTCCCCGCAGCCTGCCCCTTGGTGGGGCAGTACCCCCGGAGGCCAGGAAGGTCTGGGCAAGGCTGGCCAGGGGCAGGGGCCCTACTGGGTCCTGCCCCTGGCCTGTGGGGCCTCTGAGCACAACCGGCCCTCTCCCACTCGAAGAACTCCCCGGCTGCCTCCAAAGGCCAGTTTGCCAACACTCCCGCCCGCTGTTCCCGCCAGGCACGCACAATGCTCCCAAGCCCGGGAGAAAAGCACTTCGGGGTGGTGCTCTCCTCGGGCCCTTGCCCCTGAGCCTGGGGGCCAGGCAGTTGGTCCACACTCCCAGACCAAGGCAGAACCACATGCACACGTCTGTTCCTGCCCCCTCCACCGGCAGAGAGCTGGGGGGAGCCAGAGTCTGTCAGGCAGCTGCTGGGCTGGCCGCCTGTGTGGGAAGGGGCAGAGCCGACCTAGGGGCAAGTTGGGCCTCTTCCTCTCCCTGCTGCCCTGAGGCTGCAGGGCCAAAGACGTCTTGGGCATCCAGCCCCTTACTGGTCCCTTCCCTCTGACGAGGCCCTCTGAGCTCCAGCACCTTGCAGTGTGGAGACAGCCCCTGCCAGCAATCTCCTCTCCAAGGAGGCCTCAACCGAGGCCTAGGCCCAGGGGAAAGGCACCAGCGGGGTTGAGCCAGGGGAGGCGCCCGGGCATGTCTGGACCCTGTCCCCGCAGCCTGCCCCTTGGTGGGGCAGTACCCCCGGAGGCCAGGAAGGTCTGGGCAAGGCTGACCAGGGGCAGGGGCCCTGCTGGGTCCTGCCCCTGGCCTGTGGGGCCTCTGAGCACAACCGGCCCTCTCCTACTGGAAGACCTCCCCGGCTGCCTCCAAAGTCCTGTTTGCAAGCACTCCCGCCCACTGTTCCCGCCAGGCGCGCACAATGATCCCAAGCCCGGGAGAAAAGCGCTTCGGGGTGGTGGTCTCTCCGGGCCCTTGCCCCTGAGCCTGGGGGCCAGGCAGGGGATCCACAGTCCCAGGCCAAGGCACAACAACATGCACACGTCTGTTCCTGCCCCCTCCACCGGCAGAGAGCTCGGGGAGGCAGAGTCTTTCAGGCAGCTGCTGGGCTGGCCGCCTGTGTGGGAAGGGGCAGAGCCGACCTAGGGGCAAGTTGGGCCTCTTGCTCTCCCTGCTGCCCTGAGGCTGCTGGGCCAAAGAGGTCTTGGGCATCCAGCCCCTTGCTGGTCCCTTCCCTCTGACGAGGCCCTCTGAGCTCCAGCACCTTGCAGTGTGGAGACAGCCCCTGCCAGCAACCTCCTCTCCAAGGAGGCCTCAACCGAGGCCTAGGCACAGGGGAAAGGCACCAGCGGGGATGAGCCAGTGGAGGCGCACGGGCATATCAGGACCCAGTCCCTGCAGCCTGCCCCTTGGTGGGGCAGTACCCCCGGAGGCCAGGAAGGTCTGGGCAAGGCTGGCCAGGGGCAGGGTCCCTGCTGGGTCCTGCCCCTGGCCTGTGGGGCCTCTGAGCACAACCGGCCCTCTCCCACTGGAAGACCTCCCCGGCTGCCTCCAAAGGCGGGTTTGCCAACACTCCCGCCCGCTGTTCCCGCCAGGCACGCACAACGCTCCCAAGGCCAGGAGAAAAGCGCTTCGGGGTGTTGCTCTCTCCGGGCCCTTGCCCCTGAGCCTGGGGTCCAGGCAGTGGGTCCACACTCCCAGACCAAGGCAGAACCACATGCACACGTCTGTTCCTGACCCCTGCACCGGCAGAGAGCTCGGGGGAGCCAGAGTCTGTCAGGCAGCTGCTGGGTTGGCTGCCTGTGTGGGAAGGGGCAGAGCCGACCTAGGGGCAAGTTGGGCCTCTTCCTCTCCCTGCTGCCCTGAGGCTGCTGGGCCAAAGAGGTCTTGGGCATCCAGCCCCTTGCTGGTCCCTTCCCTCTGACGAGGCCCTCTGAGCTCCAGCACCTTGCAGTGTGGAGACAGCCCCTGCCAGCAACCTCCTCTCCAAGGAGGCCTCAACCGAGGCCTAGGCCCAGGGGAAAGGCACCAGCGGGGATGAGCCTGGGGAGGCGCCCGGGCATGTCTGGACCCAGTCCCCGCAGCCTGCCCCTTGGTGGGGCAGTACCCCCGGAGGCCAGGAAGGTCTGGGCAAGGCTGCCAGGGGCAGGGACACTGCTGGGTCTTGCCCCTGGCCTGTGGGGCGTCTGAGCACAACCGGCACTCTCCCGCTGGAAGACCTCCCCGTCTGCCTCCAAAGGCCGGTTTGCAAGCACTCCCGCCCGCTGTTACCGCCAGGCACGCACAGTGCTCCCAAGCCCGGGAGAAAAGCGCTTCGGGGTGGTGCTCTCTCCGGGCCCTTGCCCCTGAGCCTGGGGGCAAGGCATGGGGAACACACTCCCAGGCCAAGGCAGAACCACATGCCCACGTCTGTTCCTGTCCCCTGCACCGGCAGAGAGCTTGGGGGAGCCAGAGTCTGTCAGGCAGCTGCTGGGTTGGCCGCTTGTGTGGGAAGGGGCAGAGCCGCCCTAGGGGCAAGTTGGGCCTCTTGCTCTCCCTGCTGCCCTGAGGCTGCTGGGCCAAAGAGGTCTTGGGCATCCAGCCCGTTACTGGTCCCTTCCCTCTGACGAGGCCCTCTGAGCTCCAGCACCTTGCAGTGTGGAGACAGCCCCTGCCAGCAACGTCCTCTCCAAGGAGGCCTCAACCGAGGCCTAGGCCCAGGGGAAAGGCACCAGCGGGGATGAGCCAGGGGAGGCGCCCGAGCATGTCTGGACCCAGTCCCCGCAGCCTGCCCCTTGGTGGGGCAGTACCCCCGGAGGCCAGGAAGGTCTGGGCAAGGCTGGCCAGGGGCAGGGGCCCTGCTGCGTCCTGCCCCTGGCCTGTGGGGCCTCTGAGCACAACCGGCCCTCTCCCACTGGAAGACCTCCCCGGCTGCCTCCAAAGGCCGGTTTGCAAGCGCTCCCGGCCACTGTTACCAGCAGGCGGGCACAATGCTCCTAAGCCCGGAAGAAAAGCGCTTCAGGGTGGTGCTCTCTCTGGGCCCTTGCCCCTGAGCCTGGGGGCAAGGCAGGGTGTCCACACTCCCAAGCTAAGGCAGAACCACATGCACACGTCTGACCTGCCCCCTGCACCGGCAGAGAGCTCGGGGGAGCCAGATTCTGTCAGGCAGCTGCTGGGCTGGCCGCCTGTGTGGGAAGTGGCAGAGCCGACCTAGGGGCAAGTTGGGCCTCTTGCTCTCCCTGCTGCCCTGAGGCTGCTGGGCCAAAGAGGTCTTGGGCATCCAGCCCCTTGCTGGTCCCTTCCCTCTGACGAGGCCCTCTGAGCTCCAGCACCTTGCAGTGTGGAGACAGCCCCTGCCAGCAACCTCCTCTCCAAGGAGGCCTCAACCGAGGCCTAGGCCCAGGGGAAAGGCACCAGCGGGGATGAGCCAGTGGAGGCGCAAGGGCATGTCTGGACCCAGTCCCCGCAGCCTGCCCCTTGGTGGGGCAGTACCCCCGGAGGCCAGGAAGGTCTGGGCAAGGCTGCGAGGGGCAGGGGCCCTGCTGGGTCGTGCCCCTGGCCTGTGGGGCGTCTGAGCACAACCGGCACTCTCCCGCTGGAAGACGTCCCCGTCTGCATCCAAAGGCCGGTTTGCAAGCACTCCCGCCCGCTGTTCCCGCCAGGCAGGCACAATGCTCCCAAGCCCGGGAGAAAAGCGCTTCGGGGTGGTGCTCTCCTCGGGCCCTTGCCCCTGAGCCTGGGGGCCAGGCAGTTGGAACACACTCCCAGGCCAAGGCAGAACGACATGCACACGTCTGTTCCTGCCCCCTACACCGGCAGAGAGCTCGGGGGAGCCAGAGACTGCCAGGCTGCTGCTGGGCTGGCTTCCTGTGTGGGACGGGGCAGAGCCGACCTAGGGGCAAGTTGGGCCTCTTGCTCTCCCTGCTGCCCTGAGGCTGCTGGGTCAAAGAGGTCTTGGGCATCCAGCCCTTTGCTGGTCCCTTCCCTCTGACGAGGCCCTCTGATCTCCAGCACCTTGCAGTGTGGAGACAGCCCCTGCCAGCAACCTCCTCTCCAAAGAGGCCTCAACCGAGGCCTACGCCCAGGGGAAAAGCACCAGCGGGGATGATCCTGGGGAGGCGCACGGACATGTCTGGACCCAGTCCCCGCAGCCTGCCCCTTGGTGGGGCAGTACCCCCGGAGGCCAGGAAGGTCTGGGCAAGGCTGGCCAGGGGCAGGGTCCCTGCTGGGTCCTGCCCCTGGCCTGTGAGGCCTCTGAGCACAACCGGCCCTCTCCCACTGGAAGACCTCCCCAGCTGCCTCCAAAGTCCTGTTTGCAAACACTCCCGCCCGCTGTTCACGCCAGGCTCGCACAATGCTCCCAAGCCCGGGAGAAAAGCGCTTCGGGGTGGTGCTCTCTCCGGGCCCTTGCCCCTGAGCCTGGGGGCCAGGCAGTGGGTCCACTCTCCCAGACCAAGGCAGAACCACATGCACACGTCTGTTCCTGACCCCTGCACTGGCAGAGAGCTCGGGGGAGCCAGAGTCTGTCAGGCAGCTGCTGGGCTGGCCGCCTGTGTGGGAAGGGGCAGAGCCGACCTAGGGGCAAGTTGGGCCTCTTCCTCTCCCTGCTGCCCTGAGGCTGCTGGGCCAAAGAGGTCTTGGGCATCCAGCCCCTTGCTGGTCCCTTCCCTCTGACGAGGCCCTCTGAGCTCCAGCACCTTGCAGTGTGGAGACAGCCCCTGCCAGCAACCTCCTCTCCAATGAGGCCTCAACCGAGGCCTAGGCCCAGGGGAAAGGCACCAGCGGGGATGAGCCTGGGGAGGCGCCCGGGCATGTCTGGACCCAGTCCCCGCAGCCTGCCCCTTGGTGGGGCAGTACCCCCGGAGGCCAGGAAGGTCTGTGCAAGGCTGCCAGGGGCAGGGACAGCGCTGGGTCCTGCCCGTGGCCTGTGGGACGTCTGAGCACAACCGGCACTCTCCCGCTGGAAGACCTCCCCGTCTGCCTCCAAAGGCCGGTTTGCAAGCACTCCCGCCCGCTGTTCCCGCCAGGCACGCACAATGCTCCCAAGCCCGGGAGAAAAGCGCTTCGGGGTGGTGCTCTCTCCGGGCCCTTGCCCCTAAGCCTGCGGGCCAGGCAGGGGGAACACACTCCCAGGCCAAGACAGAACGACATGAACACGTCTGTTCCTGCCCCCTACACCGGCAGAGAGCTCGGGGGAGCCAGAGTCTCTCAGGCAGGTGCTGGGCTGGCCGCCTGTGTAGGAAGGGGCAGAGCCGACCTAGGGGCAAGTTGGGCCTCTTGCTCTCCCTGCTGCCCTGAGGCTGCTGGGCCAAAGACGTCTTGGGCATCCAGCCCTTTGCTGGTCCCTTCCCTCTGACGAGGCCCTCTGAGCTCCAGCACCTTGCAGTGTGGAGACAGCACCTGCCAGCAATCTCCTCTCCAAGGAGGCCTCAACCGAGGCCTAGGCCCAGGGGAAAGGCACCAGCGGGGATGAGCCTGGGGAGGCGCCCGGGCATTTCTGGACCCAGTCCCCGCAGCCTGCCCCTTGGTGGGGCAGTACCACTGGAGGCCAGGAAGGTCTGGGCAAGGCTGACCAGGGGCAGGGGACCTGCTGGGTCCTGCCCCTGGCCTGTGGGGCCTCTGAGCACAACCGGGCCTCTCCCACTGGAAGACCTCCCCGGCTGCCTCCAAAGGCCGTTTTGCACGCACTCCCGCCCACTCTTCCCACCAAGCGCGCACAATGCTCCCAAGCCCGGGAGAAAAGCGCTTCGGGGTGGTGCTCTCTCCGGGCCCTTGCCCCTGAGACTGGGGGCCAGGCAGGGGGTCCACACTCCCAGGCCAAGGCAGAACCACATGCACACGTCTGTTCCTGACCCCTGCACCGGCAGAGAGCTCGGGGGAGCCAGAGTCTGTCAGGCAGCTGCTGGGCTGGCCGCCTTTGTGGGAAGGGGCAGAGCCGACCTAGGGGCAAGTAGGGCCTCTTGCTCTCCCTGCTTCCCTGAGGCTGCTGGGCCAAAGAGGTCTTGGGCATCCAGCCCTTTGCTTGTCCCTTCCCTCTGACGAGGCCCTCTGAGCTCCAGCACCTTGCAGTGTGGAGACAGCCCCTGCCAGCAACCTCCTCTCCAAGGAGGCCTCAACCGAGACCTAGGACCAGGGGAAAGGCACCAGCGGGGATGAGCCTGGGGAGGCGCCCAGGCATGTCTGGACCCAGTCCCCGCAGCCTGCCCCTTGGTGGGGCAGTACCCCCGGAGGCCAGGAAGGTCTGGGAAAGGCTGGCCAGGGGCAGGGGACCTGCTGGTTCCTGCCCCTGGCCTGTGGGGCCTCTGAGCACAACCGGCCCTCTCCCACTGGAAGACCTCCCCGGCTGACTCCAAAGTCCTGTTTGCCAACACTCCCACCCGCTGTTCACGCCAGACTTGCACAATGCTCCCAAGCCCGGGAGAAAAGCGCTTCGGGGTGGTGCTCTCTCCGGGCCCTTGCCCCTGAGCCTGGGGGCAAGGCATGGGGAACACATTCCCAGGCCAAGGCAGAACCACATGCCCACGTCTGTTCCTGTCCCCTGCACCGGCAGAGAGCTTGGGGGAGCCAGAGTCTGTCAGGCAGCTGCTGGGTTGGCCGCCTGTGTGGGAAGGGGCAGAGCCGCCCTAGGGGCAAGTTGGGCCTCTTGCTCTCCCTGCTGCCCTGAGGCTGCTGGGCCAAAGACGTCTTGGGCATCCAGCCCCTTACTGGTCCCTTCCCTCTGACGAGGCCCTCTGAGCTCCAGCACCTTGCAGTGTGGAGACAGCCCCTGCCAGCAACCTCCTCTCCAAGGAGGCCTCAACCGAGGCCTAGGCCCAGGGGAAAGGCACCAGCGGGGATGAGCCAGGGGAGGCGCCCGAGCATGTCTGGAACCAGTCCCCGCAGCCTGCCCCTTGGTGGGGCAGTACCCCCGGAGGCCAGGAAGGTCTGGGAAAGGCTGGCCAGGGGCAGGGGACCTGCTGGGTCCTGCCCCTGGCCTGTGGGGCCTCTGAGCACAACCGGCCCTCTCCCACTGGAAGACCTCCCCGGCTGCCTCCAAAGGCCGGTTTGCAAGCGCTCCCGGCCACTGTTACCAGCAGGCGGGCACAATGCTCCTAAGCCCGGAAGAAAAGCGCTTCAGGGTGGTGCTCTCTCTGGGCCCTTGCCCCTGAGCCTGGGGGCAAGGCAGGGTGTCCACACTCCCAGGCCAAGGCAGAACCACATGCACACGTCTGACCTGCCCCCTGCACCGGCAGAGAGCTCGGGGGAGCCAGAGTCTGTCAGGCAGCTGCTGGGCTGGCCGCCTGTGTGGGAAGTGGCAGAGCCGACCTAGGGGCAAGTTGGGCCTCTTGCTCTCCCTGCTGCCCTGAGGCTGCTGGGCCAAAGAGGTCTTGGGCATCCAGCCCCTTGCTGGTCCCTTCCCTCTGACGAGGCCCTCTGAGCTCCAGCACCTTGCAGTGTGGAGACAGCCCCTGCCAGCAACCTCCTCTCCAAGGAGGCCTCAACCGAGGCCTAGGCCCAGGGGAAAGGCACCAGCGGGGATGAGCCTGGGGAGGCGCCCGGGCATGTCTGGACCCAGTCCCCGCAGCCTGCCCCTTGGTGGGGCAGTACCCCCGGAGGCCAGGAAGGTCTGGGCAAGGCTGGCCAGGGGCAGGGGCCCTGCTGGGTCCTGCCCCTGGCCTGTGGGGCCTCTGAGCACAACCGGCCCTCTCCCACTGGAAGAACTCCCCGGCTGCCTCCAAAGGCCAGTTTGCCAACACTCCCGCCCGCTGTTCCCGCCAGGCACGCACAATGCTCCCAAGCCCGGGAGAAAAGCGCTTCGGGGTGGTGCTCTCCTCGGGCCCTTGCCCCTGAGCCTGGGGTCCAGGCAGTTGGTCCACACTCCCAGACCAAGGCAGAACCACATGCACACGTCTGTTCCTGACCCCTGCACCGGCAGATAGCTCGGGGGAGCCAGAGTCTGTCAGGCAGCTGCTGGGCTGGCCGCCTGTGTGGGAAGGGGCAGAGCCGACCTAGGGGCAAGTTGGGCCTCTTCCTCTCCCTGCTGCCCTGAGGCTGCTGGGCCAAAGAGGTCTTGGGCATCCAGCCCCTTGCTGGTCCCTTCCCTCTGACGAGGCCCTCTGAGCTTCAGCACCTTGCAGTGTGGAGACAGCCCCTGCCAGCAACATCCTCTCCAAGGAGGCCTCAACCGAGGCCTAGGCCTAGGGGAAAGGCACCAGCGGGGATGAGCCTGGGGAGGCGCCCGGGCATGTCTGGACCCAGTCCCCGCAGCCTGCCCCTTGGTGGGGCAGTACCCCCGGAGGCCAGGAAGATCTGGGCAAGGCTGGCCAGGGGCAGGGGCCCTGCTGGGTCCTCCCCATGGCCTGTGGGGCCTCTGAGCACAACCGGCCCTCTCCCACTGGAAGACCTCCCTGGCTGCCTCCAAAGGCCAGTTTGCCAACACTCCTGCCCGCTCTTCCCGCCAGGCACGCACAATGCTCCCAAGCCCGGGAGAAAAGCGCTTCGGGGTGGTGGTCTCTCCGGGCCCTTGCCCCTGAGCCTGGGGGCCAGGCAGGGGATCCACAGTCCCAGGCCAAGGCACAACAACATGCACACGTCTGTTCCTGCCCCCTCCACCGGCAGAGAGCTGGGGGGAGCCAGAGTCTGTCAGGCAGCTGCTGGGCTGGCCGCCTGTGTGGGAAGGGGCAGAGCCAACCTAGGGGCAAGTTGGGCCTCTTGCTCTCCCTGCTGCCCTGAGGCTGCTGGGCCAAAGAGGTCTTGGGCATCGAGCCCCTTGCTGGTCCCTTCCCTCTGACGAGGCCCTCTGAGCTCCAGCACCTTGCAGTGTGGAGACAGCCCCTGCCAGCAACCTCCTCTCCAAGGAGGCCTCAACCTAGGCCTAGGCCCAGGGGAAAGGCACCAGCGGGGATGAGCCAGTGGAGGCGCACGGGCATATCAGGACCCAGTCCCCGCAGCCTGCCCCTTGGTGGGGCAGTACCCCCGGAGGCCAGGAAGGTCTGGGCAAGGCTGGCCAGGGGCAGGGTCCCTGCTGGGTCCTGCCCCTGGCCTGTGGGGCCTCTGAGCACAACCGGCCCTCTCCCACTGGAAGACCTCCCCGGCTGCCTCCAAAGGCGGGTTTGCCAACACTCCCGCCCGCTGTTCCCGCCAGGCACGCACAACGCTCCCAAGGCCAGAAGAAAAGCGCTTCGGGGTGTTGCTCTCTCCGGGCCCTTGCCCCTGAGCCTGGGGTCCAGGCAGTGGGTCCACACTCCCAGACCAAGGCAGAACCACATGCACACGTCTGTTCCTGACCCCTGCACCGGCAGAGAGCTCGGGGGAGCCAGAGTCTGTCAGGCAGCTGCTGGGTTGCCTGCCTGTGTGGGAAGGGGCAGAGCCGACCTAGGGGCAAGTTGGGCCTCTTCCTCTCCCTGCTGCCCTGAGGCTGCTGGGCCAAAGAGGTCTTGGGCATCCAGCCCCTTGCTGGTCCCTTCCCTCTGACGAGGCCCTCTGAGCTCCAGCACCTTGCAGTGTGGAGACAGCCCCTGCTAGCAACCTCCTCTCCAAGGAGGCCTCAACCGAGGCCTAGGCCCAGGGGAAAGGCACCAGCGGGGATGAGCCTGGGGAGGCGCACGGGCATGTCTGGACCCAGTCCCCGCAGCCTGCCCCTTGGTGGGGCAGTACCCCCGGAGGCCAGGAAGGTCTGGGCAAGGCTGCCAGGGGCAGGGACACTGCTGGGTCTTGCCCCTGGCCTGTGGGGCGTCTGAGCACAACCGGCACTCTCCCGCTGGAAGACCTCCCAGTCTGCCTCCAAAGGCCGGTTTGCAAGCACTCCCGCCCGCTGTTACCGCCAGGCACGCACAGTGCTCCCAAGCCCGGGAGAAAAGCGCTTCGGGGTGGTGCTCTCTCCGGGCCCTTGCCCCTGAGCCTGGGGGCAAGGCATGGGGAACACACTCCCAGGCCAAGGCAGAACCACATGCCCACGTCTGTTCCTGTCCCCTGCACCGGCAGAGAGCTTGGGGGAGCCAGAGTCTGTCAGGCAGCTGCTGGGTTGGCCGCTTGTGTGGGAAGGGGCAGAGCCGCCCTAGGGGCAAGTTGGGCCTCTTGCTCTCCCTGCTGCCCTGAGGCTGCTGGGCCAAAGAGGTCTTGGGCATCCAGCCCGTTACTGGTCCCTTCCCTCTGACGAGGCCCTCTGAGCTCCAGCACCTTGCAGTGTGGAGACAGCCCCTGCCAGCAACCTCCTCTCCAAGGAGGCCTCAACCGAGGCCTAGGCCCAGGGGAAAGGCACCAGCGGGGATGAGCCAGGGGAGGCGCCCGAGCATGTCTGGACCCAGTCCCCGCAGCCTGCCCCTTGGTGGGGCAGTACCCCCGGAGGCCAGGAAGGTCTGGGCAAGGCTGGCCAGGGGCAGGGGCCCTGCTGCGTCCTGCCCCTGGCCTGTGGGGCCTCTGAGCACAACCGGCCCTCTCCCACTGGAAGACCTCCCCGGCTGCCTCCAAAGGCCGGTTTGCAAGCGCTCCCGGCCACTGTTACCAGCAGGCGGGCACAATGCTCCTAAGCCCGGAAGAAAAGCGCTTCAGGGTGGTGCTCTCTCTGGGCCCTTGCCCCTGAGCCTGGGGGCAAGGCAGGGTGTCCACACTCCCAAGCTAAGGCAGAACCACATGCACACGTCTGACCTGCCCCCTGCACCGGCAGAGAGCTCGGGGGAGCCAGAGTCTGTCAGGCAGCTGCTGGGCTGGCCGCCTGTGTGGGAAGTGGCAGAGCCGACCTAGGGGCAAGTTGGGCCTCTTGCTCTCCCTGCTGCCCTGAGGCTGCTGGGCCAAAGAGGTCTTGGGCATCCAGCCCCTTGCTGGTCCCTTCCCTCTGACGAGGCCCTCTGAGCTCCAGCACCTTGCAGTGTGGAGACAGCCCCTGCCAGCAACCTCCTCTCCAAGGAGGCCTCAACCGAGGCCTAGGCCCAGGGGAAAGGCACCAGCGGGGATGAGCCAGTGGAGGCGCAAGGGCATGTCTGGACCCAGTCCCCGCAGCCTGCCCCTTGGTGGGGCAGTACCCCCGGAGGCCAGGAAGGTCTGGGCAAGGCTGCGAGGGGCAGGGGCCCTGCTGGGTCGTGCCCCTGGCCTGTGGGGCGTCTGAGCACAACCGGCACTCTCCCGCTGGAAGACCTCCCCGTCTGCATCCAAAGGCCGGTTTGCAAGCACTCCCGCCCGCTGTTCCCGCCAGGCAGGCACAATGCTCCCAAGCCCGGGAGAAAAGCGCTTCGGGGTGGTGCTCTCCTCGGGCCCTTGCCCCTGAGCCTGGGGGCCAGGCAGTTGGAACACACTCCCAGGCCAAGGCAGAACGACATGCACACGTCTGTTCCTGCCCCCTACACCGGCAGAGAGCTCGGGGGAGCCAGAGACTGCCAGGCTGCTGCTGGGCTGGCTGCCTGTGTGGGACGGGGCAGAGCCGACCTAGGGGCAAGTTGGGCCTCTTGCTCTCCCTGCTGCCCTGAGGCTGCTGGGTCAAAGAGGTCTTGGGCATCCAGCCCTTTGCTGGTCCCTTCCCTCTGACGAGGCCCTCTGATCTCCAGCACCTTGCAGTGTGGAGACAGCCCCTGCCAGCAACCTCCTCTCCAAAGAGGCCTCAACCGAGGCCTACGCCCAGGGGAAAAGCACCAGCGGGGATGATCCTGGGGAGGCGCACGGACATGTCTGGACCCAGTCCCCGCAGCCTGCCCCTTGGTGGGGCAGTACCCCCGGAGGCCAGGAAGGTCTGGGCAAGGCTGGCCAGGGGCAGGGTCCCTGCTGGGTCCTGCCCCTGGCCTGTGAGGCCTCTGAGCACAACCGGCCCTCTCCCACTGGAAGACCTCCCCAGCTGCCTCCAAAGTCCTGTTTGCAAACACTCCCGCCCGCTGTTCACGCCAGGCTCGCACAATGCTCCCAAGCCCGGGAGAAAAGCGCTTCGGGGTGGTGCTCTCTCCGGGCCCTTGCCCCTGAGCCTGGGGGCCAGGCAGTGGGTCCACTCTCCCAGACCAAGGCAGAACCACATGCACACGTCTGTTCCTGACCCCTGCACTGGCAGAGAGCTCGGGGGAGCCAGAGTCTGTCAGGCAGCTGCTGGGCTGGCCGCCTGTGTGGGAAGGGGCAGAGCCGACCTAGGGGCAAGTTGGGCCTCTTCCTCTCCCTGCTGCCCTGAGGCTGCTGGGCCAAAGAGGTCTTGGGCATCCAGCCCCTTGCTGGTCCCTTCCCTCTGACGAGGCCCTCTGAGCTCCAGCACCTTGCAGTGTGGAGACAGCCCCTGCCAGCAACCTCCTCTCCAATGAGGCCTCAACCGAGGCCTAGGCCCAGGGGAAAGGCACCAGCGGGGATGAGCCTGGGGAGGCGCCCGGGCATGTCTGGACCCAGTCCCCGCAGCCTGCCCCTTGGTGGGGCAGTACCCCCGGAGGCCAGGAAGGTCTGTGCAAGGCTGCCAGGGGCAGGGACAGCGCTGGGTCCTGCCCGTGGCCTGTGGGACGTCTGAGCACAACCGGCACTCTCCCGCTGGAAGACCTCCCCGTCTGCCTCCAAAGGCCGGTTTGCAAGCACTCCCGCCCGCTGTTCCCGCCAGGCACGCACAATGCTCCCAAGCCCGGGAGAAAAGCGCTTCGGGGTGGTGCTCTCTCCGGGCCCTTGCCCCTAAGCCTGCGGGCCAGGCAGGGGGAACACACTCCCAGGCCAAGACAGAACGACATGAACACGTCTGTTCCTGCCCCCTACACCGGCAGAGAGCTCGGGGGAGCCAGAGTCTCTCAGGCAGGTGCTGGGCTGGCCGCCTGTGTAGGAAGGGGCAGAGCCGACCTAGGGGCAAGTTGGGCCTCTTGCTCTCCCTGCTGCCCTGAGGCTGCTGGGCCAAAGACGTCTTGGGCATCCAGCCCTTTGCTGGTCCCTTCCCTCTGACGAGGCCCTCTGAGCTCCAGCACCTTGCAGTGTGGAGACAGCACCTGCCAGCAATCTCCTCTCCAAGGAGGCCTCAACCGAGGCCTAGGCCCAGGGGAAAGGCACCAGCGGGGATGAGCCTGGGGAGGCGCCCGGGCATTTCTGGACCCAGTCCCCGCAGCCTGCCCCTTGGTGGGGCAGTACCACTGGAGGCCAGGAAGGTCTGGGCAAGGCTGACCAGGGGCAGGGGACCTGCTGGGTCCTGCCCCTGGCCTGTGGGGCCTCTGAGCACAACCGGCCCTCTCCCACTGGAAGACCTCCCCGGCTGCCTCCAAAGGCCGTTTTGCACGCACTCCCGCCCACTCTTCCCACCAAGCGCGCACAATGCTCCCAAGCCCGGGAGAAAAGCGCTTCGGGGTGGTGCTCTCTCCGGGCCCTTGCCCCTGAGACTGGGGGCCAGGCAGGGGGTCCACACTCCCAGGCCAAGGCAGAACCACATGCACACGTCTGTTCCTGACCCCTGCACCGGCAGAGAGCTCGGGGGAGCCAGAGTCTGTCAGGCAGCTGCTGGGCTGGCCGCCTTTGTGGGAAGGGGCAGAGCCGACCTAGGGGCAAGTAGGGCCTCTTGCTCTCCCTGCTTCCCTGAGGCTGCTGGGCCAAAGAGGTCTTGGGCATCCAGCCCTTTGCTTGTCCCTTCCCTCTGACGAGGCCCTCTGAGCTCCAGCACCTTGCAGTGTGGAGACAGCCCCTGCCAGCAACCTCCTCTCCAAGGAGGCCTCAACCGAGACCTAGGACCAGGGGAAAGGCACCAGCGGGGATGAGCCTGGGGAGGCGCCCAGGCATGTCTGGACCCAGTCCCCGCAGCCTGCCCCTTGGTGGGGCAGTACCCCCGGAGGCCAGGAAGGTCTGGGAAAGGCTGGCCAGGGGCAGGGGACCTGCTGGTTCCTGCCCCTGGCCTGTGGGGCCTCTGAGCACAACCGGCCCTCTCCCACTGGAAGACCTCCCCGGCTGACTCCAAAGTCCTGTTTGCCAACACTCCCACCCGCTGTTCACGCCAGACTTGCACAATGCTCCCAAGCCCGGGAGAAAAGCGCTTCGGGGTGGTGCTCTCTCCGGGCCCTTGCCCCTGAGCCTGGGGGCAAGGCATGGGGAACACATTCCCAGGCCAAGGCAGAACCACATGCCCACGTCTGTTCCTGTCCCCTGCACCGGCAGAGAGCTTGGGGGAGCCAGAGTCTGTCAGGCAGCTGCTGGGTTGGCCGCCTGTGTGGGAAGGGGCAGAGCCGCCCTAGGGGCAAGTTGGGCCTCTTGCTCTCCCTGCTGCCCTGAGGCTGCTGGGCCAAAGACGTCTTGGGCATCCAGCCCCTTACTGGTCCCTTCCCTCTGACGAGGCCCTCTGAGCTCCAGCACCTTGCAGTGTGGAGACAGCCCCTGCCAGCAACCTCCTCTCCAAGGAGGCCTCAACCGAGGCCTAGGCCCAGGGGAAAGGCACCAGCGGGGATGAGCCAGGGGAGGCGCCCGAGCATGTCTGGAACCAGTCCCCGCAGCCTGCCCCTTGGTGGGGCAGTACCCCCGGAGGCCAGGAAGGTCTGGGAAAGGCTGGCCAGGGGCAGGGGACCTGCTGGGTCCTGCCCCTGGCCTGTGGGGCCTCTGAGCACAACCGGCCCTCTCCCACTGGAAGACCTCCCCGGCTGCCTCCAAAGGCCGGTTTGCAAGCGCTCCCGGCCACTGTTACCAGCAGGCGGGCACAATGCTCCTAAGCCCGGAAGAAAAGCGCTTCAGGGTGGTGCTCTCTCTGGGCCCTTGCCCCTGAGCCTGGGGGCAAGGCAGGGTGTCCACACTCCCAGGCCAAGGCAGAACCACATGCACACGTCTGACCTGCCCCCTGCACCGGCAGAGAGCTCGGGGGAGCCAGAGTCTGTCAGGCAGCTGCTGGGCTGGCCGCCTGTGTGGGAAGTGGCAGAGCCGACCTAGGGGCAAGTTGGGCCTCTTGCTCTCCCTGCTGCCCTGAGGCTGCTGGGCCAAAGAGGTCTTGGGCATCCAGCCCCTTGCTGGTCCCTTCCCTCTGACGAGGCCCTCTGAGCTCCAGCACCTTGCAGTGTGGAGACAGCCCCTGCCAGCAACCTCCTCTCCAAGGAGGCCTCAACCGAGGCCTAGGCCCAGGGGAAAGGCACCAGCGGGGATGAGCCTGGGGAGGCGCCCGGGCATGTCTGGACCCAGTCCCCGCAGCCTGCCCCTTGGTGGGGCAGTACCCCCGGAGGCCAGGAAGGTCTGGGCAAGGCTGGCCAGGGGCAGGGGCCCTGCTGGGTCCTGCCCCTGGCCTGTGGGGCCTCTGAGCACAACCGGCCCTCTCCCACTGGAAGAACTCCCCGGCTGCCTCCAAAGGCCAGTTTGCCAACACTCCCGCCCGCTGTTCCCGCCAGGCACGCACAATGCTCCCAAGCCCGGGAGAAAAGCGCTTCGGGGTGGTGCTCTCCTCGGGCCCTTGCCCCTGAGCCTGGGGGCCAGGCAGTTGGTCCACACTCCCAGACCAAGGCAGAACCACATGCACACGTCTGTTCCTGACCCCTGCACCGGCAGATAGCTCGGGGGAGCCAGAGTCTGTCAGGCAGCTGCTGGGCTGGCCGCCTGTGTGGGAAGGGGCAGAGCCGACCTAGGGGCAAGTTGGGCCTCTTCCTCTCCCTGCTGCCCTGAGGCTGCTGGGCCAAAGAGGTCTTGGGCATCCAGCCCCTTGCTGGTCCCTTCCCTCTGACGAGGCCCTCTGAGCTTCAGCACCTTGCAGTGTGGAGACAGCCCCTGCCAGCAACATCCTCTCCAAGGAGGCCTCAACCGAGGCCTAGGCCCAGGGGAAAGGCACCAGCGGGGATGAGCCTGGGGAGGCGCCCGGGCATGTCTGGACCCAGTCCCCGCAGCCTGCCCCTTGGTGGGGCAGTACCCCCGGAGGCCAGGAAGATCTGGGCAAGGCTGGCCAGGGGCAGGGGCCCTGCTGGGTCCTCCCCATGGCCTGTGGGGCCTCTGAGCACAACCGGCCCTCTCCCACTGGAAGACCTCCCTGGCTGCCTCCAAAGGCCAGTTTGCCAACACTCCTGCCCGCTCTTCCCGCCAGGCACGCACAATGCTCCCAAGCCCGGGAGAAAAGCGCTTCGGGGTGGTGGTCTCTCCGGGCCCTTGCCCCTGAGCCTGGGGGCCAGGCAGGGGATCCACAGTCCCAGGCCAAGGCACAACAACATGCACACGTCTGTTCCTGCCCCCTCCACCGGCAGAGAGCTGGGGGGAGCCAGAGTCTGTCAGGCAGCTGCTGGGCTGGCCGCCTGTGTGGGAAGGGGCAGAGCCAACCTAGGGGCAAGTTGGGCCTCTTGCTCTCCCTGCTGCCCTGAGGCTGCTGGGCCAAAGAGGTCTTGGGCATCGAGCCCCTTGCTGGTCCCTTCCCTCTGACGAGGCCCTCTGAGCTCCAGCACCTTGCAGTGTGGAGACAGCCCCTGCCAGCAACCTCCTCTCCAAGGAGGCCTCAACCTAGGCCTAGGCCCAGGGGAAAGGCACCAGCGGGGATGAGCCAGTGGAGGCGCACGGGCATATCAGGACCCAGTCCCCGCAGCCTGCCCCTTGGTGGGGCAGTACCCCCGGAGGCCAGGAAGGTCTGGGCAAGGCTGGCCAGGGGCAGGGTCCCTGCTGGGTCCTGCCCCTGGCCTGTGGGGCCTCTGAGGACAACCGGCCCTCTCCCACTGGAAGACCTCCCCGGCTGCCTCCAAAGGCGGGTTTGCCAACACTCCCGCCCGCTGTTCCCGCCAGGCACGCACAACGCTCCCAAGGCCAGGAGAAAAGCGCTTCGGGGTGTTGCTCTCTCCGGGCCCTTGCCCCTGAGCCTGGGGTCCAGGCAGTGGGTCCACACTCCCAGACCAAGGCAGAACCACATGCACACGTCTGTTCCTGACCCCTGCACCGGCAGAGAGCTCGGGGGAGCCAGAGTCTGTCAGGCAGCTGCTGGGTTGGCTGCCTGTGTGGGAAGGGGCAGAGCCGACCTAGGGGCAAGTTGGGCCTCTTGCTCTCCCTGCTGCCCTGAGGCTGCTGGGCCAAAGAGGTCTTGGGCATCCAGCCCCTTGCTGGTCCCTTCCCTCTGACGAGGCCCTCTGAGCTCCAGCACCTTACAGTGTGGAGACAGCCCCTGCCAGCAACCTCCTCTCCAAGGAGGCATCAACCGAGGCCTATGCCCAGGGGAAAGGCACCAGCGGGGATGAGCCTGGGGAGGCGCCCAGGCATGTCTGGACCCAGTCCCCGCAGCCTGCCCCTTGGTGGGGCAGTACCCCCGGAGGCCAGGAAGGTCTGGGCAAGGCTGGCCAGGGGCAGGTGCCCTGCTGGGTCCTGCCCCTGGCCTGTGGGGCCTCTGAGCACAACCGGCCCTCTCCCACTGGAAGAACTCCCCGGCTGACTCCAAAGGCCAGTTTGCCAACACTCCCGCCCGCTGTTCCCGCCAGGCACGCACAATGCTCCCAAGCCCGGGAGAAAAGCGCTTCGGGGTGGTGCTATCTCCGGGCCCTTGCCCCTGAGCCTGTGGGCAAGGCAGGGGGAACACACTCCCAGACCAAGGCAGAAACACATGCGCACGTCTGGTCCTGTCCCCTGCACCGGCAGAGAGCTCGGGGGAGCCAGAGTCTCTCAGGCAGGTGCTGGGCTGGCCGCCTGTGTGGGAAGGGGCAGAGCCGACCTAGGGGCAAGTTGGGCCTCTTGCTCTCCCTGCTGCCCTGAGGCTGCAGGGCCAAAGACGTCTTGGGCATCCAGCCCCTTACTGGTCCCTTCCCTCTGACGAGGCCCTCTGAGCTCCAGCACCTTGCAGTGTGGAGACAGCCCCTGCCAGCAATCTCCTCTCCAAGGAGGCCTCAACCGAGGCCTAGGCCCAGGGGAAAGACACCACCGGGGTTGAGCCAGGGGAGGCGCCCGGGCATGTCTGGACCCTGTCCCCGCAGCCTGCCCCTTGGTGGGGCAGTACCCCCGGAGGCCAGGAAGGTCTGGGCAAGGCTGGCCAGGTGCAGGGGCCCTGCTGGGTCCTGCCCCTGGCCTGTGGGGCCTCTGAGCACAACTGGCCCTCTCCCACTGGAAGACCTCCCCGGCTGCCTCCAAAGGCCGGTTTGCAAGCGCTCCCGCCCACTGTTCCCAGCAGGCGTGCACAATGCTCCCAAGCCCGGAAGAAAAGCGCTTCAGGGTGGTGCTCTCTCCGGGCCCTTGCCCCTGAGCCTGGGGGCAAGGCAGGGTGTCCACACTCCCAGAACGAGGCAGAACCACATGCACACGTCTGATCTGCCCCCTGCACCGGCAGAGAGCTCGGGGGAGCCAGAGTCTGTCAGGCAGCTGCTGGGCTGGCCGCCTGTGTGGGAAGGGGCAGAGCCAACCTAGGGGCAAGTTGGGCCTCTTGCTCTCCCTGCTGCCCTGAGGCTGCTGGGCCAAAGAGGTCTTGGGCATCCAGCCCCTTGCTGGTCCCTTCCCTCTGACGAGGCCCTCTGAGCTCCAGCACCTTGCAGTGTGGAGACAGCCCCTGCCAGCAACCTCCTCTCCAAGGAGGCCTCAAGCGAGGCCTAGGCCCAGGGGAAAGGCACCAGCGGGGATGAGCCTGGGGAGGCGCCCGGCCATGTCTGGACCCAGTCCCCGCAGCCTGCCCCTTGGTGGGGCAGTACCCCCGGAGGCCAGGAAGGTCTCGGCAAGGCTGCCAGGGGCAGGGACACTGCTGGGTCCTGCCCCTGGCCTGTGGGGCGTCTGAGCACAACCGGCACTCTCCCGCTGGAAGACCTCCCCGTCTGCCTCGAAAGGCCGGTTTGCAAGCACTCCCGCCCGCTGTTCCCGCCAGGCACGCACAACGCTCCCAAGGCCAGGAGAAAAGCGCTTCGGGGTGTTGCTCTCTCCGGGCCCTTGCCCCTGAGCCTGGGGTCCAGGCAGTGGGTCCACACTCCCAGACCAAGGCAGAACCACATGCACACGTCTGTTCCTGACCCCTGCACCGGCAGAGAGCTCGGGGGAGCCAGAGTCTGTCAGGCAGCTGCTGGGTTGGCTGCCTGTGTGGGAAGGGGCAGAGCCGACCTAGGGGCAAGTTGGGCCTCTTGCTCTCCCTGCTGCGCTGAGGCTGCTGGGCCAAAGAGGTCTTGGGCATCCAGGCCCTTGCTGGTCCCTTCCCGCTGACGAGGCCCTCTGAGCTCCAGCACTTTGCAGTGTGGAGACAGCCCCTGCCAGCAACCTCCTCTCCAAGGAGGCATCAACCGAGGCCTATGCCCAGGGGAAAGGCACCAGCGGGGATGAGCCTGGGGAGGCGCCCAGGCATGTCTGGACCCAGTCCCCGCAGCCTGCCCCTTGGTGGGGCAGTACCCCCGGAGGCCAGGAAGGTCTGGGCAAGGCTGGCCAGGGGCAGGGGACCTGCTGGGTCCTGCCCCTGGCCTGTGAGGCCTCTGAGCACAACCGGCCCTCTCCCACTGGAAGACCTCCACGGCTGCCTCCAAAGTCCTGTTTGCAAACACTCCCGCCCGCTGTTCACGCCAGGCTCGCACAATGCTCCCAAGCCCGTGAGAAAAGCGCTTCGGGGTGGTGCTCTCTCCGGGCCCTTGCCCCTGAGCCTGGGGGCAAGGCAGGGGGAACACACTCCCAGGCCAAGGCAGAACCACATGCCCACGTCTGTTCCTGTCCCCTGCACCGGCAGAGAGCTTGGGGAAGCCAGAGTCTGTCAGGCAGCTGCTGGGTTGGCCGCCTGTGTGGGAAGGGGCAGAGCCGCCCTAGGGGCAAGTTGGGCCTCTTGCTCTCCCTGCTGCCCTGAGGCTGCTGGGCCAAAGACGTCTTGGGCATTCAGCCCCTTACTGGTCCCTTCCCTCTGACGAGGCCCTCTGAGCTCCAGCACCTTGCAGTGTGGAGACAGCCCCTGCCAGCAACCTCCTCTCCAAGGAGGCCTCAAGCGAGGCCTAGGCCCAGGGGAAAGGCACCAGCGGGGATGAGCCTGGGGAGGCGCCCGGGCATGTCTGGACCCAGGCCCCGCAGCCTGCCCCTTTGTGGGGCAGTACCCCCGGAGGCCAGGAAGGTCTGGGCAAGGCTGGCCAGGGGCAGGGGCCCTGCTGCGTCCTGCCCCTGGCCTGTGGGGCCTCTGAGCACAACCGGCCCTCTCCCACTGGAAGACCTCCCCGGCTGCCTCCAAAGGCCGGTTTGCAAACACTCCCGCCCGCTGTTCACGCCAGGCTCGCACAATGCTCCCAAGCCCGGGAGAAAAGCGCATTGGGGTGGTTCTCTCTCCGGGCCCTTGCCCCTGAGCCTGGGGGCAAGGCACGGGGAACACACTCCCTGGCCAAGGCAGAACCACATGCCCACGTCTGTTCCTGTCCCCTGCACCGGCAGAGAGCTTGGGGGAGCCAGAGTCTGGCAGGCAGCTGCTGGGTTGGCTGCCTGTGTGGGAAGGGGCAGAGCCGACCTAGGGGCAAGTTGGGCCTCTTGCTCTCCCTGCTGCCCTGAGGCTGCTGGGCCAAAGACGTCTTGGGCATCCAGCCCCTTACTGGTCCCTTCCCTCTGACGAGGCCCTCTGAGCTCCAGCACCTTGCAGTGTGGAGACAGCCCCTGCCAGCAACCTCCTTTCCAAGGAGGCCTCAACCGAGGCCTAGGCCCAGGGGAAAGGCACCAGCGGGGATGAGCCAGGGGAGGCACCCGAGGATTTCTGGACCCAGTCCCCGCAGCCTGCCCCTTGGTGGGGCAGTACCCCCGGAGGCCAGGAAGGTCTGGGCAAGGCTGGCCAGGGGCAGGGGCCCTGCTGCGTCCTGCCCCTGGCCTGTGGGGCCTCTGAGCACAACCGGCCCTCTCCCACTGGAAGACCTCCCCGGCTGCCTCCAAAGGCCGGTTTGCAAGCGCTCCCGCCCACTGTTCCCAGCAGGCGTGCACAATGCTCCCAAGCCCGGGAGAAAAGCGCTTCAGGGTGGTGCTCTCTCCGGGCCCTTGCCCCTGAGCCTGGGGTCAAGGCACGGTGTCCACACTCCCAGGCCAAGTCAGAACCACATGCCCACGTCTGTTCCTGTCCCCTGCACCGGCAGAGAGCTCGGGGGAGCCAGAGTCTGTCAGGCAGCTGCTGGGCTGGCCGCCTGTGTGGGAAGGGGCAGAGCCGACCTAGGGGCAAGTTGGGCCTCTTGCTCTCCCTGCTGCCCTGAGGCTGCTGGGCCAAAGAGGTCTTGGGCATCCATCCCGTTGCTGGTCCCTTCCCTCTGACGAGGCCCTCTGAGCTCCAGCACCTTGCAGTGTGGAGACAGCCCCTGCCAGCAACCTCCTCTCCAAGGAGGCCTCAACCGAGGCCTAGGCCCAGGGGAAAGGCACCAGCGGGGATGAGCCTGGGGAGGCGCCCGGGCATGTCTGGGCCCATTCCCCGCAGCCTACCCCTTGGTGGGGCTGTAACCCCGGAGGCAGGAAGGTCTGGGCAAGGCTGGCCAGGGGCAGGGGCCCTGCTGGGTCCTGCCCCTGGCCTGTGGGGCCTCTGAGCACAACCGGCCCTCTCCCACTGGAAGACCTCCCCGGCTGCCTCCAAAGGCCGGTTTGCAAGCACTCCCGCCCACTGTTCCCACCAAGCGTGCACATTTCTCCCATGCCCGGGAGAAAAGCGCTTCGGGGTGCTGCTCTCTCCGGGCCCTTGCCCCTGAACCTGGGGGCCAGGCAGTTGGTCCACACTCGGAGACCAAGGCAGAACCACATGCACACGTCTGTTCCTGACCCCTGCACCGGCAGAGAGCTCGGGGGAGCCAGAGTCTGTCAGGCAGCTGCTGGGCTGGCCGCCTGTGTGGGAAGGGGCAGAGCCGACCTAGGGGCAAGTTGGGCCTCTTCCTCTCCCTGCTGCCCTGAGGCTGCTGGGCCAAAGAGGTCTTGGGCATCCAGCCCCTTGCTGGTCCCTTCCCTCTGATGAGGCCCTCTGAGCTCCAGCACCTTGCAGTGTGGAGACAGCCCCTGCCAGCAACCTCCTCTCCAAGGAGGCCTCAACCGAGGCCTAGGCCTAGGGGAAAGGCACCAGCGGGGATGAGCCTGGGGAGGCGCCCGGCCATGTCTGGACCCAGTCCCTGCAGCCTGCCCCTTGGTGGGGCAGTACCCCCGGAAGCCAGGAAGGTCTCGGCAAAGCTGCCAGGGGCAGGGACACTGCTGGGTCTTGCCCCTGGCCTGTTGGGCGTCTGAGCACAACCGGCACTCTCCCGCTGGAAGACCTCCCCGTCTGCCTCCAAAAGACGGTTTGCAAGCACTCCCACCCGCTGTTCCCCCAGGCACGCACAATGCTCCCAAGCCCGGGAGAAAAGCGCTTCAGGGTGGTGCTCTCTCCGGGCCCTTGCCCCTGAGCCTGGGGCCAGGCAGGGGGAACACACTCCCAGGCCAATGGAGAACGACATGCACACGTCTGTTCCTGCCCCCTACACCGGCAGAGAGCTCGGGGGAGCCAGAGACTGCCAGGCTGCGGCTGGGCTGGCTGCCTGTGTGGGACGGGGCAGAGCCGACCTAGGGGCAAGTTGGGCCTCTTGCTCTCCCTGCTGCCCTGAGGCTGCTGGGTCAAAGAGGTCTTGGGCATCCAGCCCTTTGCTGGTGCCTTCCCTCTGACGAGGCCCTCTGAGCTCCAGCACCTTGCAGTGTGGAGACAGCCCCTGCCAGCAACCTCCTCTCCAAAGAGGCCTCAACCGAGGACTACACCCAGGGGAAAGGCACCAGCGGGGATGATCCTGGGGAGGCGCACGGACATGTCTGGACCCAGTCTCCGCAGCCTGCCCCTTGGTGGGGCAGTACCCCCGGAGGCCAGGAAGGTCTGGGCAAGTCTGGCCAGGGGCAGGGGCCCTGCTGGGTCCTAACCCTGGCCTGTGGGGCCTCTGAGCACAACCGGCCCTCTCCCACTGGAAGACCTCCCTGGCTGCCTCCAAAGTCCTGTTTGCAAACACTCCCGCCCGCTGTTCACGTCAGGCTCGCACAATGCTCCCAAGCCCGGGAGAAAAGGACTTCGGAGTGGTGCTCTCTCCGGGCCCTTGCCCCTGAGCCTGGGGGCAAGGCAGGGGGAACACACTCCCAGGCCAAGGCAGAACCACATGCCCACGTCTGTTCCTGTCCCCTGCACCGGCAGAGAGCTTGGGGGAGCCAGAGTCTGTCAGGCAGCTGCTGGGTTGGCCGCCTCTGTGGGAAGGGGCAGAGCCGACCTAGGGGCAAGTTGGGCCTCTTGCTCTCCCTGCTGCCCTGAGGCTGCTGGGCCAAAGACGTCTTGGGCATCCAGCCCCTCGCTGGTCCCTTCACTCTGACGAGGCCCTCTGAGCTCCAGCACCTTGCAGTGTGGAGACAGCCCCTGCCAGCAACCTCCTCTCCAAGGAGGCCTCAACCGAGGCCTAGGCCCAGGGGAAAGGCACCAGAGGGGATGAGCCAGGGGAGGCGACCGAGCATGTCTGGACCCAGTTCCCGCAGCCTGCCCCTTGGTGGGGCAGTACCCCCGGAGGCCAGGAAGGGCTGGGCAAGGCTGGCCAGGGGCAGGGGCCCTGCTGGGTCCTGCCCCTGGCCTGTGGGGCCTCTGAGCACAACCGGCCCTCTCCCACTGATAGACCTCCCCTGCTGCCTCCAAAGGCCGGTTTGCAAGCACTCCCGCCCACTGTTCCAACCAAGGGCGCACAACGCTCCCAAGCCCGGGAGAAAATCGCCTCGGGGTGGTGCTCTCTCCGGGCCCTTTCCCCTGAGCCTGGGGGCCAGGCAGGGGGTCCACACTCCCAGGCCAAGGCAGAACGACATGCACACGTCTGTTCCTGCCCCATGCACCGGCAGAGAGCTCGGGGGAGCCAGAGTCTGTCAGGCAGCTGCTGGGCTGGCCGCCTGTGTGGGACGGGGCAGAGCCGACCTAGGGGCAAGTTGGGCCTCTTGCTCTCCCTGCTGCCCTGAGGCTGCTGGGCCAAAGAGATCTTGGGCATCCAGCCCCTTGCTTGTCCCTTCCCTCTGACGAGGCCCTCTGAGCTCCAGCACCTTGCAGTGTGGAGACAGCCCCTGCCAGCAACCTCCTCTCTAAGGAGGCCTCAACCGAGGCCTAGGACCAGGGGAAAGGCACCAGCGGGGATGAGCCTGGGGAGGCGCCCGGGCATGTCTGGACCCAGTCCCCACAGCCTGCCCCTTGGTGGGGCAGTACCCCCGGAGGCCAGGAAGGTCTGGGCAAGGCTGGCCACGGGCAGGGGCCCTGCTGGGTCCTGCCCCTGGCCTGTGGGGCCTCTGAGCACAACCGGCCCTCTCCCACTGGAAGACTTCCCCGGCTGCCTCCAAAGGCCGGTTTGCAAACACTCCCGCCCGCTGTTCCTGCCAGGCACGCACTATTCTCCCAAGCCCGGGAGAAAAGCGCTTCGGGGTGTTGCTTTCTCCGGGCCCTTGCCCCTGAGCGTGGGGGCGAGGCAGTGGGTCTACACTCCCAGACCAACGCAGAACCACATGCACACGTCTGTTCCTGACCCCTGCACCGGCAGAGAGCTCGGGGGAGCCAGAGTCTGTCAGGCAGCTGCTGGGCTGGCCACCTGTGTGGGAAGGGGCAGAGCCGACCTAGGGGCAAGTTGGGCCTCTTCCTCTCCCTGCTGCCCTGAGGCTGCTGGGCCAAAGAGGTCTTGGGCATCCAGCCCCTTGCTGGTCCCTTCCCTCTGACGAGGCCCTCTGAGCTCCAGCACCTTGCAGTGTGGAGACAGCCCCTGCCAGCAACCTCCTCTCCAAGGAGGCCTCAACCGAGGCCTAGGCCCAGGGGAAAGGCACCAGCGGGGATGAGCCTGGGGAGGCGCCCGGCCATGTCTGGACCCAGTCCCCGCAGCCTGCCCCTTGTTGGGGCAGTACCCCCGGAGGCCAGGATGGTCTGGGCAAGGCTGCCAGGGGCAGGGACACTGCTGGGTCCTGCCCCTGGCCTGTGGGGCGTCTGAGCACAACCGGCACTCTCCCGCTGGAAGACCTCCCCGGCTGCCTCCAAAGGCCGGTTTGCAAGCACTCCCGCCCGCTGTTCCCGCCAGGCACGCACAACGCTCCCAAGCCCGGGAGAAAAGCGCTTCGGGGTGGTGCTCTCTCCGGGCCCTTGCCCCTGAGCCTGGGGGACAGGCAGGGGGAACACACTCCCAGGCCAAGGCAGAACGACATGCACACGTCTGTTCCTGCCCCCTACACCGGCAGAGAGTTCGGGGGAGCCAGAGACTGCCAGGCTGCTGCTGGGCTGGCTGCCTGTGTGGGACGGGGTAGAGCCGACCTAGGGGCAAGTTGGGCCTCTTGCTCTCCCTGCTGCCCTGAGGCTGCTGGGTCAAAGAGGTCTTGGGCATCCAGCCCTTTGCTGGTCCTTTCCCTCTGACGAGGCCCTCTGAGCTCCAGCACCTTGCAGTGTGCAGACAGCCCCTGCCGGCAACCTCCTCTCCAAGGAGGCCTCAACCGAGGCCTAGGCCCAGGGGAAAGGCACCAGCGGGGATGAGCCTGGGGAGGCGCCCGGGCATGTCTGGACCCAGGCCCCGCAGCCTGCCCCTTGGTGGGGTAGTACCCCCGGAGGCCAGGAAGGTCTGGGCAAGGCTGCCAGAGGCAGGGACACTGCTGGGTCCTGCCCCTGGCCTGTGGGGCCTCTGAGAACAACTGGCACTCTCCCGCTGGAAGACCTCCCCGGCTGCCTCCAAAGGCTGGTTTGCAAGCACTCAATCCCGCTGTTCACGCCAGCTGCGCACAATGCTCCCAAGCCCGGGAGAAAAGCATTTTGGGGTGGTGCTCACTCCGGGCTTTGGAAGACCTCCCCGGCTGCCTCCAAGGCCGGTTTGCAAGCACTTCTGCCTGCTGTTCCCGCCACCCGCGCACAATGCTCCCAAGCCCGGGAGAAAAGCGTTTCGGGGTGGTGTTCTCTCTGGGCCCAAGAAAGACCTCCCGGGCTGCCCCCAAATGCCGGTTTGCAAGCACTCCCACTCGCTGTTCCCGCCATCCGTGCAAATGCTCCAAGCCCAGGAGAAAAGCCCTTCAGGGTGGTGCTCTCTCCCGGCCCTTGGAAGACCTCCCCGGCTGCCTCCAAAGGCTGGTTTTCAAGAACTCCCTCCCGCTGTCCCGCCAGCCGCACACAATGCTCCCAAGCCCGGGAGAAAAGCATTTTGAGGTGGTCTCTCTCCGGGCCCTTGGAAGACTCCCCGGCTGCCTCTAAAGGCCGGTTTGCAAGCACTCATGTCCTCTGTTCCCGACAGCCGCGAACAATGCTCCCAATTCCGTTAGAAAAGTGCTTCGGGATGGTGCTCTCTCCGGGCCCTTGGAAGACCTCCCAAGCTGCCTCCAAAGGCCGGTTTGCAAGCACTCCCGCCCGCTGTTCCCGCCAGCCTCGCACAATGCTCCCAAGACCGGGAGAAAATCGCTTCGGGGTGGTGTTCTCTCCGTGCCAATGGAGGACCTCCCTGGCTGCCCCCAAAGGCCGGTTTGCAAGCACTCCCACTCGCTGTTCCCGCCAGCCACGCACAATCCTCCAAAACCCCGGAGAAAAGCGCTTCGGGGTGGTGTTCTCTCCGTGCCCATGGAAGACCTCCCGGGGTGCCCCCAAAGGCCGGTTTGGAAGCACTCCCACTCGCTGTTCCCGCCATCCGCGCACAATGCTCCCAAGCCCGGGAGAAAAGCATTTTGGGGTGGTGCTCACACCGGGCCCTGGAAGACCTCCCCGGCTGCCTCCAAAGGACGGTTTTCAAGCACTCCTGCCTGCTGTTCCCGCCACCCGCGCACAATGCTCCCAAGCCTGGGAGAAAAGCGCTTCGGGGTGGTGCTCTCTACAGGCCCTTGGAAGACCTCCCCGGCTGCCTCCAAAGGCCGGTTTGCAAGGACTCCTTCCTGCTGTTCCCGCCATCCGCGCACAATGCTCCCAAGCCCGGGAGAAAAGCATTTTGGGGTGGTGCTCACACCGGGCCCTGGAAGACCTCCCCGGCTGCCTCCAAAGGACGGTTTTCAAGCACTCCTGCCTGCTGTTCCCGCCACCCGCGCAAAATGCTCCCAAGCCCGGGAGAAAAGCGCTTCGGGGTGGTGCTCTCTACAGGCCCTTGGAAGACCTCCCCGGCTGCCTCCAAAGGCCGGTTTGCAAGGACTCCTTCCTGCTGTTCCCGCCAGCCACGCACAATGCTCCCAAGCCCGGGAGAAAAGCATTTTGGGGTGGTGCTCACACCGGGCCCTGGAAGACCTCCCCGGCTGCCTCCAAAGGACGGTTTTCAAGCACTCCTGCCTGCTGTTCCCGCCACCCGCGCAGAATGCTCCCAAGCGCGGGAGAAAAGCGCTTCGGGGTGGTGCTCTCTACAGGCCCTTGGAAGACCTCCCCGGCTGCCTCCAAAGGCCGGTTTGCAAGGACTCCTTCCTGCTGTTCCTGCCAGCCACGCACAATGCTCCCAAGCCCGGGAGAAAAGCATTTTGGGGTGGTGCTCACTCCGGGCCCTTGGAAGACCTCCCCGGCTGCCTCCAATGGCCAGTTTGCAAGCACTCATGTCCGCTGTTCCCACCAGCCGCGCACAATGCTCCCAAGCCCGGGAGGAAAGCTTTTTGGGGTGGTGCTCACACCGGGCCCTGGAAGACCTCCCCGGCTGCCTCCAAAGGCCAGTTTTCAAGCACTCCTGCCTGCTGTTCCCGCCACCTGCGCACAATGCTCCCAAGCCCGGGAGAAAAGCGCTTCGGGGTGGTGCTCTCTACAGGCCCTTGGAAGACCTCCCCGGCTGCCTCCAAAGGCCGGTTTGCAAGGACTCCTTCCTGCTGTTCCCGCCAGCCACGCACAATGCTCCCAAGCCCGGGAGAGAAGTATTTTGGGGTGGTGCTCTCTACAGGCCCTTGGAAGACCTCCCCGGCTGCCTCCAGTGGCCAGTTTGCAAGCACTCATGCCCGCTGTTCCCACCAGCCGCGCACAATGCTCCCAAGCCCGGGAGAAAAGCTTTTTGGGGTGGTGCTCACACCGGGCCCTGGAAGACCTCCCCGGCTGCCTGCAAAGGCCGGTTTTCAAGCACTCCTGCCTGCTGTTCCTGCCACCCGCGCACAATACTCCCAAGCCCGGGAGAAAAGCGCTTCGGGGTGGTGCTCTCTACAGGCCCTTGGAAGACCTCCCCCGCTGCCTCCAAAGGCCGGTTTGCAAGGACTCCTTCCTGCTGTTCCCGCCAGCCACGCACAATGCTCCCAAGCCCGGGAGAAAAGTGCTTCGGGGTGGTGATCTCTCCGGGCCCTTGGAAGTCGTCCCCGGCTGCCTCCAAAGGCCGGTTTGCAAGCACTCATGCCCGTTGTTCCCACCAGCCGCGCACAATGCTCCCAAGCCCGGGAGAAAAGCATTTTGGGGTGGTGCTCACTCCGGGCCCTTGGAAGACCTCCCCGGCTGCCTCCAGTGGCCAGTTTGCAAGCAGTCCTGCCTGCTGTTCCCGCCAGCCGCGCACAATGCTCCCAAGCCCGGGAGAAAAGCGCTTCGGGGTGGTGCTCTCTCCGGGCCCTTGGAAGACGTCCCCGGCTGCCTCCAAAGGCCGGTTTGCAAGCACTCATGCCCGTTGTTCCCACCAGCCGCGCACAATGCTCCCAAGCCCGGGAGAAAAGCATTTTGGGGTGGTGCTCACTCCGGGCCCTTGGAAGACCTCCCCGGCTGCCTCCAAAGGCCAGTTTGCAAGCAGTCCTGCCTGCTGTTCCCGCCAGCCGCGCACAATGTTCCCAAGCCCGGGAGAAAAGCGCTTCGGGGTGGTGCTCTCTCCGGGCACTTTCAAGACCTCCCCGGCTGCCTCCAAAGGCCGGTTTGTAAGTACTCATTCCCGCTGCTTCCGCCAGCCACGCACAATGCTCCCAAGACCGGGAGAAAAGCATTTTGGGGTGGTGATCAGTCCGGCCCTTGGAAGACCTCCCGGGCTGCCTCCAAAGGCCAGTTTGCAAGCAGTCCTGCCTGCTGTTCCCGCCAGGCACACACAATGTTCCAAAACCCCGGAGAAAAGCGCTTCGGGGTGGTGGTCTCTCCGGGCCCCTGCCCCTGAGCCTGGGGGCCAGGCAGGGGATCCACAGTCCCAGGCCAAGGCAGAACCACATGCACACGTCTGTTCCTGCCCCCTCCACCGGCAGAGAGCTGGGGGGAGCCAGAGTCTGTCAGGCAGCTGCTGGGCTGGCCGCCTGTGTGGGAAGGGGCAGAGCCGACCTAGGGGCAAGTTGGGCCTCTTGCTCTCCCTGCTGCCCTGAGGCTGCTGGGCCAAAGAGGTCTTGGGCATCCAGCCCCTTGCTGGTCCCTTCCCTCTGACGAGGCCCTCTGAGCTCCAGCACCTTGCAGTGTGGAGACAGCCCCTGCCAGCAACCTCCTCTCCAAGGAGGCCTCAACCGAGGCCTAGGCCCAGGGGAAAGGCACCAGCGGAGATGAGCCAGTGGAGGCGCACGGGCATGTCTGGACCCAGTCCCCGCAGCCTGCCCCTTGGTGGGGCAGTACCCCCGGAGGCCAGGAAGGTCTGGGCAAGGCTGCGAGGGGCAGGGGCCCTGCTGGGTCGTGCCCCTGGCCTGTGGGGCGTCTGAGCACAACCGGCACTCTCCCGCTGGAAGACCTCCCCGTCTGCCTCCAAAGGCCGGTTTGCAAGCACTCCCGCACGCTGTTCCCGCCAGGCACGCACAATGCTCCCAAGCCCGGTAGAAAAGCGCTTCGGGGTGGTGCTCTCTCCGGGCCCTTGCCCCTGAGCCTGGGGGCCAGGCAGTTGGAACACACTCCCAGGCCAATGCAGAACGACCTGCACACGTCTGTTCCTGCCCCCTACACCGGCAGAGAGCTCGGGGGAGCCAGAGACTGCCAGGCTGCTGCTGGGCTGGCTGCCAGTGTGGGACGGGGCAGAGCCGACCTAGGGGCAAGTTGGGCCTCTTGCTCTCCCTGCTGCCCTGAGGCTGCTGGGTCAAAGAGGTCTTGGGCATCCAACCCTTTGCTGGTCCCTTCCCTCTGACGAGGCCCTCTGAGCTCCAGCACCTTGCAGTGTGGAGACAGCCCCTGCCAGCAACCTCCTCTCCAAAGAGGCCTCAACCGAGGCCTACGCCCAGGGGAAAAGCACCAGCGGGGATGATCCTGGGGAGGCGCACGGACATGTCTGGACCCAGTCCCCGCAGCCTGCCCCTTGGTGGGGCAGTACCCCCGGAGGCCAGGAAGGTCTGGGCAAGGCTGGCCAGGGGCAGGCTCCCTGCTGGGTCCTGCCCCTGCCTGTGAGGCCTCTGAGCACAACCGGCCCTCTCCCACTGGAAGACCTCCCCAGCTGCCTCCAAAGTCCTGTTTGCAAACACTCCCGCCCGCTGTTCACGCCAGGCTCGCACAATGCTCCCAAGCCCGGGAGAAAAGCGCTTCGGGGTGGTGCTCTCTCCGGGCCCTTGCCCCTGAGCCTGGGGGCCAGGCAGTGGGTCCACACTCCCAGACCAAGGCAGAACCACATGCACACGTCTGTTCCTGACCCCTCCACCGGCAGAGAGCTCGGGGGAGCCAGAGTCCGTCAGGCAGGTGCTGGGCTGGCCGCCTGTGTGGGAAGGGGCAGAGCCGACCTAGGGGCAAGTTGGGCCTCTTGCTCTCCCTGCTGCCCTGAGGCTGCTGGGCCAAAGAGGTCTTGGGCATCCAGCCCCTTGCTGGTCCCTTCCCGCTGACGAGGCCCTCTGAGCTCCAGCACCTTGCAGTGTGGAGACAGCCCCTGCCAGCAACCTCCTCTCCAATGAGGCCTCAACCGAGGCCTAGGCCCAGGGGAAAGGCACCAGCGGGGATGAGCCTGGGGAGGCGCCCGGGCATGTCTGGACCCAGTCCCCGCAGCCTGCCCCTTGGTGGGGCAGTACCCCCGGAGGCCAGGAAGGTCTGGGCAAGGCTGGCCAGGGGCAGGGGCCCTGCTGGGTCCTGCCCCTGGCCTGTGGGGCCTCTGAGCACAACCGGCCCTCTCCCACTGGAAGAACTCCCCGGCTCCCTCCAAAGGCCAGTTTGCCAACACTCCCGCCCGCTGTTCCCGCCAGGCACGCACAATGCTCCCAAGCCCGGGAGAAAAGCGCTTCGGGGTGGTGCTCTCCTCGGGCCCTTGCCCCTGAGCCTGGGGTCCAGGCAGTTGGTACACACTCCCAGACCAAGGCAGAACCACATGCACACGTCTGTTCCTGACCCCTGCACCGGCAGAGAGTTCGGGGGAGCCAGAGTCTGTCAGGCAGGTGCTGGGCTGGCCGCCTGTGTGGGAAGGGGCAGAGCCGACCTAGGGGCAAGTTGGGCCTCTTCCTCTCCCTGCTGCCCTGAGGCTGCTGGGCCAAAGAGGTCTTGGGCATCCAGCCCCTTGCTGGTCCCTTCCCTCTGACGAGGCCCTCTGAGCTCCAGCACCTTGCAGTGTGGAGACAGCCCCTGCCAGCAACATCCTCTCCAAGGAGGCCTCAACCGAGGCCTAGGCCCAGGGGAAAGGCACCAGCGGGGATGAGCCTGGGGAGGCGCCCGGGCATGTCTGGACCCAGTCCCCGCAGCCTGCCCCTGGTGGGGCAGTACCCCCGGAGGCCAGGAAGATCTGGGCAAGGCTGGCCAGGGGCAGGGGCCCTGCTGGGTCCTCCCCATGGCCTGTGGGGCCTCTGAGCACAACCGGCCCTCTCCCACTGGAAGACCTCCCCGGCTGCCTCCAAAGGCCGGTTTGCAAGCACTCCCGCCCACTGTTCCCACCAGGCGCGCACAATGCTCCCAAGCCCGGGAGAAAAGCGCTTCGGGGTGGTGCTCTCTCCGGGCCCTTGCCCCTGAGCCTGTGGGCAAGGCAGGGGGATCACACTCCCAGACCAAGGCCGAAACATTTGCACACGTCTGTTCCTGTCCCCTGCACCGGCAGAGAGCTCGGGGGAGCCAGAGTCTCTCAGGCAGGTGCTGGGCTGGCCGCCTGTGTGGGAAGGGGCAGAGCCGACCTAGGGGCAAGTTGGGCCTCTTGCTCTCCCTGCTGCCCTGAGGCTGCAGGGCCAAAGACGTCTTGGGCATCCAGCCCCTTACTGGTCCCTTCCCTCTGACGAGGCCCTCTGAGCTCCAGACCTTGCAGTGTGGAGACAGCCCCTGCCAGCAATCTCCTCTCCAAGGAGGCCTCAACCGAGGCCTAGGCCCAGGGGAAAGGCACCAGCGGGGTTGAGCCAGGGGAGGCGCCCGGGCATGTCTGGACCCTGTCCCCGCAGCCTGCCCCTTGGTGGGGCAGTACCCCCGGAGGCCAGGAAGGTCTGGGCAAGGCTGGCCAGGGGCAGGGGCCCTGCTGGGTCCTGCCCCTGGCATGTGGGGCCTCTGAGCACAACCAGCCCTCTCCCACTGGAAGACCTCCCCGGCTGCCTCCAAAGGCCGGTTTGCAAGCACTCCCGCCCACTGTTCCCGCCAGGCGCGCACAATGCTCCCAAGCCCGGGAGAAAAGCGCTTCGGGGTGGTGGTCTCTCCGGGCCCTTGCCCCTGAGCCTGGGGGCCAGGCAGGGGGTCCACAGTCCCAGGCCAAGGCACAACAACATGCACACGTCTGTTCCTGCCCCCTCCACCGGCAGAGAGCTGGGGGGAGCCAGAGTCTGTCAGGCAGCTGCTGGGCTGGCCGCCTGTGTGGGAAGGGGCAGAGCCGACCTAGGGGCAAGTTGGGCCTCTTGCTCTCCCTGCTGCCCTGAGGCTGCTGTGCCAAAGAGGTCTTGGGCATCCAGCCCCTTGCTGGTCCCTTCCCTCTGACGAGGCCCTCTGAGCTCCAGCACCTTGCAGTGTGGAGACAGACCCTGCCAGCAACCTCCTCTCCAAGGAGGCCTCAACCGAGGCCTAGGCCCAGGGGAAAGGCACCAGCGGGGATGAGCCAGTGGAGGCGCACGGGCATATCAGGACCCAGTCCCCGCAGCCTGCCCCTTGGTGGGGCAGTACCCCCGGAGGCCAGGAAGGTCTGGGCAAGGCTGGCCAGGGGCAGGGTCCCTGCTGGGTCCTGCCCCTGGCCTGTGGGGCCTCTGAGCACAACCGGCCCTCTCCCACTGGAAGACCTCCCCGGCTGCCTTCAAAGGCGGGTTTGCCAACACTCCCGCCCGCTGTTCCGCCAGGCACGCACAACGCTCCCAAGGCCAGGAGAAAAGCGCTTCGGGGTGTTGCTCTCTCCGGGCCCTTGCCCCTGAGCCTGGGGTCCAGGCAGTGGGTCCACACTCCCAAACCAAGGCAGAACCACATGCACATGTCTGTTCCTGACCCCTGAACCGGCAGAGAGCTCGGGGGAGCCAGAGTCTATCAGGCAGCTGCTGGGTTGGCTGCCTGTGTGGGAAGGGGCAGAGCCGACCTAGGGGCAAGTTGGGCCTCTTGCTCTCCCTGCTGCCCTGAGGCTGCTGGGCCAAAGAGGTCTTGGGCATCCAGCCCCTTGCTGGTCCCTTCCCTCTGACGAGGCCCTCTGAGCTCCAGCACCTTGCAGTGTGGAGACAGCCCCTGCCAGCAACCTCCTCTCCAAGGAGGCATCAACCGAGGCCTATGCCCAGGGGAAAGGCACCAGCGGGGATGAGCCTGGGGAGGCGCCCGGGCATGTCTGGACCCAGTCCCCGCAGCCTGCCCCTTGGTGGGGCAGTACCCCCGGAGGCCAGGAAGGTCTGGGCAAGGCTGGCCAGGGGCAGGGGACCTGCTGGGTCCTGCCCCTGGCCTGTGAGGCCTCTGAGCACAACCGGCCCTCTCCCACTGGAAGACCTCCACGGCTGCCTCCAAAGTCCTGTTTGCAAACACTCCCGCCCGCTGTTCACGCCAGGCTCGCACAATGCTCCCAAGCCCGGGAGAAAAGCTCTTCGGGGTGGTGCTCTCTCCGGGCCCTTGCCCCTGAGCCTGGGGGCCAGGCAGGGGGTCCACAGTCCCAGGCCAAGGCAGAACCACATGCACACGTCTGTTCCTGACCCCTGCACCGGCAGAGAGCTCGGGGGAGCCAGAGTCTGTCAGGCAGCTGCTGGGTTGGCCGCCTGTGTGGGAAGGGGCAGAGCCGACCTAGGGGCAAGTTGGGCCTCTTGCTCTCCCTGCTGCCCTGAGGCTGCTGGGCCAAAGACGTCTTGGGCATCCAGCCCCTTACTGGTCCCTTCCCTCTGACGAGGCCCTCTGAGCTCCAGCACCTTGCAGTGTGGAGACAGCCCCTTCCAGCAACCTCCTCTCCAAGGAGGCCTCAACCGAGGCCTAGGCCCAGGGGAAAGGCACCAGCGGGGAAGAGCCAGGGGAGGCGCCCGAGCATGTCTGGACCCAGTCCCCGCAGCCTGCCCCTTGGTGGGGCAGTACCCCCGGAGGCCAGGAAGGTCTGGGTAAGGCTGGCCAGGGGCAGGGGCCCTGCTGGGTCCTGCCCCTGGCCTGTGGGGCCTCTGAGCACAACCGGCCCTCTCCCACTGGAAGACCTCCCCGGCTGCCTCCAAAGTCCTGTTTGCAAGCGCTCCCGGCCACTGTTACCAGCAGGCGGGCACAATGCTCCTAAGCCCGGAAGAAAAGCGCTTCAGGGTGATGCTCTCTCGGGGCCCTTGCCCCTGAGCCTGGGGGCAAGGCAGGGTGTCCACACTCCCAGGCCAAGGCAGAACCACATGCACACGTCTGATCTGCCCCCTGCACCGGCAGAGAGCTCGGGGGAGCCAGAGTCTGTCAGGCAGCTGCTGGGATGGCCGCCTGTGTGGGAAGTGGCAGAGCCGACCTAGGGGCAAGTTGGGCCTCTTGCTCTCCCTGCTGCCCTGAGGCTGCTGGGCCATAGAGGTCTTGGGCATCCAGCCCCTTGCTGGTCCCTTCCCTCTGACGAGGCCCTCTGAGCTCCAGCACCTTGCAGTGTGGAGACAGCCCCTGCCAGCAACCTCCTCTCCAAGGAGGCCTCAACCGAGGCCTAGGACCAGGGGAAAGGCACCAGCGGGGATGAGCCTGGGGAGGCGCCCGGGCATGTCTGGACCCAGTCCCCGCAGCCTGCCCCTTGGTGGGGCAGTACCCCCGGAGGCCAGGAAGGTCTGGGCAAGGCTGGCCAGGGGCAGGGGCCCTGCTGGGTCCTGCCCCTGGCCTGTGGGGCCTCTGAGCACAACCGGCCCTCTCCCACTGGAAGAACTCCCCGGCTCCCTCCAAAGGCCAGTTTGCCAACACTCCCGCCCGCTGTTCCCGCCAGGCACGCACAATGCTCCCAAGCCCGGGAGAAAAGCGCTTCGGGGTGGTGCTCTCCTCGGGCCCTTGCCCCTGAGCCTGGGGGCCAGGCAGTTGGTCCACACTCCCAGACCAAGGCAGAACCACATGCACACGTCTGTTCCTGACCCCTGCACCGGCAGAGAGTTCGGGGGAGCCAGAGTCTGTCAGGCAGCTGCTGGGCTGGCCGCCTGTGTGGGAAGGGGCAGAGCCGACCTAGGGGCAAGTTGGGCCTCTTCCTCTCCCTGCTGCCCTGAGGCTGCTGGGCCAAAGAGGTCTTGGGCATCCAGCCCCTTGCTGGTCCCTTCCCTCTGACGAGGCCCTCTGAGCTCCAGCACCTTGCAGTGTGGAGACAGCCCCTGCCAGCAACATCCTCTCCAAGGAGGCCTCAACCGAGGCCTAGGCCCAGGGGAAAGGCACCAGCGGGGATGAGCCTGGGGAGGCGCCCGGGCATGTCTGGACCCAGTCCCCTCAGCCTGCCCCTTGGTGGGGCAGTACCCCCGGAGGCCAGGAAGATCTGGGCAAGGCTGGCCAGGGGCAGGGGCCCTGCTGGGTCCTCCCCATGGCCTGTGGGGCCTCTGAGCACAACCGGCCCTCTCCCACTGGAAGACCTCCCCGGCTGCCTCCAAAGGCCGGTTTGCAAGCACTCCCGCCCACTGTTCCCGCCAGGCGCGCACAATGCTCCCAAGCCCGGGAGAAAAGCGCTTCGGGGTGGTGCTCTCTCCGGGCCCTTGCCCCTGAGCCTGTGGGCAAGGCAGGGGGAACACACTCCCAGACCAAGGCAGAAACACATGCACACGTCTGTTCCTGTCCCCTGCACCGGCAGAGAGCTCGGGGGAGCCAGAGTCTCTCAGGCAGGTGCTGGGCTGGCCGCCTGTGTGGGAAGGGGCAGAGCCGACCTAGGGGCAAGTTGGGCCTCTTGCTCTCCCTGCTGCCCTGAGGCTGCTGGGCCAAAGAGGTCTTGGGCATCCAGCCCCTTGCTGGTCCCTTCCCTCTGACGAGGCCCTCTGAGCTCCAGCACCTTGCAGTGTGGAGACAGACCCTGCCAGCAACCTCCTCTCCAAGGAGGCCTCAACCGAAGCCTAGGCCCAGGGGAAAGGCACCAGCGGGGATGAGCCAGTGGAGGCGCACGGGCATATCAGGACCCAGTCCCCGCAGCCTGCCCCTTGGTGGGGCAGTACCCCCGGAGGCCAGGAAGGTCTGGGCAAGGCTGGCCAGGGGCAGGGTCCCTGCTGGGCCCTGCCCCTGGCCTGTGGGGCCTCTGAGCACAACCGGCCCTCTCCCACTGGAAGACCTCCCCGGCTGCCTTCAAAGGCGTGTTTGCCAACACTCCCGCACGCTGTTCCCGCCAGGCACGCACAACGCTCCCAAGGCCAGGAGAAAAGCGCTTCGGGGTGTTGCTCTCTCCGGGCCCTTGCCCCTGAGCCTGGGGTCCAGGCAGTGGGTCCACACTCCCAGACCAAGGCAGAACCACATGCACACGTCTGTTCCTGACCCCTGAACCGGCAGAGAGCTCGGGGGAGCCAGAGTCTATCAGGCAGCTGCTGGGTTGGCTGCCTGTGTGGGAAGGGGCAGAGCCGACCTAGGGGCAAGTTGGGCCTCTTGCTCTCCCTGCTGCCCTGAGGCTGCTGGGCCAAAGAGGTCTTGGGCATCCAGCCCCTTGCTGGTCCCTTCCCGCTGACGAGGCCCTCTGAGCTCCAGCACTTTGCAGTGTGGAGACAGCCCCGGCCAGCAACCTCCTCTCCAAGGAGGCATCAACCGAGGCCTATGCCCAGGGGAAAGGCACCAGCGGGGATGAGCCTGGGGAGGCGCCCAGGCATGTCTGGACCCAGTCCTCGCAGCCTGCCCCTTGGTGGGGCAGTACCCCCGGAGGCCAGGAAGGTCTGGGCAAGGCTGGCCAGGGGCAGGGGACCTGCTGGGTCCTGCCCCTGGCCTGTGAGGCCTCTGAGCACAACCGGCCCTCTCCCACTGGAAGACCTCCATGGCTGCCTCCAAAGTCCTGTTTGCAAACACTCCCGCCCGCTGTTCACGCCAGGCTCGCACAATGCTCCCAAGCCCGGGAGAAAAGCGCTTCGGGGTGGTGCTCTCTCCGGGCCCTTGCCCCTGAGCCTGGGGGCAAGGCAGGGGGAACACACTCTCAGGCCAAGGCAGAACCACATGCCCACGTCTGTTCCTGTCCCCTGCACCGGCAGAGAGCTTGGGGGAGCCAGAGTCTGTCAGGCAGCTGCTGAGTTGGCCGCCTGTGTGGGAAGGGGCAGAGCCGCCCTAGGGGCAAGTTGGGCCTCTTGCTCTCCCTGCTGCCCTGAGGCTGCTGGGCCAAAGACATCTTGGGCATCCAGCCCCTTACTGGTCCCTTCCCTCTGACGAGGCCCTCTGAGCTCCAGCACCTTGCAGTGTGGAGACAGCCCCTGCCAGCAACCTCCTCTCCAAGGAGGCCTCAACCGAGGCCTAGGCCCAGGGGAAAGGCACCAGCGGGGATGAGCCTGGGGAGGCGCCCGGGCATGTCTGGACCCAGGCCCCGCAGCCTGCCCCTTGGTGGGGCAGTACCCCCGGAGGCCAGGAAGGTCTGGGCAAGGCTGGCCAGGGGCAGGGGCCCTGCTGCGTCCTGCCCCTGGCCTGTGGGGCCTCTGAGCACAACCGGCCCTCTCCCACTGGAAGACCTCCCCGGCTGCCTCCAAAGGCCGGTTTGCAAGCGCTCCCGCCCACTGTTCCCAGCAGGCGTGCACAATGCTCCCAAGCCCGGGAGAAAAGCGCTTCAGGGTGGTGCTCTCTCCGGGCCCTTGCCCCTGAGCCTGGGGCAAGGCAGGGTGTCCACACTCCCAGGACAAGGCAGAACCACATGCACACGTCTGATCTGCCCCCTGCACCGGCAGAGAGCTCGGGGGAGCCAGAGTCTGTCAGGCAGCTGCTGGGCTGGCCGCCTGTGTGGGAAGGGGCAGAACCGCCCTAGGGGCAAGTTGGGCCTCTTGCTCTCCCTGCTGCACTGAGGCTGCTGGGCCAAAGAGGTCTTGGGCATCCAGCCCCTTGCTGGTCCCTTCCCTCTGACGAGGCCCTCTGAGCTCCAGCACCTTGCAGTGTGGAGACAGATCCTGCCAGCAACCTCCTCTCCAAGGAGGCCTCAACTGAGGCCTAGGCCCAGGGGAAAGGCACCAGCGGGGATGAGCCTGGGGAGGTGCCCGGCCATGTCTGGACCCAGTCCCCGCAGCCTGCCCCTTGGTGGGGCAGTACCCCCGGAGGCCAGGAGGGTCTGGGCAAGGCTGCCAGGGGCAGGGACACTGCTGGGTCCTGCCCCTGGCCTGTGGGGCGTCTGAGCACAACCGGCCCTCTCCCGCTGGAAGACCTCCCCGGCTGCCTCCAAAGGCCGGTTTGCAAGCACTCCCGCCAGCTGTTCCCGCCAGGCGCGCACAATGCTCCCAATCCCGGGAGAAAAGCGCTTCGGGGTGGTGCTCTCTCCGGGCCCTTGCCCCTGAGCCTGGGGGACAGGCAGGGGGAACACACTCCCAGGCCAAGTCAGAACGACATGCACACGTCTGTTCCTGCCCCCTACACCGGCAGAGAGTTCGGGGGAGCCAGAGACTGCCAGGCTGCTGCTGGGCTGGCTGCCTGTGTGGGACGGGGTAGAGCCGACCTAGGGGCAAGTTGGGCCTCTTGCTCTCCCTGCTGCCCTGAGGCTGCTGGGTCAAAGAGGTCTTGGGCATCCAGCCCTTTGCTGGTCCTTTCCCTCTGACGAGGCCCTCTGATCTCCAGCACCTTGCAGTGTGCAGACAGCCCCTGCCGGCAACCTCCTCTCCAAGGAGGCCTCAACCGAGGCCTAGGCCCAGGGGAAAGGCACCAGCGGGGATGAGCCTGGGGAGGCGCATGTCTGGACCCAGGCCCCGCAGCCTGCCCCTTGGTGGGGTAGTACCCCCGGAGGCCAGGAAGGTCTGGGCAAGGCTGCCAGAGGCAGGGACACTGCTGGGTCCTGCCCCTGGCCTGTGGGGCCTCTGAGAACAACTGGCACTCTCCCGCTGGAAGACCTCCCCGGCTGCCTCCAAAGGCTGGTTTGCAAGCACTCAATCCCGCTGTTCACGCCAGCTGCGCACAATGCTCCCAAGCCCGGGAGAAAAGCATTTTGGGGTGGTGCTCACTCCGGGCTTTGGAAGACCTCCCCGGCTGCCTCCAAGGCCGGTTTGCAAGCACTTCTGCCTGCTGTTCCCGCCACCCGCGCACAATGCTCCCAAGCCCGGGAGAAAAGCGTTTCGGGGTGGTGTTCTCTCTGGGCCCAAGAAAGACCTCCCGGGCTGCCCCCAAATGCCGGTTTGCAAGCACTCCCACTCGCTGTTCCCGCCATCCGTGCAAATGCTCCAAGCCCAGGAGATAAGCCCTTCAGGGTGGTGCTCTCTCCCGGCCCTTGGAAGACCTCCCCGGCTGCCTCCAAAGGCTGGATTTCAAGTACTCCCTCCCGCTGTCCCGCCAGCCGCACACAATGCTCCCAATCACGGGAGAAAAGCGCTTCGGGGTGGTGCTCTCTTCGGGCCCTTGGAAGACCTCCCCGTTTGTCTCCAAAGGCCGGTTTGCAAGCACTCATGCCCGCTGTTCCCGCCAGCCGCGCACAATGCTCCCAAGCCTAGGAGAAAAGCGCTTCGGGGTGGTGCTCTCTCCCGGCCCTTGGAAGACCTCCCCGGCTGCCTCCAAAGGCCGGTTTGCAAGCACTCAATCCCGCTGTTCCCGCCAGCCGCGCACAATGCTCCCAAGCCCGGGAGAAAAGCGCTTCGGGGTGGTGCTCTCTCCCGGCCCTTGGAAGACCTCCCCGGCTGCCTCCAAAGGCTGGTTTTCAAGAACTCCCTCCCGCTGACCCGCCAGCCGCACACAATGCTCCCAAGCCCGGGAGAAAAGCATTTTGAGGTGGTCTCTCTCCGGGCCCTTGGAAGACTCCCCGGCTGCCTCTAAAGGCCGGTTTGCAAGCACTCATGTCCTCTGTTCCCGACAGCCGCGAACAATGCTCCCAATTCCGTGAGAAAAGTGCTTCGGGATGGTGCTCTCTCCGGGCCCTTGGAAGACCTCCCAAGCTGCCTCCAAAGGCCGGTTTGCAAGCACTCCCGCCCGCTGTTCCCGCCAGCCTCGCACAATGCTCCCAAGCCCGGGAGAAAAGCGCTTCGGGGTGGTGTTCTCTCCGTGCCAATGGAGGACCTCCCTGGCTGCCCCCAAAGGCCGGTTTGCAAGCACTCCCACTCGCTGTTCCCGCCAGCCACGCACAATCCTCCAAAACCCCGGAGAAAAGCGCTTCGGGGTGGTGTTCTCTCCGTGCCCATGGAAGACCTCCCGGGGTGCCCCCCAAGGCCGGTTTGGAAGCACTCCGACTCGCTGTTCCCGCCATCCGCGCACAATGCTCCCAAGCCCGGGAGAAAAGCATTTTGGGGTGGTGCTCACACCGGGCCCTGGAAGACCTCCCCGGCTGCCTCCAAAGGACGGTTTTCAAGCACTCCTGCCTGCTGTTCCCGCCACCCGCGCACAATGCTCCCAAGCCCGGGAGAAAAGCGCTTCGGGGTGGTGCTCTCTACAGGCCCTTGGAAGACCTCCCCGGCTGCCTCCAAAGGCCGGTTTGCAAGGACTCCTTCCTGCTGTTCCCGCCATCCGCGCACAATGCTCCCAAGCCCGGGAGAAAAGCATTTTGGGGTGGTGATCACACCGGGCCCTGGAAGACCTCCCCGGCTGCCTCCAAAGGACGGTTTTCAAGCACTCCTGCCTGCTGTTCCCGCCACCCGCGCAAAATGCTCCCAAGCCCGGGAGAAAAGCGCTTCGGGGTGGTGCTCTCTACAGGCCCTTGGAAGACCTCCCCGGCTGCCTCCAAAGGCCGGTTTGCAAGGACTCCTTCCTGCTGTTCCCGCCAGCCACGCACAATGCTCCCAAGCCCGGGAGAAAAGCATTTTGGGGTGGTGCTCACACCGGGCCCTGGAAGACCTCCCCGGCTGCCTCCAAAGGACGGTTTTCAAGCACTCCTGCCTGCTGTTCCCGCCACCCGCGCAGAATGCTCCCAAGCGCGGGAGAAAAGCGCTTCGGGGTGGTGCTCTCTACAGGCCCTTGGAAGACCTCCCCGGCTGCCTCCAAAGGCCGGTTTGCAAGGACTCCTTCCTGCTGTTCCCGCCAGCCACGCACAATGCTCCCAAGCCCGGGAGAAAAGCATTTTGGGGTGGTGCTCACTCCGGGCCCTTGGAAGACCTCCCCGGCTGCCTCCAATGGCCAGTTTGCAAGCACTCATGTCCGCTGTTCCCACCAGCCGCGCACAATGCTCCCAAGCCCGGGAGAAAAGCTTTTTGGGGTGGTGCTCACACCGGGCCCTGGAAGACCTCCCCGGCTGCCTCCAAAGGCCTGTTTTCAAGCACTCCTGCCTGCTGTTCCCGCCACCTGCGCACAATGCTCCCAAGCCCGGGAGAGAAGCGCTTCGGGGTGGTGCTCTCTACAGGCCCTTGGAAGACCTCCCCGGCTGCCTCCAAAGGCCGGTTTGCAAGGACTCCTTCCTGCTGTTCCCGCCAGCCACGCACAATGCTCCCAAGCCCGGGAGAGAAGCATTTTGGGGTGGTGCTCTCTACAGGCCCTTGGAAGACCTCCCCGGCTGCCTCCAGTGGCCAGTTTGCAAGCACTCATGCCCGCTGTTCCCACCAGCCGCGCACAATGCTCCCAAGCCCGGGAGAAAAGCTTTTTGGGGTGGTGCTCACACCGGGCCCTGGAAGACCTCCCCGGCTGCCTGCAAAGGCCGGTTTTCAAGCACTCCTGCCTGCTGTTCCTGACACCCGCGCACAATACTCCCAAGCCCGGGAGAAAAGCGCTTCGGGGTGGTGCTCTCTACAGGCCCTTGGAAGACCTCCCCCGCTGCCTCCAAAGGCCGGTTTGCAATGACTCCTTCCTGCTGTTCCCGCCAGCCACGCACAATGCTCCCAAGCCCGGGAGAAAAGTGCTTCGGGGTGGTGATCTCTCCGGGCCCTTGGAAGTCGTCCCCGGCTGCCTCCAAAGGCCGGTTTGCAAGCACTCATGCCCGTTGTTCCCACCAGCCGTGCACAATGCTCCCAAGCCCGGGAGAAAAGCATTTTGGGGTGGTGCTCACTCCGGGCCCTTGGAAGACCTCCCCGGCTGCCTCCAAAGGCCAGTTTGCAAGCAGTCCTGCCTGCTGTTCCCGCCAGCCGCGCACAATGCTCCCAAGCCCGGGAGAAAAGCGCTTCGGGGTGGTGCTCTCTCCGGGCCCTTGGAAGACGTCCCCGGCTGCCTCCAAAGGCCGGTTTGCAAGCACTCATGCCCGTTGTTCCCACCAGCCGCGCACAATGCTCCCAAGCCCGGGAGAAAAGCATTTTGGGGTGGTGCTCACTCCGGGCCCTTGGAAGACCTCCCCGGCTGCCTCCAAAGGCCAGTTTGCAAGCAGTCCTGCCTGCTGTTCCCGCCAGCCGCGCACAATGTTCCCAAGCCCGGGAGAAAAGCGCTTCGGGGTGGTGCTCTCTCCGGGCACTTTCAAGACCTCCCCGGCTGCCTCCAAAGGCCGGTTTGTAAGTACTCATTCCCGCTGCTTCCGCCAGCCACGCACAATGCTCCCAAGCCCCTGAGAAAAGCATTTTGGGGTGGTGCTCTCTCCGGGCCCTTGGAAGACCTCCCGGGCTGCCTCCAAAGGCCAGTTTGCAAGCATTCATGTCCGTTGTTCCCGACAGCCGCGCACAATGCTCCCAAGCCCGAGAGAAAAGCATTTTGGGGTGGTGATCAGTCCGGCCCTTGGAAGACCTCCCCGGCTGCCTCCAAAGGACAGTTTGCAAGCACTCATGCCCGCTGTTCCCGCCAGCCGCGCACAATGCTCCCAAGACCGTGAGAAAAGCGCTTCGGGGTGGTGTTCTCTCAGGGACCATGGAGGACCTCCCCGGCTGCCCCCAAAGGCCGGTTTGCAAGCATTCCCACTCGCTGTTCCCGCCAGGCACACACAATGTTCCAAAACCCCGGAGAAAAGCGCTTCGGGGTGGTGGTCTCTCCGGGCCCCTGCCCCTGAGCCTGGGGGCCAGGCAGGGGATCCACAGTCCCAGGCCAAGGCAGAACCACATGCACACGTCTGTTCCTGCCCCCTCCACCGGCAGAGAGCTGGGGGGAGCCAGAGTCTGTCAGGCAGCTGCTGGGCTGGCCGCCTGTGTGGGAAGGGGCAGAGCCGACCTAGGGGCAAGTTGGGCCTCTTGCTCTCCCTGCTGCCCTGAGGCTGCTGGGCCAAAGAGGTCTTGGGCATCCAGCCCCTTGCTGGTCCCTTCCCTCTGACGAGGCCCTCTGAGCTCCAGCACCTTGCAGTGTGGAGACAGCCCCTGCCAGCAACCTCCTCTCCAAGGAGGCCTCAACCGAGGCCTAGGCCCAGGGGAAAGGCACCAGCGGAGATGAGCCAGTGGAGGCGCACGGGCATGTCTGGACCCAGTCCCCGCAGCCTGCCCCTTGGTGGGGCAGTACCCCCGGAGGCCAGGAAGGTCTGGGCAAGGCTGCGAGGGGCAGGGGCCCTGCTGGGTCGTGCCCCTGGCCTGTGGGGCGTCTGACCACAACCGGCACTCTCCCTCTGGAAGACCTCCCCGTCTGCCTCCAAAGGCCGGTTTGCAAGCACTCCCGCCCGCTGTTCCCGCCAGGCACGCACAATGCTCCCAAGCCCGGGAGAAAAGCGCTTCGGGGTGGTGCTCTCTCCGGGCCCTTGCCCCTGAGCCTGGGGGCCAGGCAGTGGAACACACTCCCAGGCCAATGCAGAACGACATGCACACGTCTGTTCCTGCCCCCTACACCGGCAGAGAGCTCGGGGGAGCCAGAGACTGCCAAGCTGCTGCTGGGCTGGCTGCCTGTGTGGGACGGGGCAGAGCCGACCTAGGGGCAAGTTGGGCCTCTTGCTCTCCCTGCTGCCCTGAGGCTGCTGGGTCAAAGAGGTCTTGGGCATCCAGCCCTTTGCTGGTCCCTTCCCTCTGACGAGGCCCTCTGAGCTCCAGCACCTTGCAGTGTGGAGACAGCCCCTGCCAGCAACCTCGTCTCCAAAGAGGCCTCAACCGAGGCCTACCCCCAGGGGAAAAGCACCAGCGGGGATGATCCTGGGGAGGCGCACGGACATGTCTGGACCCAGTCCCCGCAGCCTGCCCCTTGGTGGGGCAGTACCCCCGGAAGCCAGGAAGGTCTGTGCAAGGCTGCGAGGGGCAGGGGCCCTGCTGGGTCCTGCCCCTGGCCTGTGAGGCCTCTGAGCACAACCGGCCCTCTCCCACTGGAAGACCTCCCCAGCTGCCTCCAAAGTCCTGTTTGCAAACACTCCCGCCCGCTGTTCACGCCAGGCTCGCACAATGCTCCCAAGCCCGGGAGAAAAGCGCTTCGGGGTGGTGCTCTCTCCGGGCCCTTGCCCCTGAGCCTGGTTGCCAGGCAGTGGGTCCACACTCCCAGACCAAGGCAGAACCACATGCACACGTCTGTTCCTGACCCCTGCACCGGCAGAGAGCTCTGGGGAGCCAGAGTCTGTCAGGCAGGTGCTGGGCTGGCCGCCTGTGTGGGAAGGGGCAGAGCCGACCTAGGGGCAAGTTGGGCCTCTTCCTCTCCCTGCTGCCCTGAGGCTGCTGGGCCAAAGAGGTCTTGGGCATCCAGCCCCTTGCTGGTCCCTTCCCTCTGACGAGGCCCTCTGAGCTCCAGCACCTTGCAGTGTGGAGACAGCCCCTGCCAGCAACCTCCTCTCCAATGAGGCCTCAACCGAGGCCTAGGCCTAGGGGAAAGACACCAGCGGGGATGAGCTTGGGGAGGCGCCCGGGCATGTCTGGACCCAGTCCCCGCAGCCTGCCCCTTGGTGGGGCAGTACCCCCGGAGGCCAGGAAGGTCTGTGCAAGGCTGCCAGGGGCAGGGACAGTGCTGGGTCCTGCCCCTGGCCTGTTGGACGTCTGAGCACAACCGGCACTCTCGCGCTGGAAGACCTCCCCGTCTGCCTCCAAAGGCCGGTTTGCAAGCACTCCCGCCCGCTGTTCCCGCCAGGCACGCACAATGCTCCCAAGCCCGGGAGAAAAGCGCTTCGGGGTGGTGCTCTCTCCGGGCCCTTGCCCCTAAGCCTGCGGGCCAGGCAGGGGGAACACACTCCCAGGCCAAGACAGAACGACATGAACACGTCTGTTCCTGCCCCCTACACCGGCAGAGAGCTCGGGGGAGCCAGAGTCTCTCAGGCAGGTGCTGGGCTGGCCGCCTGTGTGGGAAGGGGCAGAGCCGACCTAGGGGCAAGTTGGGCCTCTTGCTCTCCCTGCTGCCCTGAGGCTGCTGGGCCAAAGACGTCTTGGGCATCCAGCCCTTTGCTGGTCCCTTCCCTCTGACGAGGCCCTCTGAGCTCCAGCACCTTGCAGTGTGGAGACAGCACCTGCCAGCAATCTCCTCTCCAAGGAGGCCTCAACCGAGGCTTAGGCCCAGTGGAAAAGCACCAGCGGGGATGAGCCTGGGGAGGCGCCCGGGCATGTCTGGACCCAGTCCCCGCAGCCTGCCCCTTGGTGGGGCAGTACCCCTGGTGGCCAGGAAGGTCTGGGCAAGTCTGACCAGGGGCAGGGGACCTGCTGGGTCCTGCCCCTGTCCTGTGGGGCCTCTGAGCACAACCGGCCCTCTCCCACTGGAAGACCTCCCCGGCTGCCTCCAAAGGCCGTTTTGCACGCACTCCCGCCCACTGTTCCCACCAAGTGCGCACAATGCTCCCAAGCCCGGGAGAAAAGCGCTTCGGGGTGGTGCTCCCTCCGGGTCCTTGCCCCTGAGCCTGGGGGCCAGGCAGGGGGAACACACTCCCAGGCCAAGGCAGAACCACATGCACACGTCTGTTCCTGACCCCTGCACCGGCAGAGAGCTCGGGGGAGCCAGAGTCTGTCAGGCAGCTGCTGGGCTGGCCGCCTTTGTGGGAAGGGGCAGAGCCGACCTAGGGGCAAGTTGGGCCTCTTGCTCTCCCTGCTGCCCTGAGGCTGCTGGGCCAAAGAGGTCTTGGGCATCCAGCCCTTTGCTTGTCCCTTCCCTCTGACGAGGCCCTCTGAGCTCCAGCACCTTGCAGTGTGGAGACAGCCCCTGCCAGCAACCTCCTCTCCAAGGAGGCCTCAACCGAGACCTAGGACCAGGGGAAAGGCACCAGCGGGGATGAGCCTGGGGAGGCGCCCGGGCATGTCTGGACCCAGTCCCCGCAGCCTGCCCCTTGGTGGGGCAGTACCCCCGGAGGCCAGGAAGGTCTGGGAAAGGCTGGCCAGGGGCAGGGGACCTACTGGGTCCTGCCCCTGGCCTGTGGGGCCTCTGAGCACAGCCGGCCCTCTCCCACTGGAAGACCTCCCCGGCTGCCTCCAAAGTCCTGTTTGCCAACACTCCCACCCGCTGTTCACGCCAGACTTGCACAATGCTCCCAAGCCCGGGAGAAAAGCGCTTCGGGGTGGTGCTCTCTCCGGGCCCTTGCCCCTGAGCCTGGGGGCAAGGCATGGGGAACACACTCCCAGGCCAAGGCAGAACCACATGCCCACGTCTGTTCCTGTCCCCTGCACCGGCAGAGAGCTTGGGGGAGCCAGAGTCTGTCAGGCAGCTGCTGGGTTGGCCGCCTGTGTGGGAAGGGGCAGAGCCGCCCTAGGGGCAAGTTGGGCCTCTTGCTCTCCCTGCTGCCCTGAGGCTGCTGGGCCAAAGACGTCTTGGGCATCCAGCCCCTTACTGGTCCCTTCCCTCTGACGAGGCCCTCTGAGCTCCAGCACCTTGCAGTGTGGAGACAGCCCCTGCCAGCAACCTCCTCTCCAAGGAGGCCTCATCCGAGGCCTAGGCCCAGGGGAAAGACACCAGCGGGGATGAGCCAGGGGAGGCGCCCGAGCATGTCTGGACCCAGTCCCCGCAGCCTGCCCCTTGGTGGGGCAGTACCCCCGGAGGCCAGGAAGGTCTGGGTAAGGCTGGCCAGGGGCAGGGGCCCTGCTGGGTCCTGCCCCTGGCCTGTGGGGCCTCTGAGCACAACCGGCCCTCTCCCACTGGAAGACCTCCCCGGCTGCCTCCAAAGGCCGGTTTGCAAGCGCTCCCGGCCACTGTTACCAGCAGGCGGGCACAATGCGCCTAAGCCCGGAAGAAAAGCGCTCCAGGGTGGTGCTCTCTCTGGGCCCTTGCCCCTGAGCCTGGGGGCAAGGCAGGGTGTCCACACTAACAGGCCAAGGCAGAACCACATGCACACGTCTGACCTGCCCCCTGCACCGGCAGAGAGCTCGGGGGAGCCAGAATCTGTCAGGCAGCTGCTGGGCTGGCCGCCTGTGTGGGAAGTGGCAGAGCCGACCTAGGGGCAAGTTGGGCCTCTTGCTCTCCCTGCTGCCCTGAGGCTGCTGGGCCATAGAGGTCTTGGGCATCCAGCCCCTTGCTGGTCCCTTCCCTCTGACGAGGCCCTCTGAGCTCCAGCACCTTGCAGTGTGGAGACAGCCCCTGCCAGCAACCTCCTCTCCAAGGAGGCCTCAACCGAGGCCTAGGCCCAGGGGAAAGGCACCAGCGGGGATGAGCCTGGGGAGGCGCCCGGGCATGTCTGGACCCAGTCCCCGCAGCCTGCCCCTTGGTGGGGCAGTACCCCCGGAGGGCAGGAAGGTCTGGGCAAGGCTGTCCAGGGGCAGGGGCCCTGCTGGGTCCTGCCCCTGGCCTGTGGGGCCTCTGAGCACAACCGGCCCTCTCCCACTGGAAGAACTCCCCGGCTCCCTCCAAAGGCCAGTTTGCCAACACTCCCGCCCGCTGTTCCCGCCAGGCACGCACAATGCTCCCAAGCCCGGGAGAAAAGCACTTCGGGGTGGTGCTCTCCTCGGGCCCTTGCCCCTGAGCCTGGGGGCCAGGCAGTTGGTCCACACTCCCAGACCAAGGCAGAACCACATGCACACGTCTGTTCCTGACCCCTGCACCGGCAGAGAGTTCGGGGGAGCCAGAGTCTCTCAGGCAGCTGCTGGGCTGGCCGCCTGTGTGGGAAGGGGCAGAGCCGACCTAGGGGCAAGTTGGGCCTCTTCCTCTCCCTGCTGCCCTGAGGCTGCTGGGCCAAAGAGGTCTTGGGCATCCAGCCCCTTGCTGGTCCCTTCCCTCTGACGAGGCCCTCTGAGCTCCAGCACCTTGCAGTGTGGAGACAGCCCCTGCCAGCAACATCCTCTCCAAGGAGGCCTCAACCGAGGCCTAGGCCCAGGGGAAAGGCACCAGCGGGGATGAGCCTGGGGAGGCGCCCGGGCATGTCTGGACCCAGTCCCCGCAGCCTGCCCCTTGGTGGGGCAGTACCCCCGGAGGCCAGGAAGATCTGGGCAACCTGGCCAGGGGCAGGGGCCCTGCTGGGTCCTCCCCATGGCCTGTGGGGCCTCTGAGCACAACCGGCCCTCTCCCACTGGAAGACCTCCCCGGCTGCCTCCAAAGGCCGGTTTGCAAGCACTCCCGCCCACTGTTCCCGCCAGGCGCGCACAATGCTCCCAAGCCCGGGAGAAAAGCGCTTCGGGGTGGTGCTCTCTCCGGGCCCTTGCCCCTGAGCCTGTGGGCAAGGCAGGGGGAACACACTCCCAGACCAAGGCAGAAACACATGCACACGTCTGTTCCTGTCCCCTGCACCGGCAGAGAGCTCGGGGGAGCCAGAGTCTCTCAGGCAGGTGCTGGGCTGGCCGCCTGTGTGGGAAGGGGCAGAGCCGACCTAGGGGCAAGTTGGGCCTCTTGCTCTCCCTGCTGCCCTGAGGCTGCTGGGCCAAAGAGGTCTTGGGCATCCAGCCCCTTGCTGGTCCCTTCCCTCTGACGAGGCCCTCTGAGCTCCAGCACCTTGCAGTGTGGAGACAGCCCCTGCCAGCAACCTCCTCTGCAAGGAGTCCTCAACCGAGGCCTAGGCCCAGGGGAATGGCACCAGCGGGCATGAGCCTGGGGAGGCGCCCGGGCATGTCTGGACCCAGTCCCCGCAGCCTGCCCCTTGGTGGGGCAGTACCCCCGGAGGCCAGGAAGGTCTGGGCAAGGCTGCCAGGGGCAGGGACACTGCTGGGTCCTGCCCCTGGCCTGTGGGACGTCTGAGCACAACCGGCACTCTCCCGCTGGAAGACCTCCCCGTCTGCCTCGAAAGGCCGGTTTGCAAGCACTCCCGCCCGCTGTTCCCGCCAGGCACGCACAATGCTCCCAAGCCCGGGAGAAAAGCGCTTCGGGGTGGTGCTCTCACCGGGCCCTTGGCCCTGAGCCTGGGGGCCAGGCAGGGGGAACACACTCCCAGGCCAAGGCAGAACGACATGCACACGTCTGTTCCTGCCCCCTACACCGGCAGAGAGCTCGGGGGAGCCAGAGACTGCCAGGCTGCTGCTGGGCTGGCCGCCTGTGTGGGACGGGGCAGAGCCGACCTAGGGGCAAGTTGGGCCTCTTGCTCTCCCTGCTGCCCTGAGGCTGCTGGGTCAAAGAGGTCTTGGGCATCCAGCCCATTGCTGGTCCCTTCCCTCTGACGAGGCCCTCTGATCTCCAGCACCTTGCAGTGTGGAGACAGCCCCTGCCAGCAACCTCCTCTCCAAGGAGGCCTCAACCGAGGCCTAGGCCCAGGGGAAAGGCACCAGCGGGGATGAGCCTGGGGAGGCGCCCGGGGATGTCTGGACCCAGGCCCCGCAGCCTGCCCCTTGGTGGGGCAGTACCCCCGGAGGCCAGGAAGGTCTGGGCAAGGCTGGCCAGGGTCAGGGGCCCTGCTGGGTCCTGCCCCTGGCCTGTGGGGCCTCTGAGCACAACCGGCCCTCTCCCACTGGAAGACCTCCCCGGCTGCCTCCAAAGTCCTGTTTGCTAACACTCCCGCCCGCTGTTCACGCCAGGCTCGCACAATGCTCCCAAGCCCGGGAGAAAAGCGATTCGGGGTGGTGCTCTCTCCGGGCCCTTGCCCCTGAGCCTGGGGGCCAGGCAGTGGGTCCACACTCCCAGACAAAGTCAGAACCACATGCACACGTCTGTTCCTGACCCCTGCACCGGCAGAGAGCTCTGGGGAGCCAGAGTCTGTCAGGCAGGTGCTGGGCTGGCCGCCTGTGTGGGAAGGGTTAGAGCCGACCTAGGGGCAAGTTGGGCCTCTTCCTCTCCCTGCTGCCCTGAGGCTGCTGGGCCAAAGAGGTCTTGGGCATCCAGCCCCTTGCTGGTCCCTTCCCTCTGACGAGGCCCTCTGAGCTCCAGCACCTTGCAGTGTGGAGACAGCCCCTGCCAGCAACCTCCGCTCCAATGAGGCCTCAATCGAGGCCTAGGCCTAGGGGAAAGACACCAGCGGGGATGAGCCTGGGGAGGTGCCCGGGCATGTCTGGACCCAGTCCCCGCAGCCTGCCCCTTGGTGGGGCAGTACCCCCGGAGGCCATGAAGGTCTGTGCAAGGCTGCCAGGGGCAGGGGACCTGCTGGGTCCTGCCCCTGGCCTGTTGGACGTCTGAGCACAACCGGCACTCTCGCGCTGGAAGACCTCCCCGTCTGCCTCCAAAGGCCGGTTTGCAAGCACTCCCGCCCGCTGTTCCCGCCAGGCACGCACAATGCTCCCAAGCCCGGGAGAAAAGCGCTTCGGGGTGGTGCTCTCTCCGGGCCCTTGCCCCTAAGCCTGCGGGCCAGGCAGGGGGAACACACTCCCAGGCCAAGACAGAACGACATGAACACGTCTGTTCCTGCCCCCTACACCGGCAGAGAGCTCGGGGGAGCCAGAGTCTCTCAGGCAGGTGCTGGGCTGGCCGCCAGTGTGGGAAGGGGCAGAGCCGACCTAGGGGCAAGTTGGGCCTCTTGCTCTCCCTGCTGCCCTGAGGCTGCTGGGCCAAAGACGTCTTGGGCATCCAGCCCTTTGCTGGTCCCTTCCCTCTGACGAGGCCCTCTGAGCTCCAGCACCTTGCAGTGTGGAGACAGCACCTGCCAGCAATCTCCTCTCCAAGGAGGCCTCAAGCGAGGCCTAGGCCCAGGGGAAAAGCACCAGCGGGGATGAGCCTGGGGAGGCGCCCGGGCATGTCTGGACCCAGTCCCCGCAGCCTGCCCCTTGGTGGGGCAGTACCCCTGGAGGCCAGGAAGGTCTGGGCAAGTCTGACCAGGGGCAGGGGACCTGCTGGGTCCTGCTCCTGGCCTAAGGGGCCTCTGAGCACAACCGGCCCTCTCCCACTGGAAGACCTCCCCGGCTGCCTCCAAAGGCCGTTTTGCACGCACTCCCGCCCACTGTTCCCACCAAGTGCGCACAATGCTCCCAAGCCCGGGAGAAAAGCGCTTCGGGGTGGTGCTCTTTCCGGGTCCTTGCCCCTGAGCCTGGGGGCCAGGCAGGGGGAACACACTCCCAGGCCAAGGCAGAACCACATGCACACGTCTGTTCCTCACCCCTGCACCGGCAGAGAGCTCGGGGGAGCCAGTCTGTCAGGCAGCTGCTGGGCTGGCCGCCTTTGTGGGAAGGGGCAGAGCCGACCTAGGGGCAAGTTGGGCCTCTTGCTCTCCCTGCTGCCCTGAGGCTGCTGTGCCAAAGAGGTCTTGGACATCCAGCCCTTTGCTTGTCCCTTCCCTCTGACGAGGCCCTCTGAGCTCCAGCACCTTGCAGTGTGGAGACAGCCCCTGCCAGCAACCTCCTCTCCAAGGAGGCCTCAACCGAGACCTAGGACCAGGGGAAAGGCACCAGCGGGGATGAGCCTGGGGAGGCGCCCGGGCATGTCTGGACCCAGTCCCCGCAGCCTGCCCCTTGGTGGGGCAGTACCCCCGGAGGCCAGGAAGATCTGGGCAAGGCTGGCCAGGGGCAGGGGCCCTGCTGGGTCCTCCCCATGGCCTGTGGGGCCTCTGAGCACAACCGGCCCTCTCCCACTGGAAGACCTCCCCGGCTGCCTCCAAAGGCCGGTTTGCAAGCACTCCCGCCCACTGTTCCCACCAGGCGCGCACAATGCTCCCAAGCCCGGGAGAAAAGCGCTTCGGGGTGGTGCTCTCTCCGGGCCCTTGCCCCTGAGCCTGTGGGCAAGGCAGGGGGAACACACTCCCAGACCAAGGCAGAAACACATGCACACGTCTGTTCCTGTCCCCTGCACCGGCAGAGAGCTCGGGGGAGCCAGAGTCTCTCAGGCAGGTGCTGGGCTGACCGCCTGTGTGGGAAGGGGCAGAGCCGACCTAGGGGCAAGTTGGGCCTCTTGCTCTCCCTGCTGCCCTGAGGCTGCAGGGCCAAAGAGGTCTTGGGCATCCAGCCCCTTACTGGTCCCTTCCCTCTGACGAGGCCCTCTGAGCTCCAGCACCTTGCAGTGTGGAGACAGCCCCTGCCAGCAATCTCCTCTCCAAGGAGGCCTCAACCGAGGCCTAGGCCCAGGGGAAAGGCACCAGCGGGGTTGAGCCAGGGGAGGCGCCCGGGCATGTCTGGACCCTGTCCCCGCAGCCTGCCCCTTGGTGGGGCAGTACCCCCGGAGGCCAGGAAGGTCTGGGCAAGGCTGGCCAGGGGCAGGGGCCCTGCTGGGTCCTGCCCCTGGCCTGTGGGGCCTCTGAGCACAACCGGCCCTCTCCCACTGGAAGACCTCCCCGGCTGCCTCCAAAGGCCGGTTTGGAAGCACTCCCGCCCACTGTTCCCGCCAGGCGCGCACAATGCTCCCAAGCCCGGGAGAAAAGCGCTTCGGGGTGGTGGTCTCTCCGGGCCCTTGCCCCTGAGCCTGGGGGCCAGGCAGGGGATCCACAGTCCCAGGCCAAGGCACAACAACATGCACATGTCTGTTCCTGCCCCCTCCACCGGCAGAGAGCTGGGGGGAGCCAGAGTCTGTCAGGCAGCTGCTGGGCTGGCCGCCTGTGTGGGAAGGGGCAGAGCCGACCTAGGGGCAAGTTGAGCCTCTTGCTCTCCCTGCTGCCCTGAGGCTGCTGGGCCAAAGAGGTCTTGAGCATCCAGCCCCTTGCTGGTCCCTTCCCTCTGACGAGGCCCTCTGAGCTCCAGCACCTTGCAGTGTTGAGACAGACCCTGCCAGCAACCTCCTCTCCAAGGAGGCCTCAACCGAGGCCTAGGCCCAGGGGAAAGGCACCAGCGGGGATGAGCGAGTGGAGGGGCCCGGGCATGTCTGGACCCAGTCCCCGCAGCCTGCCCCTTGGTGGGGCAGTACCCCCGGAGGCCAGGAAGGTCTGGGCAATGCTGGCCAGGGGCAGGGTCCCTGCTGGGTCCTGCCCCTGGCCTGTGGGGCCTCTGAGCACAACCGGCCCTCTCCCACTGGAAGACCTCCCCGGCTGCCTTCAAAGGCGGGTTTGCCAACACTCCCGTCCGCTGTTCCCGCCAGGCACGCACAACGCTCCCAAGGCCAGGAGAAAAGCGCTTCGGGGTGTTGCTCTCTCCGGGCCCTTGCCCCAGAGCCTGGGGTCCAGGCAGTGGGTCCACACTCCCAGACCAAGGCAGAACCACATGCACACGTCTGATCTGCCCCCTGCACCGGCAGAGAGCTCGGGGGAGCCAGAGTCTGTCAGGCAGCTGCTGGGCTGGCCGCCTGTGTGGGAAGGGGCAGAGCCGACCTAGGGGCAAGTTGGGCCTCTTGCTCTCCCTGCTGCCCTGAGGCTGCTGGGCCAAAGAGGTCTTGGGCATCCAGCCCCTTGCTGGTCCCTTCCCTCTGACGAGGCCCTCTGAGCTCCAGCACCTTGCAGTGTGGAGACAGCCCCTGCCAGCAACCTCCTCTCCAAGGAGTCCTCAACCGAGGCCTAGGCCCAGGGGAAAGGCACCAGCGGGGATGAGCCTGGGGAGGCGCCCGGGCATGTCTGGACCCAGTCCCCGCAGCCTGCCCCTTGGTGGGGCAGTACCCCCGGAGGCCAGGAAGGTCTGGGCAAGGCTGCCAGGGGCAGGGACACTGCTGGGTCCTGCCCCTGGCCTGTGGGGCGTCTGAGCACAACCGGCACTCTCCCGCTGGAAGACCTCCCCGTCTGCCTCGAAAGGCCGGTTTGCATGCACTCCCGCCCGCTGTTCCCGCCAGGCACGCCCAATGCCCCCAAGCCCGGGAGAAAAGCGCTTCGGGGTGGTGCTCTCACCGGGCCCTTGCCCCTGAGCCTGGGGGCCAGGCAGGGGGAACACACTCCCAGGCCAAGGCAGAACGACATGCACACGTCTGTTCCTGCCCCCTACACCGGCAGAGAGCTCGGGGGAGCCAGAGACTGCCAGGCTGCTGCTGGGCTGGCCGCCTGTGTGGGACGGGGCAGAGCCGACCTAGGGGCAAGTTGGGCCTCTTGCTCTCCCTGCTGCCCTGAGGCTGCTGGGTCAAAGAAGTCTTGGGCATCCAGCCCTTTGCTGGTCCCTTCCCTCTGACGAGGCCCTCTGATCTCCAGCACCTTGCAGTGTGGAGACAGCCCCTGCCAGCAACCTCCTCTCCAAGGAGGCCTCAACCGAGGCCTAGGCCCAGGGGAAAGGCACCAGCGGGGATGAGCCTGGGGAGGCGCCCGGGGATGTCTGGACCCAGTCCCCGCAGCCTGCCCCTTGGTGGGGCAGTACCCCCGGAGGCCAGGAAGGTCTGGGCAAGGCTGGCCACGGTCAGGGGCCCTGCTGGGTCCTGCCCCTGGCCTGTGGGGCCTCTGAGCACAACCGGCCCTCTCCCACTGGAAGACCTCCCCGGCTGCCTCCAAAGTCCTGTTTGCTAACACTCCCGCCCGCTGTTCACGCCAGGCTCGCACAATGCTCCCAAGCCCGGGAGAAAAGCGCATTGGGGTGTTTCTCTCCGGGCCCTTGCCCCTGAGCCTGGGGGCAAGGCACGGGGAACACACTCCCTGGCCAAGGCAGAACCACATGCCCACGTCTGTTCCTGTCCCCTGCACCGGCAGAGAGCTTGGGGGAGCCAGAGTCTGACAGGCAGCTGCTGGGTTGGCCGCCTGTGTGGGAAGGGGCAGAGCCGACCTAGGGGCAAGTTGGGCCTCTTGCTCTCCCTGCTGCCCTGAGGCTGCTGGGCCAAAGACGTCTTGGGCATCCAACCCCTTACTGGTCCCTTCCCTCTGACGAGGCCCTCTGAGCTCCAGCACCTTGCAGTGTGGAGACAGCCCCTGCCAGCAACCTCCTCTCCAAGGAGGCCTCAACGGAGGCCTAGGCCCAGGGGAAAGGCACCAGCGGGGATGAGCCAGGGGAGGCGCCCGAGCATGTCTGGACCCAGTCCCCGCAGCCTGCCCCTTGGTGGGGCAGTACCCCCGGAGGCCAGGAAGGTCTGGGCAAGGCTGGCCAGGGGCAGGGGCCCTGCTGCGTCCTGCCCCTGGCCTGTGGGGCCTCTGAGCACAACCGGCCCTCTCCCACTGGAAGACCTCCCCGGGTGCCTCCAAAGGCCGGTTTGCAAGCGCTCCCGCCCACTGTTCCCAGCAGGCGTGCACAGTGCTCCCAAGCCCGGGAGAAAAGCGCTTCAGGGTGGTGCTCTCTCCGGGCCCTTGCCCCTGAGCCTGGGGTCAAGGCACGGTGTCCACACTCCCAGGCCAAGTCAGAACCACATGCACACGTCTGTTCCTGCCCCCTGCACCGGCAGAGAGCTCGGGGGAGCCAGAGTCTGTCAGGCAGCTGCTGGGCTGGCCGCCTGTGTGGGAAGTGGCAGAGCCGACCTAGGGGCAAGTTGGGCCTCTTGCCCTCCCTGCTGCCCTGAGGCTGCTGGGCCAAAGAGGTCTTGGGCATCCAACCCCTTGCTGGTCCCTTCCCTCTGACGAGGCCCTCTGAGCTCCAGCACCTTGCAGTGTGGAGACAGCCCCTGCCAGCAACCTCCTCTCCAAGGAGGCCTAAACCGAGGCCTAGGCACAGGGGAAAGGCACCAGCGGGGATGAGCCTGGGGTGGCGCCCGGGCATGTATGGACCCAGTCCCCGCAGCCTGCCCCTTGGTGGGGCAGTACCCCCCGGAGGCGAGGAAGGTCTGGGAAAGGCTGGCCAGGGGCAGGGGACCTGCTGGGTCCTGCCCCTGGCCTGTGGGGCCTCTGAGCACAACCGGCCCTCTCCCACTGGAAGACGTCCCCGGCTGCCTCCAAAGGCCGGTTTGCAAGCACTCCCGCCCACTGTTCCAACCAAGGGCGCACAACGCTCCCAAGCCCGGGAGAAAATCGCCTCGGGGTGGTGCTCTCTCCGGGCCCTTTCCCCTGAGCCTGTGGGCCAGGCAGGGTGTCCACACTCCCAGGCCAAGGCAGAACGACATGCACACGTCTGTTCCTGCCCCATGCACCGGCAGAGAGCTCGGGGGAGCCAAAGTCTGTCAGGCAGCTGCTGGGCTGGCCGCCTGTGTGGGAAGGGGCAGAGCCGACCTAGGGGCAAGTTGGGCGTCTTGCTCTCCCTGATGCCCTGAGGCTGCTGGGTCAAAGAGATCTTGGGCATCCAGCCCCTTGCTTGTCCCTTCCCTCTGACGAGGCCCTCTGAGCTCCAGCACCTTGCAGTGTGGAGACAGCCCCTGCCAGCAACCTCCTCTCCAAGGAGGCCTCAACCGAGGCCTAGGCCCAGGGGAAAGGCACCAGCGGGGATGAGCCTGGGGAGGCGCCCGGGCATGTCTGGACCCAGTCCCCGCAGCCTGCCCCTTGGTGGGGCAGTACCCCCGGAAGCCAGGAAGGTCTGGGCAAGGCTGGCCACGGGCAGGGGCCCTGCTGGGTCCTGCCCCTGGCCTGTGGGGCCTCTGAGCACAACCGGCTCTCTCCCACTGGAAGACTTCCCCGGCTGCCTCCAAAGGCCGGTTTGCCAACACTCCCGCCCGCTGTTCCCGCCAGGCACGCACAATTCTCCCAAGCCCGGGAGAAAAGCGCTTCGGGGTGGTGCTCTCTCCGGGCCCTTGCCCCTGAGCGTGGGGGCGAAGCAGTGGGTCCACACTCCCAGACCAACGCAGAACCACATGCACACGTCTGTTCCTGACCCCTGCACCGGCAGAGAGCTCGGGGGAGCCAGAGTCTGTCAGGCAGCTGCTGGGCTGGCCGCCTGTGTGGGAAGGGGCAGAGCCGACCTAGGGGCAAGTTGGGCCTCTTCCTCTCCCTGCTGCCCTGAGGCTGCTGGGCCAAAGAGGTCTTGGGCATCCAGCCCCTTGCTGGTCCCTTCCCTCTGACGAGGCCCTCTGAGCTCCAGCACCTTGCAGTGTGGAGACAGCCCCTGCCAGCAACCTCCTCTCCAAGGAGGCCTCAACCGAGGCCTAGGCCCAGGGGAAAGGCACCAGCGGGGATGAGCCTGGGGAGGCGCCCGGCCATGTCTGGACCCAGTCCCCGCAGCCTGCCCCTTGGTGGGGCAGTACCCCCGGAGGCCAGGAGGGTCTGGGCAAGGCTGCCAGGGGCAGGGACACTGCTGGGTCCTGCCCCTGGCCTGTGGGGCGTCTGAGCACAACCGGCACTCTCGCGCTGGAAGACCTCCCCGGCTGCCTCCAAAGGCCGGTTTGCAAGCACTCCCGCCCGCTGTTCCCGCCAGGCACGCACAATGCTCCCAAGCCCGGGAGAAAAGCGCTTCGGGGTGGTGCTCTCTCCGGGCCCTTGCCCCTGAGCCTGGGGGACAGGCAGGGGGAACACACTCCCAGGCCAAGGCAGAACGACATGCACACGTCTGTTCCTGCCCCCTACACCGGCAGAGAGTTCGGGGGAGCCAGAGACTGCCAGGCTGCTGCTGGGCTGGCTGCCTGTGTGGGACGGGGTAGAGCCGACCTAGGGGCAAGTTGGGCCTCTTGCTCTCCCTGCTGCCCTGAGGCTGCTGGGTCAAAGAGGTCTTGGGCATCCAGCCCTTTGCTGGTCCTTTCCCTCTGACGAGGCCCTCTGAGCTCCAGCACCTTGCAGTGTGCAGACAGCCCCTGCCGGCAACCTCCTCTCCAAGGAGGCCTCAACCGAGGCCTAGGCCCAGGGGAAAGGCACCAGCGGGGATGAGCCTGGGGAGGCGCCCGGGCATGTCTGGACCCAGGCCCCGCAGCCTGCCCCTTGGTGGGGTAGTACCCCCGGAGGCCAGGAAGGTCTGGGCAAGGCTGCCAGAGGCAGGGACACTGCTGGGTCCTGCCCCTGGCCTGTGGGGCCTCTGAGAACAACTGGCACTCTCCCGCTGGAAGACCTCCCCGGCTGCCTCCAAAGGCTGGTTTGCAAGCACTCAATCCCGCTGTTCACGCCAGCTGCGCACAATGCTCCCAAGCCCGGGAGAAAAGCATTTTGGGGTGGTGCTCACTCCGGGCTTTGGAAGACCTCCCCGGCTGCCTCCAAGGCCGGTTTGCAAGCACTTCTGCCTGCTGTTCCCGCCACCCGCGCACAATGCTCCCAAGCCCGGGAGAAAAGCGTTTCGGGGTGGTGTTCTCTCTGGGCCCAAGAAAGACCTCCCGGGCTGCCCCCAAATGCCGGTTTGCAAGCACTCCCACTCGCTGTTCCCGCCATCCGTGCAAATGCTCCAAGCCCAGGAGAAAAGCCCTTCAGGGTGGTGCTCTCTCCCGGCCCTTGGAAGACCTCCCCGGCTGCCTCCAAAGGCTGGATTTCAAGTACTCCCTCCCGCTGTCCCGCCAGCCGCACACAATGCTCCCAATCACGGGAGAAAAGCGCTTCGGGGTGGTGCTCTCTACGGGCCCTTGGAAGACCTCCCCGTTTGTCTCCAAAGGCCGGTTTGCAAGCACTCATGCCCGCTGTTCCCGCCAGCCGCGCACAATGCTCCCAAGCCTAGGAGAAAAGCACTTCGGGGTGGTGCTCTCTCCCGGCCCTTGGAAGACCTCCGCGGCTGCCTCCAAAGGCCGGTTTGCAAGCACTCAATCCCGCTGTTCCCGCCAGCCGCGCACAATGCTCCCAAGCCCGGGAGAAAAGCGCTTCGGGGTGGTGCTCTCTCCCGGCCCTTGGAAGACCTCCCCGGCTGCCTCCAAAGGCTGGTTTTCGAGAACTCCCTCCCGCTGACCCGCCAGCCGCACACAATGCTCCCAAGCCCGGGAGAAAAGCATTTTGGGGTGGTCTCTCTCCGGGCCCTTGGAAGACTCCCCGGCTGCCTCCAAAGGCCGGTTTGTAAGTACTCATGCCCGCTGCTTCCGGCAGCCACGCACAATGCTCCCAAGCCCGGGAGAAAAGCATTTTGGGGTGGTGCTCTCTCCGGGCCCTTGGAAGACCTCCCGGGCTGCCTCCAAAGGCCGGTTTGCAAGCATTCATGTCCGTTGTTCCCGACAGCCGCGCACAATGCTCCCAAGCCCGGGAGAAAAGCGCTTCGGGGTGGTGTTCTCTCAGGGACCATGGAGGACCTCCCGGCTGCCCCCAAAGGCCGGTTTGCAAGCATTCCCACTCGCTGTTCCCGCCAGGCACACACAATGTTCCAAAACCCCGGAGAAAAGCGCTTCGGGGTGGTGCTCTCTCCGCGCCCTTGGAAGACTTCTCTGGCTGCCGCCAAAGGCCGGTTTGCAAGAATTCCCTCCCGCTGTCCCACCAGCCGCACACAATGCTCCAAAACCCGAGAGAAAAGCGCTTCGAGGTGGTGCTCTCTCCGGGCCCTTGGAAGACCTCCCCGGCTGCCTCCAAAGGCCGGTTTGCAAGCACTCCTGCCTGCTGTTCCCGCCACGCGCGCACAATGCTCCCAAGCCCGGAAGAAAAGCATTTTGGGGTAGTGCTCTCTCCGGGCCCTTGGAAGACCTCCCGGGCTGCCTCCAAAGGCCGGTTTGCAAGCACTCATGTCCGCTGTTCCCGACAGCCGCGCACAATGCTCCCAAGCCCGGGAGAAAAGCATTTTGGGGTGCTGATCAGTCCGGGCCCTTGGAAGACGTCCCCGGCTGCCTCCAAAGGACAGTTTGCAAGAACTCATGCCCGCTGTTCCCGCCAGGCACGCACAATGCTCCCAAGCCCGGGAGAAAAGCGCTTCGGGGTGGTGCTCTCACCGGGCCCTTGCCCCTGAGCCTGGGGGCAATGCAGGGGGAACACACTCCCAGGCCAAGGCAGAACCACATGCAAACGTCTGTTCCTGGTCCCTGCACCGGCAGAGAGCTCGGGGGAGCCAGAGTATGCCAGGCAGCTGCTGGGTTGGCGGTCTGTGTGGAAAGGGGCAGAGCCGACCTAGGGGCAAGTTGGGCCTCTAGCTCTCCCTGCTGCCCTGAGGCTGCTGGGCCAAATAGGTCTTGGGCATCCAGCCCCTTGCTGGTCCCTTCCCTCTGATGAGGCCCTCTGAGCTCCAGCACCTTGCAGTGTGGAGACAGCCCCTGCCAGCAACCTCCTCTCCAAGGCGGCCTCAACCGAGGCCTAGGCCCAGGGGAAAGGCACCAGCGGGAATGAGCCTGGGGAGGCGCCCGGGCATGTCTGGACCCAGTCCCCGCAGCCTGCCCCTTGGTGGGGCAGTACCCCCGGAGGCCAGGAAGGTCTGTGCAAGGCTGCCAGGGGCAGGGACAGCGCTGGGTCCTGCCCCTGGCCTGTGGGACGTCTGAGCACAACCGGCACTCTCCCGCTGGAAGACCTCCCCGTCTGCCTCGAAAGGCTGGTTTGCAAGCACTCCCGCCCGCTGTTCCCGCCAGGCACGCACAATGCTCCCAAGCCCGGTAGAAAAGCGCTTCGGGGTGGTGCTCTCTCCGGGCCCTTGCCCCTAAGCCTGCGGGCCAGGCAGGGGGAACACACTCCCAGGCCAAGACAGAACGACATGAACACGTCTGTTCCTGCCCCCTACACCGGCAGAGAGCTCGGGGGAGCCAGAGTCTCTCAGGCAGGTGCTGGGCTGGCCGCCTGTGTGGGAAGGGGCAGAGCCGACCTAGGGGCAAGTTGGGCCTCTTGTTGTCCCTGCTGCCCTGAGGCTGCTGGGCCAAAGACGTCTTGGGCATCCAGCCCTTTGCTGGTCCATTCCCTCTGACGAGGCCCTCTGAGCTCCAGCACCTTGCAGTGTGGAGACAGCACCTGCCAGCAATCTCCTCTCCAAGGAGGCCTCAACCGAGGCCTAGGCCCAGGGGAAAGGCACCAGCGGGGATGAGCCTGGGGAGGCGCCCGGGCATGTCTGGACCCAGTCCCCGCAGCCTGCCCCTTGGTGGGGCAGTACCCCTGGAGGCCAGGAAGGTCTGGGCAAGGCTGACCAGGGGCAGGGGACCTGCTGGGTCCTGCCCCTGGCCTGTGGGGCCTCTGAGCACAACCGGCCCTCTCCCACTGGAAGACCTCCCCGGCTGCCTCCAAAGGCCGTTTTGCACGCACTCCCGCCCACTGTTCCCACCAAGCGCGCACAATGCTCCCATCCCGGGAGAAAAGCGCTTCGGGGTGGTGCTCTCTCCGGGCACTTGCCCCTGAGACTGGGGTCCAGGCAGGGGGTCCACACTCCCAGGCCAAGGCAGAACCACATGCACACGTCTGTTCCTGACCCCTGCACCGGCAGAGAGCTCGGGGGAGCCAGAGTCTGTCAGGCAGCTGCTGGGCTGGCTGCCTTTGTGGGAAGGGGCAGAGCCGACCTAGGGGCAAGTTGGGCCTCTTGCTCTCCCTGCTGCCCTGAGGCTGCTGGGCCAAAGAGGTCTTGGGCATCCAGCCCTTTGCTTGTCCCTTCCCTCTGACGAGGCCCTCTGAGCTCCAGCACCTTGCAGTGTGGAGACAGCCCCTGCCAGCAACCTCCTCTCCAAGGAGGCCTCAACCGAGACCTAGGACCAGGGGAAAGGCACCAGCGGGGATGAGCCTGGGGAGGCGCCCAGGCATGTCTGGACCGAGTCCCCGCAGCCTGCCCCTTGGTGGGGCAGTACCCCCGGAGGCCAGGAAGGTCTGGGAAAGGCTGGCCAGGGGCAGGGGACCTGCTGGGTCCTGCCCCTGGCCTGTGGGGCCTCTGAGCACAACCAGCCCTCTCCCACTGGAAGACCTCCCCGGCTGCCTCCAAAGGCCGGTTTGCAAGCGCTCCCGGCCACTGTTACCAGCAGGCGGGCACAATGCTCCTAAGCCCGGAAGAAAAGCGCTTCAGGGTGGTGCTCTCTCTGGGCCCTTGCCCCTGAGCCTGGGGGCAAGGCAGGGTGTCCACACTCCCAGGCCAAGGCAGAACCACATGCACACGTCTGACCTGCCCCCTGCACCAGCAGAGAGCTCGGGGGAGCCAGAGTCTGTCAGGCAGCTGCTGGGCTGGCCGCCTGTGTGGGAAGTGGCAGAGCCGACCTAGGGGCAAGTTGGGCCTCTTGCTCTCCCTGCTGCCCTGAGGCTGCTGGGCCAAAGACGTCTTGGGCATCCAGCCCCTTGCTGGTCCCTTCCCTCTGACGAGGCCCTCTGAGCTCCAGCACCTTGCAGTGTGGAGACAGCCCCTGCCAGCAACCTCCTCTCCAAGGAGGCCTCAACCGAGGCCTAGGCCCAGGGGAAAGGCACCAGCGGGGATGAGCCTGGGGAGGCGCCCGGGCATGTCTGGACCCAGTCCCCGCAGCCTGCCCCTTGGTGGGGCAGTACCCCCGGAGGCCAGGAAGGTCTGGGCAAGGCTGGCCACGGGCAGGGGCCCTGCTGGGTCCTGCCCCTGGCCTGTGGGGCCTCTGAGCACAACCGGCCCTCTCCCACTGGAAGAACTCCCCGGCTGCCTCCAAAGGCCAGTTTGCCAACACTCCCGCCCGCTGTTCCTGCCAGGCACGCACAATGCTCCCAAGCCCGGGAGAAAAGCACTTCGGTGTGGTGCTCTCCTCGGGCCCTTGCCCCTGAGCCTGGGGGCCAGGCAGTTGGTCCACACTCCCAGACCAAGGCAGAACCACATGCACACGTCTGTTCCTGACCCCTGCACCGGCAGAGAGCTCGGGGGAGCCAGAGTCTGTCAGGCAGCTGCTGGGCTGGCCGCCTGTGTGGGAAGGGGCAGAGCCGACCTAGGGGCAAGTTGGGCCTCTTCCTCTCCCTGCTGCCCTGAGGCTGCTGGGCCAAAGAGGTCTTGGGCATCCAGCCCCTTGCTGGTCCATTCCCTCTGACGAGGCCCTCTGAGCTCCAGCACCTTGCAGTGTGGAGACAGCCCCTGCCAGCAACCTCCTCTCCAATGAGGCCTCAACCGAGGCCTAGGCCCAGGGGAAAGGCACCAGCGGGGATGAGCCTGGGGAGGCGCCCGGGCATGTCTGGACCCAGTCCCCGCAGCCTGCCCCTTGGTGGGGCAGTACCCCCGGAGGCCAGGAAGGTCTGTGCAAGGCTGCCAGGGGCAGGGACAGCGCTGGGTCCTGCCCCTGGCCTGTGGGACGTCTGAGCACAACCGGCACTCTCCCGCTGGAAGACCTCCCCGTCTGCCTCGAAAGGCCGGTTTGCAAGCACTCCCGCCCGCTGTTCCCGCCAGGCACGCACAATGCTCCCAAGCCCGGTAGAAAAGCGCTTCGGGGTGGTGCTCTCTACGGGCCCTTGCCCCTAAGCCTGCGGGCCAGGCAGGGGGAACACACTCCCAGTCCAAGACAGAACGACATGAACACGTCTGTTCCTGCCCCCTACACCGGCAGAGAGCTCGGGGGAGCCAGAGTCTCTCAGGCAGGTGCTGGGCTGGCCGCCTGTGTGGGAAGGGGCAGAGCCGACCTAGGGGCAAGTTGGGCCTCTTGCTGTCCCTGCTGCCCTGAGGCTGCTGGGCCAAAGACGTCTTGGGCATCCAGCCCTTTGCTGGTCCCTTCCCTCTGACGAGGCCCTCTGAGCTCCAGCACCTTGCAGTGTGAAGACAGCACCTGCCAGCAATCTCCTCTCCAAGGAGGCCTCAACCGAGGCCTAGGCCCAGGGGAAAGGCACCAGAGGGGATGAGCCTGGGGAGGCGCCCGGGCATGTCTGGACCCAGTCCCCGCAGCCTGCCCCTTGGTGGGGCAGTACCCCCGGAGGCCAGGAAGGTCTGTGCAAGGCTGCCAGGGGCAGGGACAGCGCTGGGTCCTGCCCCTGGCCTGTGGGACGTCTGAGCACAACCGGCACTCTCCCGCTGGAAGACTTCCCCGGCTGCCTCCAAAGGCCGGTTTGCCAACACTCCCGCCCGCTGTTCCAACCAAGGGCGCACAACGCTCCCAAGCCCGGGAGAAAATCGCCTCGGGGTGGTGCTCTCTCCGGGCCCTTTCCACTGAGCCTGGGGGCCAGGCAGGGGGTCCACACTCCCAGGCCAAGGCAGAACGACATGCACACGTCTGTTCCTGCCCCATGCACCGGCAGAGCGCTCGGGGGAGCCAGAGTCTGTCAGGCAGCTGCTGGGCTGGCCGCCTGTGTGGGAAGGGGCAGAGCCGACCTAGGGGCAAGTTGGGCCTCTTGCTCTCCCTGCTGCCCTGAGGCTGCTGGGCCAAAGAGATCTTGGGCATCCAGCCCCTTGCTTGTCCCTTCCCTCTGACGAGGCCCTCTGAGCTCCAGCACCTTGCAGTGTGGAGACAGCCCCTGCCAGCAACCTCCTCTCCAAGGAGGCCTCAACCGAGGCCTAGGACCAGGGGAAAGGCACCAGCGGGGATGAGCCTGGGGAGGCGCCCAGGCATGTCTGGACCCAGTCCCCGCAGCCTGCCCCTTGGTGGGGCAGTACCCCCGGAGGCCAGGAAGGTCTGGGCAAGGCTGGCAACGGGCAGGGGCCCTGCTGGGTCCTGCCCCTGGCCTGTGGGTCCTCTGAGCACAACCGGCCCTCTCCCACTGGAAGACTTCCCCGGCTGCCTCCAAAGGCCGGTTTGCCAACACTCCCGCCCGCTGTTCCCGCCAGGCACGCACAATTCTCCCAAGCCCGGGAGAAAAGCGCTTCAGGGTGGTGCTCTCTCCGGGCCCTTGCCCCTGAGCCTGGGGTCAAGGCACGGTGTCCACACTCCCAGGCCAATTCAGAACCACATGCACACGTCTGTTCCTGCCCCCTGCACCGGCAGAGAGCTCGGGGGAGCCAGAGTCTGTCAGGCAGCTGCTGGGCTGGCCGCCTGTGTGGGAAGGGGCAGAGCCGACCTAGGGGCAAGTTGGGCCTCTTGCTCTCCCTGCTGCCCTGAGGCTGCTGGGCCAAAGAGGTCTTGGGCATCCATCCCGTTGCTGGTCCCTTCCCTCTGACGAGGCCCTCTGAGCTCCAGCACCTTGCAGTGTGGAGACAGCCCCTGCCAGCAACCTCCTCTCCAAGGAGGCCTCAACCGAGGCCTAGGCCCAGGGGAAAGGCACCAGGGGGGATGAGCCTGGGGAGGCGCCCGGGCATGTCTGGACCCAGTCCCCGCAGCCTGCCCCTTGGTGGGGCAGTACCCCTGGAGGCCAGGAAGGTCTGGGCAAGGCTGACCAGGGGCAGGGGACCTGCTGGGTCCTGCCCCTGGCCTGTGGGGCCTCTGAGCACAACCGGCCCTCTCCCACTGGAAGACCACCCCGGCTGCCTCCAAAGGCCGTTTTGCACGCACTCCCGCCCACTGTTCCCACCAAGCGCGCACAATGCTCCCATCCCGGGAGAAAAGCGCTTCGGGGTGGTGCTCTCTCCGGGCCCTTGCCCCTGAGACTGGGGGCCAGGCAGGGGGTCCACACTCCCAGGCCAAGGCAGAACCACATGCACACGTGTGTTCCTGACCCCTGCACCGGCAGAGAGCTCGGGGGAGCCAGAGTCTGTCAGGCAGCTGCTGGGCTGGCCGCCTTTGTGGGAAGGGGCAGAGCCGACCTAGGGGCAAGTTGGGCCTCTTGCTCTCCCTGCTGCCCTGAGGCTGCTGGGCCAAAGAGGTCTTGGGCATCCAGCCCCTTGCTGGTCCCTTCCCTCTGACGAGGCCCTCTGAGCTCCAGCACCTTGCAGTGTGGAGACAGCCCCTGCCAGCAACCTCCTCTCCAAGGAGGCCTCAACCGAGACCTAGGACCAGGGGAAAGGCACCAGCGGGGATGAGCCTGGGGAGGCGCCCAGGCATGTCTGGACCCAGTCCCCGCAGCCTGCCCCTTGGTGGGGCAGTACCCCCGGAGGCCAGGAAGGTCTGGGAAAGGCTGGCCAGGGGCAGGGGACCTGCTGGGTCCTGCCCCTGGCCTGTGGGGCCTCTGAGCACAACCGGCCCTCTCCCACTGGAAGACCTCCCCGGCTGCCTCCAAAGGCCGGTTTGCAAGCGCTCCCGGCCACTGTTACCAGCAGGCGGGCACAATGCTCCTAAGCCCGGAAGAAAAGCGCTTCAGGGTGGTGCTCTCTCTGGGCCCTTGCCCCTGAGCCTGGGGGCAAGTCAGGGTGTCCACACTCCCAGGCCAAGGCAGAACCACATGCACACGTCTGACCTGCCCACTGCACCGGCAGAGAGCTCGGGGGAGCCAGAGTCTGTCAGGCAGCTGCTGGGCTGGCCGCCTGTGTGGGAAGTGGCAGAGCCGACCTAGGGGCAAGTTGGGCCTCTTGCTCTCCCTGCTGCCCTGAGGCTGCTGGGCCAAAGACGTCTTGGGCATCCAGCCCCTTGCTGGTCCCTTCCCTCTGACGAGGCCCTCTGAGCTCCAGCACCTTGCAGTGTGGAGACAGCCCCTGCCAGCAACCTCCTCTCCAAGGAGGCCTCAACCGAGGCCTAGGCCCAGGGGAAAGGCACCAGCGGGGATGAGCCTGGGGAGGCGCCCAGGCATGTCTGGACCCAGTCCCCGCAGCCTGCCCCTTGGTGGGGCAGTACCCCCGGAAGCCAGGAAGGTCTGGGCAAGGCTGGCCAGGGGCAGGGGCCCTGCTGGGTCCTGCCCCTGGCCTGTGGGGCCTCTGAGCACAACCGGCCCTCTCCCACTGGAAGAACTCCCCGGCTGCCTCCAAAGGCCAGTTTGCCAACACTCCCGCCCGCTGTTCCCGCCAGGCACGCACAATGCTCCCAAGCCCGGGAGAAAAGCACTTCGGTGTGGTGCTCTCCTCGGGCCCTTGCCCCTGAGCCTGGGGGCCAGGCAGTTGGTCCACACTCCCAGACCAAGGCAGAACCACATGCACACGTCTGTTCCTGACCCCTGCACCGGCAGAGAGCTCGGGGGAGCCAGAGTCTGTCAGGCAGCTGCTGGGCTGGCCGCCTGTGTGGGAAGGGGCAGAGCCGACCTAGGGGCAAGTTGGGCCTCTTCCTCTCCCTGCTGCCCTGAGGCTGCTGGGCCAAAGAGGTCTTGGGCATCCAGCCCCTTGCTGGTCCCTTCCCTCTGACGAGGCCCTCTGAGCTCCAGCACCTTGCAGTGTGGAGACAGCCCCTGCCAGCAACCTCCTCTCCAATGAGGCCTCAACCGAGGCCTAGGCCCAGGGGAAAGGCACCAGCGGGGATGAGCCTGGGGAGGCGCCCGGGCATGTCTGGACCCAGTCCGCGCAGCCTGCCCCTTGGTGGGGCAGTACCCCCGGAGGCCAGGAAGGTCTGTGCAAGGCTGCCAGGGGCAGGGACAGCGCTGGGTCCTGCCCCTGGCCTGTGGACGTCTGAGCACAACCGGCACTCTCCCGCTGGAAGACCTCCCCGTCTGCCTCGAAAGGCCGGTTTGCAAGCACTCCCGCCCGCTGTTCCCGCCAGGCACGCACAATGCTCCATGCCCGGTAGAAAAGCGCTTCGGGGTGGTGCTCTCTCCGGGCCCTTGCCCCTAAGCCTGCGGGCCAGGCAGGGGGAACACACTCCCAGGCCAAGACAGAACGACATGAACACGTCTGTTCCTGCCCCCTACACCGGCAGAGAGCTCGGGGGAGCCAGAGTCTCTCAGGCAGGTGCTGGGCTGGCCGCCTGTGTGGGAAGGGGCAGAGCCGACCTAGGGGCAAGTTGGGCCTCTTGCTGTCCCTGCTGCCCTGAGGCTGCTGGGCCAAAGACGTCTTGGGCATCCAGCCCTTTGCTGGTCCCTTCCCTCTGACGAGGCCCTCTGAGCTCCAGCACCTTGCAGTGTGGAGACAGCACCTGCCAGCAATCTCCTCTCCAAGGAGGCCTCAACCGAGGCCTAGGACCAGGGGAAAGGCACCAGCGGGGATGAGCCTGGAGAGGCGCCCGGGCATGTCTGGACCCAGTCCCCGCAGCCTGCCCCTTGGTGGGGCAGTACCCCTGGAGGCCAGGAAGGTCTGGGCAAGGCTGACCAGGGGCAGGGGACCTGCTGGGTCCTGCCCCTGGCCTGTGGGGCCTCTGAGCACAACCGGCCCTCTCCCACTGGAAGACCTCCCCGGCTGCCTCCAAAGGCCGTTTTGCCCGCACTCCCGCCCACTGTTCCCACCAAGCGCGCACAATGCTCCCATCCCGGGAGAAAAGCGCTTCGGGGTGGTGCTCTCTCCGGGCCCTTGCCCCTGAGACTGGGGGCCAGGCAGGGGGTCCACACTCCCAGGCCAAGGCAGAACCACATGCACACGTCTGTTCCTGACCCCTGCACCGGCAGAGAGCTCGGGGGAGCCAGAGTCTGTCAGGCAGCTGCTGGGCTGGCCACCTTTGTGGGAAGGGGCAGAGCCGACCTAGGGGCAAGTTGGGCCTCTTGCTCTCCCTGCTGCCCTGAGGCTGCTGGGCCAAAGAGGTCTTGGGCATCCAGCCCTTTGCTTGTCCCTTCCCTCTGACGAGGCCCTCTGAGCTCCAGCACCTTGCAGTGTGGAGACAGCCCCTGCCAGCAACCTCCTCTCCAAGGAGGCCTCAACCGAGACCTAGGACCAGGGGAAAGGCACCAGCGGGGATGAGCCTGGGGAGGCGCCCAGGCATGTCTGGACCCAGTCCCCGCAGCCTGCCCCTTGGTGGGGCAGTACCCCCGGAGGCCAGGAAGGTCTGGGAAAGGCTGGCCAGGGTCAGGGGACGTGCTGGGTCCTGCCCCTGGCCTGTGGGGCCTCTGAGCACAACCGGCCCTCTCCCACTGGAAGACCTCCCCGGCTGCCTCCAAAGTCCTGTTTGCCAACACTCCCACCCGCTGTTCACGCCAGACTTGCACAATGCTCCCAAGCCCGGGAGAAAAGCGCTTCGGGGTGGTGCTCTCTCCGGGCCCTTGCCCCTGAGCCTGGGGGCAAGGCATGGGGAACACACTCCCAGGCCAAGGCAGAACCACATGCCCACGTCTGTTCCTGTCCCCTGCAACGGCAGAGAGCTTGGGGGAGCCAGCGTCTGTCAGGCAGCTGCTGGGTTGGCCGCCTGTGTGGGAAGGGGCAGAGCCGCCCTAGGGGCAAGTTGGGCCTCTTGCTCTCCCTGCTGCCCTGAGGCTGCTGGGCCAAAGACGTCTTGGGCATCCAGCCCCTTACTGGTCCCTTCCCTCTGACGAGGCCCTCTGAGCTCCAGCACCTTGCAGTGTGGAGACAGCCCCTGCCAGCAACCTCCTCTCCAAGGAGGCCTCAACCGAGGCCTAGGCCCAGGGGAAAGGCACCAGCGGGGATGAGCCAGGGGAGGCGCCCGAGCATGTCTGGACCCAGTCCCCGCAGCCTGCCCCTTGGTGGGGCAGTACCCCCGGAGGCCAGGAAGGTCTGGGCAAGACTGGCCAGGGGCAGGGGCCCTGCTGGGTCCTGCCCCTGGCCTGTGGGGCCTCTGAGCACAACCGGCCCTCTCCCACTGGAAGACCTCCCCGGCTGCCTCCAAAGGCCGGTTTGCAAGCGCTCCCGGCCACTGTTACCAGCAGGCGGGCACAATGCTCCTAAGCCCGGAAGAAAAGCGCTTCAGGGTGGTGCTCTCTCTGGGCCCTTGCCCCTGAGCCTGGGGGCAAGGCAGGGTGTCCACACTCCCAGGCCAAGGCAGAACCACATGCACACGTCTGACCTGCCCCCTGCACCGGCAGAGAGCTCGGGGGAGCCAGAGTCTGTCAGGCAGCTGCTGGGCTGGCCGCCTGTGTGGGAAGTGGCAGAGCCGACCTAGGGGCAAGTTGGGCCTCTTGCTCTCCCTGCTGCCCTGAGGCTGCTGGGCCAAAGAGGTCTTGGGCATCCAGCCCCTTGCTGGTCCCTTCATTCTGACGGGGCCCTCTGAGCTCCAGCACCTTGCAGTGTGGAGACAGCCCCTGCCAGCAACCTCCTCTCCAAGGAGGCCTCAACCGAGGCCTAGGCCCAGGGGAAAGGCACCAGCGGGGATGAGCCTGGGGAGGCGCCCGGGCATTTCTGGACCCAGTCCCCGCAGCCTGCCCCTTGGTGGGGCAGTACCCCCGGAGGCCAGGAAGGTCTGGGCAAGGCTGGCCAGGGGCAGGGGCCCTGCTAGGTCCTGCCCCTGGCCTGTGGGGCCTCTGAGCACAACCGGCCCTCTCCCACTGGAAGAACTCCCCGGCTGCCTCCAAAGGCCAGTTTGCCAACACTCCCGCCCACTGTTCCCGCCAGGCACGCACAATGCTCCCAAGCCCGGGAGAAAAGCACTTCGGGGTGGTGCTCTCCTTGGGCCCTTGCCCCTGAGCCTGGGGGCCAGGCAGTTGGTCCACACTCCCAGACCAAGGCAGAACCACATGCACACGTCTGTTCCTGACCCCTGCACCGGCAGAGAGCTCGGGGGAGCCAGAGTCTGTCAGGCAGCTGCTGGGCTGGCCGCCTGTGTGGGAAGGGGCAGAGCCGACCTAGGGGCAAGTTGGGCCTCTTCCTCTCCCTGCTGCCCTGAGGCTGCTGGGCCAAAGAGGTCTTGGGCATCCAGCCCCTTGCTGGTCCCTTCCCTCTGACGAGGCCCTCTGAGCTCCAGCACCTTGCAGTGTGGAGACAGCCCCTGCCAGCAACATCCTCTCCAAGGAGGCCTCAACCGAGGCCTAGGCCCAGGGGAAAGGCACCAGCGGGGATGAGCCTGGGGAGGCGCCCGGGCATGTCTGGACCCAGTCCCCGCAGCCTGCCCCTTGGTGGGGCAGTACCCCCGGAGGCCAGGAAGATCTGGGCAAGGCTGGCCAGGGGCAGGGGCCCTGCTGGGTCCTCCCCATGGCCTGTGGGGCCTCTGAGCACAACCGGCCCTCTCCCACTGGAAGACCTCCCCGGCTGCCTCCAAAGGCCAGTTTGCCAACACTCCTGCCCGCTCTTCCCGCCAGGCACGCACAATGCTCCCAAGCCCGGGAGAAAAGCGCTTCGGGGTGGTGCTCTCTCCGGGCCCTTGCCCCTGAGCCTGTGGGCAAGGCAGGGGGAACACACTCCCAGACCAAGGCAGAAACACATGCACACGTCTGTTCCTGTCCCCTGCACCGGCAGAGAGCTCGGGGGAGCCAGAGTCTCTCAGGCAGGTGCTGGGCTGGCCGCCTGTGTGGGAAGGGGCAGAGCCGACCTAGGGGCAAGTTGGGCCTCTTGCTCTCCCTGCTGCCCTGAGGCTGCAGGGCCAAAGACGTCTTGGGCATCCAGCCCCTTACTGGTCCCTTCCCTCTGACGAGGCCCTCTGAGCTCCAGCACCTTGCAGTGTGGAGACAGCCCCTGCCAGCAATCTCCTCTCCAAGGAGGCCTCATCCGAGGCCTAGGCCCAGGGGAAAGGCACCAGCGGGGTTGAGCAAGGGGAGGTGCCCGGGCATGTCTGGACCCTGTCCCCGCAGCCTGCCCCTTGGTGGGGCAGTACCCCCGGAGGCCAGGAAGGTCTGGGCAAGGCTGGCCAGGGGTAGGGGCCCTGCTGGGTCCTGCCCCTGGCCTGTGGGGCCTCTGAGCACAACCGGCCCTCTCCCACTGGAAGACCTCCCCGGCTGCCTCCAAAGGCCGGTTTGCAAGCACTCCCGCCCACTGTTCCCGCCAGGCAGGCACAATGCTCCCAAGCCCGGGAGAAAAGCGCTTCGGGGTGGTGCTCTCCTCGGGCCCTTGCCCCTGAGCCTGGGGGCCAGGCAGTTGGAACACACTCCCAGGCCAAGGCAGAACGACATGCACACGTCTGTTCCTGCCCCCTACACCGGCAGAGAGCTCGGGGGAGCCAGAGACTGCCAGGCTGCTGCTGGGCTGGCTGCCTGTGTGGGACGGGGCAGAGCCGACCTAGGGGCAAGTTGGGCCTCTTGCTCTCCCTGCTGCCCTGAGGCTGCTGGGTCAAAGAGGTCTTGGGCATCCAGCCCTTTGCTGGTCCCTTCCCTCTGACGAGGCCCTCTGAGCTCCAGCACCTTGCAGTGTGGAGACAGCCCCTGCCAGCAACCTCCTCTCCAAAGAGGCCTCAACCGAGGCCTACGCCCAGGGGAAAAGCACCAGCGGGGATGATCCTGGGGAGGCGCACGGACATGTCTGGACCCAGTCCCCGCAGCCTGCCCCTTGGTGGGGCAGTACCCCCGGAGGCCAGGAAGGTCTGGGCAAGGCTGGCCAGGGGCAGGGGACCTGCTGGGTCCTGCCCCTGGCCTGTGAGGCCTCTGAGCACAACCGGCCCTCTCCCACTGGAAGACCTCCCCAGCTGCCTCCAAAGTCCTGTTTGCAAACACTCCCGCCCGCTGTTCACGCCAGGCTCGCACAATGCTCCCAAGCCCGGGAGAAAAGCGCTTCGGGGTGGTGCTCTCTCCGGGCCCTTGCCCCTGAGCCTGGGGGCCAGGCAGTGGGTCCACACTCCCAGACCAAGGCAGAACCACATGCACACGTCTGTTCCTGACCCCTGCACCGGCAGAGAGCTCAGGGGAGCCTGAGTCTGTCAGGCAGCTGCTGGGCTGGCCGCCTGTGTCGGAAGGGGCAGAGCCGACCTAGAGGCAAGTTGGGCCTCTTCCTCTCCCTGCTGCCCTGAGGCTGCTGGGCCAAAGAGGTCTTGGGCATCCAGCCCCTTGCTGGTCCCTTCCCTCTGACGAGGCCCTCTGAGCTCCAGCACCTTGCAGTGTGGAGACAGCCCCTGCCAGCAACCTCCTCTCCAATGAGGCCTCAACCGAGGCCTAGGCCCAGGGAAAAGGCACCAGCGGGGATGAGCCTGGGGAGGCGCCCGGGCATGTCTGGACCCAGTCCCCGCAGCCTGCCCCTTGGTGGGGCAGTACCCCCGGAGGCCAGGAAGGTCTGTGCAAGGCTGCCAGGGGCAGGGACAGCGCTGGGTCCTGCCCCTGGCCTGTGGGACGTCTGAGCACAACCGGCACTCTCCCGCTGGAAGACCTCCCCGTCTGCCTCCAAAGGCCGGTTTGCAAGCACTCCCGCCCGCTGTTCCCGCCAGGCACGCACAATGCTCCCAAGCCCGGGAGAAAAGCGCTTCGGGGTGGTGCTCTCTCCGGGCCCTTGCCCCTAAACCTGCGGGCCAGGCAGGGGGAACACACTCCCAGGCCAAGACAGAACGACATGAACACGTCTGTTCCTGCCCCCTACACCGGCAGAGAGCTCGGGGGAGCCAGAGTCTCTCAGGCAGGTGCTGGGCTGGCCGCCTGTGTGGGAAGGGGCAGAGCCGACCTAGGGGCAAGTTGGGCCTCTTGCTCTCCCTGCTGCCCTGAGGCTGCTGGGCCAAAGCCGTCTTGGGCATCCAGCCCTTTGCTGGTCCCTTCCCTCTGACGAGGCCCTCTGAGCTCCAGCACCTTGCAGTGTGGAGACAGCACCTGCCAGCAATCTCCTCTCCAAGGAGGCCTCAACCGAGGCCTAGGCCCAGGGGAAAGGCACCAGCGGGGATGAGCCTGGGGAGGCGCCCGGGCATGTCTGGACCCAGTCCCCGCAGCCTGCCCCTTGGTGGGGCAGTACCACTGGAGGCCAGGAAGGTCTGGGCAAGGCTGACCAGGGGCAGGGGACCTGCTGGGTCCTGCCCCTGGCCTGTGGGGCCTCTGAGCACAACCGGCCCTCTCCCACTGGAAGACCTCCCCGGCTGCCTCCAAAGGCCGTTTTGCACGCACTCCCGCCCACTCTTCCCACCAAGCGCGCACAATGCTCCCAAGCCCGGGAGAAAAGCGCTTCGGGGTGGTGCTCTCTCCGGGCCCTTGCCCCTGAGACTGTTGGCCAGGCAGGGGGTCCACACTCCCAGGCCAAGGCAGAACCACATGCACACGTCTGTTCCTGACCCCTGCACCGGCAGAGAGCTCGGGGGAGCCAGAGTCTGTCAGGCAGCTGCTGGGCTGGCCGCCTTTGTGGGAAGGGGCAGAGCCGACCTAGGTTCAAGTAGGGCCTCTTGCTCTCCCTGCTGCCCTGAGGCTGCTGGGCCAAAGAGGTCTTGGGCATCCAGCCCTTTGATTGTCCCTTCCCTCTGACGAGGCCCTCTGAGCTCCAGCACCTTGCAGTGTGGAGACAGCCCCTGCCAGCAACCTCCTCTCCAAGGAGGCCTCAACCGAGACCTAGGACCAGGGGAAAGGCACCAGCGGGGATGAGCCTGGGGAGGCGCCCAGGCATGTCTGGACCCAGTCCCCGCAGCCTGCCCCTTGGTGGGGCAGTACCCCCGGAGGCCAGGAAGGTCTGGGAAAGGCTGGCCAGGGGCAGGGGACCTGCTGGGTCCTGCCCCTGGCCTGTGGGGCCTCTGAGCACAACCGGCCCTCTCCCACTGGAGACCTCCCCGGCTGCCTCCAAAGGCCGGTTTGCAAGCGCTCCCGGCCACTGTTACCAGCAGGCGGGCACAATGCTCCTAAGCCCGGAAGAAAAGCGCTTCAGGGTGGTGCTCTCTCTGAGCCCTTGCCCCTGAGCCTGGGGGCAAGGCAGGGTGTCCACACTCCCAGGCCAAGGCAGAACCACATGCACACGTCTGACCTGCCCCCTGCACCGGCAGAGAGCTCGGGGGAGCCAGAGTCTGTCAGGCAGCTGCTGGGCTGGCCGCCTGTGTGGGAAGTGGCAGAGCCGACCTAGGGGCAAGTTGGGCCTCTTGCTCTCCCTGCTGCCCTGAGGCTGCTGGGCCAAAGAGGTCTTGGGCATCCAGCCCCTTGCTGGTCCCTTCCCTCTGACGAGGCCCTCTGAGCTCCAGCACCTTGCAGTGTGGAGACAGCCCCTGCCAGCAACCTCCTCTCCAAGGAGGCCTCAACCGAGGCCTATGCCCAGGGGAAAGGCACCAGCGGGGATGAGCCAGTGGAGGCGCCCGGGCATGTCTGGACCCAGTCCCCGCAGCCTGCCCCTTGGTGGGGCAGTACCCCCGGAGGCCAGGAAGGTCTGGGCAAGGCTGGCCAGGGGCAGGGGCCCTGCTGGGTCCTGCCCCTGGCCTGTGGGGCCTCTGAGCACAACCGGCCCTCTCCCACTGGAAGAACTCCCCGGCTGCCTCCAAAGGCCAGTTTGCCAACACTCCCGCCCGCTGTTCCCGCCAGGCACGCACAATGCTCCCAAGCCCGGGAGAAAAGCGCTTCGGGGTGGTGCTCTCCTCGGGCCCTTGCCCCTGAGCCTGGGGGCCAGGCAGTTGGTCCACACTCCCAGACCAAGGCAGAACCACATGCACACGTCTGTTCCTGACCCCTGCACCGGCAGAGAGCTCGGGGGAGCCAGAATCTGTCAGGCAGCTGCTGGGCTGGCCGCCTGTGTGGGAAGGGGCAGAGCCGACCTAGGGGCAAGTTGGGCCTCTTCCTCTCCCTGCTGCCCTGAGGCTGCTGGGCCAAAGAGGTCTTGGGCATCCAGCCACTTGCTGGTCCCTTCCCTCTGACGAGGCCCTCTGAGCTCCAGCACCTTGCAGTGTGGAGACAGCCCCTGCCAGCAACATCCTCTCCAAGGAGGCCTCAACCGAGGCCTAGGCCCAGGGGAAAGGCACCAGCGGGGATGAGCCTGGGGAGGCGCCCGGGCATGTCTGGACCCAGTCCCCGCAGCCTGCCCCTTGGTGGGGCAGTACCCCCGGAGGCCAGGAAGATCTGGGCAAGGCTGGCCAGGGGCAGGGGCCCTGCTGGGTCCTCCCCATGGCCTGTGGGGCCTCTGAGCACAACCGGCCCTCTCCCACTGGAAGACCTCCCCGGCTGCCTCCAAAGGCCAGTTTGCCAACACTCCTGCCCGCTCTTCCCGCCAGGCACGCACAATGCTCCCAAGCCCGGGAGAAAAGCGCTTCGGGGTGGTGGTCTCTCCGGGCCCTTGCCCCTGAGCCTGGGGGCCAGGCAGGGGATCCACAGTCCCAGGCCAAGGCACAACAACATGCACACGTCTGTTCCTGCCCCCTCCACCGGCAGAGAGCTGGGGGGAGCCAGAGTCTGTCAGGCAGCTGCTGGGCTGGCCGCCTGTGTGGGAACGGGCAGAGCCGACCTAGGGGCAAGTTGGGCCTCTTCCTCTCCCTGCTGCCCTGAGGCTGCTGGGCCAAAGAGGTCTTGGGCATCCAGCCCCTTGCTTGTCCCTTCCCTCTGACGAGGCCCTCTGAGCTCCAGCACCTTGCAGTGTGGAGACAGCCCCTGCCAGCAATCTCCTCTCCAAGGAGGCCTCAACCGAGGCCTAGGCCCAGGGAAAAGGCACCAGCGGGGTTGAGCCAGGGGAGGCGCCCGGGCATGTCTGGACCCTGTCCCCGCAGCCTGCCCCTTGGTGGGGCAGTACCCCCGGAGGCCAGGAAGGTCTGGGCAAGGCTGGCCAGGGGCAGGGGCCCTGCTGGGTCCTGCCCCTGGCCTGTGGGGCCTCTGAGCACAACCGGCCCTTGCCCACTGGAAGACCTCCCCGGCTGCCTCCAAAGGCCGGTTTGCAAGCACTCCCGCCCACTGTTCCCGCCAGGCTCGCACAATGCTCCCAAGCCCGGGAGAAAAGCGCTTTGGGGTGGTGGTCTCTCCGGGCCCCTGCCCCTGAGCCTGGGGGCCAGGCAGGGGATCCACAGTCCCAGGCCAAGGCAGAACCACATGCACACGTCTGTTCCTGCCCCCTCCACCGGCAGAGAGCTGGGGGGAGCCAGAGTCTGTCAGGCAGCTGCTGGGCTGGCCGCCTGTGTGGGAAGGGGCAGAGCCGACCTAGGGGCAAGTTGGGCCTCTTGCTCTCCCTGCTGCCCTGAGGCTGCTGGGCCAAAGAGGTCTTGGGCATCCAGCCCCTTGCTGGTCCCTTCCCTCTGACGAGGCCCTCTGAGCTCCAGCACCTTGCAGTGTGGAGACAGCCCCTGTCAGCAACCTCTTCTCCAAGGAGGCCTCAACCGAGGCCTAGGCCCAGGGGAAAGGCACCAGAGGGGATGAGCCAGTGGAGGCGCACGGGCATGTCTGGACCCAGTCCCCGCAGCCTGCCCCTTGGTGGGGCAGTACCCCCGGAGGCCAGGAAGGTCTGGGCAAGGCTGGCCAGGGGCAGGGGCCCTGCTGGGTCCTGCCCCTGGCCTGTGGGGCCTCTGAGCACAACCGGCCCTCTCCCACTGGAAGACCTCCCCGGCTGCCTCCAAAGGCCGGTTTGCCAACACTCCCGCCCGCTGTTCCCGCCAGGCACGCACAATGCTCCCAAGCCCGGGAGAAAAGCGCTTCAGGGTGTTGCCCTCTCCGGGCCCTTGCCCCTGAGCCTAGGGTCCAGGCAGTGGGTCCACACTCCCAGACCAAGGCAGAACCACATGCACACGTCTGTTCCTGACCCCTGCACCGGCAGAGAGCTCGGGGGAGCCAGAGTCTGTCAGGCAGCTGCTGGGTTGGCTGCCTGTGTGGGAAGGGGCAGAGCCGACCTAGGGGCAAGTTGGGCCTCTTCCTCTCCCTGCTGCCCTGAGGCTGCTGGGCCAAAGACGTCTTGGGCATCCAGCCCCTTACTGGTCCCTTCCCTCTGACGAGGCCCTCTGAGCTCCAGCACCTTGCAGTGTGGAGACAGCCCCTGCCAGCAACCTCCTCTCCAAGGAGGCCTCAACCGAGGCCTAGGCCCAGGGGAAAGGCACCAGCGGGGATGAGCCAGTGGAGGCGCAAGGGCATGTCTGGACCCAGTCCCCGCAGCCTGCCCCTTGGTGGGGCAGTACCCCCGGAGGCCAGGAAGGTCTGGGCAAGGCTGCGAGGGGCAGGGGCCCTGCTGGGTCGTGCCCCTGGCCTGTGGGGCATCTGAGCACAACCGGCACTCTCCCGCTGGAAGACCTCCCCGTCTGCCTCCAAAGGCCGGTTTGCAAGCACTCCCGCCCGCTGTTCCCGCCAGGCAGGCACAATGCTCCCAAGCCCGGGAGAAAAGCGCTTCGGGGTGGTGCTCTCCTCGGGCCCTTGCCCCTGAGCCTGGGGGCCAGGCAGTTGGAACACACTCCCAGGCCAAGGCAGAACGACATGCACACGTCTGTTCCTGCCCCCTACACCGGCAGAGAGCTCAGGGGAGCCAGAGACTGCCAGGCTGCTGCTGGGCTGGCTGCCTGTGTGGGACGGGGCAGAGCCGACCTAGGGGCAAGTTGGGCCTCTTGCTCTCCCTGCTGCCCTGAGGCTGCTGGGTCAAAGAGGTCTTGGGCATCCAGCCCTTTGCTGGTCCCTTCCCTCTGACGAGGCCCTCTGAGCTCCAGCACCTTGCAGTGTGGAGACAGCCCCTGCCAGCAACCTCCTCTCCAAAGAGGCCTCAACCGAGGCCTACGCCCAGGGGAAAAGCACCAGCGGGGATGATCCTGGGGAGGCGCATGGACATGTCTGGACCCAGTCCCCGCAGCCTGCCCCTTGGTGGGGCAGTACCCCCGGAGGCCAGGAAGGTCTGGGCAAGGCTGGCCAGGGGCAGGGTCCCTGCTGGGTCCTGCCCCTGGCCTGTGAGGCCTCTGAGCACAACCGGCCCTCTCCCACTGGAAGACCTCCCCAGCTGCCTCCAAAGTCCTGTTTGCAAACACTCCCGCCCGCTGTTCACGCCAGGCTCGCACAATGCTCCCAAGCCCGGGAGAAAAGCGCTTCGGGGTGGTGCTCTCTCCGGGCCCTTGCCCCTGAGCCTGGGGGCCAGGCAGTGGGTCCACACTCCCAGACCAAGGCAGAACCACATGCACACGTCTGTTCCTGACCCCTGCACCGGCAGAGAGCTCGGGGGAGCCAGAGTCTGTCAGGCAGCTGCTGGGCTGGCCGCCTTTGTGGGAAGGGGCAGAGCCGACCTAGGGGCAAGTTGGGCCTCTTCCTCTCCCTGCTGCCCTGAGGCTGCTGGGCCAAAGAGGTCTTGGGCATCCAGCCCCTTGCTGGTCCCTTCCCTCTGACGAGGCCCTCTGAGCTCCAGCACCTTGCAGTGTGGAGACAGCCCCTGCCAGCAACCTCCTCTCCAATGAGGCCTCAACCGAGGCCTAGGCCCAGGGGAAAGGCACCAGCGGGGATGAGCCTGGGGAGGCGCCCGGGCATGTCTGGACCCAGTCCCCGCAGCCTGCCCCTTGGTGGGGCAGTACCCCCGGAGGCCAGGAAGGTCTGTGCAAGGCTGCCAGGGGCAGGGACAGCGCTGGGTCCTGCCCCTGGCCTGTGGGACGTCTGAGCACAACCGGCACTCTCCCGCTGGAAGACCTCCCCGTCTGCCTCCAAAGGCCGGTTTGCAAGCACTCCCGCCCGCTGTTCCCGCCAGGCACGCACAATGCTCCCAAGCCCGGGAGAAAAGCGCTTCGGGGTGGTGCTCTCTCCGGGCCCTTGCCCCTAAGCCTGCGGGACAGGCAGGGGGAACACACTCCCAGGCCAAGACAGAACGACATGAACACGTCTGTTCCTGCCCCCTACACCGGCAGAGAGCTCGGGGGAGCCAGAGTCTCTCAGGCAGGTGCTGGGCTGGCCGCCTGTGTGGGAAGGGGCAGAGCCGACCTAGGGGCAAGTTGGGCCTCTTGCTCTCCCTGCTGCCCTGAGGCTGCTGGGCCAAAGACGTCTTGGGCATCCAGCCCTTTGCTGGTCCCTTCCCTCTGACGAGGCCCTCTGAGCTCCAGCACCTTGCAGTGTGGAGACAGCACCTGCCAGCAATCTCCTCTCCAAGGAGGCCTCAACCGAGGCCTAGGCCCAGGGGAAAGGCACCAGAGGGGATGAGCCTGGGGAGGCGCACGGGCATGTCTGGACCCAGTCCCCGCAGCCTGCCCCTTGGTGGGGCAGTACCACTGGAGGCCAGGAAGGTCTGGGCAAGGCTGACCAGGGGCAGGGGACCTGCTGGGTCCTGCCCCTGGCCTGTGGGGCCTCTGAGCACAACCGGCCCTCTCCCACTGGAAGACCTCCCCGGCTGCCTCCAAAGGCCGTTTTGCACGCACTCCCGCCCACTCTTCCCACCAAGCGCGCACAATGCTCCCAAGCCCGGGAGAAAAGCGCTTCGGGGTGGTGCTCTCTCCGGGCCCTTGCCCCTGAGACTGGGGGCCAGGCAGGGGGTCCACACTCCCAGGCCAAGGCAGAACCACATGCACACGTCTGTTCCTGACCCCTGCACCGGCAGAGAGCTCGGGGGAGCCAGAGTCTGTCAGGCAGCTGCTGGGCTGGCCACCTTTGTGGGAAGGGGCAGAGCCGACCTAGGTTCAAGTAGGGCCTCTTGCTCTCCCTGCTGCCCTGAGGCTGCTGGGCCAAAGAGGTCTTGGGCATCCAGCCCTTTGCTTGTCCCTTCCCTCTGACGAGGCCCTCTGAGCTCCAGCACCTTGCAGTGTGGAGACAGCCCCTGCCAGCAACCTCCTCTCCAAGGAGGCCTCAACCGAGACCTAGGACCAGGGGAAAGGCACCAGCGGGGATGAGCCTGGGGAGGCGCCCAGGCATGTCTGGACCCAGTCCCCGCAGCCTGCCCCTTGGTGGGGCAGTACCCCCGGAGGCCAGGAAGGTCTGGGAAAGGCTGGCCAGGGGCAGGGGACCTGCTGGATCCTGCCCCTGGCCTGTGGGGCCTCTGAGCACAACCGGCCCTCTCCCACTGGAAGACCTCCCCGGCTGCCTCCAAAGTCCTGTTTGCCAACACTCCCACCCGCTGTTCACGCCAGACTTGCACAATGCTCCCAAGCCCGGGAGAAAAGCGCTTCGGGGTGGTGCTCTCTCCGGGCCCTTGCCCCTGAGCCTGGGGGCAAGGCATGGGGAACACACTCCCAGGCCAAGGCAGAACCACATGCCCACGTCTGTTCCTGTCCCCTGCACCGGCAGAGAGCTTGGGGGAGCCAGAGTCTGTCAGGCAGCTGCTGGGTTGGCCGCCTGTGTGGGAAGGGGCAGAGCCGCCCTAGGGGCAAGTTGGGCCTCTTGCTCTCCCTGCTGCCCAGAGGCTGCTGGGCCAAAGACGTCTTGGGCATCCAGCCCCTTACTGGTCCCTTCCCTCTGACGAGGCCCTCTGAGCTCCAGCACCTTGCAGTGTGGAGACAGCCCCTGCCAGCAACCTCCTCTCCAAGGAGGCCTCAACCGAGGCCTAGGCCCAGGGAAAAGGCACCAGCGGGGATGAGCCAGGGGAGGCGCCCGAGCATGTCTGGACCCAGTCCCCGCAGCCTGCCCCTTGGTGGGGCAGTACCCCCGGAGGCCAGGAAGGTCTGGGTAAGACTGGCCAGGGGCAGGGGCCCTGCTGGGTACTGCCCCTGGCCTGTGGGGCCTCTGAGCACAACCGGCCCTCTCCCACTGGAAGACCTCCCCGGCTGCCTCCAAAGGCCGGTTTGCAAGCGCTCCCGGCCACTGTTACCAGCAGGCGGGCACAATGCTCCTAAGCCCGGAAGAAAAGCGCTTCAGGGTGGTGCTCTCTCTGGGCCCTTGCCCCTGAGCCTGGGGGCAAGGCAGGGTGTCCACACTCCCAGGCCAAGGCAGAACCACATGCACACGTCTGACCTGCCCCCTGCACCGGCAGAGAGCTCGGGGGAGCCAGAGTCTGTCAGGCAGCTGCTGGGCTGGCCGCCTGTGTGGGAAGTGGCAGAGCCGACCTAGGGGCAAGTTGGGCCTCTTGCTCTCCCTGCTGCCCTGAGGCTGCTGGGCCAAAGAGGTCTTGGGCATCCAGCCCCTTGCTGGTCCCTTCCCTCTGACGAGGCCCTCTGAGCTCCAGCACCTTGCAGTGTGGAGACAGCCCCTGCCAGCAACCTCCTCTCCAAGGAGGCCTCAACCGAGGCCTAGGCCCAGGGGAAAGGCACCAGCGGGGATGAGCCTGGGGAGGCGCCCGGGCATGTCTGGACCCAGTCCCCGCAGCCTGCCCCTTGGTGGGGCAGTACCCCCGGAGGCCAGGAAGGTCTGGGCAAGGCTGGCCAGGGGCAGGGGCCCTGCTGGGTCCTGCCCCTGGCCTGTGGGGCCTCTGAGCACAACCGGCCCTCTCCCACTGGAAGAACTCCCCGGCTGCCTCCAAAGGCCAGTTTGCCAACACTCCCGCCCGCTGTTCCCGCCAGGCACGCACAATGCTCCCAAGCCCGGGAGAAAAGCGCTTCGGGGTGGTGCTCTCCTCGGGCCCTTGCCCCTGAGCCTGGGGGCCAGGCAGTTGGTCCACACTCCCAGACCAAGGCAGAACCACATGCACACGTCTGTTCCTGACCCCTGCACCGGCAGAGAGCTCGGGGGAGCGAGAATCTGTCAGGCAGCTGCTGGGCTGGCCGCCTGTGTGGGAAGGGGCAGAGCCGACCTAGGGGCAAGTTGGGCCTCTTCCTCTCCCTGCTGCCCTGAGGCTGCTGGGCCAAAGAGGTCTTGGGCATCCAGCCACTTGCTGGTCCCTTCCCTCTGACGAGGCCCTCTGAGCTCCAGCACCTTGCAGTGTGGAGACAGCCCCTGCCAGCAACATCCTCTCCAAGGAGGCCGCAACCGAGGCCTAGGCCCAGGGGAAAGGCACCAGCGGGGATGAGCCTGGGGAGGCGCCCGGGCATGTCTGGACCCAGTCCCCGCAGCCTGCCCCTTGGTGGGGCAGTACCCCCGGAGGCCAGGAAGATCTGGGCAAGGCTGGCCAGGGGCAGGGGCCCTGCTGGGTCCTCCCCATGGCCTGTGGGGCCTCTGAGCACAACCGGCCCTCTCCCACTGGAAGACCTCCCCGGCTGCCTCCAAAGGCCAGTTTGCCAACACTCCTGCCCGCTCTTCCCGCCAGGCACGCACAATGCTCCCAAGCCCGGGAGAAAAGCGCTTCGGGGTGGTGGTCTCTCCGGGCCCTTGCCCCTGAGCCTGGGGGCCAGGCAGGGGATCCACAGTCCCAGGCCAAGGCACAACAACATGCACACGTCTGTTCCTGCCCCCTCCACCGGCAGAGAGCTGGGGGGAGCCAGAGTCTGTCAGGCAGCTGCTGGGCTGGCCGCCTGTGTGGGAAGGGGCAGAGCCGACCTAGGGGCAAGTTGGGCCTCTTCCTCTCCCTGCTGCCCTGAGGCTGCTGGGCCAAAGAGGTCTTGGGCATCCAGCCCCTTGCTTGTCCCTTCCCTCTGACGAGGCCCTCTGAGCTCCAGCACCTTGCAGTGTGGAGACAGCCCCTGCCAGCAATCTCCTCTCCAAGGAGGCCTCAACCGAGGCCTAGGCCCAGGGAAAAGGCACCAGCGGGGTTGAGCCAGGGGAGGCGCCCGGGCATGTCTGGACCCTGTCCCCGCAGCCTGCCCCTTGGTGGGGCAGTACCCCCGGAGGCCAGGAAGGTCTGGGCAAGGCTGGCCAGGGGCAGGGGCCCTGCTGGGTCCTGCCCCTGGCCTGTGGGGCCTCTGAGCACAACCGGCCCTTGCCCACTGGAAGACCTCCCCGGCTGCCTCCAAAGGCCGGTTTGCAAGCACTCCCGCCCACTGTTCCCGCCAGGCGCGCACAATGCTCCCAAGCCCGGGAGAAAAGCGCTTCGGGGTGGTGGTCTCTCCGGGCCCCTGCCCCTGAGCCTGGGGGCCAGGCAGGGGATCCACAGTCCCAGGCCAAGGCAGAACCACATGCACACGTCTGTTCCTGCCCCCTCCACCGGCAGAGAGCTGGGGGGAGCCAGAGTCTGTCAGGCAGCTGCTGGGCTGGCCGCCTGTGTGGGAAGGGGCAGAGCCGACCTAGGGGCAAGTTGGGCCTCTTGCTCTCCCTGCTGCCCTGAGGCTGCTGGGCCAAAGAGGTCTTGGGCATCCAGCCCCTTGCTGGTCCCTTCCCTCTGACGAGGCCCTCTGAGCTCCAGCACCTTGCAGTGTGGAGACAGCCCCTGCCAGCAACCTCCTCTCCAAGGAGGCCTCAACCGAGGCCTAGGCCCAGGGGAAAGGCACCAGCGGGGATGAGCCAGTGGAGGCGCACGGGCATGTCTGGACCCAGTCCCCGCAGCCTGCCCCTTGGTGGGGCAGTACCCCCGGAGGCCAGGAAGGTCTGGGCAAGGCTGGCCAGGGGCAGGGGCCCTGCTGGGTCCTGCCCCTGGCCTGTGGGGCCTCTGAGCACAACCGGCCCTCTCCCACTGGAAGACCTCCCCGGCTGCCTCCAAAGGCCGGTTTGCCAACACTCCCGCCCGCTGTTCCCGCCAGGCACGCACAATGCTCCCAAGCCCGGGAGAAAAGCGCTTCAGGGTGTTGCCCTCTCCGGGCCCTTGCCCCTGAGCCTGGGGTCCAGGCAGTGGGTCCACACTCCCAGACCAAGGCAGAACCACATGCACACGTCTGTTCCTGACCCCTGCACCGGCAGAGAGCTCGGGGGAGCCAGAGTCTGTCAGGCAGCTGCTGGGTTGGCTGCCTGTGTGGGAAGGGGCAGAGCCGACCTAGGGGCAAGTTGGGCCTCTTGCTCTCCCTGCTGCCCTGAGGCTGCTGGGCCAAAGACGTCTTGGGCATCCAGCCCCTTACTGGTCCCTTCCCTCTGACGAGGCCCTCTGAGCTCCAGCACCTTGCAGTGTGGAGACAGCCCCTGCCAGCAACCTCCTCTCCAAGGAGGCCTCAACCGAGGCCTAGGCCCAGGGGAAAGGCACCAGCGGGGATGAGCCAGTGGAGGCGCAAGGACATGTCTGGACCCAGTCCCCGCAGCCTGCCCCTTGGTGGGGCAGTACCCCCGGAGGCCAGGAAGGTCTGGGCAAGGCTGGCCAGGGGCAGGGGACCTGCTGGGTCCTGCCCCTGGCCTGTGAGGCCTCTGAGCACAACCGGCCCTCTCCCACTGGAAGACCTCCCCAGCTGCCTCCAAAGTCCTGTTTGCAAACACTCCCGCCCGCTGTTCACGCCAGGCTCGCACAATGCTCCCAAGCCCGGGAGAAAAGCGCTTCGGGGTGGTGCTCTCTCCGGGCCCTTGCCCCTGAGCCTGGGGGCCAGGCAGTGGGTCCACACTCCCAGACCAAGGCAGAACCACATGCACACGTCTGTTCCTGACCCCTGCACCGGCAGAGAGCTCGGGGGAGCCAGAGTCTGTCAGGCAGCTGCTGGGCTGGCCGCCTGTGTGGGAAGGGGCAGAGCCGACCTAGGGGCAAGTTGGGCCTCTTCCTCTCCCTGCTGCCCTGAGGCTGCTGGGCCAAAGAGGTCTTGGGCATCCAGCCCCTTGCTGGTCCCTTCCCTCTGACGAGGCCCTCTGAGCTCCAGCACCTTGCAGTGTGGAGACAGCCCCTGCCAGCAACCTCCTCTCCAATGAGGCCTCAACCGAGGCCTAGGCCCAGGGGAAAGGCACCAGCGGGGATGAGCCTGGGGAGGCGCCCGGGCATGTCTGGACCCAGTCCCTGCAGCCTGCCCCTTGGTGGGGCAGTATCCCCGGAGGCCAGGAAGGTCTGTGCAAGGCTGCCAGGGGCCGGGACAGCGCTGGGTCCTGCCCCTGGCCTGTGGGACGTCTGAGCACAACCGGCACTCTCCCGCTGGAAGACCTCCCCGTCTGCCTCCAAAGGCCGGTTTGCAGGCACTCCCGCCCGCTGTTCCCGCCAGGCACGCACAATGCTCCCAAGCCCGGGAGAAAAGCGCTTCGGGGTGGTGCTCTCTCCGGGCCCTTGCCCCTAAGCCTGCGGGCCAGGCAGGGGGAACACACTCCCAGGCCAAGACAGAACGACATGAACACGTCTGTTCCTGCCCCCTACACCGGCAGAGAGCTTGGGGGAGCCAGAGTCTCTCAGGCAGCTGCTGGGTTGGCCGCCTGTGTGGGAAGGGGCAGAGCCGACCTAGGGGCAAGTTGGGCCTCTTCCTCTCCCTGCTGCCCTGAGGCTGCTGGGCCAAAGACGTCTTGGGCATCCAGCCCCTTACTGGTCCCTTCCCTCTGACGAGGCCCTCTGAGCTCCAGCACCTTGCAGTGTGGAGACAGCCCCTGCCAGCAACCTCTTCTCCAAGGAGGCCTCAACCGAGGCCTAGGCCCAGGGGAAAGGCACCAGCGGGGATGAGCCAGTGGAGGCGCACGGGCATGTCTGGACCCAGTCCCTGCAGCCTGCCCCTTGGTGGGGCAGTACCCCCGGAGGCCAGGAAGGTCTGGGCAAGGCTGGCCAGGGGCAGGGGCCCTGCTGCGTCCTGCCCCTGGCCTGTGGGGCCTCTGAGCACAACCGGCCCTCTCCCACTGGAAGACCTCCCCGGCTGCCTCCAAAGGCCGGTTTGCCAACACTCCCGCCCGCTGTTCCCGCCAGGCACGCACAATTCTCCCAAGCCCGGGAGAAAAGCGCTTCAGGGTGTTGCCCTCTCCGGGACCTTGCCCCTGAGCCTGGGGTCCAGGCAGTGGGTCCACACTCCCAGACCAAGGCAGAACCACATGCACACGTCTGTTCCTGACCCCTGCACCGGCAGAGAGCTCGGGGGAGCCAGAGTCTGTCAGGCAGCTGCTGGGTTGGCTGCCTGTGTGGGAAGGGGCAGAGCCGACCTAGGGGCAAGTTGGGCCTCTTGCTCTCCCTGCTGCCCTGAGGCTGCTGGGCCAAAGACGTCTTGGGCATCCAGCCCCTTACTGGTCCCTTCCCTCTGACGAGGCCCTCTGAGCTCCAGCACCTTGCAGTGTGGAGACAGCCCCTGCCAGCAACCTCCTCTCCAAGGAGGCCTCAACCGAGGCCTAGGCCCAGGGGAAAGGCACCAGCGGGGATGAGCCAGTGGAGGCGCAAGGGCATGTCTGGACCCAGTCCCCGCAGCCTGCCCCTTGGTGGGGCAGTACCCCCGGAGGCCAGGAAGGTCTGGGCAAGGCTGCGAGGGGCAGGGGCCCTGCTGGGTCGTGCCCCTGGCCTGTGGGGCGTCTGAGCACAACCGGCACTCTCCCGCTGGAAGACCTCCCCGTCTGCCTCCAAAGGCCGGTTTGCAAGCACTCCCGCCCGCTGTTCCCGCCAGGCAGGCACATTGCTCCCAAGCCCGGGAGAAAAGCGCTTCGGGGTGGTGCTCTCCTCGGGCCCTTGCCCCTGAGTCTGGGGGCCAGGCAGTTGGAACACACTCCCAGGCCAAGGCAGAACGACATGCACACGTCTGTTCCTGCCCCCTACACCGGCAGAGAGCTCGGGGGAGCCAGAGACTGCCAGGCTGCTGCTGGGCTGGCTGCCTGTGTGGGACGGGGCAGAGCCGACCTAGGGGCAAGTTGGGCCTCTTGCTCTCCCTGCTGCCCTGAGGCTGCTGGGTCAAAGAGGTCTTGGGCATCCAGCCCTTTGCTGGTCCCTTCCCTCTGACGAGGCCCTCTGAGCTCCAGCACCTTGCAGTGTGGAGACAGCCCCTGCCAGCAACCTCCTCTCCAAAGAGGCCTCAACCGAGGCCTACGCCCAGGGGAAAAGCACCAGCGGGGATGATCCTGGGGAGGCGCACGGACATGTCTGGACCCAGTCCCCGCAGCCTGCCCCTTGGTGGGGCAGTACCCCCGGAGGCCAGGAAGGTCTGGGCAAGGCTGGCCAGGGGCAGGGGACCTGCTGGGTCCTGCCCCTGGCCTGTGAGGCCTCTGAGCACAACCGGCCCTCTCCCACTGGAAGATCTCCCCAGCTGCCTCCAAAGTCCTGTTTGCAAACACTCCCGCCCGCTGTTCACGCCAGGCTCGCACAATGCTCCCAAGCCCGGGAGAAAAGCGCTTCGGGGTGGTGCTCTCTCCGGGCCCTTGCCCCTGAGCCTGGGGGCCAGGCAGTGGGTCCACACTCCCAGACCAAGGCAGAACCACATGCACACGTCTGTTCCTGACCCCTGCACCGGCAGAGAGCTCAGGGGAGCCAGAGTCTGTCAGGCAGCTGCTGGGCTGGCCGCCTGTGTGGGAAGGGGCAGAGCCGACCTAGGGGCAAGTTGGGCCTCTTCCTCTCCCTGCTGCCCTGAGGCTGCTGGGCCAAAGAGGTCTTGGGCATCCAGCCCCTTGCTGGTCCCTTCCCTCTGACGAGGCCCTCTGAGCTCCAGCACCTTGCAGTGTGGAGACAGCCCCTGCCAGCAACCTCCTCTCCAATGAGGCCTCAACCGAGGCCTAGGCCCAGGGGAAAGGCACCAGCGGGGATGAGCCTGGGGAGGCGCCCGGGCATGTCTGGACCCAGTCCCCGCAGCCTGCCCCTTGGTGGGGCAGTACCCCCGGAGGCCAGGAAGGTCTGTGCAAGGCTGCCAGGGGCAGGGACAGCGCTGGGTCCTGCCCCTGGCCTGTGGGACGTCTGAGCACAACCGGCACTCTCCCGCTGGAAGACCTCCCCGTCTGCCTCCAAAGGCCGGTTTGCAAGCACTCCCGCCCGCTGTTCCCGCCAGGCACGCACAATGCTCCCAAGCCCGGGAGAAAAGCGCTTCGGGGTGGTGCTCTCTCCGGGCCCTTGCCCCTAAGCCTGCGGGCCAGGCAGGGGGAACACACTCCCAGGCCAAGACAGAACGACATGAACACGTCTGTTCCTGCCCCCTACACCGGCAGAGAGCTCGGGGGAGCCAGAGTCTCTCAGGCAGGTGCTGGGCTGGCCGCCTGTGTGGGAAGGGGCAGAGCCGACCTAGGGGCAAGTTGGGCCTCTTGCTCTCCCTGCTGCCCTGAGGCTGCTGGGCCAAAGACGTCTTGGGCATCCAGCCCTTTGCTGGTCCCTTCCCTCTGACGAGGCCCTCTGAGCTCCAGCACCTTGCAGTGTGGAGACAGCACCTGCCAGCAATCTCCTCTCCAAGGAGGCCTCAACCGAGGCCTAGGCCCAGGGGAAAGGCACCAGCGGGGATGAGCCTGGGGAGGCGCCCGGGCATGTCTGGACCCAGTCCCCGCAGCCTGCCCCTTGGTGGGGCAGTACCACTGGAGGCCAGGAAGGTCTGGGCAAGGCTGACCAGGGGCAGGGGACCTGCTGGGTCCTGCCCCTGGCCTGTGGGGCCTCTGAGCACAACCGGCCCTCTCCCACTGGAAGACCTCCCCGGCTGCCTCCAAAGGCCGTTTTGCACGCACTCCCGCCCACTCTTCCCACCAAGCGCGCACAATGCTCCCAAGCCCGGGAGAAAAGCGCTTCGGGGTGGTGCTCTCTCCGGGCCCTTGCCCCTGAGACTGGGGGCCAGGCAGGGGGTCCACACTCCCAGGCCAAGGCAGAACCACATGCACACGTCTGTTCCTGACCCCTGCACCGGCAGAGAGCTCGGGGGAGCCAGAGTCTGTCAGGCAGCTGCTGGGCTGGCCGCCTTTGTGGGAAGGGGCAGAGCCGAACTAGGTTCAAGTAGGGCCTCTTGCTCTCCCTGCTGCCCTGAGGCTGCTGGGCCAAAGAGGTCTTGGGCATCCAGCCCTTTGATTGTCCCTTCCCTCTGACGAGGCCCTCTGAGCTCCAGCACCTTGCAGTGTGGAGACAGCCCCTGCCAGCAACCTCCTCTCCAAGGAGGCCTCAACCGAGACCTAGGACCAGGGGAAAGGCACCAGCGGGGATCAGCCTGGGGAGGCGCCCAGGCATGTCTGGACCCAGTCCCCGCAGCCTGCCCCTTGGTGGGGCAGTACCCCCGGAGGCCAGGAAGGTCTGGGAAAGGCTGGCCAGGGGCAGGGGACCTGCTGGGTCCTGCCCCTGGCCTGTGGGGCCTCTGAGCACAACCGGCCCTCTCCCACTGGAAGACCTCCCCGGCTGCCTCCAAAGGCCGGTTTGCAAGCGCTCCCGGCCACTGTTACCAGCAGGCGGGCACAATGCTCCTAAGCCCGGAAGAAAAGCGCTTCAGGGTGGTGCTCTCTCTGGGCCCTTGCCCATGAGCCTGGGGGCAAGGCAGGGTGTCCACACTCCCAGGCCAAGGCAGAACCACATGCACACGTCTGACCTGCCCCCTGCACCGGCAGAGAGCTCGGGGGAGCCAGAGTCTGTCAGGCAGCTGCTGGGCTGGCCGCCTGTGTGGGAAGTGGCAGAGCCGACCTAGGGGCAAGTTGGGCCTCTTGCTCTCCCTGCTGCCCTGAGGCTGCTGGGCCAAAGAGGTCTTGGGCATCCAGCCCCTTGCTGGTCCCTTCCCTCTGACGAGGCCCTCTGAGCTCCAGCACCTTGCAGTGTGGAGACAGCCCCTGCCAGCAACCTCCTCTCCAAGGAGGCCTCAACCGAGGCCTATGCCCAGGGGAAAGGCACCAGCGGGGATGAACCAGTGGAGGCGCCCGGGCATGTCTGGACCCAGTCCCCGCAGCCTGCCCCTTGGTGGGGCAGTACCCCCGGAGGCCAGGAAGGTCTGGGCAAGGCTGGCCAGGGGCAGGGGCCCTGCTGGGTCCTGCCCCTGGCCTGTGGGGCCTCTGAGCACAACCGGCCCTCTCCCACTGGAAGAACTCCCCGGCTGCCTCCAAAGGCCAGTTTGCCAACACTCCCGCCCGCTGTTCCCGCCAGGCACGCACAATGCTCCCAAGCCCGGGAGAAAAGCGCTTCGGGGTGGTGCTCTCCTCGGGCCCTTGCCCCTGAGCCTGGGGGCCAGGCAGTTGGTCCACACTCCCAGACCAAGGCAGAACCACATGCACACGTCTGTTCCTGACCCCTGCACCGGCAGAGAGCTCGGGGGAGCCAGAATCTGTCAGGCAGCTGCTGGGCTGGCCGCCTGTGTGGGAAGGGGCAGAGCCGACCTAGGGGCAAGTTGGGCCTCTTCCTCTCCCTGCTGCCCTGAGGCTGCTGGGCCAAAGAGGTCTTGGGCATCCAGCCACTTGCTGGTCCCTTCCCTCTGACGAGGCCCTCTGAGCTCCAGCACCTTGCAGTGTGGAGACAGCCCCTGCCAGCAACATCCTCTCCAAGGAGGCCTCAACCGAGGCCTAGGCCCAGGGGAAAGGCACCTGCGGGGATGAGCCTGGGGAGGCGCCCGGGCATGTCTGGACCCAGTCCCCGCAGCCTGCCCCTTGGTGGGGCAGTACCCCCGGAGGCCAGGAAGATCTGGGCAAGGCTGGCCAGGGGCAGGGGCCCTGCTGGGTCCTCCCCATGGCCTGTGGGGCCTCTGAGCACAACCGGCCCTCTCCCACTGGAAGACCTCCCCGGCTGCCTCCAAAGGCCAGTTTGCCAACACTCCTGCCCGCTCTTCCCGCCAGGCACGCACAATGCTCCCAAGCCCGGGAGAAAAGCGCTTCGGGGTGGTGGTCTCTCCGGGCCCTTGCCCCTGAGCCTGGGGGCCAGGCAGGGGATCCACAGTCCCAGGCCAAGGCACAACAACATGCACACGTCTGTTCCTGCCCCCTCCACCGGCAGAGAGCTGGGGGGAGCCAGAGTCTGTCAGGCAGCTGCTGGGCTGGCCGCCTGTGTGGGAAGGGGCAGAGCCGACCTAGGGGCAAGTTGGGCCTCTTCCTCTCCCTGCTGCCCTGAGGCTGCTGGGCCAAAGAGGTCTTGGGCATCCAGCCCCTTGCTTGTCCCTTCCCTCTGACGAGGCCCTCTGAGCTCCAGCACCTTGCAGTGTGGAGACAGCCCCTGCCAGCAATCTCCTCTCCAAGGAGGCCTCAACCGAGGCCTAGGCCCAGGGAAAAGGCACCAGCGGGGTTGAGCCAGGGGAGGCGCCCGGGCATGTCTGGACCCTGTCCCCGCAGCCTGCCCCTTGGTGGGGCAGTACCCCCGGAGGCCAGGAAGGTCTGGGCAAGGCTGGTCAGGGGCAGGGGCCCTGCTGGGTCCTGCCCCTGGCCTGTGGGGCCTCTGAGCACAACCGGCCCTTGCCCACTGGAAGACCTCCCCGGCTGCCTCCAAAGGCCGGTTTGCAAGCACTCCCGCCCACTGTTCCCGCCAGGCTCGCACAATGCTCCCAAGCCCGGGAGAAAAGCGCTTTGGGGTGGTGGTCTCTCCGGGCCCCTGCCCCTGAGCCTGGGGGCCAGGCAGGGGATCCACAGTCCCAGGCCAAGGCAGAACCACATGCACACGTCTGTTCCTGCCCCCTCCACCGGCAGAGAGCTGGGGGGAGCCAGAGTCTGTCAGGCAGCTGCTGGGCTGGCCGCCTGTGTGGGAAGGGGCAGAGCCGACCTAGGGGCAAGTTGGGCCTCTTGCTCTCCCTGCTGCCCTGAGGCTGCTGGGCCAAAGAGGTCTTGGGCATCCAGCCCCTTGCTGGTCCCTTCCCTCTGACGAGGCCCTCTGAGCTCCAGCACCTTGCAGTGTGGAGACAGCCCCTGCCAGCAACCTCTTCTCCAAGGAGGCCTCAACCGAGGCCTAGGCCCAGGGGAAAGGCACCAGCGGGGATGAGCCAGTGGAGGCGCACGGGCATGTCTGGACCCAGTCCCCGCAGCCTGCCCCTTGGTGGGGCAGTACCCCCGGAGGCCAGGAAGGTCTGGGCAAGGCTGGCCAGGGGCAGGGGCCCTGCTGGGTCCTGCCCCTGGCCTGTGGGGCCTCTGAGCACAACCGGCCCTCTCCCACTGGAAGACCTCCCCGGCTGCCTCCAAAGGCCGGTTTGCCAACACTCCCGCCCGCTGTTCCCGCCAGGCACGCACAATGCTCCCAAGCCCGGGAGAAAAGCGCTTCAGGGTGTTGCCCTCTCCGGGCCCTTGCCCCTGAGCCTAGGGTCCAGGCAGTGGGTCCACACTCCCAGACCAAGGCAGAACCACATGCACACGTCTGTTCCTGACCCCTGCACCGGCAGAGAGCTCGGGGGAGCCAGAGTCTGTCAGGCAGCTGCTGGGTTGGCTGCCTGTGTGGGAAGGGGCAGAGCCGACCTAGGGGCAAGTTGGGCCTCTTCCTCTCCCTGCTGCCCTGAGGCTGCTGGGACAACGACGTCTTGGGCATCCAGCCCCTTACTGGTCCCTTCCCTCTGACGAGGCCCTCTGAGCTCCAGCACCTTGCAGTGTGGAGACAGCCCCTGCCAGCAACCTCCTCTCCAAGGAGGCCTCAACCGAGGCCTAGGCCCAGGGGAAAGGCACCAGCGGGGATGAGCCAGTGGAGGCGCAAGGGCATGTCTGGACCCAGTCCCCGCAGCCTGCCCCTTGGTGGGGCAGTACCCCCGGAGGCCAGGAAGGTCTGGGCAAGGCTGCGAGGGGCAGGGGCCCTGCTGGGTCGTGCCCCTGGCCTGTGGGGCGTCTGAGCACAACCGGCACTCTCCCGCTGGAAGACCTCCCCGTCTGCCTCCAAAGGCCGGTTTGCAAGCACTCCCGCCCGCTGTTCCCGCCAGGCAGGCACAATGCTCCCAAGCCCGGGAGAAAAGCGCTTCGGGGTGGTGCTCTCCTCGGGCCCTTGCCCCTGAGCCTGGGGGCCAGGCAGTTGGAACACACTCCCAGGCCAAGGCAGAACGACATGCACACGTCTGTTCCTGCCCCCTACACCGGCAGAGAGCTCGGGGGAGCCAGAGACTGCCAGGCTGCTGCTGGGCTGGCTGCCTGTGTGGGACGGGGCAGAGCCGACCTAGGGGCAAGTTGGGCCTCTTGCTCTCCCTGCTGCCCTGAGGCTGCTGGGTCAAAGAGGTCTTGGGCATCCAGCCCTTTGCTGGTCCCTTCCCTCTGACGAGGCCCTCTGAGCTCCAGCACCTTGCAGTGTGGAGACAGCCCCTGCCAGCAACCTCCTCTCCAAAGAGGCCTCAACCGAGGCCTACGCCCAGGGGAAAAGCACCAGCGGGGATGATCCTGGGGAGGCGCATGGACATGTCTGGACCCAGTCCCCGCAGCCTGCCCCTTGGTGGGGCAGTACCCCCGGAGGCCAGGAAGGTCTGGGCAAGGCTGGCCAGGGGCAGGGTCCCTGCTGGGTCCTGCCCCTGGCCTGTGAGGCCTCTGAGCACAACCGGCCCTCTCCCACTGGAAGACCTCCCCAGCTGCCTCCAAAGTCCTGTTTGCAAACACTCCCGCCCGCTGTTCAAGCCAGGCTCGCACAATGCTCCCAAGCCCGGGAGAAAAGCGCTTCGGGGTGGTGCTCTCTCCGGGCCCTTGCCCCTGAGCCTGGGGGCCAGGCAGTGGGTCCACACTCCCAGACCAAGGCAGAACCACATGCACACGTCTGTTCCTGACCCCTGCACCGGCAGAGAGCTCGGGGGAGCCAGAGTCTGTCAGGCAGCTGCTGGGCTGGCCGCCTGTGTGGGAAGGGGCAGAGCCGACCTAGGGGCAAGTTGGGCCTCTTCCTCTCCCTGCTGCCCTGAGGCTGCTGGGCCAAAGAGGTCTTGGGCATCCAGCCCCTTGCTGGTCCCTTCCCTCTGACGAGGCCCTCTGAGCTCCAGCACCTTGCAGTGTGGAGACAGCCCCTGCCAGCAACCTCCTCTCCAATGAGGCCTCAACCGAGGCCTAGGCCCAGGGGAAAGGCACCAGCGGGGATGAGCCTGGGGAGGCGCCCGGGCATGTCTGGACCCAGTCCCCGCAGCCTGCCCCTTGGTGGGGCAGTACCCCCGGAGGCCAGGAAGGTCTGTGCAAGGCTGCCAGGGGCAGGGACAGCGCTGGGTCCTGCCCCTGGCCTGTGGGACGTCTGAGCACAACCGGCACTCTCCCGCTGGAAGACCTCCCCGTCTGCCTCCAAAGGCCGGTTTGCAAGCACTCCCGCCCGCTGTTCCCGCCAGGCACGCACAATGCTCCCAAGCCCGGGAGAAAAGCGCTTCGGGGTGGTGCTCTCTCCGGGCCCTTGCCCCTAATCCTGCGGGCCAGGCAGGGGGAACACACTCCCAGGCCAAGACAGAACGACATGAACACGTCTGTTCCTGCCCCCTACACCGGCAGAGAGCTCGGGGGAGCCAGAGTCTCTCAGGCAGGTGCTGGGCTGGCCGCCTGTGTGGGAAGGGGCAGAGCCGACCTAGGGGCAAGTTGGGCCTCTTGCTCTCCCTGCTGCCCTGAGGCTGCTGGGCCAAAGACGTCTTGGGCATCCAGCCCTTTGCTGGTCCCTTCCCTCTGACGAGGCCCTCTGAGCTCCAGCAACTTGCAGTGTGGAGACAGCACCTGCCAGCAATCTCCTCTCCAAGGAGGCCTCAACCGAGGCCTAGGCCCAGGGGAAAGGCACCAGCGGGGATGAGCCTGGGGAGGCGCCCGGGCATGTCTGGACCCAGTCCCCGCAGCCTGCCCCTTGGTGGGGCAGTACCACTGGAGGCCAGGAAGGTCTGGGCAAGGCTGACCAGGGGCAGGGGACCTGCTGGGTCCTGCCCCTGGCCTGTGGGGCCTCTGAGCACAACCGGCCCTCTCCCACTGGAAGACCTCCCCGGCTGCCTCCAAAGGCCGTTTTGCACGCACTCCCGCCCACTCTTCCCACCAAGCGCGCACAATGCTCCCAAGCCCGGGAGAAAAGCGCTTCGGGGTGGTGCTCTCTCCGGGCCCTTGCCCCTGAGACTGGGGGCCAGGCAGGGGGTCCACACTCCCAGGCCAAGGCAGAACCACATGCACACGTCTGTTCCTGACCCCTGCACCGGCAGAGAGCTCGGGGGAGCCAGAGTCTGTCAGGCAGCTGCTGGGCTGGCCGCCTTTGTGGGAAGGGGCAGAGCCGACCTAGGTTCAAGTAGGGCCTCTTGCTCTCCCTGCTGCCCTGAGGCTGCTGGGCCAAAGAGGTCTTGGGCATCCAGCCCTTTGCTTGTCCCTTCCCTCTGACGAGGCCCTCTGAGCTCCAGCACCTTGCAGTGTGGAGACAGCCCCTGCCAGCAACCTCCTCTCCAAGGAGGCCTCAACCGAGACCTAGGACCAGGGGAAAGGCACCAGCGGGGATGAGCCTGGGGAGGCGCCCAGGCATGTCTGGACCCAGTCCCCGCAGCCTGCCCCTTGGTGGGGCAGTACCCCCGGAGGCCAGGAAGGTCTGGGAAAGGCTGGCCAGGGGCAGGGGACCTGCTGGATCCTGCCCCTGGCCTGTGGGGCCTCTGAGCACAACCGGCCCTCTCCCACTGGAAGACCTCCCCGGCTGCCTCCAAAGTCCTGTTTGCCAACACTCCCACCCGCTGTTCACGCCAGACTTGCACAATGCTCCCAAGCCCGGGAGAAAAGCGCTTCGGGGTGGTGCTCTCTCCGGGCCCTTGCCCCTGAGCCTGGGGGCAAGGCATGGGGAACACACTCCCAGGCCAAGGCAGAACCACATGCCCACGTCTGTTCCTGTCCCCTGCACCGGCAGAGAGCTTGGGGGAGCCAGAGTCTGTCAGGCAGCTGCTGGGTTGGCCGCCTGTGTGGGAAGGGGCAGAGCCGCCCTAGGGGCAAGTTGGGCCTCTTGCTCTCCCTGCTGCCCAGAGGCTGCTGGGCCAAAGACGTCTTGGGCATCCAGCCCCTTACTGGTCCCTTCCCTCTGACGAGGCCCTCTGAGCTCCAGCACCTTGCAGTGTGGAGACAGCCCCTGCCAGCAATCTCCTCTCCAAGGAGGCCTCAACCGAGGCCTAGGCCCAGGGGAAAGGCACCAGCGGGGATGAGCCAGGGGAGGCGCCCGAGCATGTCTGGACCCAGTCCCCGCAGCCTGCCCCTTGGTGGGGCAGTACCCCCGGAGGCCAGGAAGGTCTGGGTAAGACTGGCCAGGGGCAGGGGCCCTGCTGGGTACTGCCCCTGGCCTGTGGGGCCTCTGAGCACAACCGGCCCTCTCCCACTGGAAGACCTCCCCGGCTGCCTCCAAAGGCCGGTTTGCAAGCGCTCCCGGCCACTGTTACCAGCAGGCGGGCACAATGCTCCTAAGCCCGGAAGAAAAGCGCTTCAGGGTGGTGCTCTCTCTGGGCCCTTGCCCCTGAGCCTGGGGGCAAGGCAGGGTGTCCACACTCCCAGGCCAAGGCAGAACCACATGCACACGTCTGACCTGCCCCCTGCACCGGCAGAGAGCTCGGGGGAGCCAGAGTCTGTCAGGCAGCTGCTGGGCTGGCCGCCTGTGTGGGAAGTGGCAGAGCCGACCTAGGGGCAAGTTGGGCCTCTTGCTCTCCCTGCTGCCCTGAGGCTGCTGGGCCAAAGAGGTCTTGGGCATCCAGCCCCTTGCTGGTCCCTTCCCTCTGACGAGGCCCTCTGAGCTCCAGCACCTTGCAGTGTGGAGACAGCCCCTGCCAGCAACCTCCTCTCCAAGGAGGCCTCAACCGAGGCCTAGGCCCAGGGGAAAGGCACCAGCGGGGATGAGCCTGGGGAGGCGCCCGGGCATGTCTGGACCCAGTCCCCGCAGCCTGCCCCTTGGTGGGGCAGTACCCCCGGAGGCCAGGAAGGTCTGGGCAAGGCTGGCCAGGGGCAGGGGCCCTGCTGGGTCCTGCCCCTGGCCTGTGGGGCCTCTGAGCACAACCGGCCCTCTCCCACTGGAAGAACTCCCCGGCTGCCTCCAAAGGCCAGTTTGCCAACACTCCCGCCCGCTGTTCCCGCCAGGCACGCACAATGCTCCCAAGCCCGGGAGAAAAGCGCTTCGGGGTGGTGCTCTCCTCGGGCCCTTGCCCCTGAGCCTGGGGGCCAGGCAGTTGGTCCACACTCCTAGACCAAGGCAGAACCACATGCACACGTCTGTTCCTGACCCCTGCACCGGCAGAGAGCTCGGGGGAGCGAGAATCTGTCAGGCAGCTGCTGGGCTGGCCGCCTGTGTGGGAAGGGGCAGAGCCGACCTAGGGGCAAGTTGGGCCTCTTCCTCTCCCTGCTGCCCTGAGGCTGCTGGGCCAAAGAGGTCTTGGGCATCCAGCCACTTGCTGGTCCCTTCCCTCTGACGAGGCCCTCTGAGCTCCAGCACCTTGCAGTGTGGAGACAGCCCCTGCCAGCAACATCCTCTCCAAGGAGGCCTCAACCGAGGCCTAGGCCCAGGGGAAAGGCACCAGCGGGGATGAGCCTGGGGAGGCGCCCGGGCATGTCTGGACCCAGTCCCCGCAGCCTGCCCCTTGGTGGGGCAGTACCCCCGGAGGCCAGGAAGATCTGGGCAAGGCTGGCCAGGGGCAGGGGCCCTGCTGGGTCCTCCCCATGGCCTGTGGGGCCTCTGAGCACAACCGGCCCTCTCCCACTGGAAGACCTCCCCGGCTGCCTCCAAAGGCCAGTTTGCCAACACTCCTGCCCGCTCTTCCCGCCAGGCACGCACAATGCTCCCAAGCCCGGGAGAAAAGCGCTTCGGGGTGGTGGTCTCTCCGGGCCCTTGCCCCTGAGCCTGGGGGCCAGGCAGGGGATCCACAGTCCCAGGCCAAGGCACAACAACATGCACACGTCTGTTCCTGCCCCCTCCACCGGCAGAGAGCTGGGGGGAGCCAGAGTCTGTCAGGCAGCTGCTGGGCTGGCCGCCTGTGTGGGAAGGGGCAGAGCCGACCTAGGGGCAAGTTGGGCCTCTTCCTCTCCCTGCTGCCCTGAGGCTGCTGGGCCAAAGAGGTCTTGGCCATCCAGCCCCTTGCTTGTCCCTTCCCTCTGACGAGGCCCTCTGAGCTCCAGCACCTTGCAGTGTGGAGACAGCCCCTGCCAGCAATCTCCTCTCCAAGGAGGCCTCAACCGAGGCCTAGGCCCAGGGAAAAGGCACCAGCGGGGTTGAGCCAGGGGAGGCGCCCGGGCATGTCTGGACCCTGTCCCCGCAGCCTGCCCCTTGGTGGGGCAGTACCCCCGGAGGCCAGGAAGGTCTGGGCAAGGCTGGCCAGGGGCAGGGGCCCTGCTGGGTCCTGCCCCTGGCCTGTGGGGCCTCTGAGCACAACCGGCCCTTGCCCACTGGAAGACCTCCCCGGCTGCCTCCAAAGGCCGGTTTGCAAGCACTCCCGCCCACTGTTCCCGCCAGGCGCGCACAATGCTCCCAAGCCCGGGAGAAAAGCGCTTCGGGGTGGTGGTCTCTCCGGGCCCCTGCCCCTGAGCCTGGGGGCCAGGCAGGGGATCCACAGTCCCAGGCCAAGGCAGAACCACATGCACACGTCTGTTCCTGCCCCCTCCACCGGCAGAGAGCTGGGGGGAGCCAGAGTCTGTCAGGCAGCTGCTGGGCTGGCCGCCTGTGTGGGAAGGGGCAGAGCCGACCTAGGGGCAAGTTGGGCCTCTTGCTCTCCCTGCTGCCCTGAGGCTGCTGGGCCAAAGAGGTCTTGGGCATCCAGCCCCTTGCTGGTCCCTTCCCTCTGACGAGGCCCTCTGAGCTCCAGCACCTTGCAGTGTGGAGACAGCCCCTGCCAGCAACCTCCTCTCCAAGGAGGCCTCAACCGAGGCCTAGGCCCAGGGGAAAGGCACCAGCGGGGATGAGCCTGGGGAGGCGCCCGGGCATGTCTGGACCCAGGCCCCGCAGCCTGCCCCTTGGTGGGGCAGTACCCCCGGAGGCCAGGAAGGTCTGGGCAAGGCTGGCCAGGGGCAGGGGCCCTGCTGCGTCCTGCCCCTGGCCTGTGGGGCCTCTGAGCACAACCGGCCCTCTCCCACTGGAAGACCTCCCCGGCTGCCTCCAAAGTCCTGTTTGCAAACACTCCCGCCCGCTGTTCACGCCAGGCTCGCACAATGCTCCCAAGCCCGTGAGGAAAGCGCTTCAGGGTGGTGCTCTCTCCGGGCCCTTGCCCCTGAGCCTGGGGGCAAGGCAGGGTGTCCACACTCCCAGGACAAGGCAGAACCACATGCACACGTCTGATCTGCCCCCTGCACCGGCAGAGAGCTCGGGGGAGCCAGAGTCTGTCAGGCAGCTGCTGGGCTGGCCGCCTGTGTGGGAAGGGGCAGAGCCAACCTAGGGGCAAGTTGGGCCTCTTGCTCTCCCTGCTGCCCTGAGGCTGCTGGGCCAAAGAGGTCTTGGGCATCCAGCCCCTTGCTGGTCCCTTCCCTCTGACGAGGCCCTCTGAGCTCCAGCACCTTGCAGTGTGGAGACAGCCCCTGCCAGCAACCTCCTCTCCAAGGAGACCTCAACCGAGGCCTAGGCCCAGGGGAAAGGCACCAGCGGGGATGAGCCTGGGGAGGCGCCCGGGCATGTCTGGACCCAGTCCCCGCAGCCTGCCCCTTGGTGGGGCAGTACCCCCGGAGGCCAGGAAGGTCTCGGCAAGGCTGCCAGGGGCAGGGACACTGCTGGGTCCTGCCCCTGGCCTGTGGGGCGTCTGAGCACAACCGGCACTCTCCCGCTGGAAGACCTCCCCGTCTGCCTCGAAAGGCCGGTTTGCAAGCACTCCCGCCCGCTGTTCCCGCCAGGCACGCACAACGCTCCCAAGGCCAGGAGAAAAGCGCTTCGGGGTGTTGCTCTCTCCGGGCCCTTGCCCCTGAGCCTGGGGGCAAGGCAGGGGGAACACACTCCCAGGCCAAGGCAGAACCACATGCCCACGTCTGTTCCTGTCCCCTGCACCGGCAGAGAGCTTGGGGGAGCCAGAGTCTGTCAGGCAGCTGCTGGGCTGGCCGCCTTTGTGGGAAGGGGCAGAGCCGCCCTAGGGGCAAGTTGGGCCTCTTGCTCTCCCTGCTGCCCTGAGGCTGCTGGGCCAAAGACGTCTTGGGCATCCAGCCCCTTACTGGTCCCTTCCCTCTGACGAGGCCCTCTGAGCTCCAGCACCTTGCAGTGTGGAGACAGCCCCTGCCAGCAACCTCCTCTCCAAGGAGGCCTCAACCGAGGCCTAGGCCCAGGGGAAAGGCACCAGCGGGGATGAGCCTGGGGAGGCGCCCGGGCATGTCTGGACCCAGGCCCCGCAGCCTGCCCCTTGGTAGGGCAGTACCCCCGGAGGCCAGGAAGGTCTGGGCAAGGCTGGCCAGGGGCAGGGGCCCTGCTGCGTCCTGCCCCTGGCCTGTGGGGCCTCTGAGCACAACCGGCCCTCTCCCACTGGAAGACCTCCCCGGCTGCCTCCAAAGGCCGGTTTGCAAGCGCTCCCGCCCACTGTTCCCAGCAGGCGTGCACAATGCTCCCAAGCCCGGGAGAAAAGCGCTTCAGGGTGGTGCTCTCTCCGGGCCCTTTACCCTGAGCCTGGGGGCCAGGCAGGGGGTCCACACTCCCAGGCCAAGGCAGAACGACATGCACACGTCTGTTCCTGCCCCATGCACCGGCAGAGAGCTCGGGGGAGCCAGAGTCTGTCAGGCAGCTGCTGGGCTGGCCGCCTGTGTGGGAAGTGGCAGAGCCGACCTAGGGGCAAGTTGGGCCTCTTGCTCTCCCTGCTGCCCTGAGGCTGCTGGGCCAAAGAGATCTTGGGCATCCAGCCCCTTGCTTGTCCCTTCCCTCTGACGAGGCCCTCTGAGCTCCAGCACCTTGCAGTGTGGAGACAGCCCCTGCCAGCAACCTCCTCTCCAAGGAGGCCTCAACCGAGGCCTAGGACCAGGGGAAAGGCACCAGCGGGGATGAGCCTGGGGAGGCGCCCGGGCATGTCTGGACCCAGTCCCCACAGCCTGCCCCTTGGTGGGGCAGTACCCCCGGAGGCCAGGAAGGTCTGGGCAAGGCTGGCCACGGGCAGGGGCCCTGCTGGGTCCTGCCCCTGGCCTGTGGGGCCTCTGAGCACAACCGGCCCTCTCCCACTGGAAGACTTCCCCGGCTGCCTCCAAAGGCCGGTTTGCCAACACTCCCGCCCGCTGTTCCCGCCAGGCACGCACTATTCTCCCAAGCGCGGGAGAAAAGCGCTTCGGGGTGTTGCTCTCTCCGGGCCCTTGCCCTTGAGCGTGGGGGCGAGGCAGTGGGTCTACACTCCCAGACCAACGCAGAACCACATGCACACGTCTGTTCCTGACCCCTGCACCGCAGAGAGCTCGGGGGAGCCAGAGTCTGTCAGGCAGCTGCTGGGCTGGCCGCCTGTGTGGGAAGGGGCAGAGCCGACCTAGGGGCAAGTTGGGCCTCTTCCTCTCCCGGCTGCCCTGAGGCTGCTGGGCCAAAGAGGTCTTGGGCATCCAGCCCCTTGCTGGTCCCTTCCCTCTGACGAGGCCCTCTGAGCTCCAGCACCTTGCAGTGTGGAGACAACCCCTGCCAGCAAACTCCTCTCCAAGGAGGCCTCAACCGAGGCCTAGGCCCAGGGGAAAGGCACCAGCGGGGATGAGCCTGGGGAGGCGCCCGGCCATGTCTGGACCCAGTCCCCGCAGCCTGCCCCTTGGTGGGGCAGTACCCCCGGAGGCCAGGAGGGTCTGGGCAAGGCTGCCAGGGGCAGGGACACTGCTGGGTCCTGCCCCTGGCCTGTGGGGCGTCTGAGCACAACCGGCCCTCTCCCGCTGGAAGACCTCCCCGGCTGCCTCCAAAGGCCGGTTTGCAAGCACTCCCGCCCGCTGTTCCCGCCAGGCACGCACAATGCTCCCAAGCCCGGGAGAAAAGCGCTTCGGGGTGGTGCTCTCTCCGGGCCCTTGCCCCTGAGCCTGGGGGCCAGGCAGGGGGAACACACTCCCAGGCCAAGGCAGAACGACATGCACACGTCTGTTCCTGCCCCCTACACCGGCAGAGAGTTCGGGGGAGCCAGAGACTGCCAGGCTGCTGCTGGGCTGGCTGCCTGTGTGGGACGGGGTAGAGCCGACCTAGGGGCAAGTTGGGCCTCTTGCTCTCCCTGCTGCCCTGAGGCTGCTGGGTCAAAGAGGTCTTGGGCATCCAGCCCTTTGCTGGTCCTTTCCCTCTGACGAGGCCCTCTGAGCTCCAGCACCTTGCAGTGTGCAGACAGCCCCTGCCGGCAACCTCCTCTCCAAGGAGGCCTCAACCGAGGCCTAGGCCCAGGGGAAAGGCACGAGCGGGGATGAGCCTGGGGAGGCGCCCGGGCATGTCTGGACCCAGTCCCCGCAGCCTGCCCCTTGGTGGGGTAGTACCCCCGGAGGCCAGGAAGGTCTGGGCAAGGCTGCCAGAGGCAGGGACACTGCTGGGTCCTGCCCCTGGCCTGTGGGGCCTCTGAGAACAACTGGCACTCTCCCGCTGGAAGACCTCCCCGGCTGCCTCCAAAGGCTGGTTTGCAAGCACTCAATCCCGCTGTTCACGCCAGCTGCGCACAATGCTCCCAAGCCCGGGAGAAAAGCATTTTGGGGTGGTGCTCACTCCGGGCTTTGGAAGACCTCCCCGGCTGCCTCCAAGGCCGGTTTGCAAGCACTTCTGCCTGCTGTTCCCGCCACCCGCGCACAATGCTCCCAAACCCGGGAGAAAAGCGTTTCGGGGTGGTGTTCTCTCTGGACCCAAGAAAGACCTCCCGGGCTGCCCCCAAATGCCGGTTTGCAAGCACTCCCACTCACTGTTCCCGCCATCCGTGCAAATGCTCCAAGCCCAGGAGAAAAGCCCTTCAGGGTGGTGCTCTCTCCCGGCCCTTGGAAGACCTCCCCGTTTGTCTCCAAAGGCCGGTTTGCAAGCACTCATGCCCGCTGTTCCCGCCAGCCGCGCACAATGCTCCCAAGCCTAGGAGAAAAGCGCTTCGGGGTGGTGCTCTCTCCCGGCCCTTGGAAGACCTCCCCGGCTGCCTCCAAAGGCCGGTTTGCAAGAACTCCCTCCCGCTGACCCGCCAGCCGCACACAATGCTCCCAAGCCCGGGAGAAAAGCATTTTGAGGTGGTCTCTCTCCGGGCCCTTGGAAGACTCCCCGGCTGCCTATAAAGGCCGGTTTGCAAGCACTCATGTCCTCTGTTCCCGACAGCCGCGAACAATGCTCCGAATTCCGTGAGAAAAGTGCTTCGGGATGGTGCTCTCTCTGGGCCCTTGGAAGACCTCCCAAGCTGCCTCCAAAGACCGGTTTGCAAGCACTCCCGCCCGCTGTTCCCGCCAGCCTCGCACAATGCTCCCAAGACCGGGAGAAAAGCGCTTCGGGGTGGTGTTCTCTCCGTGCCAATGGAGGACCTCCCTGGCTGCCCCCAAAGGCCGGTTTGCAAGCACTCCCACTCGCTGTTCCCGCCAGCCACGCACAATCCTCCAAAACCCCGGAGAAAAGCGCTTCGGGGTGGTGTTCTCTCCGTGCCCATGGAAGACCTCCCGGGGTGCCCCCAAAGGCCGGTTTGGAAGCACTCCCACTCGCTGTTCCCGCCATCCGCGCACAATGCTCCCAAGCCCGGGAGAAAAGCATTTTGGGGTGGTGCTCACACCGGGCCCTGGAAGACCTCCCCGGCTGCCTCCAAAGGACGGTTTTCAAGCACTCCTGCCTGCTGTTCCCGCCACCCGCGCACAATGCTCCCAAGACCGGGAGAAAAGCGCTTCGGGGTGGTGCTCTCTACAGGCCCTTGGAAGACCTCCCCGGCTGCCTCCAAAGGCCGGTTTGCAAGGACTCCTTCCTGCTGTTCCCGCCATCCACGCACAATGCTCCCAAGCCCGGGAGAAAAGCATTTTGGGGTGGTGCTCACACCGGGCCCTGGAAGACCTCCCCGGCTGCCTCCAAAGGACGGTTTTCAAGCACTCCTGCCTGCTGTTCCCGCCACCCGCGCAGAATGCTCCCAAGCGCGGGAGAAAAGCGCTTCGGGGTGGTGCTCTCTACAGGCCCTTGAAAGACCTCCCCGGCTGCCTCCAAAGGCCGGTTTGCAAGGACTCCTTCCTGCTGTTCCCGCCAGCCACGCACAATGCTCCCAAGCCCGGGAGAAAAGCATTTTGGGGTGGTGCTCACTCCGGGCCCTTGGAAGACCTCCCCGGCTGCCTCCAATGGCCAGTTTGCAAGCACTCATGTCCGCTGTTCCCACCAGCCGCGCACAATGCTCCCAAGCCCGGGAGAAAAGCTTTTTGGGGTGGTGCTCACACCGGGCCCTGGAAGACCTCCCCGGCTGCCTCCAAAGGCCAGTTTTCAAGCACTCCTGCCTGCTGTTCCCGCCACCTGTGCACAATGCTCCCAAGCCCGGGAGAAAAGCGCTTCGGGGTGGTGCTCTCTACAGGCCCTTGGAAGACCTCCCCGGCTGCCTCCAAAGGCCGGTTTGCAAGGACTCCTTCCTGCTGTTCCCGCCAGCCACGCACAATGCTCCCAAGCCCGGGAGAGAAGCATTTTGGGGTGGTGCTCTCTACAGGCCCTTGGAAGACCTCCCCGGCTGCCTCCAGTGGCCAGTTTGCAAGCACTCATGCCCGCTGTTCCCACCAGCCGCGCACAATGCTCCCAAGCCCGGGAGAAAAGCTTTTTGGGGTGGTGCTCACACCGGGCCCTGGAAGACCTCCCCGGCTGCCTGCAAAGGCCGGTTTTCAAGCACTCCTGCCTGCTGTTCCTGCCACCCGCGCACAATACTCCCAAGCCCGGGAGAAAAGCGCTTCGGGGTGGTGCTCTCTACAGGCCATTGGAAGACCTCCCCCGCTGCCTCCAAAGGCCGGTTTGCAAGGACTCCTTCCTGCTGTTCCCGCCAGCCACGCACAATGCTCCCAAGCCCGGGAGAAAAGTGCTTCGGGGTGGTGATCTCTCCGGGCCCTTGGAAGTCGTCCCCGGCTGCCTCCAAAGGCCGGTTTGCAAGCACTCATGCCCGTTGTTCCCACCAGCCGCGCACAATGCTCCCAAGCCCGGGAGAAAAGCATTTTGGGGTGGTGCTCACTCCGGGCCCTTGGAAGACCTCCCCGGCTGCCTCCAAAGGCCAGTTTGCAAGCAGTCCTGCCTGCTGTTCCCGCCAGCCGCGCACAATGTTCCCAAGCCCGGGAGAAAAGCGCTTCGGGGTGGTGCTCTCTCCGGGCACTTTCAAGACCTCCCCGGCTGCCTCCAAAGGCCGGTTTGTAAGTACTCATTCCCGCTGCTTCCGCCAGCCACGCACAATGCTCCCAAGCCCGGGAGAAAAGCATTTTGGGGTGGTGCTCTCTCCGGGCCCTTGGAAGACCTCCCGGGCTGCCTCCAAAGGCCGGTTTGCAAGCATTCATGTCCGTTGTTCCCGACAGCCGCGCACAATGCTCCAAAGCCCGAGAGAAAAGCATTTTGGGGTGGTGATAAGTCCGGCCCTTGGAAGACCTCCCCGGCTGCCTCCAAAGGACAGTTTGCAAGCACTCATGCACGCTGTTCCCGCCAGCCGCGCACAATGCTCCCAAGACCGTGAGAAAAGCGCTTCGGGGTGGTGTTCTCTCAGGGACCATGGAGGACCTCCCCGGCTGCCCCCAAAGGCCGGTTTGCAAGCATTCCCACTCGCTCTTCCCGCCAGGCACACACAATGTTCCAAAACCCCGGAGAAAAGCGCTTCGGGGTGGTGCTCTCTCCGGGCCCTTGCCCCTGAGCCTGGGGGCCAGGCAGTTGGAACACACTCCCAGGCCAATGCAGAACGACATGCACACGTCTGTTCCTGCCCCCTACACCGGCAGAGAGCTCGGGGGAGCCAGAGTCTCTCAGGCAGGTGCTGGGCTGGCCGCCTGTGTGGGAAGGGGCAGAGCCGCCCTAGGGGCAAGTTGGGCCTCTTGCTCTCCCTGCTGCCCTGAGGCTGCTGGGCCAAAGACGTCTTGGGCATCCAGCCCTTTGCTGGTCCCTTCCCTCTGACGAGGCCCTCTGAGCTCCAGCACCTTGCAGTGTGGAGACAGCACCTGCCAGCAATCTCCTCTCCAAGGAGGCCTCAACCGAGGCCTAGGCCCAGGGGAAAGGCACCAGCGGGGATGAGCCTGGGTAGGCGCCCGGGCATGTCTGGACCCAGTCCCCGCAGCCTGCCCCTTGGTGGGGCAGTACCCCTGGAGGCCAGGAAGGTCTGGGCAAGGCTGACCAGGGGCAGGGGACCTGCTGGGTCCTGCCCCTGGCCTGTGGGGCCTCTGAGCACAACCGGCCCTCTCCCACTGGAAGACCTCCCCGGCTGCCTCCAAAGGCCGTTTTGCACGCACTCCCGCCCACTGTTCCCACCAGGTGCGCACAATGCTCCCAAGCCCGGGAGAAAAGCGCTTCGGGGTGGTGCTCTCTCCGGGCCCTTGCCCCTGAGCCTGGGGGCCAGGCAGGGGGTCCACACTCCCAGGCCAAGGCAGAACCACATGCACACGTCTGTTCCTGACCCCTGCACCGGCAGAGAGCTCGGGGGAGCCAGAGTCTGTCAGGCAGCTGCTGGGCTGGCCGCCTTTGTGGGAAGGGGCAGAGCCGACCTAGGGGCAAGTTGGGCCTCTTGCTCTCCCTGCTGCCCTGAGGCTGCTGGGCCAAAGAGGTCTTGGGCATCCAGCCCTTTGCTTGTCCCTTCCCTCTGACGAGGCCCTCTGAGCTCCAGCACCTTGCCGTGTGGAGACAGCCCCTGCCAGCAACCTCCTCTCCAAGGAGGCCTCAACCGAGACCTAGGACCAGGGGAAAGGCACCAGCGGGGATGAGCCTGGGGAGGCGCCCGGGCATGTCTGGACCCAGTCCCCGCAGCCTGCCCCTTGGTGGGGCAGTACCCCCGGAGGCCAGGAAGGTCTGGGAAAGGCTGGCCAGGGGCAGGGGACCTGCTGGGCCCTGCCCCTGGCCTGTGGGGCCTCTGAGCACAACCGGCCCTCTCTCACTGGAAGACCTCCCCGGCTGCCTCCAAAGTCCTGTTTGCCAACACTCCCACCCGCTGTTCACGCCAGACTTGCACAATGCTCCCAAGCCCGGGAGAAAAGCGCTTCGGGGTGGTGGTCTCTCCGGGCCCTTGCCCCTGAGCCTGGGGGCAATGCATGGGGAACACACTCCCAGGCCAAGGCAGAACCACATGCCCACGTCTGTTCCTGTCCCCTGCACCGGCAGAGAGCTTGGGGGAGCCAGAGTCTGTCAGGCAGCTGCTGGGTTGGCCGCCTGTGTGGGAAGGGGCAGAGCCGCCCTAGGGGCAAGTTGGGCCTCTTGCTCTCCCTGCTGCCCTGAGGCTGCTGGGCCAAAGACGTCTTGGGCATCCAGCCCCTTACTGGTCCCTTCCCTCTGACGAGGCCCTCTGAGCTCCAGCACCTTGCAGTGTGGAGACAGCCCCTGCCAGCAACCTCCTCTCCAAGGAGGCCTCAACCGAGGCCTAGGCCCAGGGGAAAGGCACCAGCAGGGATGAGCCAGGGGAGGCGCCCGAGCATGTCTGGACCCAGTCCCCGCAGCCTGCCCCTTGGTGGGGCAGTACCCCCGGAGGCCAGGAAGGTCTGGGTAAGGCTGGCCAGGGGCAGGGGCCCTGCTGGGTCCTGCCCCTGGCCTGTGGGGCCTCTGAGCACAACCGGCCCTCTCCCACTGGAAGACCTCCCCGGCTGCCTCCAAAGGCCGGTTTGCAAGCGCTCCCGGCCACTGTTACCAGCAGGCGGCACAATGCTCCTAAGCCCGGAAGAAAAGCGCTTCAGGGTGGTGCTCTCTCTGGGCCCTTGCCCCTGAGCCTGGGGGCAAGGCAGGGTGTCCACACTCCCAGGCCAAGGCAGAACCACATGCACACGTCTGATCTGCCCCCTGCACCGGCAGAGAGCTCGGGGGAGCCAGAGTCTGTCAGGCAGCTGCTGGGCTGGCCGCCTGTGTGGGAAGTGGCAGAGCCGACCTAGGGGCAAGTTGGGCCTCTTGCTCTCCCTGCTGCCCTGAGGCTGCTGGGCCATAGAGGTCTTGGGCATCCAGCCCCTTGCTGGTCCCTTCCCTCTGACGAGGCCCTCTGAGCTCCAGCACCTTGCAGTGTGGAGACAGCCCCTGCCAGCAACCTCCTCTCCAAGGAGGCCTCAACCGAGGCCTAGGCCCAGGGGAAAGGCACCAGCGGGGATGAGCCTGGGGAGGCGCCCGGGCATGTCTGGACCCAGTCCCCGCAGCCTGCCCCTTGGTGGGGCAGTACCCCCGGAGGCCAGGAAGGTCTGGGCAAGGCTGGCCAGGGGCAGGGGCCCTGCTGGGTCCTGCCCCTGGCCTGTGGGGCCTCTGAGCACAACCGGCCCTCTCCCACTGGAAGAACTCCCCGGCTCCCTCCAAAGGCCAGTTTGCCAACACTCCCGCCCGCTGTTCCCGCCAGGCACGCACAATGCTCCCAAGCCCGGGAGAAAAGCGCTTCGGGGTGGTGCTCTCCTCGGGCCCTTGCCCCTGAGCCTGGGGTCCAGGCAGTTGGTCCACACTCCCAGACCAAGGCAGAAACACATGCACACGTCTGTTCCTGTCCCCTGCACCGGCAGAGAGCTCGGGGGAGCCAGAGTCTCTCAGGCAGGTGCTGGGCTGGCCGCCTGTGTGGGAAGGGGCAGAGCCGACCTAGGGGCAAGTTGGGCCTCTTGCTCTCCCTGCTGCCCTGAGGCTGCAGGGCCAAAGACGTCTTGGGCATCCAGCCCCTTACTGGTCCCTTCCCTCTGACGAGGCCCTCTGAGCTCCAGCACCTTGCAGTGTGGAGACAGCCCCTGCCAGCAATCTCCTCTCCAAGGAGGCCTCAACCGAGGCCTAGGCCCAGGGGAAAGGTACCAGCGGGGTTGAGCCAGGGGAGGCGCCCGGGCATGTCTGGACCCTGTCCCCGCAGCCTGCCCCTTGGTGGGGCAGTACCCCCGGAGGCCAGGAAGGTCTGGGCAAGGCTGTCCAGGGGCAGGGGCCCTGCTGGGTCCTGCCCCTGGCCTGTGGGGCCTCTGAGCACAACCGGCCCTCTCCCACTGGAAGACCTCCCCGGCTGCCTCCAAAGGCCGGTTTGCAAGCACTCCCGCCCACTGTTCCCGCCAGGCGCGCCCAATGCTCCCAAGCCCGGGAGAAAAGCGCTTCGGGGTGGTGCTCTCTCCGGGCCCTTGCCCCTGAGCCTGGGGGCCAGGCAGGGGATCCACAGTCCCAGGCCAAGGCACAACAACATGCACACGTCTGTTCCTGCCCCCTCCACCGGCAGAGAGCTGGGGGGAGCCAGAGTCTGTCAGGCAGCTGCTGGGCTGGCCGCCTGTGTGGGAAGGGGCAGAGCCGACCTAGGGGCAAGTTGGGCCTCTTGCTCTCCCTGCTGCCCTGAGGCTGCTGGGCCAAAGAGGTCTTGGGCATCCAGCCCCTTGCTGGTCCCTTCCCGCTGACGAGGCCCTCTGAGCTCCAGCACCTTGCAGTGTGGAGACAGCCCCTGCCAGCAACCTCCTCTCCAAGGAGGCATCAACCGAGGCCTATGCCCAGGGGAAAGGCACCAGCGGGGATGAGCCTGGGAAGGCGCCCAGGCATGTCTGGACCCAGTCCCCGCAGCCTGCCCCTTGGTGGGGCAGTACCCCCGGAGGCCAGGAAGGTCTGGGCAAGGCTAGCCAGGGGCAGGGGACCTGCTGGGTCCTGCCCCTGGCCTGTGAGGCCTCTGAGCACAACCGGCCCTCTCCCACTGGAAGACCTCCACGGCTGCCTCCAAAGTCCTGTTTGCAAACATTCCCGCCCGCTGTTCACGCCAGGCTCGCACAATGCTCCCAAGCCCGGGAGAAAAGCGCTTCGGGGTGGTGCTCTCTCCGGGCCCTTGCCCCTGAGCCTGGGGGCCAGGCAGTGGGTCCACACTCCCAGACCAAGGCAGAACCACATGCACACGTCTGTTCCTGACCCCTGCACCGGCAGAGAGCTCTGGGGAGCCAGAGTCTGTCAGGCAGGTGCTGGGCTGGCCGCCTGTGTGGGAAGGGGCAGAGCCGACCTAGGGGCAAGTTGGGCCTCTTCCTCTCCCTGCTGCCCTGAGGCTGCTGGGCCAAAGAGGTCTTGGGCATCCAGCCCCTTGCTGGTCCCTTCCCTCTGACGAGGCCCTCTGAGCTCCAGCACCTTGCAGTGTGGAGACAGCCCCTGCCAGCAACCTCCTCTCCAAGGAGGCCTCAACCGAGGCCTAGGCCCAGGGGAAAGGCACCAGCGGGGATGAGCCTGGGGAGGCGCCCGGGCATGTCTGGACCCAGTCCCCGCAGCCTGCCCCTTGGTGGGGCAGTACCCCCGGAGGCCAGGAAGGTCTGTGCAAGGCTGCCAGGGGCAGGGACAGCGCTGGGTCCTGCCCCTGGCCTGTGGGACGTCTGAGCACAACCGGCACTCTCCCGCTGGAAGACCTCCCCGTCTGCCTCCAAAGGCCGGTTTGCAAGCACTCCCGCCTGCTGTTCCCGCCAGGCACGCACAATGCTCCCAAGCCCGGGAGAAAAGCGCTTCGGGGTGGTGCTCTCTCCGGGCTCTTGCCCCTAAGCCTGCGGGCCAGGCAGGGGGAACACACTCCCAGGCCAAGACAGAACGACATGAACACGTCTGTTCCTGCCCCCTACACCGGCAGAGAGCTCGGGGGAGCCAGAGTCTCTCAGGCAGGTGCTGGGCTGGCCGCCTGTGAGGGAAGGGGCAGAGCCGACCTAGGGGCAAGTTGGGCCTCTTGCTCTCCCTGCTGCCCTGAGGCTGCTGGGCCAAAGACTTCTTGGGCATTCAGCCCTTTGCTGGTCCCTTCCCTCTGACGAGCCCCTCTGAGCTCCAGCACCTTGCAGTGTGGAGACAGCACCTGCCAACAATCTCCTCTCCAAGGAGGCCTCAACCGAGGCCTAGGCCCAGGGGAAAGGCACCAGCGGGGATGAGCCTGGGGAGGCGCCCGGGCATGTCTGGACCCAGTCCCCGCAGCCTGCCCCTTGGTGGGGCAGTACCCCTGGAGGCCAGGAAGGTCTGGGCAAGGCTGACCAGGGGCAGGGGACCTGCTGGGTCCTGCCCCTGGCCTGCGGGGCCTCTGAGCACAACCGGCCCTCTCCCACTGGAAGACCTCCCCGGCTGCCTCCAAAGTCCTGTTTGCCAACACTCCCACCCGCTGTTCACGCCAGACTTGCACAATGCTCCCAAGCCCGGGAGAAAAGCGCTTCGGGGTGGTGCTCTCTCCGGGCCCTTGCCCCTGAGCCTGGGGGCAAGGCAGTGGGAACACACTCCCAGGCCAAGGCAGAACCACATGCCCACGTCTGTTCCTGACCCCTGCACCGGCAGAGAGCTTGGGGGAGCCAGAGTCTGTCAGGCAGCTGCTGGGTTGGCCGCCTGTGTGGGAAGGGGCAGAGCCGCCCTAGGGGCAAGTTGGGCCTCTTGCTCTCCCTGCTGCCCTGAGGCTGCTGGGCCAAAGACGTCTTGGGCATCCAGCCCCTTACTGGTCCCTTCCCTCTGACGAGGCCCTCTGAGCTCCAGCACCTTGCAGTGTGGAGACAGCCCCTGCCAGCAACCTCCTCTCCAAGGAGGCCTCAACCGAGGCCTAGGCCCAGGGGAAAGGCACCAGCGGGGATGAGCCAGGGGAGGCGCCCGAGCATGTCTGGACCCAGTCCCCGCAGCCTGCCCCTTGGTGGGGCAGTACCCCCGGAGGCCAGGAAGGTCTGGGTAAGGCTGGCCAGGGGCAGGGGCCCTGCTGGGTCCTGCCCCTGGCCTGTGGGGCCTCTGAGCACAACCGGCCCTCTCCCACTGGAAGACCTCCCCGGCTGCCTCCAAAGGCCGGTTTGCAAGCGCTCCCAGCCACTGTTACCAGCAGGCGGGCACAATGCTCCTAAGCCCGGAAGAAAAGCGCTTCAGGGTGGTGCTCTCTCTGGGCCCTTGCCCCTGAGCCTGGGGGCAAGGCAGGGTGTCCACACTCCCAGGCCAAGGCAGAACCACATGCACACGTCTGATCTGCCCCCTGCACCGGCAGAGAGCTCGGGGGAGCCAGAGTCTGTCAGGCAGCTGCTTGGCTGGCCGCCTGTGTGGGAAGTGGCAGAGCCGACCTAGGGGCAAGTTGGGCCTCTTGCTCTCCCTGCTGCCCTGAGGCTGCTGGGCCATAGAGGTCTTGGGCATCCAGCCCCTTGCTGGTCCCTTCCCTCTGACGAGGCCCTCTGAGCTCCAGCACCTTGCAGTGTGGAGACAGCCCCTGCCAGCAACCTCCTCTCCAAGGAGGCCTCAACCGAGGCCTAGGCCCAGGGGAAAGGCACCAGCGGGGATGAGCCTGGGGAGGCGCCCGGGCATGTCTGGACCCAGTCCCCGCAGCCTGCCCCTTGGTGGGGCAGTACCCCCGGAGGCCAGGAAGGTCTGGGAAAGGCTGGCCAGGGGCAGGGGCCCTGCTGGGTCCTGCCCCTGGCCTGTGGGGCCTCTGAGCACAACCGGCCCTCTCCCACTGGAAGAACTCCCCGGCTCCCTCCAAAGGCCAGTTTGCCAACACTCCCGCCCGCTGTTCCCGCCAGGCACGCACAATGCTCCCAAGCCCGGGAGAAAAGCGCTTCGGGGTGGTGCTCTCTCCCGGCCCTTGGAAGACCTCCCCGGCTGCCTCCAAAGGCCGGTTTGCAAGCACTCAATCCCGCTGTTCCCGCCAGCCGCGCACAATGCTCCCAAGCCCGGGAGAAAAGCGCTTCGGGGTGGTGCTCTCTCCCGGCCCTTGGAAGACCTCCCCGGCTGCCTCCAAAGGCTGGTTTTCAAGAACTCCCTCCCGCTGACCCGCCAGCCGCACACAATGCTCCCAAGCCCGGGAGAAAAGCATTTTGAGGTGGTCTCTCTCCGGGCCCTTGGAAGACTCCCCGGCTGCCTCTAAAGGCCGGTTTGCAAGCACTCATGTCCTCTGTTCCCGACAGCCGCGAACAATGCTCCCAATTCCGTGAGAAAAGTGCTTCGGGATGGTGCTCTCTCCGGGCCCTTGGAAGACCTCCCAAGCTGCCTCCAAAGGCCGGTTTGCAAGCACTCCCGCCCGCTGTTCCCGCCAGCCTCGCACAATGCTCCCAAGACCGGGAGAAAAGCGCTTCGGGGTGGTGTTCTCTCCGTGCCAATGGAGGACCTCCCTGGCTGCCCCCAAAGGCCGGTTTGCAAGCACTCCCACTCGCTGTTCCCGCCAGCCACGCACAATCCTCCAAAACCCCGGAGAAAAGCGCTTCGGGGTGGTGTTCTCTCCGTGCCCATGGAAGACCTCCCGGGGTGCCCCCAAAGGCCGGTTTGCAAGCACTCCCACTCGCTGTTCCCGCCATCCGCGCACAATGCTCCCAAGCCCGGGAGAAAAGCATTTTGGGGTGGTGCTCACACCGGGCCCTGGAAGACCTCCCCGGATGCCTCCAAAGGACGGTTTTCAAGCACTCCTGCCTGCTGTTCCCGCCACCCGCGCACAATAATCCCAAGCCCGGGAGAAAAGCGCTTCGGGGTGGTGCTCTCTACAGGCCCTTGGAAGACCTCCCCGGCTGCCTCCAAAGGCCAGTTTGCAAGGACTCCTTCCTGCTGTTCCCGCCATCCGTGCACAATGCTCCCAAGCCCGGGAGAAAAGCATTTTGGGGTGGTGCTCACACCGGGCCCTGGAAGACCTCCCCGACTGCCTCCAAAGGACGGTTTTCAAGCACTCCTGCCTGCTGTTCCCGCCACCCGCGCGAAATGCTCCCAAGCCCGGGAGAAAAGCGCTTCGGGGTGGTGCTCTCTACAGGCCCTTGGAAGACCTCCCCGTGCCTCCAAAGGACGGTTTGCAAGGACTCCTTCCTGCTGTTCCCGCCAGCCACGCACAATGCTCCCAAGCCCGGGAGAAAAGCATTTTGGGGTGGTGCTCACACCGGGCCCTGGAAGACCTCCCCGGCTGCCTCCAAAGGACGGTTTTCAAGCACTCCTGCCTGCTGTTCCCGCCACCCGCGCAGAATGCTCCCAAGCGCGGGAGAAAAGCGCTTCGGGGTGGTGCTCTCTACAGGCCCTTGGAAGACCTCCCCGGCTGCCTCCAAAGGCCGGTTTGCAAGGACTCCTTCCTGCTGTTCCCGCCAGCCACGCACAATGCTCCCAAGCCCGGGAGAAAAGCTTTTTGGGGTGGTGCTCTCTACAGGCCCTTGGAAGACCTCCCCGGCTGCCTCCAGTGGCCAGTTTGCAAGCACTCATGCCCGCTGTTCCCACCAGCCTCGCACAATGCTCCCAAGCCCGGGAGAAAAGCTTTTTGGGGTGGTGCTCACACCGGGCCCTGGAAGACCTCCCCGGCTGCCTGCAAAGGCCGGTTTTCAAGCACCTCTGCCTGCTGTTCCTGCCACCCGCGCACAATACTCCCAAGCCCGGGAGAAAAGCGCTTCGGGGTGGTGCTCTCTACAGGCCCTTGGAAGACCTCCCCCGCTGCCTCCAAAGGCCGGTTTGCAAGGACTCCTTCCTCCTGTTCCCGCCAGCCACGCACAATGCTCCCAAGCCCGGGAGAAAAGTGCTTCGGGGTGGTGATCTCTCCGGGCCCTTGGAAGTCGTCCCCGGCTGCCTCCAAAGGCCGGTTTGCAAGCACTCATGCCCGTTGTTCCCACCAGCCGCGCACAATGCTCCCAAGCCCGGGAGAAAAGCATTTTGGAGTGGTGCTCACTCCGGGCCCTTGGAAGACCTCCCCGGCTGCCTCCAAAGGCCAGTTTGCAAGCAGTCCTGCCTGCTGTTCCCGCCAGCCGCGCACAATGCTCCCAAGCCCGGGAGAAAAGCGCTTCGGGGTGGTGCTCTCTCTGGGCCCTTGGAAGACGTCCCCGGCTGCCTCCAAAGGCCGGTTTGCAAGCACTCATGCCCGTTGTTCCCACCAGCCGCGCACAATGCTCCCAAGCCCGGGAGAAAAGCATTTTGGGGTGGTGCTCACTCCGGGCCCTTGGAAGACCTCCCCGGCTGCCTCCAAAGGCCAGTTTGCAAGCAGTCCTGCCTGCTGTTCCCGCCACCCGCGCACAATGCTCCCAAGCCCGGGAGAAAAGCGTTTCGGGGTGGTGTTCTCTCTGGGCCCAAGAAAGACCTCCCGGGCTGCCCCCAAATGCCGGTTTGCAAGCACTCCCACTCGCTGCTCCCACCATCCGTGCAAATGCTCCAAGCCCAGGAGAAAAGCCCTTCAGGGTGGTGCTCTCTCCCGGCCCTTGGAAGGCCTCCCCGGCTGCCTCCAAAGGCTGGATTTCAAGTACTCCCTCCCGCTGTCCCGCCAGCTGCACACAATGCTCCCAATCACGGGAGAAAAGCGCTTCGGGGTGGTGCTCTCTACGGGCCCTTGGAAGACCTCCCCGTTTGTCTCCAAAGGCCGGTTTGCAAGCACTCATGCCCGCTGTTCCCGCCAGCCGCGCACAATGCTCCCAAGCCTAGGAGAAAAGCGCTTCGGGATGGTGCTCTCTCCCGGCCCTTGGAAGACCTCCCCGGCTGTCTCCAAAGGCCAGTTTGCAAGCACTCAATCCCGCTGTTCCCGCCAGCCGCGCACAATGCTCCCAAGCCCGGGAGAAAAGCGCTTCGGGGTGGTGCTCTCTCCTGGCCCTTGGAAGACCTCCCCGGCTGCCTCCAAAGGCTGGTTTTCGAGAACTCCCTCCCGCTGACCCGCCAGCCGCACACAATGCTCCCAAGCCCGGGAGAAAAGCATTTTGGGGTGGTCTCTCTCCGGGCCCTTGGAAGACTCCCCGGCTGCCTCTAAAGGCCGGATTGCAAGCACTCATGTCCTCTGTTCCCGACAGCCGTGAACAATGCTCCCAATTCCGTGAGAAAAGTGCTTCGGGATGGTGCTCTCTCCGGGCCCTTGGAAGACCTCCCAAGCTGCCTCCAAAGGCCGGTTTGCAAGCACTCCCGCCCGCTGTTCCCGCCAGCCGCGCACAATGCTCCCAAGACCGTGAGAAAAGCGCTTCGGGGTGGTGTTCTCTCAGGGACCATGGAGGACCTCCCCGGCTGCCCCCAAAGGCCGGTTTGCAAGCATTCCCACTCGCTGTTCCCGCCACACACACACAATGTTCCAAAACCCCGGAGAAAAGCGCTTCGGGGTGGTGGTCTCTCCGGGCCCCTGCCCCTGAGCCTGGGGGCCAGGCAGGGGATCCACAGTCCCAGGCCAAGGCAGAACCACATGCACACGTCTGTTCCTGCCCCCTCCACCGGCAGAGAGCTGGGGGGAGCCAGAGTCTGTCAGGCAGCTGCTGGGCTGCCCGCCTGTGTGGGAAGGGGCAGAGCCGACCTAGGGGCAAGTTGGGCCTCTTGCTCTCCCTGCTGCCCTGAGGCTGCTGGGCGAAAGAGGTCTTGGGCATCCAGCCCCTTGCTGGTCCCTTCCCTCTGACGAGGCCCTCTGAGCTCCAGCACCTTGCAGTGTGGAGACAGCCCCTGCCAGCAACCTCCTCTCCAAGGAGGCCTCAACCGAGGCCTAGGCCCAGGGGAAAGGCACCAGCGGAGATGAGCCAGTGGAGGCGCACGGGCATGTCTGGACCCAGTCCCCGCAGCCTGCCCCTTGGTGGGGCAGTACCCCCGGAGGCCAGGAAGGTCTGGGCAAGGCTGCGAGGGGCAGGGGCCCTGCTGGGTCGTGCCCCTGGCCTGTGGGGTGTCTGAGCACAACCGGCACTCTCCCGCTGGAAGACCTCCCCGTCTGCCTCCAAAGGCCGGTTTGCAAGCACTCCCGCCCGCTGTTCCCGCCAGGCACGCACAATGCTCCTAAGCCCGGGAGAAAAGCGCTTCGGGGTTGTGCTCTCTCCGGGCCCTTGCCCCTGAGCCTGGGGGCCAGGCAGTTGGAACACACTCCCAGGCCAATGCAGAACGACATGCACACGTCTGTTCCTGCCCCCTACACCGGCAGAGAGCTCGGGGGAGCCAGAGACTGCCAGGCTGCTGCTGGGCTGGATGCCTGTGTGGGACGGGGCAGAGCCGACCTAGGGGCAAGTTGGGCCTCTTGCTCTCCCTGCTGCTTTGAGGCTGCAGGGCCAAAGACGTCTTGGGCATCCAGCCCCTTACTGGTCCCTTCCCTCTGACGAGGCCCTCTGAGCTCCAGCACCTTGCAGTGTGGAGACAGCCCCTGCCAGCAATCTCCTCTCCAAGGAGACCTCAACCGAGGACTAGGCCCAGGGGAAAGGCACCAGCGGGGTTGAGCCAGGGCAGGCGCCCGGGCATGTCTGGACCCTGTCCCCGCAGCCTGCCCCTTGGTGGGGCAGTACCCCCGGAGGCCAGGAAGGTCTGGGCATGGCTGGCCAGGGGCAGGGGCCCTGCTGGGTCCTGCCCCTGGCCTGTGGGGCCTCTGAGCACAACCGGCCCTCTCCCACTGGAAGACCTCCCCGGCTGCCTCCAAAGGCCGGTTTGCAAGCACTCCCGCCCACTGTTCCCGCCAGGCGCGCACAATGCTCCCAAGCCCGGGAGAAAAGCGCTTCGGGGTGGTGGTCTCTCCGGGCCCTTGCCCCTGAGCCTGGGGGCCAGGCAGGGGATCCAGAGTCCCAGGCCAAGGCACAACAACATGCACACGTCTGTTTCTGCCCCCTCCACCGGCAGAGAGCTGGGGGGAGCCAGAGTCTGTCAGGCAGCTGCTGGGCTGGCCGCCTGTGTGGGAAGGGGCAGAGCCGACCTAGGGGCAAGTTGGGCCTCTTGCTCTCCCTGCTGCCCTGAGGCTGCTGGGCCAAAGAGGTCTTGGGCATCCAGCCCCTTGCTGGTCCCTTCCCTCTGACGAGGCCCTCTGAGCTCCAGCACCTTGCAGTGTGGAGACAGACCCTGCCAGCAACCTCCTCTCCAAGGAGGCCTCAACCGAGGCCTAGGCCCAGGGGAAAGGCACCAGCGGGGATGAGCCAGTGGAGGGGCTCGGGCATGTCTGGACCCAGTCCCCGCAGCCTGCCCCTTGGTGGGGCAGTACCCCCGGAGGCCAGGAAGGTCTGGGCATGGCTGGCCAGGGGCAGGGTCCCTGCTGGGTCCTGCCCCTGGCCTGTGGGGCCTCTGAGCACAACCGGCCCTCTCCCACTGGAAGACCTCCCCGGCTGCCTTCAAAGGCGGATTTGCCAGCACTCCCGCCCGCTGTTCCCGCCAGGCACGCACAACGCTCCCAAGGCCAGGAGAAAAGCGCTTCGGGGTGTTGCTCTCTCCGGGCCCTTGCCCCTGAGCCTGGGGTCCAGGCAGTGGGTCCACACTCCCAGACCAAGGCAGAACCACATGCACACGTCTGTTCCTGACCCCTGAACCGGCAGAGAGCTCGGGGGAGCCAGAGTCTATCAGGCAGCTGCTGGGTTGGCTGCCTGTGTGGGAAGGGGCAGAGCCGACCTAGGGGCAAGTTGGGCCTCTTGCTCTCCCTGCTGCCCTGAGGCTGCTGGGCCAAAGAGGTCTTGGGCATCCAGCCCCTTGCTGGTCCCTTCCCGCTGACGAGGCCCTCTGAGCTCCAGCACCTTGCAGTGTGGAGACAGCCCCTGCCAGCAACCTCCTCTCCAAGGAGGCATCAACCGAGGCCTATGCCCAGGGGAAAGGCACCAGCGGGGATGAGCCTGGGGAGGCGCCCAGGCATGTCTGGACCCAGTCCCCGCAGCCTGCCCCTTGGTGAGGCAGTACCCCCGGAGGCCAGGAAGGTCTGGGCAAGGCTGGCCAGGGGCAGGGGACCTGCTGGGTCCTGCCCCTGGCCTGTGAGGCCTCTGAGCACAACCGGCCCTCTCCCACTGGAAGACCTCCACGGCTGCCTCCAAAGTCCTGTTTGCAAACACTCCCGCCCGCTGTTCACGCCAGGCTCGCACAATGCTCCCAAGCCCGGGAGAAAAGCGCTTCGGGGTGGTGCTCTCTCCGGACCCTTGCCCCTGAGCCTGGGGGCCAGGCAGTGGGTCCACACTCCCAGACCAAGGCAGAACCACATGCACACGTCTGTTCCTGACCCCTGCACCGGCAGAGAGCTCTGGGGAGCCAGAGTCTGTCAGGCAGGTGCTGGGCTGGCCGCCTGTGTGGGAAGGGGCAGAGCCGACCTAGGGGCAAGTTGGGCCTCTTCCTCTCCCTGCTGCCCTGAGGCTGCTGGGCCAAAGAGGTCTTGGGCATCCAGCCCCTTGCTGGTCCCTTCCCTCTGACGAGGCCCTCTGAGCTCCAGCACCTTGCAGTGTGGAGACAGCCCCTGCCAGCAACCTCCTCTCCAAGGAGGCCTCAACCGAGGCCTAGGCCCAGGGGAAAGGCACCAGCGGGGATGAGCCTGGGGAGGCGCCCGGGCATGTCTGGACCCAGTCCCCGCAGCCTTCCCCTTGGTGGGGCAGTACCCCCGGAGGCGAGGAAGGTCTGGGAAAGGCTGGCCAGGGGCAGGGGACCTGCTGGGTCCTGCCCCTGGCCTGTGGGGCCTCTGAGCACAACCGGCCCTCTCCCACTGGAAGACGTCCCCGGCTGCCTCCAAAGGCCGGTTTGCAAGCACTCCCGCCCACTGTTCCAACCAAGGGCGCACAACGCTCCCAAGCCCGGGAGAAAATCTCCTCGGGGTGGTGCTCTCTCCGGGCCCTTTCCCCTGAGCCTGGGGGCCAGGCAGGGTGTCTACACTCCCAGGCCAAGGCAGAACGACATGCACACGTCTGTTCCTGCCCCATGCACCGGCAGAGAGCTCGGGGGAGCCAAAGTCTGTCAGGCAGCTGCTGGGCTGGCCGCCTGTGTGGGAAGGGGCAGAGCCGACCTAGGGGCAAGTTGGGCCTCTTGCTCTTCCTGCTGCCATGAGGCTGCTGGGCCAAAGAGATCTTGGGCATCCAGCCCCTTGCTTGTCCCTTCCCTCTGACGAGGCCCTCTGAGCTCCAGGACCTTGCAGTGTGGAGACAGCCCCTGCCAGCAACCTCCTCTCCAAGGAGGCCTCAACCGAGGCCTAGGCCCAGGGGAAAGGCACCAGCGGGGATGAGCCTGGGGAGGCGCCCGGCCATGTCTGGACCCAGTCCCCGCAGCCTGCCCCTTGGTGGGGCAGTACCCCCGGAAGCCAGGAGGGTCTGGGCAAGGCTGCCAGGGGCAGGGACACTGCTGGGTCCTGCCCCTGGCCTGTGGGGCGTCTGAGCACAACCGGCACTCTCCCGCTGGAAGACCTCCCCGGCTGCCTCCAAAGGCCGGTTTGCAAGCACTCCCGCCCGCTGTTCCCGCCAGGCACGCACAATGCTCCCAAACCCGGGAGAAAAGCGCTTCGGGGTGGTGCTCTCTCCCGGCCCTTGGAAGACCTCCCCGTTTGTCTCCAAAGGCCGGTTTGCAAGCACTCATGCCCGCTGTTCCCGCCAGCCGCGCACAATGCTCCCAAGCCCGGGAGAAAAGCATTTTGGGGTGGTCTCTCTCCGGGCCCTTGGAAGACTCCCCGGCTGCCTCTAAAGGCCGGTTTGCAAGCACTCATGTCCTCTGTTCCCGACAGCCGCGAACAATGCTCCCAATTCCGTGAGAAAAGTGCTTCGGGATGGTGCTCTCTCCGGGCCCTTGGAAGACCTCCCAAGCTGCCTCCAAAGGCCGGTTTGCAAGCACTCCCGCCCGCTGTTCCCGCCAGCCTCGCACAATGCTCCCAAGACCGGGAGAAAAGCGCTTCGGGGTGGTGTTCTCTCCGTGCCAATGGAGGACCTCCCTGGCTGCCCCCAAAGGCCGGTTTGCAAGCACTCCCACTCGCTGTTCCCGCCAGCCACGCACAATCCTCCAAAACCCCGGAGAAAAGCGCTTCGGGGTGGTGTTCTCTCCGTGCCCATGGAAGACCTCCCGGGGTGCCCCCAAAGGCCGGTTTGCAAGCACTCCCACTCGCTGTTCCCGCCATCCGCGCACAATGCTCCCAAGCCCGGGAGAAAAGCATTTTGGGGTGGTGCTCACACCGGGCCCTGGAAGACCTCCCCGGCTGCCTCCAAAGGACGGTTTTCAAGCACTCCTGCCTGCTGTTCCCGCCACCCGCGCACAATGCTCCCAAGCCCGGGAGAAAAGCGCTTCGGGGTGGTGCTCTCTACAGGCCCTTGGAAGACCTCCCCGGCTGCCTCCAAAGGCCGGTTTGCAAGGACTCCTTCCTGCTGTTCCCGCCATCCGCGCACAATGCTCCCAAGCCCGGGAGAAAAGCATTTTGGGGTGGTGCTCACACCGGGCCCTGGAAGACCTCCCCGGCTGCCTCCAAAGGACGGTTTTCAAGCACTCCTGCCTGCTGTTCCCGCCACCCGCGCAGAATGCTCCCAAGCGCGGGAGAAAAGCGCTTCGGGGTGGTGCTCTCTACAGGCCCTTGGAAGACCTCCCCGGCTGCCTCCAAAGGCCGGTTTGCAAGGACTCCTTCCTGCTGTTCCCGCCAGCCACGCACAATGCTCCCAAGCCCGGGAGAAAAGCATTTTGGGGTGGTGCTCACTCCGGGCCCTTGGAAGACCTCCCCGGCTGCCTCCAATGGCCAGTTTGCAAGCACTCATGTCCGCTGTTCCCACCAGCCGCGCACAATGCTCCCAAGCCCGGGAGAAAAGCTTTTTGGGGTGGTGCTCACACCGGGCCCTGGAAGACCTCCCCGGCTGCCTCCAAAGGCCAGTTTTCAAGCACTCCTGCCTGCTGTTCCCGCCACCTGCGCACAATGCTCCTAAGCCCGGGAGAAAAGCGCTTCGGGGTGGTGCTCTCTACAGGCCCTTGGAAGACCTCCCCGGCTGCCTCCAAAGGCCGGTTTGCAAGGACTCCTTCCTGCTGTTCCCGCCAGCCACGCACAATGCTCCCAAGCCCGGGAGAGAAGCATTTTGGGGTGGTGCTCTCTACAGGCCCTTGGAAGACCTCCCCGGCTGCCTCCAGTGGCCAGTTTGCAAGCACTCATGCCCGCTGTTCCCACCAGCCGCGCACAATGCTCCCAAGTCCGGGAGAAAAGCTTTTTGGGGTGGTGCTCACACCGGGCCCTGGAAGACCTCCCCGGCTGCCTGCAAAGGCCGGTTTTCAAGCACTCCTGCCTGCTGTTCCTGCCACCCGCGCACAATACTCCCAAGCCCGGGAGAAAAGCGCTTAGGGGTGGTGCTCTCTACAGGCCCTTGGAAGACCTCCCCCGCTGCCTCCAAAGGCCGGTTTGCAAGGACTCCTTCCTGCTGTTCCCGCCAGCCAAGCACAATGCTCCCAAGCCCGGGAGAAAAGCATTTTGGGGTGGTGCTCACTCCGGGCCCTTGGAAGACCTCCCCGGCTGCCTCCAAAGGCCAGTTTGCAAGCAGTCCTGCCTGCTGTTCCCGCCAGCCGCGCACAATGCTCCCAAGCCCGGGAGAAGAGCGCTTCGGGGTGGTGCTCTCTCCGGGCCCTTGGAAGACGTCCCCGGCTGCCTCCAAAGGCCGGTTTGCAAGCACTCATGCCCGTTGTTCCCACCAGCCGCGCACAATGCTCCCAAGCCCGGGAGAAAAGCATTTTGGGGTGGTGCTCACTCCGGGCCCTTGGAAGACCTCCCCGGCTGCCTCCAAAGGCCAGTTTGCAAGCAGTCCTGCCTGCTGTTCCCGCCAGCCGCGCACAATGTTCCCAAGCCCGGGAGAAAAGCGCTTCGGGGTGGTGCTCTCTCCGGGCACTTTCAAGACCTCCCCGGCTGCCCCCAAAGGCCGGTTTGTAAGTACTCATTCCCGCTGCTCCCGCCATCCACGCACAATGCTCCCAAGCCCGGGAGAAAAGCATTTTGGGGTGGTGCTCTCTCCGGGCCCTTGGAAGACCTCCCGGGCTGCCTCCAAAGGCCGGTTTGCAAGCATTCATGTCCGTTGTTCCCGACAGCCGCGCACAATGCTCCCAAGCCCGAGAGAAAAGCATTTTGGGGTGGTGATCAGTCCGGCCCTTGGAAGACCTCCCCGGCTGCCTCCAAAGGACAGTTTGCAAGGACTCATGCCCGCTGTTCCCGCCAGCCACGCACAATGCTCCCAAGACCGTGAGAAAAGCGCTTCGGGGTGGTGTTCTCTCAGGGACCATGGAGGACCTCCCCGGCTGCCCCCAAAGGCCGGTTTGCAAGCATTCCCACTCGCTGTTCCCGCCAGGCACACACAATGTTCCAAAACCCCGGAGAAAAGCGCTTCGGGGTGGTGCTCTCTCCGGGCCCTTGGAAGACTTCTCTGGCTGCCGCCAAAGGCCGGTTTGCAAGAATTCCCTCCCGCTGTCCCACCAGCCGCACACAATGCTCCAAAACCCGAGAGAAAAGCGCTTCGAGGTGGTGCTCTCTCCGGGCCCTTGGAAGACCTCCCCGGCTGCCTCCAAAGGCCGTTTTGCAAGCACTCCTGCCTGCTGTTCCCGCCACGCGCGCACAATGCTCCCAAGCCCGGAAGAAAAGCATTTTGGGGTAGTGCTCTCTCCGGGCCCTTGGAAGACCTCCCGGGCTGCCTCCAAAGGCTGGTTTGCAAGCACTCATGTCCGCTGTTCCCGACAGCCGCGCACAATGCTCCCAAGCCCGGGAGAAAAGCATTTTGGGGTGGTGATCAGTCCGGGCCCTTGGAAGACCTCCCCGGCTGCCTCCAAAGGACAGTTTGCAAGCAGTCCTGCCTGCTGTTCCCGCCAGCCGCGCACAATGCTCCCAAGCCCGGGAGAAGAGCGCTTCGGGGTGGTGCTCTCTCCGGGCCCTTGGAAGACGTCCCCGGCTGCCTCCAAAGGCCGGTTTGCAAGCACTCCCGCCCGATGTTCCCGCCAGGCACGCACAATGCTCCCAAGCCCGGGAGAAAAGCGCTTCGGGGTGGTGCTCTCTCCGGGCCCTTGCCCCTAAGCCTGCGGGCCAGGCAGGGGGAACACACTCCCAGGCCAAGACAGAACGACATGAACACGTCTGTTCCTGTCCCCTGCACCGGCAGAGAGCTTGGGGGAGCCAGAGTCTCTCAGGCAGGTGCTGGGCTGGCCGCCTGTGTGGGAAGGGGCAGAGCCGACCTAGGGGCAAGTTGGGCCTCTTGCTCTCCCTGCTGCCCTGAGGCTGCTGGGCCAAAGACGTCTTGGGCATCCAGCCCTTTGCTGGTCCCTTCCCTCTGACGAGGCCCTCTGAGCTCCAGCACCTTGCAGTGTGGAGACAGCACCTGCCAGCAATCTCCTCTCCAAGGAGGCCTCAACCGAGGCCTAGGCCCAGGGGAAAGGCACCAGCGGGGATGAGCCTGGGGAGGCGCCCGGGCATGTCTGGACCCAGTCCCCGCAGCCTGCCCCTTGGTGGGGCAGTACCCCTGGAGGCCAGGAAGGTCTGGGCAAGGCTGACCAGGGGCAGGGGACCTGCTGGGTCCTGCCCCTGGCCTGTGGGGCCTCTGAGCACAACCGGCCCTCTCCCACTGGAAGACCTCCCCGGCTGCCTCCAAAGGCCGTTTTGCACGCACTCCCGCCCACTGTTCCCACCAAGCGCGCACAATGCTCCCAAGCCCGGGAGAAAAGCGCTTCGGGGTGGTGCTCTCTCCGGGCCCTTGCCCCTGAGCCTGGGGGCCAGGCAGGGGGTCCACACTCCCAGGCCAAGGCAGAACCACATGCACACGTCTGTTCCTGACCCCTGCACCGGCAGAGAGCTCGGGGGAGCCAGAGTCTGTCAGGCAGCTGCTGGGCTGGCCGCCTTTGTGGGAAGGGGCAGAGCCGACCTAGGGGCAAGTTGGGCCTCTTGCTCTCCCTGCTGCCCTGAGGCTGCTGGGCCAAAGAGGTCTTGGGCATCCAGCCCTTTGCTTGTCCCTTCCCTCTGACGAGGCCCTCTGAGCTCCAGCACCTTGCAGTGTGGAGACAGCCCCTGCCAGCAACCTCCTCTCCAAGGAGGACTCAACCGAGACCTATGACCAGGGGAAAGGCACCAGCGGGGTTGAGCCTGGGGAGGCGCCCGGGCATGTCTGGACCCAGTCCCCGCAGCCTGCCCCTTGGTGGGGCAGTACCCCCGGAGGCCAGGAAGGTATGGGAAAGGCTGGCCAGGGGCAGGGGACCTGCTGGGTTCTGCCCCTGGCCTGTGGGGCCTCTGAGCACAACCGGCCCTCTCCAACTGGAAGACCTCCCCGGCTGCCTCCAAAGTCCTGTTTGCCAACAATCCCACCGCTGTTCACGCCAGACTTGCACAATGCTCCCAAGCCCGGGAGAAAAGCGCTTCGGGGTGGTGCTCTCTCCGGGCCCTTGCCCCTGAGCCTGGGGGCAAGGCATGGGGAACACACTCCCAGGCCAAGGCAGAACCACATGCCCACGTCTGTTCCTGTCCCCTGCACCGGCAGAGAGCTTGGGGGAGCCAGAGTCTGTCAGGCAGCTGCTGGGTTGGCCGCCTGTGTGGGAAGGGGCAGAGCCGCCCTAGCGGCAAGTTGGGGCCTCTTGCTCTCCCTGCTGCCCTGAGGCTGCTGGGCCAAAGACGTCTTGGGCATCCAGCCCCTTACTGGTCCCTTCCCTCTGACGAGGCCCTCTGAGCTCCAGCACCTTGCAGTGTGGAGACAGCCCCTGCCAGCAACCTCCTCTCCAAGGAGGCCTCAACCGAGGCCTAGGCCCAGGGGAAAGGCACCAGCGGGGATGAGCCAGGGGAGGCGCCCGAGCATGTCTGGACCCAGTCCCCGCAGCCTGCCCCTTGGTTGGGCAGTACCCCCGGAGGCCAGGAAGTTCTGGGTAAGGCTGGCCAGGGGCAGGGGCCCTGCTGGGTCCTGCCCCTGGCCTGTGGGGCCTCTGAGCACAACCGGCCCTCTCCCACTGGAAGACCTCCCCGGCTGCCTCCAAAGGCCGGTTTGCAAGCGCTCCCGGCCACTGTTACCAGCAGGCGGGCACAATGCTACTAAGCCCGGAAGAAAAGCGCTTCAGGGTGGTGCTCTCTCTGGGCCCTTGCCCCTGAGCCTGGGGGCAATGCAGGGTGTCCACACTCCCAGGCCAAGGCAGAACCACATGCACACGTCTGATCTGCCCCCTGCACCGGCAGAGAGCTCGGGGGAGCCAGAGTCTGTCAGGCAGCTGCTGGGCTGGCCGCCTGTGTGGGAAGTGGCAGAGCCGACCTAGGGCAAGTTGGGCCTCTTGGTCTCCCTGCTGCCCTGAGGCTGCTGGGCCAAAGAGGTCTTGGGCATCCAGCCCCTTGCTGGTCCCTTCCCTCTGACGAGGCCCTCTGAGCTCCAGCACCTTGCAGTGTGGAGACAGCCCCTGCCAGCAACCTCCTCTCCAAGGAGGCCTCAACCGAGGCCTAGGCCCAGGGGAAAGGCACCAGCGGGGATGAGCCTGGGGAGGCGCCCGGGCATGTCTGGACCCAGTCCCCGCAGCCTGCCCCTTGGTGGGGCAGTACCACTGGAGGCCAGGAAGGTCTGGGCAAGGCTGGCCAGGGGCAGGGGCCCTGCTGGGTCCTGCCCCTGGCCTGTGGGGCCTCTGAGCACAACCGGCCCTCTCCCACTGGAAGAACTCCCCGGCTGCCTCCAAAGGCCAGTTTGCCAACACTCCCGCCCGCTGTTCCCGCCAGGCACGCACAATGCTCCCAAGCCCGGGAGAAAAGCGCTTCGGGGTGGTGCTCTCCTCGGGCCCTTGCCCCTGAGCCTGGGGGCCAGGCAGGGGATCCACAGTCCCAGGCCAAGGCACAACAACATGCACACGTCTGTTCCTGCCCCCTCCACCGGCAGAGAGCTGGGGGGAGCCAGAGTCTGTCAGGCAGCTGCTGGGCTGGCCGCCTGTGTGGGAAGGGGCAGAGCCGACCTAGGGGCAAGTTGTGCCTCTTGCTCTCCCTGCTGCCCTGAGGCTGCTGGGCCAAAGAGGTCTTGGGCATCCAGCCCCTTGCTGGTCCCTTCCCTCTGACGAGGCCCTCTGAGCTCCAGCACCTTGCAGTGTGGAGACAGCCCCTGCCAGCAACCTCCTCTCCAAGGAGGCCTCAACCGAGGCCTAGGCCCAGGGGAAAGGCACCAGCGGGGATGAGCCAGTGGAGGCGCACGGGCATATCAGGACCCAGTCCCCGCAGCCTGCCCCTTGGTGGGGCAGTACCCCCGGAGGCCAGGAAGGTCTGGGCAAGGCTGGCCAGGGGCAGGGTCCCTGCTGGGTCCTGCTCCTGGCCTGTGGGGCCTCTGAGCACAACCGGCCCTCTCCCACTGGAAGACCTCCCCGGCTGCCTCCAAAGGCGGGTTTGCCAACACTCCCGCCCGCTGTTCCCGCCAGGCACGCACAACGCTCCCAAGGCCAGGAGAAAAGCGCTTCGGTGTGGTGCTCTCTCCGGGCCCTTGCCCCTGAGCCTGGGGGCAAGGCAGGGGGAACACACACCCAGGCCAAGGCAGAACCACATGCCCACGTCTGTTCCTGTCCCCTGCACCGGCAGAGAGCTTGGGGGAGCCAGAGTCTGTCAGGCAGCTGCTGGGTTGGCCGCCTGTGTGGAAAGGGGCAGAGCCGCCCTAGGGGCAAGTTGGGCCTCTTGCTCTCCCTGCTGCCCTGAGGCTGCTGGGCCAAAGACGTCTTGGGCATCCAGCCCCTTACTGGTCCCTTCCCTCTGACGAGGCCCTCTGAGCTCCAGCACCTTGCAGTGTGGAGACAGCCCCTGCCAGCAACCTCCTCTCCAAGGAGGCCTCAACCGAGGCCTAGGCCCAGGGGAAAGGCACCAGCGGGGATGAGCCAGGGGAGGCGCCCGAGCATGTCTGGACCCAGTCCCCGCAGCCTGCCCCTTGGTGGGGCAGTACCCCCGGAGGCCAGGAAGGTCTGGGTAAGGCTGGCCAGGGGCAGGGGCCCTGCTGGGTCCTGCCCCTGGCCTGTGGGGCCTCTGAGCACAACCGGCCCTCTCCCACTGGAAGACCTCCCCGGCTGCCCCCAAAGGCCAGTTTGCAAGCGCTCCCGGCCACTGTTACCAGCAGGCGGGCACAATGCTCCTAAGCCCGGAAGAAAAGCGATTCAGGGTGGTGCTCTCTCTGGGCCCTTGCCCCTGAGCCTGGGGGCAAGGCAGGGTGTCCACACTCCCAGGCCAAGGCAGATCCACATGCACACGTCTGACCTGCCCCCTGCACCGGCAGAGAGCTCGGGCGAGCCAGAGTCTGTCAGGCAGCTGCTGGGCTGGCCGCCTGTGTGGGAAGTGGCAGAGCCGACCTAGGGGCAAGTTGGGCCTCTTGCTCTCCCTGCTGCCCTGAGGCTGCTGGGCCAAAGAGGTCTTGGGCATCCAGCCCCTTGCTGGTCCCTTCCCTCTGACGAGGCCCTCTGAGCTCCAGCACCTTGCAGTGTGGAGACAGCCCCTGCCAGCAACCTCCTCTCCAAGGAGGCCTCAACCGAGGCCTAGGCCCAGGGGAAAGGCACCAGCGGGGATGAGCCTGGGGAGGCGCCCGGGCATGTCTGGACCCAGTCCCCGCAGCCTGCCCCTTGGTGGGGCAGTACCCCCGGAGGCCAGGAAGGTCTGGGCAAGGCTGGCCAGGGTCAGGGGCCCTGCTGGGTCCTGCCCCTGGCCTGTGGGGCCTCTGAGCACAACCGGCCCTCTCCCACTGGAAGACCTCCCCGGCTGCCTCCAAAGTCCTGTTTGCAAACACTCCCGCCCGCTGTTCACGCCAGGCTCGCACAATGCTCCCAAGCCCGGGAGAAAAGCGCATTGGGGTGGTTCTCTCTCCGGGCCCTTGCCCCTGAGCCTGGGGGCAAGGCACGGGGAACACACTCCCTGGCCAAGGCAGAACCACATGCCCACGTCTGTTCCTGTCCCCTGCACCGGCAGAGAGCTTGGGGGAGCCAGAGTCTGGCAGGCAGCTGCTGGGTTGGCCGCCTGTGTGGGAAGGGGCAGAGCCGCCCTAGGGGCAAGTTGGGCCTCTTGCTCTCCCTGCTGCCCTGAGGCTGCTGGGCCAAAGAGGTCTTGGGCATCCAGCCCCTTGCTGGTCCCTTCCCTCTGACGAGGCCCTCTGAGCTCCAGCACCTTTCAGTGTGGAGACAGACCCTGCCAGCAACCTCCTCTCCAAGGAGGCCTCAACCGAGGCCTAGGCCCAGGGGAAAGGCACCAGCGGGGATGAGCCAGTGGAGGGGCTCGGGCATGTCTGGACCCAGTCCCCGCAGCCTGCCCCTTGGTGGGGCAGTACCCCCGGAGGCCAGGAAGGTCTGGGCATGGCTGGCCAGGGGCAGGGTCCCTGCTGGGTCCTGCCCCTGGCCTGTGGGGCCTCTGAGCACAACCGGCCCTCTCCCACTGGAAGACCTCCCCGGCTGCCTTCAAAGGCGGATTTGCCAGCACTCCCGCCCGCTGTTCCCGCCAGGCACGCACAACGCTCCCAAGGCCAGGAGAAAAGCGCTTCGGGGTGTTGCTCTCTCCGGGCCCTTGCCCCTGAGCCTGGGGTCCAGGCAGTGGGTCCACACTCCCAGACCAAGGCAGAACCACATGCACACGTCTGTTCCTGACCCCTGAACCGGCAGAGAGCTCGGGGGAGCCAGAGTCTATCAGGCAGCTGCTGGGTTGGCTGCCTGTGTGGGAAGGGGCAGAGCCGACCTAGGGGCAAGTTGGGCCTCTTGCTCTCCCTGCTGCCCTGAGGCTGCTGGGCCAAAGAGGTCTTGGGCATCCAGCCCCTTGCTGGTCCCTTCCCGCTGACGAGGCCCTCTGAGCTCCAGCACCTTGCAGTGTGGAGACAGCCCCTGCCAGCAACCTCCTCTCCAAGGAGGCATCAACCGAGGCCTATGCCCAGGGGAAAGGCACCAGCGGGGATGAGCCTGGGGAGGCGCCCAGGCATGTCTGGACCCAGTCCCCGCAGCCTGCCCCTTGGTGGGGCAGTACCCCCGGAGGCCAGGAAGGTCTGGGCAAGGCTGGCCAGGGGCAGGGGACCTGCTGGGTCCTGCCCCTGGCCTGTGAGGCCTCTGAGCACAACCGGCCCTCTCCCACTGGAAGACCTCCACGGCTGCCTCCAAAGTCCTGTTTGCAAACACTCCCGCCCGCTGTTCACGCCAGGCTCGCACAATGCTCCCAAGCCCGGGAGAAAAGCGCTTCGGGGTGGTGCTCTCTCCGGACCCTTGCCCCTGAGCCTGGGGGCCAGGCAGTGGGTCCACACTCCCAGACCAAGGCAGAACCACATGCACACGTCTGTTCCTGACCCCTGCACCGGCAGAGAGCTCTGGGGAGCCAGAGTCTGTCAGGCAGGTGCTGGGCTGGCCGCCTGTGTGGGAAGGGGCAGAGCCGACCTAGGGGCAAGTTGGGCCTCTTCCTCTCCCTGCTGCCCTGAGGCTGCTGGGCCAAAGAGGTCTTGGGCATCCAGCCCCTTGCTGGTCCCTTCCCTCTGACGAGGCCCTCTGAGCTCCAGCACCTTGCAGTGTGGAGACAGCCCCTGCCAGCAACCTCCTCTCCAAGGAGGCCTCAACCGAGGCCTAGGCCCAGGGGAAAGGCACCAGCGGGGATGAGCCTGGGGAGGCGCCCGGGCATGTCTGGACCCAGTCCCCGCAGCCTTCCCCTTGGTGGGGCAGTACCCCCGGAGGCGAGGAAGGTCTGGGAAAGGCTGGCCAGGGGCAGGGGACCTGCTGGGTCCTGCCCCTGGCCTGTGGGGCCTCTGAGCACAACCGGCCCTCTCCCACTGGAAGACGTCCCCGGCTGCCTCCAAAGGCCGGTTTGCAAGCACTCCCGCCCACTGTTCCAACCAAGGGCGCACAACGCTCCCAAGCCCGGGAGAAAATCGCCTCGGGGTGGTGCTCTCTCCGGGCCCTTTCCCCTGAGCCTGGGGGCCAGGCAGGGTGTCTACACTCCCAGGCCAAGGCAGAACGACATGCACACGTCTGTTCCTGCCCCATGCACCGGCAGAGAGCTCGGGGGAGCCAAAGTCTGTCAGGCAGCTGCTGGGCTGGCCGCCTGTGTGGGAAGGGGCAGAGCCGACCTAGGGGCAAGTTGGGCCTCTTGCTCTTCCTGCTGCCATGAGGCTGCTGGGCCAAAGAGATCTTGGGCATCCAGCCCCTTGCTTGTCCCTTCCCTCTGACGAGGCCCTCTGAGCTCCAGGACCTTGCAGTGTGGAGACAGCCCCTGCCAGCAACCTCCTCTCCAAGGAGGCCTCAACCGAGGCCTAGGCCCAGGGGAAAGGCACCAGCGGGGATGAGCCTGGGGAGGCGCCCGGCCATGTCTGGACCCAGTCCCCGCAGCCTGCCCCTTGGTGGGGCAGTACCCCCGGAAGCCAGGAGGGTCTGGGCAAGGCTGCCAGGGGCAGGGACACTGCTGGGTCCTGCCCCTGGCCTGTGGGGCGTCTGAGCACAACCGGCACTCTCCCGCTGGAAGACCTCCCCGGCTGCCTCCAAAGGCCGGTTTGCAAGCACTCCCGCCCGCTGTTCCCGCCAGGCACGCACAATGCTCCCAAACCCGGGAGAAAAGCGCTTCGGGGTGGTGCTCTCTCCCGGCCCTTGGAAGACCTCCCCGTTTGTCTCCAAAGGCCGGTTTGCAAGCACTCATGCCCGCTGTTCCCGCCAGCCGCGCACAATGCTCCCAAGCCCGGGAGAAAAGCATTTTGGGGTGGTCTCTCTCCGGGCCCTTGGAAGACTCCCCGGCTGCCTCTAAAGGCCGGTTTGCAAGCACTCATGTCCTCTGTTCCCGACAGCCGCGAACAATGCTCCCAATTCCGTGAGAAAAGTGCTTCGGGATGGTGCTCTCTCCGGGCCCTTGGAAGACCTCCCAAGCTGCCTCCAAAGGCCGGTTTGCAAGCACTCCCGCCCGCTGTTCCCGCCAGCCTCGCACAATGCTCCCAAGACCGGGAGAAAAGCGCTTCGGGGTGGTGTTCTCTCCGTGCCAATGGAGGACCTCCCTGGCTGCCCCCAAAGGCCGGTTTGCAAGCACTCCCACTCGCTGTTCCCGCCAGCCACGCACAATCCTCCAAAACCCCGGAGAAAAGCGCTTCGGGGTGGTGTTCTCTCCGTGCCCATGGAAGACCTCCCGGGGTGCCCCCAAAGGCCGGTTTGCAAGCACTCCCACTCGCTGTTCCCGCCATCCGCGCACAATGCTCCCAAGCCCGGGAGAAAAGCATTTTGGGGTGGTGCTCACACCGGGCCCTGGAAGACCTCCCCGGCTGCCTCCAAAGGACGGTTTTCAAGCACTCCTGCCTGCTGTTCCCGCCACCCGCGCACAATGCTCCCAAGCCCGGGAGAAAAGCGCTTCGGGGTGGTGCTCTCTACAGGCCCTTGGAAGACCTCCCCGGCTGCCTCCAAAGGCCGGTTTGCAAGGACTCCTTCCTGCTGTTCCCGCCATCCGCGCACAATGCTCCCAAGCCCGGGAGAAAAGCATTTTGGGGTGGTGCTCACACCGGGCCCTGGAAGACCTCCCCGGCTGCCTCCAAAGGACGGTTTTCAAGCACTCCTGCCTGCTGTTCCCGCCACCCGCGCAGAATGCTCCCAAGCGCGGGAGAAAAGCGCTTCGGGGTGGTGCTCTCTACAGGCCCTTGGAAGACCTCCCCGGCTGCCTCCAAAGGCCGGTTTGCAAGGACTCCTTCCTGCTGTTCCCGCCAGCCACGCACAATGCTCCCAAGCCCGGGAGAAAAGCATTTTGGGGTGGTGCTCACTCCGGGCCCTTGGAAGACCTCCCCGGCTGCCTCCAATGGCCAGTTTGCAAGCACTCATGTCCGCTGTTCCCACCAGCCGCGCACAATGCTCCCAAGCCCGGGAGAAAAGCTTTTTGGGGTGGTGCTCACACCGGGCCCTGGAAGACCTCCCCGGCTGCCTCCAAAGGCCAGTTTTCAAGCACTCCTGCCTGCTGTTCCCGCCACCTGCGCACAATGCTCCTAAGCCCGGGAGAAAAGCGCTTCGGGGTGGTGCTCTCTACAGGCCCTTGGAAGACCTCCCCGGCTGCCTCCAAAGGCCGGTTTGCAAGGACTCCTTCCTGCTGTTCCCGCCAGCCACGCACAATGCTCCCAAGCCCGGGAGAGAAGCATTTTGGGGTGGTGCTCTCTACAGGCCCTTGGAAGACCTCCCCGGCTGCCTCCAGTGGCCAGTTTGCAAGCACTCATGCCCGCTGTTCCCACCAGCCGCGCACAATGCTCCCAAGTCCGGGAGAAAAGCTTTTTGGGGTGGTGCTCACACCGGGCCCTGGAAGACCTCCCCGGCTGCCTGCAAAGGCCGGTTTTCAAGCACTCCTGCCTGCTGTTCCTGCCACCCGCGCACAATACTCCCAAGCCCGGGAGAAAAGCGCTTAGGGGTGGTGCTCTCTACAGGCCCTTGGAAGACCTCCCCCGCTGCCTCCAAAGGCCGGTTTGCAAGGACTCCTTCCTGCTGTTCCCGCCAGCCAAGCACAATGCTCCCAAGCCCGGGAGAAAAGCATTTTGGGGTGGTGCTCACTCCGGGCCCTTGGAAGACCTCCCCGGCTGCCTCCAAAGGCCAGTTTGCAAGCAGTCCTGCCTGCTGTTCCCGCCAGCCGCGCACAATGCTCCCAAGCCCGGGAGAAGAGCGCTTCGGGGTGGTGCTCTCTCCGGGCCCTTGGAAGACGTCCCCGGCTGCCTCCAAAGGCCGGTTTGCAAGCACTCATGCCCGTTGTTCCCACCAGCCGCGCACAATGCTCCCAAGCCCGGGAGAAAAGCATTTTGGGGTGGTGCTCACTCCGGGCCCTTGGAAGACCTCCCCGGCTGCCTCCAAAGGCCAGTTTGCAAGCAGTCCTGCCTGCTGTTCCCGCCAGCCGCGCACAATGTTCCCAAGCCCGGGAGAAAAGCGCTTCGGGGTGGTGCTCTCTCCGGGCACTTTCAAGACCTCCCCGGCTGCCCCCAAAGGCCGGTTTGTAAGTACTCATTCCCGCTGCTCCCGCCATCCACGCACAATGCTCCCAAGCCCGGGAGAAAAGCATTTTGGGGTGGTGCTCTCTCCGGGCCCTTGGAAGACCTCCCGGGCTGCCTCCAAAGGCCGGTTTGCAAGCATTCATGTCCGTTGTTCCCGACAGCCGCGCACAATGCTCCCAAGCCCGAGAGAAAAGCATTTTGGGGTGGTGATCAGTCCGGCCCTTGGAAGACCTCCCCGGCTGCCTCCAAAGGACAGTTTGCAAGGACTCATGCCCGCTGTTCCCGCCAGCCACGCACAATGCTCCCAAGACCGTGAGAAAAGCGCTTCGGGGTGGTGTTCTCTCAGGGACCATGGAGGACCTCCCCGGCTGCCCCCAAAGGCCGGTTTGCAAGCATTCCCACTCGCTGTTCCCGCCAGGCACACACAATGTTCCAAAACCCCGGAGAAAAGCGCTTCGGGGTGGTGCTCTCTCCGGGCCCTTGGAAGACTTCTCTGGCTGCCGCCAAAGGCCGGTTTGCAAGAATTCCCTCCCGCTGTCCCACCAGCCGCACACAATGCTCCAAAACCCGAGAGAAAAGCGCTTCGAGGTGGTGCTCTCTCCGGGCCCTTGGAAGACCTCCCCGGCTGCCTCCAAAGGCCGTTTTGCAAGCACTCCTGCCTGCTGTTCCCGCCACGCGCGCACAATGCTCCCAAGCCCGGAAGAAAAGCATTTTGGGGTAGTGCTCTCTCCGGGCCCTTGGAAGACCTCCCGGGCTGCCTCCAAAGGCTGGTTTGCAAGCACTCATGTCCGCTGTTCCCGACAGCCGCGCACAATGCTCCCAAGCCCGGGAGAAAAGCATTTTGGGGTGGTGATCAGTCCGGGCCCTTGGAAGACCTCCCCGGCTGCCTCCAAAGGACAGTTTGCAAGCAGTCCTGCCTGCTGTTCCCGCCAGCCGCGCACAATGCTCCCAAGCCCGGGAGAAGAGCGCTTCGGGGTGGTGCTCTCTCCGGGCCCTTGGAAGACGTCCCCGGCTGCCTCCAAAGGCCGGTTTGCAAGCACTCCCGCCCGATGTTCCCGCCAGGCACGCACAATGCTCCCAAGCCCGGGAGAAAAGCGCTTCGGGGTGGTGCTCTCTCCGGGCCCTTGCCCCTAAGCCTGCGGGCCAGGCAGGGGGAACACACTCCCAGGCCAAGACAGAACGACATGAACACGTCTGTTCCTGTCCCCTGCACCGGCAGAGAGCTTGGGGGAGCCAGAGTCTCTCAGGCAGGTGCTGGGCTGGCCGCCTGTGTGGGAAGGGGCAGAGCCGACCTAGGGGCAAGTTGGGCCTCTTGCTCTCCCTGCTGCCCTGAGGCTGCTGGGCCAAAGACGTCTTGGGCATCCAGCCCTTTGCTGGTCCCTTCCCTCTGACGAGGCCCTCTGAGCTCCAGCACCTTGCAGTGTGGAGACAGCACCTGCCAGCAATCTCCTCTCCAAGGAGGCCTCAACCGAGGCCTAGGCCCAGGGGAAAGGCACCAGCGGGGATGAGCCTGGGGAGGCGCCCGGGCATGTCTGGACCCAGTCCCCGCAGCCTGCCCCTTGGTGGGGCAGTACCCCTGGAGGCCAGGAAGGTCTGGGCAAGGCTGACCAGGGGCAGGGGACCTGCTGGGTCCTGCCCCTGGCCTGTGGGGCCTCTGAGCACAACCGGCCCTCTCCCACTGGAAGACCTCCCCGGCTGCCTCCAAAGGCCGTTTTGCACGCACTCCCGCCCACTGTTCCCACCAAGCGCGCACAATGCTCCCAAGCCCGGGAGAAAAGCGCTTCGGGGTGGTGCTCTCTCCGGGCCCTTGCCCCTGAGCCTGGGGGCCAGGCAGGGGGTCCACACTCCCAGGCCAAGGCAGAACCACATGCACACGTCTGTTCCTGACCCCTGCACCGGCAGAGAGCTCGGGGGAGCCAGAGTCTGTCAGGCAGCTGCTGGGCTGGCCGCCTTTGTGGGAAGGGGCAGAGCCGACCTAGGGGCAAGTTGGGCCTCTTGCTCTCCCTGCTGCCCTGAGGCTGCTGGGCCAAAGAGGTCTTGGGCATCCAGCCCTTTGCTTGTCCCTTCCCTCTGACGAGGCCCTCTGAGCTCCAGCACCTTGCAGTGTGGAGACAGCCCCTGCCAGCAACCTCCTCTCCAAGGAGGACTCAACCGAGACCTATGACCAGGGGAAAGGCACCAGCGGGGTTGAGCCTGGGGAGGCGCCCGGGCATGTCTGGACCCAGTCCCCGCAGCCTGCCCCTTGGTGGGGCAGTACCCCCGGAGGCCAGGAAGGTATGGGAAAGGCTGGCCAGGGGCAGGGGACCTGCTGGGTTCTGCCCCTGGCCTGTGGGGCCTCTGAGCACAACCGGCCCTCTCCAACTGGAAGACCTCCCCGGCTGCCTCCAAAGTCCTGTTTGCCAACAATCCCACCGCTGTTCACGCCAGACTTGCACAATGCTCCCAAGCCCGGGAGAAAAGCGCTTCGGGGTGGTGCTCTCTCCGGGCCCTTGCCCCTGAGCCTGGGGGCAAGGCATGGGGAACACACTCCCAGGCCAAGGCAGAACCACATGCCCACGTCTGTTCCTGTCCCCTGCACCGGCAGAGAGCTTGGGGGAGCCAGAGTCTGTCAGGCAGCTGCTGGGTTGGCCGCCTGTGTGGGAAGGGGCAGAGCCGCCCTAGCGGCAAGTTGGGCCTCTTGCTCTCCCTGCTGCCCTGAGGCTGCTGGGCCAAAGACGTCTTGGGCATCCAGCCCCTTACTGGTCCCTTCCCTCTGACGAGGCCCTCTGAGCTCCAGCACCTTGCAGTGTGGAGACAGCCCCTGCCAGCAACCTCCTCTCCAAGGAGGCCTCAACCGAGGCCTAGGCCCAGGGGAAAGGCACCAGCGGGGATGAGCCAGGGGAGGCGCCCGAGCATGTCTGGACCCAGTCCCCGCAGCCTGCCCCTTGGTTGGGCAGTACCCCCGGAGGCCAGGAAGTTCTGGGTAAGGCTGGCCAGGGGCAGGGGCCCTGCTGGGTCCTGCCCCTGGCCTGTGGGGCCTCTGAGCACAACCGGCCCTCTCCCACTGGAAGACCTCCCCGGCTGCCTCCAAAGGCCGGTTTGCAAGCGCTCCCGGCCACTGTTACCAGCAGGCGGGCACAATGCTACTAAGCCCGGAAGAAAAGCGCTTCAGGGTGGTGCTCTCTCTGGGCCCTTGCCCCTGAGCCTGGGGGCAATGCAGGGTGTCCACACTCCCAGGCCAAGGCAGAACCACATGCACACGTCTGATCTGCCCCCTGCACCGGCAGAGAGCTCGGGGGAGCCAGAGTCTGTCAGGCAGCTGCTGGGCTGGCCGCCTGTGTGGGAAGTGGCAGAGCCGACCTAGGGGCAAGTTGGGCCTCTTGGTCTCCCTGCTGCCCTGAGGCTGCTGGGCCAAAGAGGTCTTGGGCATCCAGCCCCTTGCTGGTCCCTTCCCTCTGACGAGGCCCTCTGAGCTCCAGCACCTTGCAGTGTGGAGACAGCCCCTGCCAGCAACCTCCTCTCCAAGGAGGCCTCAACCGAGGCCTAGGCCCAGGGGAAAGGCACCAGCGGGGATGAGCCTGGGGAGGCGCCCGGGCATGTCTGGACCCAGTCCCCGCAGCCTGCCCCTTGGTGGGGCAGTACCACTGGAGGCCAGGAAGGTCTGGGCAAGGCTGGCCAGGGGCAGGGGCCCTGCTGGGTCCTGCCCCTGGCCTGTGGGGCCTCTGAGCACAACCGGCCCTCTCCCACTGGAAGAACTCCCCGGCTGCCTCCAAAGGCCAGTTTGCCAACACTCCCGCCCGCTGTTCCCGCCAGGCACGCACAATGCTCCCAAGCCCGGGAGAAAAGCGCTTCGGGGTGGTGCTCTCCTCGGGCCCTTGCCCCTGAGCCTGGGGGCCAGGCAGGGGATCCACAGTCCCAGGCCAAGGCACAACAACATGCACACGTCTGTTCCTGCCCCCTCCACCGGCAGAGAGCTGGGGGGAGCCAGAGTCTGTCAGGCAGCTGCTGGGCTGGCCGCCTGTGTGGGAAGGGGCAGAGCCGACCTAGGGGCAAGTTGTGCCTCTTGCTCTCCCTGCTGCCCTGAGGCTGCTGGGCCAAAGAGGTCTTGGGCATCCAGCCCCTTGCTGGTCCCTTCCCTCTGACGAGGCCCTCTGAGCTCCAGCACCTTGCAGTGTGGAGACAGCCCCTGCCAGCAACCTCCTCTCCAAGGAGGCCTCAACCGAGGCCTAGGCCCAGGGGAAAGGCACCAGCGGGGATGAGCCAGTGGAGGCGCACGGGCATATCAGGACCCAGTCCCCGCAGCCTGCCCCTTGGTGGGGCAGTACCCCCGGAGGCCAGGAAGGTCTGGGCAAGGCTGGCCAGGGGCAGGGTCCCTGCTGGGTCCTGCTCCTGGCCTGTGGGGCCTCTGAGCACAACCGGCCCTCTCCCACTGGAAGACCTCCCCGGCTGCCTCCAAAGGCGGGTTTGCCAACACTCCCGCCCGCTGTTCCCGCCAGGCACGCACAACGCTCCCAAGGCCAGGAGAAAAGCGCTTCGGTGTGGTGCTCTCTCCGGGCCCTTGCCCCTGAGCCTGGGGGCAAGGCAGGGGGAACACACACCCAGGCCAAGGCAGAACCACATGCCCACGTCTGTTCCTGTCCCCTGCACCGGCAGAGAGCTTGGGGGAGCCAGAGTCTGTCAGGCAGCTGCTGGGTTGGCCGCCTGTGTGGAAAGGGGCAGAGCCGCCCTAGGGGCAAGTTGGGCCTCTTGCTCTCCCTGCTGCCCTGAGGCTGCTGGGCCAAAGACGTCTTGGGCATCCAGCCCCTTACTGGTCCCTTCCCTCTGACGAGGCCCTCTGAGCTCCAGCACCTTGCAGTGTGGAGACAGCCCCTGCCAGCAACCTCCTCTCCAAGGAGGCCTCAACCGAGGCCTAGGCCCAGGGGAAAGGCACCAGCGGGGATGAGCCAGGGGAGGCGCCCGAGCATGTCTGGACCCAGTCCCCGCAGCCTGCCCCTTGGTGGGGCAGTACCCCCGGAGGCCAGGAAGGTCTGGGTAAGGCTGGCCAGGGGCAGGGGCCCTGCTGGGTCCTGCCCCTGGCCTGTGGGGCCTCTGAGCACAACCGGCCCTCTCCCACTGGAAGACCTCCCCGGCTGCCCCCAAAGGCCAGTTTGCAAGCGCTCCCGGCCACTGTTACCAGCAGGCGGGCACAATGCTCCTAAGCCCGGAAGAAAAGCGATTCAGGGTGGTGCTCTCTCTGGGCCCTTGCCCCTGAGCCTGGGGGCAAGGCAGGGTGTCCACACTCCCAGGCCAAGGCAGATCCACATGCACACGTCTGACCTGCCCCCTGCACCGGCAGAGAGCTCGGGCGAGCCAGAGTCTGTCAGGCAGCTGCTGGGCTGGCCGCCTGTGTGGGAAGTGGCAGAGCCGACCTAGGGGCAAGTTGGGCCTCTTGCTCTCCCTGCTGCCCTGAGGCTGCTGGGCCAAAGAGGTCTTGGGCATCCAGCCCCTTGCTGGTCCCTTCCCTCTGACGAGGCCCTCTGAGCTCCAGCACCTTGCAGTGTGGAGACAGCCCCTGCCAGCAACCTCCTCTCCAAGGAGGCCTCAACCGAGGCCTAGGCCCAGGGGAAAGGCACCAGCGGGGATGAGCCTGGGGAGGCGCCCGGGCATGTCTGGACCCAGTCCCCGCAGCCTGCCCCTTGGTGGGGCAGTACCCCCGGAGGCCAGGAAGGTCTGGGCAAGGCTGGCCAGGGTCAGGGGCCCTGCTGGGTCCTGCCCCTGGCCTGTGGGGCCTCTGAGCACAACCGGCCCTCTCCCACTGGAAGACCTCCCCGGCTGCCTCCAAAGTCCTGTTTGCAAACACTCCCGCCCGCTGTTCACGCCAGGCTCGCACAATGCTCCCAAGCCCGGGAGAAAAGCGCATTGGGGTGGTTCTCTCTCCGGGCCCTTGCCCCTGAGCCTGGGGGCAAGGCACGGGGAACACACTCCCTGGCCAAGGCAGAACCACATGCCCACGTCTGTTCCTGTCCCCTGCACCGGCAGAGAGCTTGGGGGAGCCAGAGTCTGGCAGGCAGCTGCTGGGTTGGCCGCCTGTGTGGGAAGGGGCAGAGCCGCCCTAGGGGCAAGTTGGGCCTCTTGCTCTCCCTGCTGCCCTGAGGCTGCTGGGCCAAAGAGGTCTTGGGCATCCAGCCCCTTGCTGGTCCCTTCCCTCTGACGAGGCCCTCTGAGCTCCAGCACCTTTCAGTGTGGAGACAGACCCTGCCAGCAACCTCCTCTCCAAGGAGGCCTCAACCGAGGCCTAGGCCCAGGGGAAAGGCACCAGCGGGGATGAGCCAGTGGAGGGGCTCGGGCATGTCTGGACCCAGTCCCCGCAGCCTGCCCCTTGGTGGGGCAGTACCCCCGGAGGCCAGGAAGGTCTGGGCATGGCTGGCCAGGGGCAGGGTCCCTGCTGGGTCCTGCCCCTGGCCTGTGGGGCCTCTGAGCACAACCGGCCCTCTCCCACTGGAAGACCTCCCCGGCTGCCTTCAAAGGCGGATTTGCCAGCACTCCCGCCCGCTGTTCCCGCCAGGCACGCACAACGCTCCCAAGGCCAGGAGAAAAGCGCTTCGGGGTGTTGCTCTCTCCGGGCCCTTGCCCCTGAGCCTGGGGTCCAGGCAGTGGGTCCACACTCCCAGACCAAGGCAGAACCACATGCACACGTCTGTTCCTGACCCCTGAACCGGCAGAGAGCTCGGGGGAGCCAGAGTCTATCAGGCAGCTGCTGGGTTGGCTGCCTGTGTGGGAAGGGGCAGAGCCGACCTAGGGGCAAGTTGGGCCTCTTGCTCTCCCTGCTGCCCTGAGGCTGCTGGGCCAAAGAGGTCTTGGGCATCCAGCCCCTTGCTGGTCCCTTCCCGCTGACGAGGCCCTCTGAGCTCCAGCACCTTGCAGTGTGGAGACAGCCCCTGCCAGCAACCTCCTCTCCAAGGAGGCATCAACCGAGGCCTATGCCCAGGGGAAAGGCACCAGCGGGGATGAGCCTGGGGAGGCGCCCAGGCATGTCTGGACCCAGTCCCCGCAGCCTGCCCCTTGGTGGGGCAGTACCCCCGGAGGCCAGGAAGGTCTGGGCAAGGCTGGCCAGGGGCAGGGGACCTGCTGGGTCCTGCCCCTGGCCTGTGAGGCCTCTGAGCACAACCGGCCCTCTCCCACTGGAAGACCTCCACGGCTGCCTCCAAAGTCCTGTTTGCAAACACTCCCGCCCGCTGTTCACGCCAGGCTCGCACAATGCTCCCAAGCCCGGGAGAAAAGCGCTTCGGGGTGGTGCTCTCTCCGGACCCTTGCCCCTGAGCCTGGGGGCCAGGCAGTGGGTCCACACTCCCAGACCAAGGCAGAACCACATGCACACGTCTGTTCCTGACCCCTGCACCGGCAGAGAGCTCGGGGGAGCCAGAGTCTGTCAGGCAGGTGCTGGGCTGGCCGCCTGTGTGGGAAGGGGCAGAGCCGACCTAGGGGCAAGTTGGGCCTCTTCCTCTCCCTGCTGCCCTGAGGCTGCTGGGCCAAAGAGGTCTTGGGCATCCAGCCCCTTGCTGGTCCCTTCCCTCTGACGAGGCCCTCTGAGCTCCAGCACCTTGCAGTGTGGAGACAGCCCCTGCCAGCAACCTCCTCTCCAAGGAGGCCTCAACCGAGGCCTAGGCCCAGGGGAAAGGCACCAGCGGGGATGAGCCTGGGGAGGCGCCCGGGCATGTCTGGACCCAGTCCCCGCAGCCTTCCCCTTGGTGGGGCAGTACCCCCGGAGGCGAGGAAGGTCTGGGAAAGGCTGGCCAGGGGCAGGGGACCTGCTGGGTCCTGCCCCTGGCCTGTGGGGCCTCTGAGCACAACCGGCCCTCTCCCACTGGAAGACGTCCCCGGCTGCCTCCAAAGGCCGGTTTGCAAGCACTCCCGCCCACTGTTCCAACCAAGGGCGCACAACGCTCCCAAGCCCGGGAGAAAATCGCCTCGGGGTGGTGCTCTCTCCGGGCCCTTTCCCCTGAGCCTGGGGGCCAGGCAGGGTGTCTACACTCCCAGGCCAAGGCAGAACGACATGCACACGTCTGTTCCTGCCCCATGCACCGGCAGAGAGCTCGGGGGAGCCAAAGTCTGTCAGGCAGCTGCTGGGCTGGCCGCCTGTGTGGGAAGGGGCAGAGCCGACCTAGGGGCAAGTTGGGCCTCTTGCTCTTCCTGCTGCCATGAGGCTGCTGGGCCAAAGAGATCTTGGGCATCCAGCCCCTTGCTTGTCCCTTCCCTCTGACGAGGCCCTCTGAGCTCCAGGACCTTGCAGTGTGGAGACAGCCCCTGCCAGCAACCTCCTCTCCAAGGAGGCCTCAACCGAGGCCTAGGCCCAGGGGAAAGGCACCAGCGGGGATGAGCCTGGGGAGGCGCCCGGCCATGTCTGGACCCAGTCCCCGCAGCCTGCCCCTTGGTGGGGCAGTACCCCCGGAAGCCAGGAGGGTCTGGGCAAGGCTGCCAGGGGCAGGGACACTGCTGGGTCCTGCCCCTGGCCTGTGGGGCGTCTGAGCACAACCGGCACTCTCCCGCTGGAAGACCTCCCCGGCTGCCTCCAAAGGCCGGTTTGCAAGCACTCCCGCCCGCTGTTCCCGCCAGGCACGCACAATGCTCCCAAACCCGGGAGAAAAGCGCTTCGGGGTGGTGCTCTCTCCCGGCCCTTGGAAGACCTCCCCGTTTGTCTCCAAAGGCCGGTTTGCAAGCACTCATGCCCGCTGTTCCCGCCAGCCGCGCACAATGCTCCCAAGCCCGGGAGAAAAGCATTTTGGGGTGGTCTCTCTCCGGGCCCTTGGAAGACTCCCCGGCTGCCTCTAAAGGCCGGTTTGCAAGCACTCATGTCCTCTGTTCCCGACAGCCGCGAACAATGCTCCCAATTCCGTGAGAAAAGTGCTTCGGGATGGTGCTCTCTCCGGGCCCTTGGAAGACCTCCCAAGCTGCCTCCAAAGGCCGGTTTGCAAGCACTCCCGCCCGCTGTTCCCGCCAGCCTCGCACAATGCTCCCAAGACCGGGAGAAAAGCGCTTCGGGGTGGTGTTCTCTCCGTGCCAATGGAGGACCTCCCTGGCTGCCCCCAAAGGCCGGTTTGCAAGCACTCCCACTCGCTGTTCCCGCCAGCCACGCACAATCCTCCAAAACCCCGGAGAAAAGCGCTTCGGGGTGGTGTTCTCTCCGTGCCCATGGAAGACCTCCCGGGGTGCCCCCAAAGGCCGGTTTGCAAGCACTCCCACTCGCTGTTCCCGCCATCCGCGCACAATGCTCCCAAGCCCGGGAGAAAAGCATTTTGGGGTGGTGCTCACACCGGGCCCTGGAAGACCTCCCCGGCTGCCTCCAAAGGACGGTTTTCAAGCACTCCTGCCTGCTGTTCCCGCCACCCGCGCACAATGCTCCCAAGCCCGGGAGAAAAGCGCTTCGGGGTGGTGCTCTCTACAGGCCCTTGGAAGACCTCCCCGGCTGCCTCCAAAGGCCGGTTTGCAAGGACTCCTTCCTGCTGTTCCCGCCATCCGCGCACAATGCTCCCAAGCCCGGGAGAAAAGCATTTTGGGGTGGTGCTCACACCGGGCCCTGGAAGACCTCCCCGGCTGCCTCCAAAGGACGGTTTTCAAGCACTCCTGCCTGCTGTTCCCGCCACCCGCGCAGAATGCTCCCAAGCGCGGGAGAAAAGCGCTTCGGGGTGGTGCTCTCTACAGGCCCTTGGAAGACCTCCCCGGCTGCCTCCAAAGGCCGGTTTGCAAGGACTCCTTCCTGCTGTTCCCGCCAGCCACGCACAATGCTCCCAAGCCCGGGAGAAAAGCATTTTGGGGTGGTGCTCACTCCGGGCCCTTGGAAGACCTCCCCGGCTGCCTCCAATGGCCAGTTTGCAAGCACTCATGTCCGCTGTTCCCACCAGCCGCGCACAATGCTCCCAAGCCCGGGAGAAAAGCTTTTTGGGGTGGTGCTCACACCGGGCCCTGGAAGACCTCCCCGGCTGCCTCCAAAGGCCAGTTTTCAAGCACTCCTGCCTGCTGTTCCCGCCACCTGCGCACAATGCTCCTAAGCCCGGGAGAAAAGCGCTTCGGGGTGGTGCTCTCTACAGGCCCTTGGAAGACCTCCCCGGCTGCCTCCAAAGGCCGGTTTGCAAGGACTCCTTCCTGCTGTTCCCGCCAGCCACGCACAATGCTCCCAAGCCCGGGAGAGAAGCATTTTGGGGTGGTGCTCTCTACAGGCCCTTGGAAGACCTCCCCGGCTGCCTCCAGTGGCCAGTTTGCAAGCACTCATGCCCGCTGTTCCCACCAGCCGCGCACAATGCTCCCAAGTCCGGGAGAAAAGCTTTTTGGGGTGGTGCTCACACCGGGCCCTGGAAGACCTCCCCGGCTGCCTGCAAAGGCCGGTTTTCAAGCACTCCTGCCTGCTGTTCCTGCCACCCGCGCACAATACTCCCAAGCCCGGGAGAAAAGCGCTTAGGGGTGGTGCTCTCTACAGGCCCTTGGAAGACCTCCCCCGCTGCCTCCAAAGGCCGGTTTGCAAGGACTCCTTCCTGCTGTTCCCGCCAGCCAAGCACAATGCTCCCAAGCCCGGGAGAAAAGCATTTTGGGGTGGTGCTCACTCCGGGCCCTTGGAAGACCTCCCCGGCTGCCTCCAAAGGCCAGTTTGCAAGCAGTCCTGCCTGCTGTTCCCGCCAGCCGCGCACAATGCTCCCAAGCCCGGGAGAAGAGCGCTTCGGGGTGGTGCTCTCTCCGGGCCCTTGGAAGACGTCCCCGGCTGCCTCCAAAGGCCGGTTTGCAAGCACTCATGCCCGTTGTTCCCACCAGCCGCGCACAATGCTCCCAAGCCCGGGAGAAAAGCATTTTGGGGTGGTGCTCACTCCGGGCCCTTGGAAGACCTCCCCGGCTGCCTCCAAAGGCCAGTTTGCAAGCAGTCCTGCCTGCTGTTCCCGCCAGCCGCGCACAATGTTCCCAAGCCCGGGAGAAAAGCGCTTCGGGGTGGTGCTCTCTCCGGGCACTTTCAAGACCTCCCCGGCTGCCCCCAAAGGCCGGTTTGTAAGTACTCATTCCCGCTGCTCCCGCCATCCACGCACAATGCTCCCAAGCCCGGGAGAAAAGCATTTTGGGGTGGTGCTCTCTCCGGGCCCTTGGAAGACCTCCCGGGCTGCCTCCAAAGGCCGGTTTGCAAGCATTCATGTCCGTTGTTCCCGACAGCCGCGCACAATGCTCCCAAGCCCGAGAGAAAAGCATTTTGGGGTGGTGATCAGTCCGGCCCTTGGAAGACCTCCCCGGCTGCCTCCAAAGGACAGTTTGCAAGGACTCATGCCCGCTGTTCCCGCCAGCCACGCACAATGCTCCCAAGACCGTGAGAAAAGCGCTTCGGGGTGGTGTTCTCTCAGGGACCATGGAGGACCTCCCCGGCTGCCCCCAAAGGCCGGTTTGCAAGCATTCCCACTCGCTGTTCCCGCCAGGCACACACAATGTTCCAAAACCCCGGAGAAAAGCGCTTCGGGGTGGTGCTCTCTCCGGGCCCTTGGAAGACTTCTCTGGCTGCCGCCAAAGGCCGGTTTGCAAGAATTCCCTCCCGCTGTCCCACCAGCCGCACACAATGCTCCAAAACCCGAGAGAAAAGCGCTTCGAGGTGGTGCTCTCTCCGGGCCCTTGGAAGACCTCCCCGGCTGCCTCCAAAGGCCGGTTTGCAAGCACTCCTGCCTGCTGTTCCCGCCACGCGCGCACAATGCTCCCAAGCCCGGAAGAAAAGCATTTTGGGGTAGTGCTCTCTCCGGGCCCTTGGAAGACCTCCCGGGCTGCCTCCAAAGGCCGGTTTGCAAGCACTCATGTCCGCTGTTCCCGACAGCCGCGCACAATGCTCCCAAGCCCGGGAGAAAAGCATTTTGGGGTGGTGATCAGTCCGGGCCCTTGGAAGACCTCCCCGGCTGCCTCCAAAGGACAGTTTGCAAGCAGTCCTGCCTGCTGTTCCCGCCAGCCGCGCACAATGCTCCCAAGCCCGGGAGAAGAGCGCTTCGGGGTGGTGCTCTCTCCGGGCCCTTGGAAGACGTCCCCGGCTGCCTCCAAAGGCCGGTTTGCAAGCACTCCCGCCCGATGTTCCCGCCAGGCACGCACAATGCTCCCAAGCCCGGGAGAAAAGCGCTTCGGGGTGGTGCTCTCTCCGGGCCCTTGCCCCTAAGCCTGCGGGCCAGGCAGGGGGAACACACTCCCAGGCCAAGACAGAACGACATGAACACGTCTGTTCCTGTCCCCTGCACCGGCAGAGAGCTTGGGGGAGCCAGAGTCTCTCAGGCAGGTGCTGGGCTGGCCGCCTGTGTGGGAAGGGGCAGAGCCGACCTAGGGGCAAGTTGGGCCTCTTGCTCTCCCTGCTGCCCTGAGGCTGCTGGGCCAAAGACGTCTTGGGCATCCAGCCCTTTGCTGGTCCCTTCCCTCTGACGAGGCCCTCTGAGCTCCAGCACCTTGCAGTGTGGAGACAGCACCTGCCAGCAATCTCCTCTCCAAGGAGGCCTCAACCGAGGCCTAGGCCCAGGGGAAAGGCACCAGCGGGGATGAGCCTGGGGAGGCGCCCGGGCATGTCTGGACCCAGTCCCCGCAGCCTGCCCCTTGGTGGGGCAGTACCCCTGGAGGCCAGGAAGGTCTGGGCAAGGCTGACCAGGGGCAGGGGACCTGCTGGGTCCTGCCCCTGGCCTGTGGGGCCTCTGAGCACAACCGGCCCTCTCCCACTGGAAGACCTCCCCGGCTGCCTCCAAAGGCCGTTTTGCACGCACTCCCGCCCACTGTTCCCACCAAGCGCGCACAATGCTCCCAAGCCCGGGAGAAAAGCGCTTCGGGGTGGTGCTCTCTCCGGGCCCTTGCCCCTGAGCCTGGGGGCCAGGCAGGGGGTCCACACTCCCAGGCCAAGGCAGAACCACATGCACACGTCTGTTCCTGACCCCTGCACCGGCAGAGAGCTCGGGGGAGCCAGAGTCTGTCAGGCAGCTGCTGGGCTGGCCGCCTTTGTGGGAAGGGGCAGAGCCGACCTAGGGGCAAGTTGGGCCTCTTGCTCTCCCTGCTGCCCTGAGGCTGCTGGGCCAAAGAGGTCTTGGGCATCCAGCCCTTTGGTTGTCCCTTCCCTCTGACGAGGCCCTCTGAGCTCCAGCACCTTGCAGTGTGGAGACAGCCCCTGCCAGCAACCTCCTCTCCAAGGAGGACTCAACCGAGACCTATGACCAGGGGAAAGGCACCAGAGGGGATGAGCCTGGGGAGGCGCCCGGGCATGTCTGGACCCAGTCCCCGCAGCCTGCCCCTTGGTGGGGCAGTACCCCCGGAGGCCAGGAAGGTATGGGAAAGGCTGGCCAGGGGCAGGGGACCTGCTGGGTTCTGCCCCTGGCCTGTGGGGCCTCTGAGCACAACCGGCCCTCTCCAACTGGAAGACCTCCCCGGCTGCCTCCAAAGTCCTGTTTGCCAACAATCCCACCGCTGTTCACGCCAGACTTGCACAATGCTCCCAAGCCCGGGAGAAAAGCGCTTCGGGGTGGTGCTCTCTCCGGGCCCTTGCCCCTGAGCCTGGGGGCAAGGCATGGGGAACACACTCCCAGGCCAAGGCAGAACCACATGCCCACGTCTGTTCCTGTCCCCTGCACCGGCAGAGAGCTTGGGGGAGCCAGAGTCTGTCAGGCAGCTGCTGGGTTGGCCGCCTGTGTGGGAAGGGGCAGAGCCGCCCTAGCGGCAAGTTGGGCCTCTTGCTCTCCCTGCTGCCCTGAGGCTGCTGGTCCAAAGACGTCTTGGGCATCCAGCCCCTTACTGGTCCCTTCCCTCTGACGAGGCCCTCTGAGCTCCAGCACCTTGCAGTGTGGAGACAGCCCCTGCCAGCAACCTCCTCTCCAAGGAGGCCTCAACCGAGGCCTAGGCCCAGGGGAAAGGCACCAGCGGGGATGAGCCAGGGGAGGCGCCCGAGCATGTCTGGACCCAGTCCCCGCAGCCTGCCCCTTGGTGGGGCAGTACCCCCGGAGGCCAGGAAGTTCTGGGTAAGGCTGGCCAGGGGCAGGGGCCCTGCTGGGTCCTGCCCCTGGCCTGTGGGGCCTCTGAGCACAACCGGCCCTCTCCCACTGGAAGACCTCCCCGGCTGCCTCCAAAGGCCGGTTTGCAAGCGCTCCCGGCCACTGTTACCAGCAGGCGGGCACAATGCTACTAAGCCCGGAAGAAAAGCGCTTCAGGGTGGTGCTCTCTCTGGGCCCTTGCCCCTGAGCCTGGGGGCAATGCAGGGTGTCCACACTCCCAGGCCAAGGCAGAACCACATGCACACGTCTGATCTGCCCCCTGCACCGGCAGAGAGCTCGGGGGAGCCAGAGTCTGTCAGGCAGCTGCTGGGCTGGCCGCCTGTGTGGGAAGTGGCAGAGCCGACCTAGGGGCAAGTTGGGCCTCTTGGTCTCCCTGCTGCCCTGAGGCTGCTGGGCCAAAGAGGTCTTGGGCATCCAGCCCCTTGCTGGTCCCTTCCCTCTGACGAGGCCCTCTGAGCTCCAGCACCTTGCAGTGTGGAGACAGCCCCTGCCAGCAACCTCCTCTCCAAGGAGGCCTCAACCGAGGCCTAGGCCCAGGGGAAAGGCACCAGCGGGGATGAGCCTGGGGAGGCGCCCGGGCATGTCTGGACCCAGTCCCCGCAGCCTGCCCCTTGGTGGGGCAGTACCCCCGGAGGCCAGGAAGGTCTGGGCAAGGCTGGCCAGGGGCAGGGGCCCTGCTGGGTCCTGCCCCTGGCCTGTGGGGCCTCTGAGCACAACCGGCCCTCTCCCACTGGAAGAACTCCCCGGCTGCCTCCAAAGGCCAGTTTGCCAACACTCCCGCCCGCTGTTCCCGCCAGGCACGCACAATGCTCCCAAGCCCGGGAGAAAAGCGCTTCGGGGTGGTGCTCTCCTCGGGCCCTTGCCCCTGAGCCTGGGGGCCAGGCAGGGGATCCACAGTCCCAGGCCAAGGCACAACAACATGCACACGTCTGTTCCTGCCCCCTCCACCGGCAGAGAGCTGGGGGGAGCCAGAGTCTGTCAGGCAGCTGCTGGGCTGGCCGCCTGTGTGGGAAGGGGCAGAGCCGACCTAGGGGCAAGTTGTGCCTCTTGCTCTCCCTGCTGCCCTGAGGCTGCTGGGCCAAAGAGGTCTTGGGCATCCAGCCCCTTGCTGGTCCCTTCCCTCTGACGAGGCCCTCTGAGCTCCAGCACCTTGCAGTGTGGAGACAGCCCCTGCCAGCAACCTCCTCTCCAAGGAGGCCTCAACCGAGGCCTAGGCCCAGGGGAAAGGCACCAGCGGGGATGAGCCAGTGGAGGCGCACGGGCATATCAGGACCCAGTCCCCGCAGCCTGCCCCTTGGTGGGGCAGTACCCCCGGAGGCCAGGAAGGTCTGGGCAAGGCTGGCCAGGGGCAGGGTCCCTGCTGGGTCCTGCTCCTGGCCTGTGGGGCCTCTGAGCACAACCGGCCCTCTCCCACTGGAAGACCTCCCCGGCTGCCTCCAAAGGCGGGTTTGCCAACACTCCCGCCCGCTGTTCCCGCCAGGCACGCACAACGCTCCCAAGGCCAGGAGAAAAGCGCTTCGGTGTGGTGCTCTCTCCGGGCCCTTGCCCCTGAGCCTGGGGGCAAGGCACGGGGAACACACTCCCTGGCCAAGGCAGAACCACATGCCCACGTCTGTTCCTGTCCCCTGCACCGGCAGAGAGCTTGGGGGAGCCAGAGTCTGGCAGGCAGCTGCTGGGTTGGCCGCCTGTGTGGGAAGGGGCAGAGCCGCCCTAGGGGCAAGTTGGGCCTCTTGCTCTCCCTGCTGCCCTGAGGCTGCTGGGCCAAAGACGTCTTGGGCATCCAGCCCCTTACTGATCCCTTCCCTCTGACGAGGCCCTCTGAGCTCCAGCACCTTGCAGTGTGGAGACAGCCCCTGCCAGCAACCTCCTCTCCAAGGAGGCCTCAACCGAGGCCTAGGCCCAGGGGAAAGGCACCAGCGGGGATGAGCCAGGGGAGGCGCCCGAGCATGTCTGGACCCAGTCCCCGCAGCCTGCCCCTTGGTGGGGCAGTACCCCCGGAGGCCAGGAAGGTCTGGGCAAGGCTGGCCAGGGGCAGGGGCCCTGCTGCGTCCTGCCCCTGGCCTGTGGGGCCTCTGAGCACAACCGGCCCTCTCCCACTGGAAGACCTCCCCGGTTGCCTCCAAAGGCCGGTTTGCAAGCGCTCCCGCCCACTGTTCCCAGCAGGCGTGCACAATGCTCCCAAGCCCGGGAGAAAAGCACTTCGGAGTGGTGATCTCTCCGGGCCCTTGCCCCTGAGCCTGGGGGCAAGGCACGGTGTCCACACTCCCAGGCCAAGTCAGAACCACATGCACACGTCTGTTCCTGCCCCCTGCACCGGCAGAGAGCTCGGGGGAGCCAGAGTCTGTCAGGCTGCTGCTGGGCTGGCCGCCTGTGTGGGAAGGGGCAGAGCCGACCTAGGGGCAAGTTGGGCCTCTTCCTCTCCCTGCTGCCCTGAGGCTGCTGGGCCAAAGAGGTCTTGGGCATCCATCCCGTTGCTGGTCCCTTCGCTCTGACGAGGCCCTCTGAGCTCCAGCACCTTGCAGTGTGGAGACAATCCCTGCCAGCAACCTCCTCTCCAAGGAGGTCTCAACCGAGGCCTAGGCCCAGGGGAAAGGCACCAGCGGGGATGAGCCTGGGGAGGCGCCCGGGCATGTCTGGACCCATTCCCCGCAGCCTACCCCTTTGTGGGGCTGTAACCCCGGAGGCAGGAAGGTCTGGGCAAGGCTGGCCAGGGGCAGGGGCCCTGCTGGGTCCTGCCCCTGGCCTGTGGGGCCTCTGAGCACAACCAGCACTCTCCCGCTGGAAGACCTCCCCGTCTGCCTCCAAAAGACGGTTTGCAAGCACTCCCACCCGCTGTTCCCCCAGGCACGCACAATGCTCCCAAGCCCGGGAGAAAAGCGCTTCGGGGTGGTGCTCTCTCCGGGCCCTTGCCCCTGAGCCTGGGGCCAGGCAGGGGGAACACACTCCCAGGCCAAGGGAGAACGACATGCACACGTCTGTTCCTGCCCCCTACACCGGCAGAGAGCTCGGGGGAGCCAGAGACTGCCAGGCTGCTGCTCTGCTGGCTGCCTGTGTGGGACGGGGCAGAGCCGACCTAGGGGCAAGTTGGGCCTCTTGCTCTCCCTGCTGCCCTGAGGCTGCTGGGTCAAAGAGGTCTTGGGCATCCAGCCCTTTGCTGGTGCCTTCCCTCTGACGAGGCCCTCTGAGCTCCAGCACCTTGCAGTGTGGAGACAGCCCCTGCCAGCAACCTCCTCTCCAAAGAGGCCTCAACTGAGGACTACACCCAGGGGAAAGGCACCAGCGGGGATGATCCTGGGGAGGCGCACGGACATGTCTGGACCCAGTCTCCGCTGCCTGCCCCTTGGTGGGGCAGTACCCCCGGAGTCCAGGAAGGTCTGGGCAAGTCTGGCCGGGGGCAGGGGCCCTGCTGGGTCCTGACCCTGGCCTGTGGCGCCTCTGAGCACAACCGGCCCTCTCCCACTGGAAGACCTCCCCGGCTGCCTCCAAAGTCCTGTTTGCAAACACTCCCGCCCGCTGTTCACGTCAGGCTCGCACAATGCTCCCAAGCCCGGGAGAAAAGCACTTCGGAGTGGTGATCTCTCCGGGCCCTTGCCCCTGAGCCTGGGGGCAAGGCAGGGGGAACACACTCCCAGGCCAAGGCAGAAACACATGCACACGTCTGTTCCTGTCCCCTGCACCGGCAGAGAGCTTGGGGGAGCCAGAGTCTGTCAGGCAGGTGCTGGGTTGGCCGCCTGTGTGGGAAGGGGCAGAGCCGACCTAGGGGCAAGTTGGGCCTCTTCCTCTCCCTGCTGCCCTGAGGCTGCTGGGCCAAAGACGTCTTGGGCATCCAGCCCCTCACTGGTCCCTTCACTCTGACGAGGCCCTCTGAGCTCCAGCACCTTGCAGTGTGGAGACAGCCCCTGCCAGCAACCTCCTCTCCAAGGAGGCCTCAACCGAGGCCTAGGCCCAGGGGAAAGGCACCAGCGGGGTGAGCCAGGGGAGGCGCCCGAGCATGTCTGGACCCAGTTCCCGCAGCCTGCCCCTTGGTGGGGCAGTACCCCCGGAGGCCAGGAAGGTCTGGGCAAGGCTGGCCAGGGGCAGGGGCCCTGCTGGGTCCTGCCCCTGGCCTGTGGCGCCTCTGAGCACAACCGGCCCTCTCCCACTGAAAGACCTCCCCGGCTGCCTCCAAAGGCCGGTTTGCAAGCGCTACTGCCCTCTGTTCCCAGCAGGCGTGCACAATGCTCCTAAGCCCGGGAGGAAAGCGCTTCAGGGTGGTGCTCTCTCTGGGCCCTTGCCCCTGAGCCTGGGGGCAAGGCAGGGTGTCCACACTCCCAGGCCAAGGCAGAACCACATGCACACGTCTGATCTGCCCCCTGCACCGGCAGAGAGCTCGGGGGAGCCAGAGTCTGTCAGGCAGCTGCTGGGCTGGCCGCCTGTGTGGGAAGTGGCAGAGCCGACCTAGGGGCAAGTTGGGCCTCTTGACCTCCCTGCTGCCCTAATGCTGCTGGGCCAAAGAGGTCTTGGGCCTCCAACCCCTTGCTGGTCCCTTCCCTCTGACGAGGCCCTCTGAGCTCCAGCACCTTGCAGTGTGGAGACAGCCCCTGCCAGCAACCTCCTCTCCAAGGAGGCCTAAACCGAGGCCTAGGCACAGGGGAAAGGCACCAGCGGGGATGAGCCTGGGGAGGCGCCCGGGCATGTCTGGACCCAGTCCCCGCAGCCTGCCCCTTGGTGGGGCAGTACCCCTGGAGGCGAGGAAGGTCTGGGAAAGGCTGGCCAGGGGCAGGGGACCTGCTGGGTCCTGCCCCTGGCCTGTGGGGCCTCTGAGCACAACCGGCCCTCTCCCACTGGAAGACCTCCCCGGCTGCCTCCAAAGGCCGGTTTGCAAGCACTCCCGCCCACTGTTCCAACCAAGGGCGCACAACGCTCCCAAGCCCGGGAGAAAATCGCCTAGGGGTGGTGCTCTCTCCGGGCCCTTTCCCCTGAGCCTGGGGGCTAGGCAGGGGGTCCACAATCCCAGGCCAAGGCAGAACGACATGCACACGTCTGTTCCTGCCCCATGCACCGGCAGAGAGCTCGGGGGAGCCAGAGTCTGTCAGGCAGCTGCTGGGCTGGCCGCCTGTGTGGGAAGGAGCAGAGCCGACCTAGGGGCAAGTTGGGCCTCTTGCTCTCCCTGCTGCCCTGAGGCTGCTGGGCCAAAGAGGTCTTGGGCATCCAGTCCCTTGCTGGTCCCTTCCCTCTGACGAGGCCCTCTGAGCTCCAGCACCTTGCAGTGTGGAGACAGCCCCTGCCAGCAACCTCCTCTCCAAGGAGGCCTCAACCAAGGCCTAGGCCCAGGGGAAAGGCACCAGCGGGGATGAGCCTGGGGAGGCGCCCGGCCATGTCTGGACCCAGTCCCCGCAGCCTGCCCCTTGGTGGGGCAGTACCCCCGGAGGCCAGGAGGGTCTGGGCAAGGCTGCCAGGGGCAGGGACACTGCTGGGTCCTGCCCCTGGCCTGTGGGGCGTCTGAGCACAACCGGCACTCTCCCGCTGGAAGACCTCCCCGGCTGCCTCCAAAGGCCGGTTTGCAAGCACTCCCGCCCGCTGTTCCCGCCAGGCACGCACAATGCTCCCAAGCCCGGGAGAAAAGCGCTTCGGGGTGGTGCTCTCTCCGGGCCCTTGCCCCTGAGCCTGGGGGACAGGCAGGGGGAACACACTCCCAGGTCAATGCAGAACGACATGCACACGTCTGTTTCTGCCCCCTACACCGGCAGAGTGTTCGGGGGAGCCAGACACTGCCAGGCTGCTGCTGGGCTGGCTGCCTGTGTGGGACGGGGTAGAGCCGACCTAGGGGCAAGTTGGGCCTCTTGCTCTCCCTGCTGCCCTGAGGCTGCTGGGTCAAAGAGGTCTTGGGCATCCAGCCCTTTGCTGGTCCTTTCCCTCTGACGAGGCCCTCTGAGCTCCAGCACCTTGCAGTGTGCAGACAGCCCCTGCCGGCAACCTCCTCTCCAAGGAGGCCTCAACCGAGGCCTAGGCCCAGGGGAAAGGCACCAGCGGGGATGAGCCTGGGGAGGCGCCCGGGCATGTCTGGACCTAGGCCCCGCAGCCTGCCCCTTGGTGGGGCAGTACCCCCGGAGGCCAGGAAGGTCTGGGCAAGGCTGGCCAGGGGCAGGGGCCCTGCTGGGTCCTGCCCCTGGCCTGTGAGGCCTCTGAGAACAACTGGCACTCTCCCGCTGGAAGACCTCCCCGGCTGCCTCCAAAGGCTGGTTTGCAAGCACTCAATCCCGCTGTTCACGCCAGCTGCGCACAATGCTCCCAAGCCCGGGAGAAAAGCATTTTGGGGTGGTGCTCACTCCGGGCTTTGGAAGACCTCCCCGGCTGCCTCCAAGGCCGGTTTGCAAGCACTTCTGCCTGCTGTTCCCGCCACCCGCGCACAATGCTCCCAAGCCCGGGAGAAAAGCGTTTCGGGGTGGTGTTCTCTCTGGGCCCAAGAAAGACCTCCCGGGCTGCCCCCAAATGCCGGTTTGCAAGCACTCCCACTCGCTGTTCCCGCCATCCGTGCAAATGCTCCAAGCCCAGGAGAAAAGCCCTTCAGGGTGGTGCTCTCTCCCGGCACTTGGAAGACCTCCCCGGCTGCCTCCAAAGGCTGGATTTCAAGTACTCCCTCCCGCTGTCCCGCCAGCCGCACACAATGCTCCCAATCACGGGAGAAAAGCGCTTCGGGGTGGTGCTCTCTACGGGCCCTTGGAAGACCTCCCCGTTTGTCTCCAAAGGCCGGTTTGCAAGCACTCATGCCCGCTGTTCCCGCCAGCCGCGCACAATGCTCCCAAGCCCAGGAGAAAAGCGCTTCGGGGTGGTGCTCTCTCCCGGCCCTTGGAAGACCTCCCCGTTTGTCTCCAAAGGCCGGTTTGCAAGCACTCATGCCCGCTGTTCCCGCCAGCCGCGCACAATGCTCCCAAGCCCGGGAGAAAAGCGCTTCGGGGTGGTGCTCTCTCCCGGCCCTTGGAAGACCTCCCCGGCTGCCTCCAAAGGCTGGTTTTCAAGAACTCCCTCCCGCTGACCCCCCAGCCGCACACAATGCTCCCAAGCCCGGGAGAAAAGCATTTTGGGGTGGTCTCTCTCGGGCCCTTGGAAGACTCCCCGGCTGCCTCTAAAGGCCGGTTTGCAAGCACTCATGTCCTCTGTTCCCGACAGCCGCGAACAATGCTCCCAATTCCGTGAGAAAAGTGCTTCGGGATGGTGCTCTCTCCGGGCCCTTGGAAGACCTCCCAAGCTGCCTCCAAAGGCCGGTTTGCAAGCACTCCCGCCCGCTGTTCCCGCCAGCCTCGCACAATGCTCCCAAGACCGGGAGAAAAGCGCTTCGGGGTGGTGTTCTCTCCGTGCCAATGGAGGACCTCCCTGGCTGCCCCCAAAGGCCGGTTTGCAAGCACTCCCACTCGCTGTTCCCGCCAGCCATGCACAATCCTCCAAAACCCCGGAGAAAAGCGCTTCGGGGTGGTGTTCTCTCCGTGCCCATGGAAGACCTCCCGGGGTGCCCCCAAAGGCCGGTTTGGAAGCACTCCCACTCGCTGTTCCCGCCATCCGCGCACAATGCTCCCAAGCCCGGGAGAAAAGCATTTTGGGGTGGTGCTCACACCTGGCCCTGGAAGACCTCCCCGGCTGCCTCCAAAGGACGGTTTTCAAGCACTCCTGCCTGCTGTTCCCGCCACCCGCGCACAATGCTCCCAAGCCCGGGAGAAAAGCGCTTCGGGGTGGTGCTCTCTACAGGCCCTTGGAAGACCTCCCCGGCTGCCTCCAAAGGCCGGTTTGCAAGGACTCCTTCCTGCTGTTCCCGCCATCCGCGCACAATGCTCCCAAGCCCGGGAGAAAAGCATTTTGGGGTGGTGCTCACACCGGGCCCTGGAAGACCTCCCCGGCTGCCTCCAAAGGACGGTTTTCAAGCACTCCTGCCTGCTGTTCCCGCCACCCGCGCAGAATGCTCCCAAGCGCGGGAGAAAAGCGCTTCGGGGTGGTGCTCTCTACAGGCCCTTGGAAGACCTCCCCGGCTGCCTCCAAAGGCCGGTTTGCAAGCACTCCCGCCCGCTGTTCCCGCCAGGCACGCACAATGCTCCCAAGCCCGGGAGAAAAGCGCTTCGGGGTTGTGCTCTCTCCGGGCCCTTGCCCCTGAGCCTGGGGGCCAGGCAGTTGGAACACACTCCCAGGCCAAGGCAGAACGATATGCACACGTCTGTTCCTGCCCCCTACACCGGCAGAGAGCTCGGGGGAGCCAGAGACTGCCAGGCTGCTGCTGGGCTGGCTGCCTGTGTGGGATGGGGCAGAGCCGATCTAGGGGCAAGTTGGGCCTCTTGCTCTAACTGCTGGCCTGAGGGTGCTGGGTCAAAGAGGTCTTGGGCATCCAGCCCTTTGCTGGTCCCTTCCCTCTGACGAGGCCCTCTGAGCTCCAGCACCTTGCAGTGTGGAGACAGCCCCTGCCAGCAACCTCCTCTCCAAAGAGGCCTCAACCGAGGCCTACGCCCAGGGGAAAAGCACCAGCGGGGATGATCCTGGGGCGGCGCACGGACATGTCTGGACCCAGTCCCCGCAGCCTGCCCCTTGGTGGGGCAGTACCCCCGGAGGCCAGGAAGGTCTGGGCAAGGCTGGCCAGGGGCAGGGTCCCTGCTGGGTCCTGCCCCTGGCCTGTGAGGCCTCTGAGCACAACCGGCCCTCTCCCACTGGAAGACCTCCCCAGCTGCCTCCAAAGTCCTGTTTGCAAACACTCCCGCCCGCTGTTCACGCCAGGCTCGCACAATGCTCCCAAGCCCGGGAGAAAAGCGCTTCGGGGTGGTGCTCTCTCCGGGCCCTTGCCCCTGAGCCTGGCGGCCAGGCAGTGGGTCCACACTCCCAAACCAAGGCAGAACCACATGCACACGTCTGTTCCTGACACCTGCACCGGCAGAGAGCTCGGGGGAGCCAGAGTCTGTCAGGCAGGTGCTGGGCTGGCCGCTGTGTGGGAAGGGGCAGAGCCGACCTAGGGGCAAGTTGGGCCTCTTCCTCTCCCTGCTGCCCTGAGGCTGCTGGGCCAAAGAGGTCTTGGGCATCCAGCCCCTTGCTGGTCCCTTCCCTCTGACGAGGCCCTCTGAGCTCCAGCACCTTGCAGTGTGGAGACAGCCCCTGCCAGCAACCTCCTCTCCAATGAGGCCTCAACCGAGGCCTAGGCCCAGGGGAAAGGCACCAGCGGGGATGAGCCTGGTGAGGCGCCCGGGCATGTCTGGACCCAGTCCCCGCAGCCTGCCCCTTGGTGGGGCAGTACCCCCGGAGGCCAGGAAGGTCTGTGCAAGGCTGCCAGGGGCAGGGACAGCGCTGGGTCCTGCCCCTGGCCTGTGGGACGTCTGAGCACAACCGGCACTCTCCCGCTGGAAGACCTCCCCGGCTGCCTCCAAAGGCCGGTTTGCAAGCACTCCCGCCCGCTGTTCCCGCCAGGCACGCACAATGCTCCCAAGCCCGGGAGAAAAGCGCTTCGGGGTGGTGCTCTCTCCGGGCCCTTGCCCCTAAGCCTGCGGGCCAGGCAAGGGGAACACACTCCCAGGCCAAGACAGAACGACATGAACACGTCTGTTCCTGCCCCCTACACCGGCAGAGAGCTCGGGCGAGCCAGAGTCTCTCAGGCAGGTGCTGGGCTGGCCGCCTGTGTGGGAAGGGGCAGAGCCGACCTAGGGGCAAGTTGGGCCTCTTGCTCTCCCTGCTGCCCTGAGGCTGCTGGGCCAAAGACGTCTTGGGCATCCAGCCCTTTGCTGGTCCCTTCCCTCTGACGAGGCCCTCTGAGCTCCAGCACCTTGCAGTGTGGAGACAGCACCTGCCAGCAATCTCCTCTCCAAGGAGGCCTCAACCGAGGCCTAGGCCCAGGGGAAAGGCACCAGCGGGGATGAGCCTGGGGAGGCGCCCGGGCATGTCTGGACCCAGTCCCCGCAGCCTGCCCCTTGGTGGGGCAGTACCCCTGGAGGCCAGGAAGGTCTGGGCAAGGCTGACCAGGGGCAGGGGACCTGCTGGGTCCTGCCCATGGCCTGTGGGGCCTCTGAGCACAACCGGCCCTCTCCCACTGGAAGACCTCCCCGGCTGCCTCCAAAGGCCGTTTTGCACGCACTCCCGCCCACTGTTCCCACCAAGCGCGCACAATGCTCCCAAGCCCGGGAGAAAAGCGCTTCGGGGTGGTGCTCTCTCCGGGCCCTTGCCCCTGAGCCTGGGGGCCAGGCAGGGGGTCCACACTCCCAGGCCAAGGCAGAACCACATGCACACGTCTGTTCCTGACCCCTGCACCGGCAGAGAGCTCGGGGGAGCCAGAGTCTGTCAGGCAGCTGCTGGGCTGGCCGCCTTTGTGGGAATGGGCAGAGCCGACGTAGGGGCAATTTGGGCCTCTTGCTCTCCCTGCTGCCCTGAGGCTGCTGGGCCAAAGAGGTCTTGGGCATCCAGCCCTTTGCTTGTCCCTTCCCTCTGACGAGACCCTCTGAGCTCCAGCACATTGCAGTGTGGAGACAGCCCCTGCCAGCAACCTCCTCTCCAAGGAGGCCTCAACCGAGACCTAGGACCAGGGGAAAGGCACCAGCGGGGATGAGCCTGGGGAGGCGCCCGGGCATGTCTGGACCCAGTCCCCGCAGCCTGCCCCTTGGTGGGGCAGTACCCCCGGAGGCCAGGAAGGTCTGGGAAAGGCTGGCCAGGGGGCAGGGGACCTGCTGGGTCCTGCCCCTGGCCTGTGGGGCCTCTGAGCACAACCGGCCCTCTCCCACTGGAAGACCTCCCCGGCTGCCTCCAAAGTCCTGTTTGCCAACACTCCCACCCGCTGTTCACGCCAGACTTGCACAATGCTCCCAAGCCCGGGAGAAAAGCGCTTCGGGGTGGTGCTCTCTCCGGGCCCTTGCCCCTGAGCCTGGGGGCAAGGCATGGGGAACACACTCCCAGGCCAAGGCGGAACCACATGCCCACGTCTGTTCCTGTCCCCTGCACCGGCAGAGAGCTTGGGGGAGCCAGAGTCTGTCAGGCAGCTGCTGGGTTGGCCGCCTGTGTGGGAAGGGGCAGAGCCGCCCTAGGGGCAAGTTGGGCCTCTTGCTCTCCCTGCTGCCCTGAGGCTGCTGGGCCAAAGACGTCTTGGGCATCCAGCCCCTTACTGGTCCCTTCCCTCTGATGAGGCCCTCTGAGCTCCAGCACCTTGCAGTGTGGAGACAGCCCCTGCCAGCAACCTCCTCTCCAAGGAGGCCTCAACCGAGGCCTAGGCCCAGGGGAAAGGCACCAGCGGGGATGAGCCAGGGGAGGCGCCCGAGCATGTCTGGACACAGTCCCCGCAGCCTGCCCCTTGGTGGGGCAGTACCCCCGGAGGCCAGGAAGGTCTGGGTAAGGCTGGCCAGGGGCAGGGGCCCTGCTGGGTCCTGCCCCTGGCCGGTGGGGCCTCTGAGCACAACCGGCCCTCTCCCACTGGAAGACCTCCCCGGCTGCCTCCAAAGGCCGGTTTGCAAGCGTTCCCGGCCACTGTTCCCAGCAGGCGTGCACAATGCTCCCAAGCCCGGGAGAAAAGCGCTTCAGGGTGGTGCTCTCTCCGGGCCCTTGCCCCTGAGCCTGGGGGCAAGGCAGGGTGTCCACACTCCCAGGCCAAGGCAGAACCACATGCACACGTCTGATCTGCCCCCTGCACCGGCAGAGAGCTCGGGGGAGCCAGAGTCTGTCAGGCAGCTGCTGGGTTGGCCGCCTGTGTGGGAAGGGGCAGAGCCGACCTAGGGGCAAGTTGGGCCTCTTGCTCTCCCTGCTGCCCTGAGGCTGCTGGGCCAAAGAGGTCTTGGGTATCCAGCCCCTTGCTGGTCCCTTCCCTCTGACGAGGCCCTCTGAGCTCCAGCACCTTGCAGTGTGGAGACAGCCCCGGCCAGCAACCTCCTCTCCAAGGAGGCCTCAACCGAGGCCTAGGCCCAGGGGAAAGGCACCAGCGGGGATGAGCCTGGGGAGGCGCCTGGGCATGACTGGACCCAGTCCCCGCAGCCTGCCCCTTGGTGGGGCAGTACCCCCGGAGGCCAGGAAGGTCTGGGCAAGGCTGGCCAGGGTCAGGGGCCCTGCTGGGTCCTGCCCCTGGCCTGTGGGGCCCCTGAGCACAACCGGCCCTCTCCCACTAGAAGACCTCCCCGGCTGCCTCCAAAGGCCGGTTTGCCAACACTCCCGCCCGCTGTTCTCGCCAGGCACGCACAATTCTCCCAAGCCCGGGAGAAAAGCGCTTCGGTGTGTTGCTCTCTCCGGGCCCTTGCCCCTGAGTGTGGGGGCCAGGCAGTGGTTCCACACTCCCAGACCAAGGCAGAACCACATGCACACGTCTGTTCCTGACCCCTGCACCGGTAGAGAGCTCGGGGGAGCCAGAGTCTGTCAGGCAGCTGCTGGGCTGGCCGCCTGTGTGGGAAGGGGCAGAGCCGACCTAGGGGCAAGTTGGGCCTCTTGCTCTCCCTGCTGCCCTGAGGCTGCTGGGCCAAAGAGGTCTTGGGCATCCAGCCCCTTGCTGGTCCCTTCCCTCTGACGAGGCCCTCTGAGCTCCAGCACCTTGCAGTGTGGAGACAGCCCCTGCCACCAACCTCCTCTCCAAGGAGGCCTCAACCGAGGCCTAGGCCCAGGGGAAAGGCACCAGCGGGGATGAGCCAGTGGAGGCGCACGGGCATGTCTGGACCCAGTCCCCGCAGCCTGCCCCTTGGTGGGGCAGTACCCCCGGAGGCCAGGAAGGTCTGGGCAAGGCTGCCAGGGGCAGGGACACTGCTGGGGCTGCCCCTGGCCTGTGGGGCGTCTGAGCACAACCGGCACTCTCCCGCTGGAAGACCTGCCCGGCTGCCTCCAAAGGCCGGTTAACAAGCGCTCCCGCCCACTGTTCCCAGCAGGCGTGCACAATGCTCCCAAGCCCGGGAGAAAAGCGCTTCGCGGTGGTGCTCTCTCCGGGCCCTTGCCCCTGAGCCTGGGGTCCAGGCAGTTGGAACACACTCCCAGGCCAAGACAGAACGACATGCACACGCCTGTTCCTGCCCCCTACACCGGCAGAGAGCTCGGGGGAGCCAGAGACTGCCAGGCTGCTGCTGGGCTGGCTGCCTGTGTGGGACGGGGCAGAGCCGACCTAGGGGCAAGTTGGGCCTCTTGCTCTCCCTGCTGCCCTGAGGCTGCTGGGTCAAAGAGGTCTTGGGCATCCAGCCCTTTGCTGGTCCCTTCCCTCTGACGAGGCCCTCTGAGCTCCAGCACCTTGCAGTGTGGAGATAGCCCCTGCCAGCAACCTCCTCTCCAAAGAGGCCTCAACCGAGGCCTACGCCCAGGGGAAAAGCACCAGCGGGGATGATCCTGGGGAGGCGCACGGACATGTCTGGACCCAGTCCCCGCAGCCTGCCCCTTGGTGGGGCAGTACCACCGGAGGCCAGGAAGGTCTGGGCAAGGCTGGCCAGGGGCAGGGGCCCTGCTGGGTCCTGCCCCTGGCCTGTGAGGCCTCTGAGCACAACCGGCCCTCTCCCACTGGAAGACCTCCCCAGCTGCATCCAAAGTCCTCTTTGCAAACACTCCCGCCCGCTGTTCACGCCAGGCTCGCACAATGCTCCCAAGCCCGGGAGAACAGCGCTTCGGGGTGGTGCTCTCTCCGGGCCCTTGCCCCTGAGCCTGGGGGCCAGGCAGTGGGTCCACACTCCCAGACCAAGGCAGAACCACATGCACACGTCTGTTCCTGACCCCTGCACCGGCAGAGAGCTCGGGGGAGCCAGAGTCTGTCAGGCAGGTGCTGGGCTGGCCGCCTGTGTGGGAAGGGGCAGAGCCGACCTAGGGGCAAGTTGGGCCTCTTGCTCTCCCTGCTGCCCTGAGGCTGCTGGGCCAAAGAGGTCTTGGGCATCCAGCCCCTTGCTGGTCCCTTCCCTCTGACGAGGCCCTCTGAGCTCCAGCACCTTGCAGTGTGGAGACAGCCCCTGCCAGCAACCTCCTCTCCAATGAGGCCTCAACCGAGGCCTAGGCCCAGGGGAAAGGCACCAGCGGGGATGAGCCTGGGGAGGCGCCCGGGCATGTCTGGACCCAGTCCCCGCAGCCTGCCCCTTGGTGGGGCAGTACCCCTGGAGGCCAGGAAGGTCTGGGCAAGGCTGACCAGGGGCAGGGGACCTGCTGGGTCCTGCCCCTGGCCTGTGGGGCCTCTGAGCACAACCGGCCCTCTCCCACTGGAAGACCTCCCCGGCTGCCTCCAAAGGCCGTTTTGCACGCACTCCCGCCCACTGTTCCCACCAAGCGCGCACAATGCTCCCAAGCCCGGGAGAAAAGCGCTTCGGGGTGGTGCTCTCTCCGGGCCCTTGCCCCTGAGCGTGGGGGCCAGGCAGTGGGTCCACACTCCCAGACCAAGGCAGAACCACATGCCCACGTCTGTTCCTGTCCCCTGCACCGGCAGAGAGCTCGGAGGAGCCAGAGTCTGTCAGGCAGCTGCTGGGCTGGCCGCCTGTGTGGGAAGGGGCAGAGCCGACCTAGGGGCAAGTTGGGCCTCTTCCTCTCCCTGCTGCCCTGAGGCTGCTGGGCCAAAGAGGTCTTCGGCATCCAGCACCTTGCTGGTCTCTTCCCTCTGACGAGGCCCTCTGAGCTCCAGCACCTTGCAGTGTGGAGACAGCCCCTGCCAGCAACCTCCTCTCCAAGGAGGCCTCAACCGAGGCCTAGGCCCAGGGGAAAGGCACCAGCGGGGATGAGCCTGGGGAGGCGCCCGGGCATGTCTGGACCCAGTCCCCGCAGCCTGTCCCTTGGTGGGGCAGTACCCCCGGAGGCCAGGAAGGTCTAGGCAAGGCTGCCAGGGGCAGGGACACTGCTGGGTCCTGCCCCTGGCCTGTGGGGCGTCTGAGCACAACCGGCCCTCTCCCACTGGAAGACCTCCCCGGCTGCCTCCAAAGGCCGGTTTGCCAACACTCCCGCCCGCTGTTCCCGCCAGGCACGCACAATGCTCCCAAGCCCGGGAGAAAAGCGCTTCGAGGTGTTGCTCTCTCCGGGCCCTTGCCCCTGAGCCTGGGGTCCAGGCAGTGGGTCCACACTCCCAGACCAAGGCAGAACCACATGCACACGTGTGTTCCTGCCCCCTACACCGGCAGAGAGCTCGGGGGAGCCAGAGACTCCCAGGCTGCTACTGGGCTGGCTGCCTGTGTGGTACGGGGAAGAGCCGACCTAGGGGCATGTTGGGCCTCTTGCTCTCCCTGCTGCCCTGAGGCTGCTGGGACAAAGAGGTCTTGGGCATCCAGCGCTTTGCTGGTGCCTTCCCTCTGACGAGGCCCTCTGAGCTCCAGCACCTTGCAGTGTGGAGACAACCCCTGTCAGCAACCTCCTCTCCAAAGAGTCCTCAACCGAGGCCTACAACCAGGGGAAAGGCACCAGCGGGGATGATCCTGGGGAGGCGCACAGACATGTCTGGACCCAGTCCCCGCAGCCTGCCCCTTGGTGGGGCAGTACCCCTGGAGGCCAGGAAGGTCTGGGCAAGGCTGACCAGGGGCAGGGGACCTGCTGGGTCCTGCCCCTGGCCTGTGGGGCCTCTGAGCACAACCGGCCCTCTCCCACTGGAAGACCTCCCCGGCTGCCTCCAAAGGCCGTTTTGCACGCACTCCCGCCCACTGTTCCCACCAAGCGCGCACAATGCTCCCAAGCCCGGGAGAAAAGCGCTTCGGGGTGGTGCTCTCTCCGGGCCCTTGCCCCTGAGCCTGGGGGCCAGGCAGGGGGTCCACACTCCCAGGCCAAGGCAGAACCACATGCACACGTCTGTTCCTGACCCCTGCACCGGCAGAGAGCTCGGGGGAGCCAGAGTCTGTCAGGCAGCTGCTGGGCTGGCCGCCTTTGTGGGAAGGGGCAGAGCCGACCTAGGGGCAAGTTGGGCCTCTTGCTCTCCCTGCTGCCCTGAGGCTGCTGGGCCAAAGAGGTCTTGGGCATCCAGCCCTTTGCTTGTCCCTTCCCTCTGACGAGGCCCTCTGAGCTCCAGCACCTTGCAGTGTGGAGACAGCCCCTGCCAGCAACCTCCTCTCCAAGGAGGACTCAACCGAGACCTATGACCAGGGGAAAGGCACCAGCGGGGATGAGCCTGGGGAGGCGCCCGGGCATGTCTGGACCCAGTCCCCGCAGCCTGCCCCTTGGTGGGGCAGTACCCCCGGAGGCCAGGAAGGTCTGGGAAAGGCTGGCCAGGGGCAGGGGACCTGCTGGGTTCTGCCCCTGGCCTGTGGGGCCTCTGAGCACAACCGGCCCTCTCCAACTGGAAGACCTCCCCGGCTGCCTCCAAAGTCCTGTTTCCCAACACTCCCACCGCTGTTCACGCCAGACTTGCACAATGCTCCCAAGCCCGGGAGAAAAGCGCTTCGGGGTGGTGCTCTCTCCGGGCCCTTGCCCCTGAGCCTGGGGGCAAGGCATGGGGAACACACTCCCAGGCCAAGGCAGAACCACATGCCCACGTCTGTTCCTGTCCCCTGCACCGGCAGAGAGCTTGGGGGAGCCAGAGTCTGTCAGGCAGCTGCTGGGTTGGCCGCCTGTGTGGGAAGGGGCAGAGCCACCCTAGCGGCAAGTTGGGCCTCTTGCTCTCCCTGCTGCCCTGAGGCTGCTGGTCCAAAGACGTCTTGGGCATCCAGCCCCTTACTGGTCCCTTCCCTCTGACGAGGCCCTCTGAGCTCCAGCACCTTGCAGTGTGGAGACAGCCCCTGCCAGCAACCTCCTCTCCAAGGAGGCCTCAACCGAGGCCTAGGCCCAGGGGAAAGGCACCAGCGGGGATGAGCCAGGGGAGGCGCCCGAGCATGTCTGGACCCAGTCCCCGCAGCCTGCCCCTTGGTGGGGCAGTACCCCCGGAGGCCAGGAAGTTCTGGGTAAGGCTGGCCAGGGGCAGGGGCCCTGCTGGGTCCTGCCCCTGGCCTGTGGGGCCTCTGAGCACAACCGGCCCTCTCCCACTGGAAGACCTCCCCGGCTGCCTCCAAAGGCCGGTTTGCAAGCGCTCCCGGCCACTGTTACCAGCAGGCGGGCACAATGCTACTAAGCCCGGAAGAAAAGCGCTTCAGGGTGGTGCTCTCTCTGGGCCCTTGCCCCTGAGCCTGGGGGCAATGCAGGGTGTCCACACTCCCAGGCCAAGGCAGAACCACATGCACACGTCTGATCTGCCCCCTGCACCGGCAGAGAGCTCGGGGGAGCCAGAGTCTGTCAGGCAGCTGCTGGGCTGGCCGCCTGTGTGGGAAGTGGCAGAGCCGACCTAGGGGCAAGTTGGGCCTCTTGGTCTCCCTGCTGCCCTGAGGCTGCTGGGCCAAAGAGGTCTTGGGCATCCAGCCCCTTGCTGGTCCCTTCCCTCTGACGAGGCCCTCTGAGCTCCAGCACCTTGCAGTGTGGAGACAGCCCCTGCCAGCAACCTCCTCTCCAAGGAGGCCTCAACCGAGGCCTAGGCCCAGGGGAAAGGCACCAGCGGGGATGAGCCTGGGGAGGCGCCCGGGCATGTCTGGACCCAGTCCCCGCAGCCTGCCCCTTGGTGGGGCAGTACCCCCGGAGGCCAGGAAGGTCTGGGCAAGGCTGGCCAGGGGCAGGGGCCCTGCTGGGTCCTGCCCCTGGCCTGTGGGGCCTCTGAGCACAACCGGCCCTCTCCCACTGGAAGAACTCCCCGGCTGCCTCCAAAGGCCAGTTTGCCAACACTCCCGCCCGCTGTTCCCGCCAGGCACGCACAATGCTCCCAAGCCCGGGAGAAAAGCGCTTCGGGGTGGTGCTCTCCTCGGGCCCTTGCCCCTGAGCCTGGGGGCCAGGCAGTTGGTCCACACTCCCAGACCAAGGCAGAACCACATGCACACGTCTGTTCCTGACCCCTGCACCGGCAGAGAGCTCGGGGGAGCCAGAGTCTGTCAGGCAGCTGCTGGGCTGGCCGCCTGTGTGGGAAGGGGCAGAGCCGACCTAGGGGCAAGTTGGGCCTCTTCCTCTCCCTGCTGCCCTGAGGCTGCTGGGCCAAAGAGTTCTTGGGCATCCAGCCCCTTGCTGGTCCCTTCCCTCTGACGAGGCCCTCTGAGCTCCAGCACCTTGCAGTGTGGAGACAGCCCCTGCCAGCAACATCCTCTCCAAGGAGGCCTCAACCGAGGCCTAGGCCCAGGGGAAAGGCACCAGCGGGGATGAGCCTGGGGAGGCGCCCGGGTATGTCTGGACCCAGTCCCCGCAGCCTGCCCCTTGGTGGGGCAGTACCCCCGGAGGCCAGGAAGATCTGGGCAAGGCTGGCCAGGGGCAGGGGCCCTGCTGGGTCCTCCCCATGGCCTGTGGGGCCTCTGAGCACAACCGGCCCTCTCCCACTGGAAGACCTCCCCGGCTGCCTCCAAAGGCCAGTTTGCCAACACTCCTGCCCGCTCTTCCCGCCAGGCACGCACAATGCTCCCAAGCCCGGGAGAAAAGCGCTTCGGGGTGGTGCTCTCTCCGGGCCCTTGCCCCTGAGCCTGTGGGCAAGGCAAGGGGAACACACTCCCAGACCAAGGCAGAAAAACATGCACACGTCTGGTCCTGTCCCCTGCACCGGCAGAGAGCTCGGGGGAGCCAGAGTCTCTCAGGCAGGTGCTGGGCTGGCCGCCTGTGTGGGAAGGGGCAGAGCCGACCTAGGGGCAAGTTGGGCCTCTTGCTCTCCCTGCTGCCCTGAGGCTGCAGGGCCAAAGACGTCTTGGGCATCCAGCCCCTTACTGGTCCCTTCCCTCTGACGAGGCCCTCTGAGCTCCAGCACCTTGCAGTGTGGAGACAACCCCTGCCAGCAATCTCCTCTCCAAGGAGGCCTCAACCGAGGCCTAGGCCCAGGGGAAAGGCACCAGCGGGGTTGAGCCAGGGGAGGCGCCCGGGCATGTCTGGACCCTGTCCCCGCAGCCTGCCCCTTGGTGGGGCAGTACCCCCGGAGGCCAGGAAGGTCTGGGCAAGGCTGGCCAGGAGCAGGGGCCCTGCTGGGTCCTGCCCCTGGCCTGTGGGGCCTCTGAGCACAACCGGCCCTCTCCCACTGGAAGACCTCCCCGGCTGCCTCCAAAGGCCGGTTTGCAAGCACTCCCGCCCACTGTTCCCGCCAGGCGCGCACAATGCTCCCAAGCCCGGGAGAAAAGCGCTTCGGCGTGGTGGTCTCTCCGGGCCCTTGCCCCTGAGCCTGGGGGCCAGGCAGGGGATCCACAGTCCCAGGCCAAGGCACAACAACATGCACACGTCTGTTCCTGCCCCCTCCACCGGCAGAGAGCTGGGGGGAGCCAGAGTCTGTCAGGCAGCTGCTGGGCTGGCCGCCTGTGTGGGAAGGGGCAGAGCCGACCTAGGGGCAAGTTGTGCCTCTTGCTCTCCCTGCTGCCCTGAGGCTGCTGGGCCAAAGAGGTCTTGGGCATCCAGCCCCTTGCTGGTCCCTTCCCTCTGACGAGGCCCTCTGAGCTCCAGCACCTTGCAGTGTGGAGACAGCCCCTGCCAGCAACCTCCTCTCCAAGGAGGCCTCAACCGAGGCCTAGGCCCAGGGGAAAGGCACCAGCGGGGATGAGCCAGTGGAGGCGCACGGGCATATCAGGACCCAGTCCCCGCAGCCTGCCCCTTGGTGGGGCAGTACCCCCGGAGGCCAGGAAGGTCTGGGCAAGGCTGGCCAGGGGCAGGGTCCCTGCTGGGTCCTGCTCCTGGCCTGTGGGGCCTCTGAGCACAACCGGCCCTCTCCCACTGGAAGACCTCCCCGGCTGCCTCCAAAGGCGGGTTTGCGAACACTCCCGCCCGCTGTTCCCGCCAGGCACGCACAACGCTCCCAAGGCCAGGAGAAAAGCGCTTCGGTGTGCTGCTCTCTCCGGGCCCTTGCCCCTGAGCCTGGGGGCAAGGCAGGGGGAACACACACCCAGGCCAAGGCAGAACCACATGCCCACGTCTGTTCCTGTCCCCTGCACCGGCAGAGAGCTTGGGGGAGCCAGAGTCTGTCAGGCAGCTGCTGGGTTGGCCGCCTGTGTGGAAAGGGGCAGAGCCGCCCTAGGGGCAAGTTGGGCCTCTTGCTCTCCCTGCTGCCCTGAGGCTGCTGGGCCAAAGACGTCTTGGGCATCCAGCCCCTTACTGGTCCCTTCCCTCTGACGAGGCCCTCTGAGCTCCAGCACCTTGCAGTGTGGAGACAGCCCCTGCCAGCAACCTCCTCTCCAAGGAGGCCTCAACCGAGGCCTAGGCCCAGGGGAAAGGCACCAGCGGGGATGAGCCTGGGGAGGCGCCCGGGCATGTCTGGACCCAGTCCCCGCAGCCTGCCCCTTGGTGGGGCAGTACCCCCGGAGGCCAGGAAGGTCTGGGCAAGGCTGGCCAGGGTCAGGGGCCCTGCTGGGTCCTGCCCCTGGCCTGTGGGGCCTCTGAGCACAACCGGCCCTCTCCCACTGGAAGACCTCCCCGGCTGCCTCCAAAGTCCTGTTTGCAAACACTCCCGCCCGCTGTTCACGCCAGGCTCGCACAATGCTCCCAAGCCCGGGAGAAAAGCGCATTGGGGTGGTTCTCTCTCCGGGCCCTTGCCCCTGAGCCTGGGGGCAAGGCACGGGGAACACACTCCCTGGCCTAGGCAGAACCACATGCCCACGTCTGTTCCTGTCCCCTGCACCGGCAGAGAGCTTGGGGGAGCCAGAGTCTGGCAGGCAGCTGCTGGGTTGGCCGCCTGTGTGGGAAGGGGCAGAGCCGCCCTAGGGGCAAGTTGGGCCTCTTGCTCTCCCTGCTGCCCTGAGGCTGCTGGGCCAAAGACGTCTTGGGCATCCAGCCCCTTACTGATCCCTTCCCTCTGACGAGGCCCTCTGAGCTCCAGCACCTTGCAGTGTGGAGACAGCCCCTGCCAGCAACCTCCTCTCCAAGGAGGCCTCAACCGAGGCCTAGGCCCAGGGGAAAGGCACCAGCGGGGATGAGCCAGGGGAGGCGCCCGAGCATGTCTGGACCCAGTCCCCGCAGCCTGCCCCTTGGTGGGGCAGTACCCCCGGAGGCCAGGAAGGTCTGGGCAAGGCTGGCCAGGGGCAGGGGCCCTGCTGCGTCCTGCCCCTGGCCTGTGGGGCCTCTGAGCACAACCGGCCCTCTCCCACTGGAAGACCTCCCCGGTTGCCTCCAAAGGCCGGTTTGCAAGCGCTCCGGCCCACTGTTCCCAGCAGGCGTGCACAATGCTCCCAAGCCCGGGAGAAAAGCGCTTCAGGGTGGTGCTCTCTCCGGGCCCTTGCCCCTGAGCCTGGGGTCAAGGCACGGTGTCCACACTCCCAGGCCAAGTCAGAACCACATGCACACGTCTGTTCCTGCCCCCTGCACCGGCAGAGAGCTTGGGGGAGCCAGAGTCTGTCAGGCAGCTGCTGGGCTGGCCGCCTGTGTGGGAAGGGGCAGAGCCGACCTAGGGGCAAGTTGGGCCTCTTCCTCTCCCTGCTGCCCTGAGGCTGCTGGGCCAAAGAGGTCTTGGGCATCCATCCCGTTGCTGGTCCCTTCCCTCTGACGAGGCCCTCTGAGCTCCAACACCTTGCAGTGTGGAGACAATCCCTGCCAGCAACCTCCTCTCCAAGGAGGTCTCAACCGAGGCCTAGGCCCAGGGGAAAGGCACCAGCGGGGATGAGCCTGGGGAGGCGCCCGGGCATGTCTGGACCCATTCCCCGCAGCCTACCCCTTTGTGGGGCTGTAACCCCGGAGGCAGGAAGGTCTGGGCAAGGCTGGCCAGGGGCAGGGGCCCTGCTGGGTCCTGCCCCTGGCCTGTGGGGCCTCTGAGCACAACCGGCACTCTCCCGCTGGAAGACCTCCCCGTCTGCCTCCAAAAGACGGTTTGCAAGCACTCCCACCCGCTGTTCCCCCAGGCACGCACAATGCTCCCAAGCCCGGGAGAAAAGCGCTTCGGGGTGGTGCTCTCTCCGGGCCCTTGCCCCTGAGCCTGGGGCCAGGCAGGGGGAACACACTCCCAGGCCAAGGGAGAACGACATGCACACGTCTGTTCCTGTCCCCTGCACCGGCAGAGAGCTTGGGGGAGCCAGAGTCTGTCAGGCAGCTGCTGGGTTGGCCGCCTGTGTGGGAAGGGGCAGAGCCGCCCTAGGGGCAAGTTGGGCCTCTTGCTCTCCCTGCTGCCCAGAGGCTGCTGGGCCAAAGACGTCTTGGGCATCCAGCCCCTTACTGGTCCCTTCCCTCTGACGAGGCCCTCTGAGCTCCAGCACCTTGCAGTGTGGAGACAGCCCCTGCCAGCAACCTCCTCTCCAAGGAGGCCTCAACCGAGGCCTAGGCCCAGGGGAAAGGCACCAGCGGGGATGAGCCAGGGGAGGCGCCCGAGCATGTCTGGACACAGTCCCCGCAGCCTGCCCCTTGGTGGGGCAGTACCCCCGGAGGCCAGGAAGGTCTGGGTAAGGCTGGCCAGGGGCAGGGGCCCTGCTGGGTCCTGCCCCTGGCCGGTGGGGCCTCTGAGCACAACCGGCCCTCTCCCACTGGAAGACCTCCCCGGCTGCCTCCAAAGGCCGGTTTGCAAGCGTTCCCGGCCACTGTTCCCAGCAGGCGTGCACAATGCTCCCAAGCCCGGGAGAAAAGCGCTTCAGGGTGGTGCTCTCTCCGGGCCCTTGCCCCTGAGTGTGGGGGCCAGGCAGTGGTTCCACACTCCCAGACCAAGGCAGAACCACATGCACACGTCTGTTCCTGACCCCTGCACCGGTAGAGAGCTCGGGGGAGCCAGAGTCTGTCAGGCAGCTGCTGGGCTGGCCGCCTGTGTGGGAAGGGGCAGAGCCGACCTAGGGGCAAGTTGGGCCTCTTGCTCTCCCTGCTGCCCTGAGGCTGCTGGGCCAAAGAGGTCTTGGGCATCCAGCCCCTTGCTGGTCCCTTCCCTCTGACGAGGCCCTCTGAGCTCCAGCACCTTGCAGTGTGGAGACAGCCCCTGCCACCAACCTCCTCTCCAAGGAGGCCTCAACCGAGGCCTAGGCCCAGGGGAAAGGCACCAGCGGGGATGAGCCAGTGGAGGCGCACGGGCATGTCTGGACCCAGTCCCCGCAGCCTGCCCCTTGGTGGGGCAGTACCCCCGGAGGCCAGGAAGGTCTGGGCAAGGCTGCCAGGGGCAGGGACACTGCTGGGGCTGCCCCTGGCCTGTGGGGCGTCTGAGCACAACCGGCACTCTCCCGCTGGAAGACCTGCCCGGCTGCCTCCAAAGGCCGGTTTGCAAGCACTCCCGCCCGCTGTTCCCGCCAGGCACGCACAATGCTCCCAAGCCCGGGAGAAAAGCGCTTCGGGGTGGTGCTCTCACCGGGCCCTTGCCCCTGAGCCTGGGGGCAAGGCAGGGGGAACACACTCCTAGGCCAAGACAGAACGACATGAACACGTCTGTTCCTGCCCCCTACACCGGCAGAGAGCTCGGGGGAGCCAGAGTCTCTCAGGCAGGTGCTGGGCTGGCCGCCTGTGTGGGAAGGGGCA